>NC_088603.1:37499761-38107886 GCF_036013475.1 Columba livia | reverse complement strand
TTGTCATCAGCATCAACTACAGTGCTACAGGCTACAAAATTTCAAAAAGACCAGTGTTTCCCTTAGGAATCAAAACAAATCAGAGTAGGAACTGCACCTGAGGATTCTAGCATCTACAAGAACTGCTGTTTCCCCAGGCTGTCCTAGAGCATGACATTTTTCATTCTTGTAGAGGAGTTCCTGCTCTGCTGGGTGAAGTCCGCTGAATAATAACGAACTCCTCTAATAGGAAATTTGCTCTTCTCTTAGAATGCAGGAGGAATTGTAAAGTTTCCCTCTCTCCCAAGGGTCTCTCATTTGGGAGGGTTCAGGATCCCCAGACCCTTCTTCTATTCAACAGAAGTGGGCAAGGATTTGCCCTGCTTTTATTTTCACAACCACTGATTCTGATTCTATTCCTATAAGGCCAGTAAGACAAACAGTTAAAACCAGGACATAAGAATTTAGGTAAGATTCCTGTAACTTGTATTTTTAAATCAAATTTATTTCATATAAACAGTGTAAATGGGCAAGAGGCATCCTAAATTCCCTGGGTGAAAATGCCCTTCAAATACCTCATCCCTTCTCCACACACAAATCCTGTCAATCACCCACAGTCACTGTCAGCTGCCCTCCCCTCATGGCAGAGTCACTACTGACCTCCTGGACCTCCCAGCGCTGTTGGCTGTCGTCTGTCTCCTTTGTACAGTTTTGAGGGATAACTTTCCCGTGTCTGACATCAAAGCAAAAGAGCGGAGCAGAACCAAGCCGGATTTCCTTCATGCTGTTATATTCAAAGTGCTGGAAAAGGGAGGGTTTGTTTGAACAAGAATGAAGGGACATCCGGATTCATTTTTAAATGCTAATTCCAAAAATAATTTCCTATACATGTTTGTTAAGATGAAACCCAAACAGGAGTGATGGAGACCCAACAGCCTTGACCCTGCAAAGCAATCCCCCTTTTAGCTAATTCTGGCTTAACTATTTACCAAAGGAAAGGCTTTGCGGACTGTAAGTATGTATAACGTAAACTCATCCTATAATAAATTTTTCTAGCTTAATAAATATTTGAACAGAAGGGTGTTTCTGACAGTGTCCGCACACACTGCAGTTAGAAACGTGCCTGCAGCTCATCCTGAGCTCAGAGTGAGCAGCAAAACTTGCCTGGGACTTAAATATCTGCAGTCAGCCTGTATTGGTTTGGCCTCTCTTAATGCATGAACTTGCCAGTCTGCTACCAGTTTGGGAGTCTACAAGCATTTCCCTCCTGTCTTTGACTGCTGTTTAGGCACTAAACTTTGGTTTTAGTAACTACTGGGGAAACCCATCCCCATTATTATAGAATTGTTATATACTTTTTACTCCTTTATGTTCTCCAGACATTAACAAATATACTAACAAATAGGCCAATAATTATGTCTGCTGGAGCAAAGTGTGGGTATCTGGAGTCACTGACACATGGAACACTGCCATTTTTCAAAGGATGCTCAGCTGCAGAAGAGTAGGCACCATTGCCTTAGCACATGCCTAATTTTGAACGCATCAGTATTTCCACTAATATCAACCCAGCTGTTTACATGTTGGGAGACATTGTCTTCTGGATGGTTCCCTAGATCTGATACAGTGCCTATGAAAAGTATACAGTACCTGGGTGAGGCTGTCACTGCAAGGGGAGAGTTCAATAGAGCCTTCTGCAGCGGCGCTTGCAGGTCTGTAATCTGCACAGAAGCCAACACCAGTATTGTAAAGCTGTAAGTAAAGGTTTATACTGAAATAAAGCACAATCAGATACAAATAAAACATCCTTCAGCCAGTGTTACCCAGTGAGCTTTGTTTAAGTTAGAGATACCCACTTCTGGTTTTAACTATGATAGTTAAAAGAAACCCGTTAAAATTTTTATGCTAATGGAAATTGTACTTCAACTGGACACTATAGTCAGAGAAAAACAAAGATATTCCAGAAGAAAAGAACCATGTGATAATTCCTGTGACCCACAATCAGTTCTTAAGCTCTTCTCAAGCAAACTCTGATAACAAAGAACAGACAAACTAGTAAAACGACACAGTAAAATCTAACTACAGATATCAGTGTGTGACTCAGTTAGTGGACCTTGTTGCCTTGTTGGGGGAAAACAGCTTCCAGTAAGGCTGCTTGGAATAAATTAATATCTTAATGAATTATGATTACCAGCTTTTGCTTCCTGTACATTCTGCTAAGGAACTGCTGTTGCTTCCACTTCTGCCCTTGGGGGAAGTGCAGGACTGAAGAAATGTTTTTTTCTCTTCATGCACACGGGTCAGCACAGAGATATCTCAGTGGCTGTTGCTCCTGCCATCTGCATGAGGCAACACAATTCTAAAGGATTACTACTGGCCCCAGATAACTGCAGGTTAGGATTCTCTGAGCTGTGACACTGAACTGAGTCAGACAATCTAGGTTCAGCTCCTGTCTGGCTTTCAACATTTACGTGAGAATTTGGACCAGATGCTTGTCTCCTCTGCCCAGGGAAGTGGTGGAGTCACCATCCCTGGAGGTGTTTAAAAGACGCGGATATGAGGATCTTAGCAACATGGCTTAGAGGTAAACTTGGCAGTGTTAGGTTAACGGCTAGACTCAATGATCTTAAAGGTCTTTTCCAACCAAAATGATTCTATGATTCTATGACTCTATGAAAGCAGAAACAGCCTCTTACTGTACGCTCACTGGGTACTTGAAGTGATATCAGGGTCTTTGAACGATGCAAAACCACTAATTCTTTATAGTGTGTTTTGTCTTACCGTGCCAGAGAATCTTGGTGTGTCTTCAAGTTGGGAGAGTTCAGGGTACACATTTGATATAAACCATTGGAAACTTCTACAGCCCAGTCTCTTCTGTAGCTGAAGGCGCTCACTGCAGTCTGGCTTCTCTGCCTTCATGGAGAAAGCACAGGGGCAACAAGGTTACTAGTATATTTGTGTTAGAGATGCTGAAAATGAAAATGACTACATAGAAATTATTTTCCTCTTCTACCCTCCATAGATATTGATATGTATCTCTCATGAGCACACGAAAAAGAATCAGCTATAGCCTTCCGTCAACTTTGCGCCAAAACAGCATTTGATCTGGCATTGTGATGGAAGTAAATGTTTCACAAGTATCATACACTGTGAAAATAAGTATTTATTCTAAAAATTATTATTATTATACTTCAAGATAAGTCAGTCTTTGTGATCTTTTTAATTGAAAAAGTCAGGGCCAAGTTTGATACTTGTTGCACTGAAATCAGTGGGATTCTATTAGATGGTCATTCAGTTTAGAATTTGCTGTGCTGATTAAAATTCAATTTCCTGGTCTTTAAGAGCCCAAATTACCCCGTTATTGTCAGTCCTCCACAATCAGAGGATGTAAGTGATCACAGAATTTATCCCAAAATATAATCTATTACATGATTATCTGACAGTCACTAAATCTAGTAAGTGAATGTGTTTTGCAGCTGTAAAGGCATAAAACTTTACCTATGATTTAAGTTTTCTGGAATTATATACACACAACTTTAACTCCTACACCTCCTGGTAGCAACTCTGTTCTGAGAAAAGACAAGCACCTTCAACCCTCAGTGCAGCTATGGGCATCTGCACTGCAAAGGACTGACACTCTGAAGAATATTTGAGGGTATTTAGTATTGCAGATGGTTCTAAAAACCTCTAAGCAGGTAAGTGTTTAATCCTTTAGTTTCAAAACCACACAAAACACTTCCCTAAATTTCTCAGTGCCCAGATACTAAGAACACCTCACCACCCTCCTCTTTCTTGCCAGCAGTAGATCTCCCCCTTCACATTTCTACATTTCTAAAATGCAGATTTGGATTCCAGGAAACTGGTCTGGATTCCGATGTCAGAAAATAAAATTGGTAACATAAGCGAAGAATCGCCCATAAATAACTTTTCCCCAGTCTAGTAATTTCTCTGCATCCATAAGAAAGAAAAAAAGACCCTTCCACATGCCTGGGGAACACTGACAAATAAAGGGCCTTGTAGATGAAGGGAGAGCTATCAGCTTCTCAAGGCAGGGATCAATTATGCCCTGTGACACTTCATGCCAGCCCCTGTGAGCTGCACAGGCAGAGCTCAACTGTTACAATAAAAGAAAGAGAACCTCACAGTTTAGCATCAGTCCTAGATTCAATAAGCACAGCAGCAAAGTTCAGCAATTCAGTGCCACGCAAACCTGGCCCCACGAGGTTTTCTTGGAAAAGGGAAATACAGGAGTAAAACGCTTTCTCTAGAAAAAGATGTTTCTCATGAGACTCTGCTTTGGCTGAAGAAAGTGATGGCGGTAAATCTCATTTTGTCATACTAGTTACAGTCTGCATTTGATGTTGAATAAATGGTGTAAATAATGTAAAGAAAGTTATTATCTCTGTAAACCAATCAGAAAGGAAACTGTGCTTGTAAATGAAATAAACAATCCACATAAGAAAATGAGAAAAAGAGATGGTGTTTGAAACGGGAAGAGCTTTATGTATCTGTATTAACACTCACACCACGGGCATCCCATGTGGGATGCAGTTGAGACCATAAACCCAGGAGACTTCTAAAGCAACCTCCATGGGCGTCACTAGTTATTTTCTGCAGCGGGTGATGTCGGTGGTTTTGCAGCGGCCAATAGGTGGCTCCATTCAGCCTCTCAGTGCAATAAATCCCCGCGGGGCCCATCTGCAGCTGAGCGGCAATAATGTCATTGCTCGCTCGTGTCTTTTGAATAACATCCCACTGCACTGACAGACTGAAAATATTGGCTGTGAAAGAAAGGAACGGAGAAAAGGGCTTTTTATGTTATGGTATGCTGAGCACAGAGATCATAAAATTGATCATTTGAAGGAGCATCATACCTAGAAGTACTAAAAGTATTCTGGCTAGAATAAATTCCCAGGCAAAAGGTCGTGGTGCTTACAGCTAGTAAACCGTATCATTGGTGGCTGTAGTTTTTAGTACAGAATATTGCCTCTGAGTTGACAAGAAAGACCTTCAGGAAATTATTAAATGATTAAAGGACCTAACAGGCCATCCTAAAAGACTTGGCCTAGTGTCCTCCTTTCAACTACATGGCTGTAATCCTTGTCAGTCAATTGACAGACTTCTGGCCAGTGGAGTTCAAATCTACAACACAGACAAGGAGGGAGAAACTTTTTAAAAAATGTGAAAATAGAATTAATAAAGAAATGCAACAGTCTCAGACTCCAGGATTAGCACAGCAGACTGACCAGAGACAGAGATCCAGTGGTGGATCATAGGGAGGTCAGACTAAGTGACAGGAGAGAAGCCACAATGTCACACAGACCATTTCATTTCTCCATGATGGTGCAGCTACTGCTGGATCTGGCTTTCTTAGACAAGAGTAGGCACTGCAATGACTGAGGCATGCAGGACTGAAGTTCAGGAACAAAACTGATTGGGAAACTTTGCACAGCACCTACCCATCCTCTGCATAAATATGAATCTTTTTCTCCTTAAAAGTATGGCAACATTAAATGAACAAGATGACTGCCACATTTTCATTCAAAGCTGCTCACAACTTAGTCCACTGCCTTGTAGGAGAGGATATTGCCATAAGAAAAGCTATTGGAGCCAGAGAATTCCTGAGAACTGCAGCAACATCAACAACTTTACATTATTTGCAACTTAATATTAACAACATTAACCACAGCTTCATGACACCCAATAAACAAACATCCACTGGTTTGTAGTACATGGGATATACAGTCCCTTGACTGACCCTGATCTGCAATGGATTATACAGTGGCTTAAAAATAAGTGTGGTTGTTCTGTAGCTGCTGGAGGGTGTGCAGCCCTCAGGCAGTTCAGGTGTGGCCGCATGCCAGGTCTACCCCACATGCTGGGCTGCACGCCTGCCTTAGCGTACAGGCTGCTGGGAATCCAAATCCCTGGAGGTAAGACTGCAGTCTGTGCAAAGCTTCTAATGAAAAAGTAACTTGGAAATAGTGGTTATGTTGAGATCTGACTTTCCCAGTAACAGACAGTTGCTTCTGGATGTCCATCAGTTCAGGAAAAAAATCACCTTGTCACTAGACCTCTCAGATATGTTCCCTTCCACTAGGGGAAACACCACAGTTTGCCACATGCCTGTGAATATTCCTGAATATCCTCATGAATCACATGAGGAAGACCTTTGGTAATGAAGAATGAACCCTCTAGGAGAGCTTTTAGTACTACTAGATTCTGCTTCAGATGCACTGCAACCCTCTGTGTACTATCGGTGCAAAAATAAATAAGAGCTTGTTGGGCAAGCTGAAGAAGGAGTCATTTGGAGAAAGGGTCATGCTCTAAGAGACTTGATAACTTCAGCATAACATAACTCCTAGGCACAGGTTTCTCTCCTTTCTGATCTGACAGCTCTTCCACTGGCATGTTTCATAAAAAAACTATCCCCAGCACCATGCGTCTTGAATATTGGACTGCATACAGACACCCCCACCGCTGTTGCACCCCCTTCACCTACCTCAACACACACTTCTTCCTTCAGAAACAAACCACTATAGATGTTTTTACCTTGCTGATTAGGAAAGCCACAGTGTCATGCTTGTAGAAGTTATCTTTAAAAGAGCCCAGCCAGGTCTCTGCTATTCGGATTTTGTTCCTCACAATGGCCTCTTCATAGGAGAAAGCACGGGGAAAGTGATTTCGATAGACATGCCCAACTCGGGAGCATGGAATAATTTCTACAGAGCCACCACAGAGCCAGGTCTGAAACACAGGTGAAGGCACAAAAAGAGATTACCTTATTTAGATTACCTTTATCTAAAAAGGAGAAGGTCCTTTACTATAGATTCTGCCTCAGGAAATTCTTATCTGCACGTTGCTGGAAACAGTAAGAGCATTATTGTGGGCTTCTTCATACAGTTTTCCCCACAGATACAGAGACACAGAGAAGATACTGGGCAGGATAGATATTTGATTTGACCTAGTATGGCTATTTATATGCTTTTATGTTTTTCTGTGCACAAACAGTGCAGTGTAGTGAAGAGACCTGGGAGCACACCTTCTTTCGTCTGGGACATTAACGACTCTACATCCTTTGTGCCTGCAATTTTCATTGCTTTTTAATATGTTATTTTTTGTATTCAGCAAAAATATATGCAAAAATCTAATATAAATAATTTGGTATTAAAACTACAGGTTGGCAAAAGAAATAAAGCTATGTTCACTTTGGTGCATGTTACTTGCTGAAAAAGAAGAGGCAGCTTTCAGAAGGTGACAAAAAAAGTGACTCAGTTCTCAGGCAGATAGTGATAGCCAGTGAAACTGCCTTCTCCTCACATAATACTTTTGACAGCAACTGCATGTTCTTGTATAGTCCTGACAGATCACGGAGCGTGGGCATAGATTTCTGCAAGGAAAGTGATATTCTCCACACCCAAATATGTCCTACACTTAACTGCTTTTATAAATTGCTTCTTGCCTTTAAATTCAGGTTCCTTAAAAGCCCAATAGTTACCACGGCTTGAGATTTTCATGAAGGTTCTTACCCTTATAGATAGCTCAAGATTTTCTGCTCCCCACATGGTCATATCAGAATCATAAGCTCCAGTGTTTTGGAAATAATGTCGATCCATGGCCACCACTGCACCAGCTACCACAGGACTCCTGTGTAGACAACAGTTTGGAAGTGAACACCTTGAGTTTTGGATAGGGAATTTTGTGAAGAGTGAAAATCCTACTTTTCCACAGAGACAGTGTTACAAAACGGTTGAATACTAATCCACAGAAACTTGAATGAATTGATTATCTAACCAAAAGAAAGAAAAACTGGAACCTAATTCTAGGATTTGCTTGGGAAATGGAGCCAAGAGCTGAATTATTAAATAAGGCTCAGAACAATGGGAAATGTTGCATACATGTACACCCAAAGCAACAGACAAACAGGTCATGATTAAAACATCTGTATGATCCATATTTTGCTTTCCTTACAAACCTCCACACCTTGTCTGGTCAGATTGTATACTAGTGTCAATAAGTGGAAAATGTTCATCCTGTTGAAATATGACTGCAATCTAGTTAGAATGATTATTAAAGGCCAAATAAATGCAGTGTAAACCAAAACCTATCCCTTCAAAAAATGTTACCTAAGCATCTGCAAGTAACCACCTCTCTTTTCTGTTAGCTGGAAGATGACCCAAACTGTACAGTTTTGCTGCTGAGCTGAGCAGAGGCAAATTGTCTGATAGACTGTTACCTGATAGGGCTGATGGGAGACTGTCGTACCTTCTCTTCACGCTCTGGCACTGGTTCCCAATGAAAATCTAGTTTCCAATCAAAAACACCTCGATGCAGGCCCACAGAGTGATAGTACTGAAAAGTCTTCCAGTCTATGACATCTATGACAGGGGAGACGACACTGTTTCTGAAAAAGACAATATGATTTATTTTCAAAACCAAAGAACAAATTAAGTTCACTACTCTGTTAGAAAACAGTGGTTCTCTTCTTTGATAGTGTCAAGCACAAACACTTCTCTAGATGTTGAGTGTCCTTATTTTCTCTGCTGATAGAAGCTCAGGTGCTCAGTGCATGGGAATACTGAGCCTGCAGTGAAGAATCGAAAGATGAAGAATTTATTGATAACCTGTACCTTGCATTGTCATTTAAAGCTATTCAGGATTTTGCTATTTTGCTTTTGAGTTAACCATCAGAAACCTTACAAAGCTATTTCACACAGGGGCCCCAACCCCTGATCTTAAAGGCTCTGCATGGGTGTAAGGTTTATAGCAAAAGATGATTTTGGCCTCACATACTTCATCATGCTTTGATTTTCCTGTAGATGTTCTACACCCTTCATTAGTTTGTCACTTCAGGACAATGAAGAGTGCCCTTATCATTATTTTGTTCTGCTGGTTGTTTTGCAAAAACATTTATCATCGAGTTCATAAACCCATTTCTGTTTGTATATTATCACCAGCTTAAAATGCTCGTGCAAATGCACTGTCACATTGTGAAATCTACTTTTAAGAGCCAGAATAGAGCCACTGCACCAGAAGCAGCAATCCTCCAATTCATTTCTAACCTGACTTAAATTTGGACTAGTCTGAGAAGAGGTATTAGACATTTCCCCATGGCAAACATGTCATGTTAATTCACAGCGTGCTTGTACTTCATCTTGGAATTAACTAGTAGTTCAGAAGAGCCATCAGCGTTCCTTGTTTCCAGGTCAATGACGTATCACGTTTGAAAATTTTCAGAGTAAAAATGCACTGGTATTAGGGACTGCAGGAAAAAAAAACAAACAACAAACATGTTGAAGAACAACATTATCCATTTCTTCTCTGTTATGCAAAAAGAATAGCCTCTGGTCTCAGTGTAAGGGCTTGCTTATAGACAGAAGTTCCTCTGGAGAAAAATCAGTAACATTTACTAGAGATTCAAGTACACAGGAAAAAATTACTCTTGTTCTAGAGTAACAGTATCCATATAGGATATTATTCTGGAGTATCTCTTTCCCTAGAAAATAATGTTAAAATTGAGAGAGAGAAATGAAATGGTCAATTATGGGGCAAAAAGTAGTAGGTTTTATCTCCTCTTTTAAAAAATTATATGTTGGTCAGAGACCACTCTTGAGAGAAATACACTTAAAACGTAATATTGTCAATGAAGAAAGGACATCACGGAAGTCTGCATCACAGTGAGTCCTTTGTACTTTTCCATGGCAGAGAGCAGAACCAGAAGATGGTAGCTCTGGGTGATGTTAATGTAGCCTTCTGATATCTTTTCTGCCTTTACAATCACTAGAGTAATGTAATTTTCAGTATCAGAGTGGGAGGAAACTCCAAACTTTGTTTTATCACCGTTGTGATTTCCTGTGCAGAATCTTAGAAGCCAACGAAGAAATAGACGCTACTGATCACCAGTGAATTGTATGAAGATGAACTACGTAGAGGATAACGTTAAAATGACTCAGTTATTCCTTTGTTTCCTAATAAGAGCAAACTGCCCTGTGAGGAGCTAAAAGCAGAAAGTTTTAAAATAGAGAAGCGATTATATTTCTCCATTCAAGTGTAAAACCAGCCTTTGTAATATGTAATAATAGGCACTCTTAGAAGCAAGCACTGGGTTTATAAATAGATGAGAAAATTTCATGGTCACCTGCAACATTTGTAGGCTTAAACATTAAGGCAGTGATTTGTTGTCATTCTCTCACAGGACACAAGAAGAAATACAAAGGAATTATACTAAAAATAATAAAGCTGATATGCTCCCCTGATTCTCTTGATGATACCCCTGTGATATAGTTTTGCATCCAAGACAGGAGCAGCCACTTCAAACTCAAGACAGCAGGAGCATTTCTTCTGAAAGCTATATTTAACCTTTGCTCACTAACAGTATGACAAAGAAAGTAACTGCTTCTGCAAGTTACTAAAAGGGAGTGTCCTGATGGACTCACACGAGCAGGTGGTTTTCTTTGATGAGCTGAGAAAAATCCATCTAACAAGTTAAATGGATTTTATACGACTAAACCTCAAAAAATGAAGAGACACTGTAATTGTAATTTCTACAGCCTGCTGCATTCTCCATTGTACGAGTCTCTGACAGCTGTCTGGTTAGGAGTGTAGTCGCAGTTGTGTCCTTCCCACCTCAACTTGTTGCTACTTGCTGAAATGCATGCTATTTATTGCTACTTGTTTATTAGTTCTTATCCAGACAGGACCGAGAAACTAATGACCCCAGGGAAGTGCATTTTACTATTTCAGAATTAAGAGGGAAATACCAGGAGGATGTATTTGAGAGAAAGCCAGAGGAGGCAACGTAGACTAAAACATTCAAAAAAGCTTGAACATGGAGACTGGACCACATGTACATATCCAAGACATTTCAGAGAGAGATAATGTGGGTACTCAGTTATGGTCAGATATACCCTGTATAGGGATGAACCAGGTATTTCAGACTATCCTACATCTTCACATCATTTCAGCCATTTAAAACCTGTCCTTCTTATTGGATCCACCTTAAATCTGTTGCCACTATAAAACTCCAAACTCCAATGGTGCTTCTAGATTCAGTGCAATTGCTCATAAGAGTAAGCACCACAGCAGTAGTTCTTGTAGAAATAATCCTTTATTTTTAGTGCATGCTTTTGCTTGGCTTGTTATTGGGCATTGATTCTTCAATGCCATTCAGGAAAAATACCTGCAGTGATGTAATGGATTCTGACAGTTTGGTGACCAATCGATTATCCAAACTATCTGCAAATTACAACAAGGAAAATTACAGTGCTTAAGACAGCTGAAAACAACTCACTGGCCAAGTCACATTCTACCCTGGCTCAATTCAACAATAAACCAGAACAAAATAAACTCTAATCTCCTTTCCCACAAGATTATATCATACAAACTGATAACTGTGTTTTATAGCTATTGCTGTAGTAGCTCTTTCAGAATGCTGAGATTAACAGTTTTCAAGAGTATGTTTGTAAGCGTAATGGTAGATTTTCACCTGCAACAAACTGGTGTAGCTCTGCTGAAACCAATACAAACACACCTTATTTAAACTTTAAATATTGGGAGTGTCTTTATGATCTGAGATAGAGGAATCCAGTAACTTGATCTTGTGTGAAAACTGGTCAATGCCCCATTTTTTTACATATCTTTTGGTAATTTTTTTTTAAATGAAACATCTGTTTTCTGCATATTCAATGATGGCTTGATGCTTGTATGGTTCTAAATGCAAATTTGCTGCAGAAAGTAATTGAAAGTTGGAAGATGTTTTTGGCTATTCTTTTTGTTTTTAGCTGGGTAACTGGCAGACAGTCAGCAGCTTCTCGGCACTTTGAAATGAAACACACACTGGCAAACTACTGCTAATTTTACTCTGTAGAATCTAAGAAAAAAAACAGGAAATTCAAACACAACTAGCAGCAAGGCTTTGAACTGTTTGACTAATTTGCGAATATTTCAAACGCTTGGAACACGAATGAACTACAAAAGGTCACAATTCCATGAAAAAAACCAACCCAAACAAGAACAATTTCCTGGTTTGGCATTTCTCAACCAAATACAATTGCAAAAGAAATGTCTTCCCATGACCCTTTACAGTCACCATGGACATTATGTTCTTTTCTATTTTTAGAATAAGTAAAATTATGAGAAGAAGAGTTAATTAACACATCTGTTTTGAAGTTTTAGATATGCTGTTTTTTGAAAGTGGTTTTTAGTGAACTTTGTTTAGCGGGGAAGGGAACAGACTTTAATATGTTTTAATCCCTCTTTAAATAAGGAGGAACAAAAATACAAACATGAAAATTATGTATTTTCCTCAACCAGTTTCAGAGTGGATCATTCCCTGCAAAAAATATATAGCTAGGAAATCCAGGTAACCCAAGTTCTCTGGCTCTGCATGTGGTTGAAACATCAGTAAGTAACTGAGAACCCAAGCTGGTTCCACAGCACGCTGCATTTTCACTGAAATTACCTTGCTGGCTGGCTGAAGTCTTGAGGGAAATGGTAGTGCAAAACATTTGAGATTAGATAGGGTTAGTAAAAAGATAAAATGCAGTGATCAGACATGGTAAATGGTATAAAAAATTACTTAAACACTGCCTTACAGACCAACTCCAGACTAACTTACGGCATATGAACAGCCTCCTTAAATTGACAGACTAGTCATATGCTAAGCACTAAGCATATGCTTCAAATCTCTGCTAGGTAGAGTGCTAAGGGAATACTTTACTAAAAAAACCACAGACTTTTGAACCTGTCTTTTTCATTAGATATTCAAATTCATATATGGGGTACCAAAATCTGTAGGAGTGACCAATACCTTTTTACCCTGGACAGTCGTGCCACTGTGCCACGAATCATACCTAAATCCTCATTGCTCCTACTTTTAGCGGTAATATTTGGCTTCAGTTTGGTCACCAAACTGTCAGAATCCATTACATCACTGCAGGTATTTTTCCTGAATGGCATTGAAGAATCAATGCCCAATAACAAGCCAAGCAAAAGCATGCACTAAAAATAAAGGATTATTTCTACAATTATTTCAGTTGATTCTTGTCTTCAGTTTCTTCACCTCAGCTTCTTTAAAATAGGTCACCTGCTGATCCTGGTCAATTGTGAAAGATTGTAAAGAGAAAGCATATCTTCACATAACATACCATGTAAATGCAGAACATTAATTTACTGAATTTGGAATGTGTGTTATTGACAAATGAGGGATATAAAAGGATCAGGCATAAAGAGAAGTCCCAGGAAGCAAGCTCTTACATGTGAAGTATATGGAAGGTTTTCAAAACAAGGAGAGCAGCATGGAAATGCGTGCTCAGAGGCTGGGGTTGTGTGGGCTCTGGAGGGATAACACCATGCTTCCTGGGCCTGTGAGAAGGCAGAAAACAGATGGCTTATGTATTTGGTAGCTTCAAAAGCTGGGATATGGGCCACTGAGAGTGAAGAATCAGGTGAAAAGAGATGAAGGAGCTGTTCTACTTAAATGCAAAATATTTCCCTTCTCTCTAGTGTATTACCTTAAAACTTGAGCCACACAGAGATTTTCTGAACAGCAGAACTCTGTTTCTATTCCTGTATCTACAAGCAGAGGCTCCAATTTGCTCCTGAATGGGAGCAAACAGTGGATGAGACACCCTTTGGCTATGTTCATTTCTCATTCTGTTGAACAGCATTTTCCTTAAAGATTAGTGACCAAGAATCACTGAGCTAAGTAGAGGCACTGTGAATTTTAGAAATTAGATAGGCTTCTTCCAATAATACTACAGGCTTCTGTCTCCTAACATAGTATTTAAGCTGTTGTATGGGCAGTACACCAGCACAGAGGGGAAACAGCCCTGCTTCAGCATGGTGGTCACTGTTTTTAGGTTAAAGGAACAACCTTTTCGAGGCTTCATGGAACAGTCCATTATATGCCCCCCTGACTTTCACTGCCTTTGGACCGAGTACAAAATAGCAGCTGTCTCCTGCACTCCCCTGGAAAAGGCAAACCCCTCGAAAGACAACTGTAATAATTGCACAGCTGCATTACTATGCACCATGCTACTCACCTGGAATTATCCTGGAACACAAACAGTTGTCAAATGAAATGATCTGTTGGGCATCTCATCTAGTTTCCTAATGTTGTCCAGGTGCGTATGCTATTCATCCTTGAATAATCAAAATGTCAAGGGATGCTTCACAAAAATGCTCAACCATTCTCTAGGCAACAGACCAAGCTGATGCACAGCATCCCAGTCAATTTGTTACATGCGGTTCACAGAACTAGTCCCAGTCAAGGTGCCCATAAATGTGTGTGTAATGATTTTAGAAAGATTCAATACTTTCTGGGAAAATAATTTTGATTGGGTTAGTGAATAGAACCATCACATTGGGACATGAAATGTCATCACTCAGAGCAAGTCAAATAGCTGTCAAATATTTCCATACCTGTAAAATTGGGATAATTTTTCGTGTTTGTCCAGTCTGTCATTACCCCAGGCTACTGAGAACTGGGACTATCTCCCTTTCTGTGAGTATGTTCAACTCACAGTGAGGTCTCAGTTGGGGCAAGGATCTCTCAGCATTGCTCTAAGACAGGTCACAATGATAGTGGTAGATCTGATCAGGAGTCTAGAAAATCAGGCTTAATCACAATTTTAAAATTTAAAATCTCCCTCCAGTTCTGCTAAGTTCCTGCAAAGGTTCAAGATTTGGAAAGGCTGCGTTTTTTCTTGCCAGCAAACAAACTCACTCACTCACTCACTCACTCACTCACTCACTCACGGTGATTGTTTTCCCATCCTGTCTCTCCAGTAAAAGTACGTGAGTTGCAGCTTGACTGGTATATTAAGAAGAGGAATGATGGATATTTCACCAGTCACTATTAACTTTTTTCGATGCACTTACCTCATTTGGGTAGTCTCGGGGAATGCACATTTCAATTTAACAGCTCCTCAACTGCTAAATGAAGCCAAGTTGACTATGCTAATGGTTCACATTTCCACAGTGATCTTCATGCAAGCATTACAAGCAATTTGGGAAAAATAATGGATTAACTTCCTTATCAGGTCAGTGCTACTATCACTATTCTTCAAGTGGGGAAAGAAGGACAGCGAGGAAAATGATTGCCCGGTGCCTGAGAACATGTCTTTCCTGTG
This sequence comes from Columba livia, assembly GCF_036013475.1. Classification (NCBI taxonomy): domain Eukaryota; kingdom Metazoa; phylum Chordata; class Aves; order Columbiformes; family Columbidae; genus Columba; species Columba livia. The sequence continues at coordinate 38,092,779 of NC_088603.1, read as the reverse complement.
CACTGTAGAATGGCACAGGTTCTCCATACTGGCAGTGACAAAGCTTCCAGGGTCAGAGACAGCGACAGAAAGGAATGGTTTAGACTGGGGGTGTCTAACTACTCCTACACTTATACAGTCCTAAAATTACATTTGGCCCTTTGAAGGCAACTGCAAGGCTGATGTGGCCCCCAGTGCAAATAAGTTTGACACCCCTGGTTTGTATCATATTATCCAAGCATTCTTCTACCTTTGCTCTGTGGATCCAATTAGCCATTAGCTAACTCAGTGTTAAATTCTGCTTTTCTGGAGGAATGAATGAGCACATGAGCCTTATAGGGTAAAGAATCCCTTTCTCACCCCCTGGTGACAGTGCTACATAAATCTCAGAGCTATCGCAGGCTTGGTGGCTTACCATTCCCTTAGAAGAGATAATTTTTTGACAGTGACTCACTACAATTCTGGTGAAGGTCCTGATTTCTCTCTCGCCACTGTAATTCCCTCTTCACTATAGCTCTCCTGTGAGAGCCTTCAGCAATACAGCCTTGAATATTCAAGGACCGGACAATTAACACAGACAGGAGTTTTGCATGAAGATCAACAATAGACAGAAGAATCATGAAGTGTATTCATAATAAACCATCCAACAAGTCTGCAGACAAAACATAATCTGCTTTTCCAAGGAGGATCTTTTAGAAAATAATAGTCCTAACATCCTAGGACAGCATTACTCTTGCTTGCAGTATGATTAATGCTTTCATCCAAATGATGTAATCATTTCTAAAAACTCAAATGAATTCTTTCATAAGCAAACATAATCAGCCATAAAAGCAGCTTGTTCCAGTGCCTTAGAACAGCCTTTGAAGGTCTTTAGTATGACTACTTAACGGTCTAGTAAGAGTTTTAAAGATGTATTTTTTTTCTTTTACCCCCTCAAGCAATTATCCATTTTTTCCCAAGTGGCTTATAGGTAATGACAGACAAATTAATGTATAAGTTTTTCTTTCAGAAAAGTCATTTTAATGAAGGATTTAGTTCCATGTAATTCTTGAAACATTTTCAGTGATTTGATCTCTTTGAAGGCCCTTGGGACTGCATAGATGAGCTCAGCCGTACATTAGAGAGCAGGCCCAAGCACCAACCTAAACATGAAAGGCTCAGAAAATATGAATCTGTATCTTCTTCTGTTAGTTCAGGGACAGTGAAAGTCCCTGTGATTAGCTAGAACTGTCCAGGCTGCCCAGAAAGTCTATGTTTTTCTGTAGAACAGAGACAGTACAGGTGGTGTTGGTATGTAGCCAAACTGGCTCAAGGGGACAAAGCATTTTATCCTTGGCTCCATGACTTAGACAGCTAAAAATTAAAAATAATGGAGTCTTGCAGTAGTTTCTCTGGTGGATGTTTGCCAATTTCCAAACAGCTAGAGACTGCAACCTTTTTAATTCAGACCACCAGGAAGCCTTCTTGTAGCTCTAACCAGATACAAACTCCAACAGTTCAGTGAAACTCTGTGTGAAGTGATAGTTATCCTATCCTGCTTTTCACAAATGTGAGATGCATGTGGTAATGAGGTAGAAAATAAAAGCAGTGTGACCAGAAGGAAGAAGGTAACAAAGAGAGGATTAAAAAAATACCCAAATCTTTCAAAGTACCTCTCTCTCTTTCACCTGAAATTAGTATATGCAGGGAGCTCAGAGGTCATGGGGATATTTACCGGTTGCTGGACAGCCTAGCTAGGAGGGGTTCCAGCCAGCCCTTCTGACACTCGCAGTGCGAATCCATGAAGACCAGCACATCTCCGGTTGCTCGTGCAGCTCCTAGCATCCGACCTCGGATGACTCCAAGCCTTTTGTTGCTCCGGATGAGTTTCACACCATCCAGCTTAGAGATGTATTCACTCAGAGCTGACTTCAGAGGCCCTGTCAGAAACAGAACAGTCACCAAAATGTTTTAGTTTTGATTCAAGCTGTTATATAAAAGCAACAGGTAGTAGGAGATGCTGCTCATTGCTAGTAAAATGTTTTGTGGGCATTTGTTTTAGATGGCCAAGTAGGCCATGTTCCAAATATTCCCACAGCAGCACAACGTCAAAGTGCAGAGACTAATGGAAACTGAGATTCACTAGGTGTGAAGCTATTCCTGTGGGAAACTTAATAGCCTTCTCTTCTGTTTTCAGCAAAAGGTGGATGCTCTCATCATCTCATAAAAGGCACAGATCAGAGTGAGATACTACAGGTGTTTGGCTTTCCCAAGCACTTAAGATTACTTTAGCAATGTGGAGCTTTCCACTCTATGTTTCAGCCAAAGTGTAAGTCTGGAAATTATTACAGTGGATCTGGTCCAGTGGGAAGGCTGAGATTTGCATACTGTGATCTTATTTTAAAGCAAGAAAGTTCAGAGTGATTGGAAATGATGGGAGAAAAAGAAACATGTTTCAAAGTTGAAAAGCTAAGCTGAATTCTAGGGATGGAAGAGTAAAACCTGGCAGTGAGCTCAGGGCTTTGCTTAGCTCTCTTTCTGAGAGTCTTTGCCTTCTACTCCCCTCATGCTCTTCTTGGGAGGAGGACAGTTTCTCCCCTGGAGCTCTGGCAGAAAGTACTCACATACAGAAATATGGGGACTACCTTGCTGGCTGAGATCGTCGACTAGGATGATATCCTTGAGGGAGGCCTTCGGGGCTGTGTCCATAATGCTGTGCACGGTTCTCAGCAGAGTAGACCAGGCTTCGTCATGGAAACAGATGATGACACTAGCAGTAGGCAGACTGGAGTCATATTCTTGCTGTAGGCACCTGCATGGGATCAGATGAGAGAGACGCTAGACACTGGTACAATGGGCTACTTGACTCCCAGAGCGAAGTTGTAAGCTACACCTCAAACTTCAGGGATGGAAAGCAGTTTAAGGTATCAGCTCATTTCTAAAAAAGCAAAGGAAGTATTAAGTGTCCGAGACTATAATAGGAAGTGAAAACATGGGAGTGACATTACAAAAATTAAAATACAAAACCAACAACATTTTGCTGTATCCTGGGATACCTCCTTCTGCTCTGGCTGCCTGAAAACACACGGCTCAACAGAAATGGTCCAGAAAGCAAAGAAAGAGAAACTGAAGACAATCAGAGCAAATCAGAGAGGGGAATAAAGCAGGTCAGTCAGCCCCCACCAATTTCCACATTTTCTCAAGTAGTACATGAAAGAGTAAACTGAAATGCAGTACCTTTAAGACTAACAAGTAAAAGAACTAATCTGCACAACAGATTGGTATACCTGTGGACTGCCTGACCAGAGAATGAAGCCAACACCTCAGTTCTGTATGGGAAAGAAGTGGATGCTTAAACGGGCAATGAAAACAAATGTAGGTGATACATTTAAGCAAGTAAATGTATTTTCCCTATAAAGATTGCAGAGGTTGCTTTCTTCAGTGAAAACAAATCAGTGATGAATGAGGTTCACAGGTGGGTAGATTATCTTTATGCCATTTTCTGTTATTTCCTTTACAGCTCCAGGTACAAACACAACCTACTGCAAGACACTGGACTGTGTGGGTTAGTGGGTAGCATTTCCAGAGTGCCAGCTGGGGTCCACAGCTCCTCAGTTTTTCATGGGGCCAAAATTTGACACACAACATTGAAAAAACTTCCATCAAAATTACTGTGAATTGGATGTTGCTTTGAAAACTCAAGTGTTTAAGAATGAAAACCACTTCCTATTAATCCTCACAGAAACTGTATATGAAAACCATGAACCCTCATGAAACATTGGCTGTTTCATAAATGTAAGTAATAGATCTACAAATCACATTCACAATAAAAAGTGCTTTCTGATGTACCAGTCTGGGTTCAGAGAGACAGGACAGACTGTACTGGCATGAGGGCACACATTTTCCCCAAAAGGCCTTCAAATGCCCATTGTAGACATGCAAAGATGGTGCTTATATATCTGCTTTGCTTACATTAGAAAACACATTTTGAAATCTTTTCATTTCCTGAGGAGCAGTTGTTCAGTTTCCTAACTCATTTAACCCCTAGCAGCAAGGACTTCTTCCAGGAACTACAGAATTGGCTGAATATGGGCCACTGTTGTTTCAGCATTTTTGTACGGCTAAGCAAATAATCATACGGATTTTACAGTGGTTGTTGAACAATTAGCTGCTCAGCAGAAACTCATGTCAGGGATATAATTTTAATATTGCTCTGGTTTTTACCATTTTATTTAGTGCTTCTATTTATGAACTGAGGCCCTATCATGCTAGACATTATCCACACAAAAAGCTGCTTATTATTTAACAGAATATATAGTCTGAATGATTTAATATTAATAGCAAATATAAATAAGCAAATATGATAGATACAATTCTGGGAATATAAACTGAAAATGAGCACAATCGTGATAATTTATTATATTTTATAGTATTTCACATTAATGCCTTTTCATATTGAGAGGCAAATTTTCTTGAAAATTTTTACATTCTAATAATACGATTTATGATAAGTCCATGATTTACTGATTTTCTTTAATTAACAATTCTGTTCTTTCACAATTTCATAAGGGATAATTGTTTCCATTTTCAGCAGGATGGCGAAAAGGATACTCTTATGACTTGGCAGTGTTTGTATTTTCAGGCAGAGAAATCTAGAGGTGATTAAGAAATGTGAAGATCTGATGCAGTCCTTTTATTACCAGTCAGCTTCCAACCAGGAACATTCAATACAGCTATAAGCATCTACATTTTGCAGCATAATACTACAATGTCTTGTTGCTAGTACTGTGGTTATAGCAAGAAAATAATGCTGTTGTGGAGTCTTAATTGGAAAAGAATTGAAAATAACTGTATTTGAATACATAAGCTAGGTGGTGAGTGTTTGGTTGCCATGGAGATTGGCAAAGACTTGCAATATAGATATCTGATCTTCAGAAAAATGCGAAAGGGTACAGGTATTAAGAAATACCTTCCCTGTAATTTGAAGCAGATTCATAGACTGTCCATCATAAATCGGCATTTCAAAAAGTCAGGGTTGTGACTGGTATGAGGCACAGTGATTTAATCCAATTTGTGGAAAATAAAGGATCGTCACAGGCAGCAACGAACAGGAGAGCAATTCTGCCACGGCAAAGGCGCTGCCAACGGGGACTCCCACCCACCCTCAGGAAAATGTCTCATTGAGATTCAGCTCCCAACAGCCCTCAAGTGGAAGCTGCGCTTTTGTAATGAAACTTAAAACCTTTTGAGACAGCTTGCGAATTTCTGTTCGCCTGGACACATTTGACACTCAAGGCCAAGAGAGGGAAACAGACCTTTTTTTCACACAGAATCCCATCACAGAAGTCACAATGTAAGACTTAATTCAGGTCCACTGTCCAAGGAGGGTGTCAATGGCAGCTGGACCAACTGATAGCAGCAAAAAACCCTTTGAGGGATGAAGGTACCTCAGAGGAGAGGTCTTGATGTGGACGAACAGTTTCTTAGTACAGCTAGACAAGATGTTAGGCCTTTTCACCCAGAGACCCTGTCTGTTTCAAAACTGGTACTCAAAGTAAACGGTGCAAAACAAGGTACCCAATTCATCCGTTGGGGTATGTTTTACTGTGGGATCAGCAGCAGTGCTGGAAGAAGATTAGCATAAAACATTCACCTGAAAAGGCATGGAAGGGTTATGTCAGAAGCTGGAATCTGGTGAGAAAGGTCTAAAGTATCGCTTTCCAGGTGAGGAGGTTGGATCCTGGGCTCTCAAGGTACAGCACAGCCCACAGGCTCTACTTTATTTCCAGCAGGGCTTTGTACCCTTCACATGAAAAGAAACCATAGTCATGCTGCTCATTGTTCCAATGTAAAGCACAACAGATCTCTTCATGTGAATTTCAAAGAAACAGCAGTGAAGTATATCTTATGGCATTTACCTTACATCTGGCACTCTGGTTTAAGGGTAAAAATGAAGTACGTAAGTGTGAAGTTTGGCCAGCCTTATTTTACAGTATCTGGAAGTGCTTCACAATTAGTAGGCATAGCCTCTGGTATGAGGAATTTGCCACCGAATTTCAAGTGAGATGAGAGAGGCTGAGTCTATGGAGCTAACTCACTGAAATGCCTCTAAATGGTCGGGTTCTCTCTAACTAAATAATAGCAGACATTATTAGGAACAACATGATTCAAACAGAACAGAGTAACAGACAATCTGATTCATTACTGGTTCGCACTTATTTTACATTGATATAAAACTGGGCTGACAGAGTTGTCAGCTAGGCTCACAGAATAAATTACACCTAAAAAAAAAATCATTGTGGTTTGTGTGTTGTGCCATGAAGGACAGGACTGGCTTAGAGGTAGACCTCTGCCACAGGTTTATGATCTGGATTTAGATCTGAACAACTGTGAAGCCTCAGATGTTCAGATCTGTGGTTTCAATGTGGGCTCCATAAGCTGTGGTGTTGATAGCCCTCAAGCTGTAACAGGCCAGACAGGAAAACCCATCCAAAAGCTCTGAGACCGCAGCTTAAATCTTACTGAGATTAGTATTAACTAAACCTGTCTCTTGTTGGATGGCCCTCCAGCTGCCAAAGTAAAACTTCTTTGGCTCACATCACAGGCAGTGAAACTGGGTCATCATTCCTCCTTTGAACATTGCATAGTTCAAAGAGCTGCCAGTGAAGCATGGTGAAAAATAACCAAAATAATATTAAGCATTATATTATTCAATGGAATTACCCGAATTAACACTGAACCTAGTCAGCAAGTGTAGAAAACACTCCCTTTCATTTCTCTTTCCTTTAGACTGTCCCCTTAGAGCCACCATTTTCAAACATGGGGAAATGACCACTAGAAAAAATGTTATATAAATTCTCTGTCTTAAAATTCTTACTGGTGCATCTTTCCAACATGTCCTTGGGGAAAGTTGCAATAACTTTTGTTACAGGAAGCAAGAAAAGATGATACCCATCCAGATCCCCTTCCCTTTCCCTTGGGACAGGGGAGTGTAGATGCTCCTCAGCCCCTTTCTAAGAAGCTGCCTCTCCTGGGCTGTAGGAGAATGACTCCAGAGTCTCCAGGCTTCAATGTGGGGCTTCAAATCTAACACATGTGGTTTCAGATGCCACATGTGGGTCTCCAAATGTAACACTCGTTCCATGTGGCCTTCCAGCCAGGCGGCTGCTGGCTTTGGTGGCATGGGCAGATCTGGCCAGACACACTCATCTCCACCATCGATCCTTCCAGGAGTTTCCTTTCAATGTTTGTGGGCGTCACTTGTTAGACTAAAAAAAAAAAGTTAAAAGCCCCAACTTCTGACTCCTTCACCACCCCAGAAGACCAGCAACCCCGTAGCTCTGGCAGAGGCCCACCATGACGAGATGCCCAGGGCTTCGGACGGACCCATAACGGTGGGACGCGGCGGGAAGGCCGCTCGCTGTCCCGGCCCCGTGCTCTCCTCACGCCGCCGCCCGCCCCTCGCACACTGCGGGCCCAGGGCAGGCGCAGCCGGCGGGCGGGCTGAGGCCGGGGGCCGGCCGAGGGAGGCGGCCGCCCTTCCCGCTCGACAGCCCGGCATTTAGGCATCCCCTTCCCAGCACACAGACATCGAACCGGGGGTCACGGGGAGAGCCGGAGCGCTCCCTGCCCCGCCGCCCACCGGCACCTGCTGCTGCGGGAGGCGCCGGGCCCGCTGCCGCCAGCAGGGGGCGCTGCCGCCTGCCCGCAGGGCGACGCGGTGCCGGGCCGGACCGGGCCGAGCTGAGCTGTGTTCCCCTCCGCTGGCTGCCCGCAGCCCCTCCGCGTTTTGCCGCCTTGCGGCTGCTGAGGGCTGGAAATGCCGCCGGTGCTTCATGCGGCCTGTGCTGGCTCCGGCAGCACCTGCCGCGGCCTCGGGGGCTGTGGCTGGGCAGCGCGGGGTGGCAGCGGGAGCCGGCGGGGGCGGCTGGGAGCACACCTGGCTGTGAGGAACGGAGCTGTGTGCCTCACGCAGCCTGAGGAAAAACGGCATCCCGAAGCGGAGAGTTTAAAAGGAAAGACGCGGGAATTACAGAAGGAGAGGTTCACGGGACGGGGCGGGGGGGAAGGGCTTGGACGGCGGCGGGGAAAGAGACAGGTTTTCTCCCAGAGATGAAATAGGCTGTTGTTACTTACAACGGGTGTCGTACCTCAGGCAGGTCCCTGCGCAGAGAGATCCGCTCGCTCAGCGCTTCGTTAAAGCCGTGGGTTTCCAGGCCGAGCGGCCGCTGCCCCGCGGCAGCGCCTTCCGCGGGCTGCAGAGGACGGGCCGGGAGCTGCGGGGACTCCGCGTCCCCCTCGGCCCTCGCCTCCGGCCGCCTGCTCTGCTGCTTCACCACGCGATAGCCCTTCCTGGCCTTGCTGTGGTTCCTCCGGCCCGTGGGTGACACGACGGCTGCGATCAACTCGTCCTCCCGCAGGGAGATGAACGGTGACAGCCCATCCAAAGGGTAGTACTGCTGGCTCTCCTCCTGGGTGTCCAGCATCTCTTGGGTCTCCACAAAGTCCACCTGATACCCTTCCCGGGGGTTGAACTCCACAGGCTGGAAAGTCCCTTCCTTGCTCTGGTTGCTGGGTGGTGGATTCAGCGTTGTAACCATCAGTAGCAAAAAGCCCAGCATCAGCAGCAACAAGAGAAACTGCAGCTTACGTGATCCATATCTGCACTTCTTCCTCAAGAACATACTGTTGGTGACAAAATGATACAGATGGTCATGTTAAATATCCCTCGGATCTTTCTTAGACTCCAGTCCTCGGGTTGCAGCAAAGCCCTGGTTTTCACTATCTGCCAAGAGGATTTTTTTGCTCCCCTCACATTTCACTGATGCCGTTTCATGCTTTCCTTTCTGTTTACAGACAAAATATAACATTCCTATTAATATTGCACTTACTGTAGTAAAAGGTAGCATGGATCCAGTGAGATGAAATAGATCCTTTATGATACAGAGTCCCAGCTTAGTTAGGAAAGCACATGTTTAGCTGAAAAAAAGAGTGGCTGAAGTTTTGATTTTTTTTCCCTTTTAAATTCTAAGTAAAAAGAAATTCCATTTCTGATAGTTTCCTTCCAGAGTAGTTCCTGCTTCTTCAAAATTTCCAGTTGCTGCCTGGATTGAAGCGCTTTATGCCTGAAAACAGATCTGACAGCTCTCCCCCGTGCAGAGGCTTAAAGTTAACTGTGATCAACAGATGAGAACTACTCAGCCCCTGACTTGTTTCACACATAACTACGGCACTCAGTCAGGAAGCACTTTGCCAGACATAATACAGAGCAATGTGTGCGTCTTTCTCGTGGTCCTAATGCCCTCACTGTTCTTGTCCTATCAAATCAAAACTTTGCAAAAGCTGTAAGAGGTGAAATATAAGAAGCAAAACGTTGTACTATAAAAGAAATCAAGGGACACCATGAATCTCTCTATGTCTGAATAGCTCTGTTAAACTAAGAATGCTCAGAGCAAGAAGCAAGAGTTTTATAAACTGAATAAAAGAGAGAGTGCACATGATTTATTTAAGGTTAGATGTATTAGTATGGTAATGTGCTAGCTGGAGTATATTTCATTTTCAGTAAATATTTAGAGCAGTGGGGATTTTAACACTGACATAAGGTTGTCACATTATCACCTGGCAGAATGAAGTTGTCTCCTCATCCATAAATTGGGTATTGCAGGGGAAGCAGCACTTCAAGTTTTCAATAGTCCAAGAATAATATGTAGAAAGCCTGGGCTGGAACAACCACCCACACTGAAAGAAAACAACGGCTTTTGTGATTAAAAGGGGAGCTCAGTCTCTGAGGTCTGTTTGCTAGTACTGCTGGTATGGGTGCTAGTGGGCATTTTTTTGCTGTGAGATGGATGATTGTCCAATGGGAAAAAGGGTGATACAGCCCACATGCTTCAGCGTCACACGCCTCTTGGTCTGGCAGAGATCAGGTGTGGATGTAACTCAGATGTTACCAATCCTTTTGACGCTGGGGACATGGGATGTGTTTTTTTGCATATCCTGTAATATTTGATGAGCAAAAAGTACCAGCTCCAGGAGGCATGTGGTTACTAGGAAACTTCCATGTCCACCTTTTGTTAAAAAGTACATTTCTACACATTATAGGTAAAACAAAAGCCTGAAGATGTGAATGCTGTATACTCTAAAGGGAGACAAGAATTCTTCCTTTTTTTCCTGCTTTCCCATTACTTCCCTGTAAGATGTTTTCTAAGTTCAGCCTATGGTTCTTGGTAAACAACTTGCAAAAAATTGAAAATGAGAGGACATGTACTTTCAAGACACACACTTTCAAACTACAATGAGTCATCACCTTCAAAAGTCGGGATAGGATAGGATAGGATAGGATAGGATAGGATAGGATAGGATAGGATAGGGCACCTTAAAATTACTGGACATGTAGTCTCAGTTCTGTCTGTACTGCCCTAACCCTCTTATATAGAATGTTTTGAGGTGGTGTGATGAGTCTGCTGTGTGGCACCTTCCTTACCTCAGCTGTTCTTTAAAATATATAATACTGCTTTAATAATATCTTGGATAGAAGGAAGATTTAACCAGTATTTGGTACTTCACCATTGTATGTGTCTTCCTGTTTTAACTTAATTTACAGAAAAGTAACATCCCAGCCCACCTTCAGCCCTGAGAATATTGCTCTTTATCCTACTTTTTATAGGGAAAAAAAAAGTGTTGATGTTTTCAGTTCAATAGGGAAGCATCACACATTTGCATTAAAAAATCTGAGTTCAAAAGCATTCATATAAAAATATGTGTCAGGCATAGAAAGACAAAATGAAACAGAAATGAAAAGACATGTCCAAGGCACTCTGCTGGCACCAGCAACCTGCAAAACGTTCAGTTCCACAGTCTCGTTATCAGGCATGTAGAATGGAAGAAAAGAAAAGAAAAGGAGAAACTTAAGAGTATGTGGAATAAATGGGAGAAAGTATTACTGGCTTTTTAAACTTTTTTTTTTACTTTTCTGATCCAGCCAAGTATTTCAATTTAATTTAATTACTATTCTTGCCCTGGCTAAAATATTATAACAGGATGCTGATCAAGGTAATTCTAGCCTGCAGCAGTAAATTCTGTCCTGGTTTGTCCTGTGTTGCTGAGCAAATCCACCTGGGTCTCTCATGCAGCTATGTTGTAGCTATAGATGAAAAAAGACCCAATTAACAAATTCACAGCAATCTTTGCTACTCTTGGGACAGAGCTGATAGGTAACTTTATCACTGAAATATATGTATATGGAATCTGGCCTTTGAATATATCCTGACCATTTTAATAAAGAAGAAGTGAACAACTGCAGAAGATGTTTGGAGGTCAGTCTAGTCAATTCAGTGCACAAGTACAAAGCACACTTCCAGTAGCCTCCATTCCCTCTCCAGCATGGACCTCTCCATTGAAGGTTTCTCACAACCATCCCCAATTCTGCACAGTGAGACTTCCTGAACCATCATGTGTCAAACAGCCCGTTTTCCAGCTTCGTCTCTTAAAAGTGAGCCAGGAAAGCACTGTGGTTTTCCACTGCTAGTGTACAAAAGGAGAGACTGTCATCCCAATGGATTAGCCTTTTGGTGGCTGAGAGGACAAGTCTTGTTTCCAAAATGCACTGGAAGAACGGCAGCACTTTCTAATGAGCTCCCCACCTGGAAGTCAAGAGGACCACATCCCTGTTATTTTCTTTCTACCCAGGGTTACTAAAAAGCACACTACAAAGTAGGACCTTCACTGGGACAGAGAAGAGGTTGCTCCCTCCTGCCTAGCTGTGGGAGAGTCCCTCTCCCCAGGCATCCTAGGACATATTCCTGTGCATCCTTTGGTGGAAGAGGAAGGAACACTGCATGTCCCAGATTCTACCTTCAGGCGTAGAGCCACTGTCTTCTTCCTGGCTTCCAGTCTTTTCAGTGCTGCTTCTTGCAGGTAGCCCATGAAAGAGGATGCCCACAAAAGGTGTTGTCCTTGGACTGTTCATACAGCAGACCTTAGAGCTCCTCGGTCAGTGAGAGGGGAACATGTTAGAAGCTGTGCCAAATATGTCAGCAATTGCTCCAGAAAGGGCCAATATCCAGTGCCAATATTGACCAGTGCCAAAATGGTGGTGTCTTTCCTGCAGGTCAACCCATGAAAGCACTGTAGGACTTTGGCTCCTACCAGTCCTGCTCAGGCAAACCTGGTTGTGGAAGGTGTACATACCTTCAGTAAATGCAAAGTCAAACCATAACAACTCCTCCATTCTTTAATGCTTACCCATGTCTCTGACTCATGAGGAAGAAAATATTCACCATTCTTTACTGTTGCAAACTTTGCTCACTAATTGCCAAGAACTACAACATAAAATCAAATTTAGGTTTTGTTCATTTGAAAAGCATTGGGAAACTGTTGCATTATCCAGTGTAATAAACCTGTCAGTTACTATGGTGTAGCTGGTTGTACTTACCCTTTCCTCCCCATCTCATTTTGGCTTGCCATTTTGTCCAAACCATTCCCCATCACATACTTATTAAATACTATGTGACATGCTATGTTATCCGTACGTGAAGAAACAACACATACTTGCAATGTGTAGAACCCGTATTTAACCGCCAGGAAAATAAAAAAGCAAGAACAAAACCAAGGCTGGATGGAAGAAAGACCGTGTGGACAGGTCATTACTTACTCTTTAATAAACATCTTGGATTGATTTACACTCCTCTGCCAAAAGCAGATGTGCCACCTTCCATTTAAAGACTCAACACATAGCAGCAGTCATGGTTTCATAGCTGCAAGTATTACATGCCACAGCTCTTTGTATATTGTAACAATGGCTTTATTTGCACAGATGTGAAGAAAGTCAGTGCATAAAAAGAGACTGATTACATGGTGCACAAGATTTGTGGTGGTTTCATAATCAAGTTACATTCCCCATTCTTCCCAGGATGCAATAATACGTATTTACAGATTATCACAAGGCATAATTTATTTGCAGGTGTTGCAGATGCTTTGTGTACTTGGCGTTGCACCAAATATTGTTATTTCAATGACATTTTCTAATAGAAAGTTAATAATAAATTAGAACAAGATTCTGTGGAACTTGGTTTTGGAGGCTGTCAAAGCTTGTTAAAATCTGTTGATCACTGGCAGGGATTTTGGTGCTAGCATTGTGATTTATGTTTGCCAATCTGTCAGTGAAAGAAATGCAGCTGAAATTCCATTTTTACAGTACTTCTGCTCATAAATCACATGGCCAACTTAAAGCAGAGCATGGAAGCCATGGACTTCTGCACTGCTTCGCAAAAGCAGTTCTGTGGGCATGAAGGTCAGCAGCACTTGATGGGAAGTAGAGGAAACATGTCACAGGAATGACAGCTTCTGGATTTACAGCACCACGGCCTCTGGCTAACTCAGAAATGGTGGCTCTCAGGGCTTTAAGGGCAATAGTATGTACTCCATGCCTGAAACCTAGCATCTAACACAGCCTTAGGTAGTTACCAGCTATCACCTAGGAGGGGTGAGACCTTTGATCATCGTTAGCTGACCTAGCAATGATATATCTCAAGCACTGTGGGCCACACACATGCCATCACAACCTCCTGCTTTTTGTACTCAACTACTATTAATATCCTTAAGCTGGAGAGGGTGCTATATACCTTGAACCCCCAGTAACCCAACACAGGTAGCTTGAATCCAGCTCTGAAATGGTTGGGACTATTTGTTGACTATTGTCAACATCCTTCCCTAGAAAATCACCCCATGTTGGCCATAAAATCTAACCCACCATTAGAGACAGTGGAATGGGTTCTTAGCTGGCTCTAAATTGCTGTAGCTGCACAGGTTGAAATGGAAATAAGGTGGTTTACTCTTGGAGTGGCTGGCCTGGCCTCTTTGGTTTTAAAAATGAAACAAATGAGGTAAGGGAAATTGATCCCTTTATGTAATATTAAAAATGTCAGTGGAGTTTGAGGATAAATTCAGCCCTATGGGTGGAGGGTCACAAGAAAGAAATCACCATGGGTTCCCCCAGGGAAGCTCTACCCATAGAGTTTCATCTGTGGTTGAAAATTTACTTCCACAAAACAGGCCATGAAACCATTTGCAAACAGAGTGTCTCTAGAAATTTGGGTGATACTAAAAACACCTACAGTAAAGCCTTTTTTTCCTACCAAGTACTCTTTCCCTGGTGAGCAGCTCTAACAATATCTATTGTATTTCTTTCCGCATATACAGGAGATATACAAACAGCATATGCTTCGCAGAACCTTTAAATGTAGGTAGCTTTTAAAAGCCACAATATTCCTATGGGGAGGCTGTGCCCATAATAAGTATTTTTAGTTAAAATGGTGTGTAGGCTAAGTGAAAAAGAAAAAGCTTTAAATCCTTCATATATCTCTTGACACACTATTGAGTGACATGCAGTTGCATAGTTGATTGCACCTGTTTCAATGCTATGGTCATCCACATCACCTAAGCTGGAAATTACTTTTTGTTTCCTAAACAGCTACATATTTCTTTGTGCTTGGTATATTAAATAGCCACTCTTCAGATACCTGCTGAATATTAGGGGTTTGATTTACCAGAAAAGTTAACAGAGAGTACCATATTCGTGAAAACCCTGATGAGAAAATAGTATTTAATGATAGCATGAAGTGCAAATAATTTCACTGTTGCTGGGGTGAGTTAAGACCTGAGTGCAGCTCAAGTTAAGTCACTGCAGGTGTGCAGCTTAATGAGCTGCAGTTGGGGAGCAGGTGAGCATGAACTGAGAGCACAGGGGGCATATCTTGGAGTTCTGCTACAGAAGGACTGGAGTAAATGTGAGGTGAATGCTTGAGGTAAGATTACAGTAAATATTATTTTTCTGTGCTTAAATATTTAATATGAGTAAAATACAGGGAAAATTAAAATAAGCTATGTTAATATAACAGGTGTGTGATCTGGACCTGTTACATCTCTGTATCTCCCACGGAGGACTTATATTCTTTAACTATTTGTTGAGAGGGATGTAACAAACCTGTTGCTTTTATTTTTTTCTTTTAAAAATATGTTATACTCATAAGAACTAGCACTGAAATTATGATGCAGTTCAGCTGTATGTGTGTAGAAGTCAGCTTTCAAGAACAAAGGACTTGGTTCCTTCTTTCCCATACTACCATTGCAGTGCGGCTTATGGTGGGATGGACATTCTCTAAAATGTGGAACATTGTATAGCAATGTACATCTTGGAAGCACTAGTTCAAGAGTTCAAAACAAACCCTGTACTTTTCTTTACATTTGTTTGGGATAGTTATTATTTCTAAAGAGTGAATAAGCTTTGAATGTAAAGTATTAAAAATTAAGCTAAACTGTATGCCTAAGATGTTCTAGATAAACTAGGTTTACCTCAAGGATGTACATGGGCACTGCCACCGGTATCTGTAGGAGCTCTGTGTGTAGTCTATTGAAGAGCAGGATTGAATTTAACAAGAAAGACAGAAAGGAAGCCTGCCTGTGTATGCGTATAGAACTTCAATCTGTATGTGTACTATATGTGTGCATATATATGTATGAAAATAGAAATATATAAAACAAAGACCAACCTAGTCTACTGTCACGAATCACACAGGGGGCTGGACTGGAGCCCTCCTGGGGTTCATTCCCACCTGGATTATCCTACCATCCTGTCCTATGTGCTCTATTCAGCAGGTGACTAGCTTCTGGAGATGTTTCCTTTTTTGCATCTCCCCCATTTGTGGTGGTGTGGGCTGTGTTTGTGGTGGTTTTTGTGTGTTTTTATTTTTTCTTTTTTTGTTGTTGTTGTTGGTGGGGTTTTTTTGTTGTTGTTTTGTTGTTGTGGTGTCTGTTGGTTCTTTTGGTCTTGTGTGTGTGGTGGTTGTTGTTGGGTTGGTTTGTTTGTTTTTTAGCAATAATAGATGAAAACTTCTTGGCAGCTTAGGAGAAGGGGTAGAGGTGGTAGAAAGTACAGGCTGTGGTCAATTCTGGCTGCCGAACAAGAGACAATGGGATTAGACATGAATGGTTTTATTGATCTGATCACAAGCAAGACAGATCGTTAACAGTCAACAACTCACCTTTTAAAACATATTCTTGCAAATATCATCCAGTTTGTAAGGTCATTGAGGCAGGGATTTCTAATGTCATTCACCAGACTCCGGACATGCTTTGAGCTACACAAGAACACAAACTGAGATAGGTGGCTGTTGATGCAGTTCATTTTCTCAGTGTTCGTGATTGAAATAAAGTTTAGTTTATCCTCCCTTACTTAATCACTGCATTCAGTACAAGACAATTGAGATTTTTCACTGACTCCTTTCCCCTTCATGTTAAGTTTTGATTTTTCAAAATTATTATTATTTTATTTTTCTTGGTTTAGGAAGAAAGCTCTCTAGGCATAGATGGGACACTTGGTTTGTGAAGGTGGTTAGCAGAAGTAGTCCAAGAAGCTAGCTGGCTGGTTAATGCTTGCAGAAATTGAAACAAATGATAAAGCTGTTAGTCATTTGAACAAAGCCTTTGTTCAAGCTTCTTGAGTGCTTCTCAGAAATCATACTCCTGGCATCTGTACAACACAGCTTGAAAATGCTTAGAAGACAATTTTGGTAGGAAGAATACTGTTTTTAAAGATGAGTGTTTGGAGATGGCATCCTTTTTTTGAAGAATCTGGTGATTATAGATTTATATTGTGGTGTGGGTACTGGGAACCTAGGCTGTTCCTTTGCTAGTACTAACATTTTTGTCAACAGAAGCCTCAAAAGAATAAGCTCATGTGAGTTTTGGGACTTCACACAGTGATTTAGAGGTTTTGTACCAAAAGAGAAAGAGAGGAAAGAAGCTCTTTTGTAGTAGAAATTAAAAAATGGTCCTGCAGGCTTCTCAGGATTTTCATGTGTAAAGAAAGTCATCATACAGAGGAAGAAATCATTGCTAGAATATTCACAAGAGATTTCTGGTTGGGTCAAAGATAGTGCGAATTTGACACTGCCACATCTGAGGCCAAACCCACCAGACCGCAGTCTGGACAAGAGTCACGATCAGCATCTGACTCTGAAACTGGTCTCCTGGATATCTCTAACTATTGAAATGCTTTATCAGTTCTGCCTTACTGTAAAGCTTGTTTCCACACAGCTGTCCAGATTAGAGGAAGGCTGATCTACAATCCTGAAGCATACAAGAAGCTGTACACCAAAAGCTGGAAAAGTGGTCTACAATTTTAAGGAGAATTCTGCAAGCCAGAAAGTGGAGTGAGTGTGCATGTTCAGGGGGTGCCGTTAGACTTCTGGAAGCCATCACTCAGCGGGTATATAAGCAAAAATAACAAGACTTTAGAGTGATTTTAATAAAATGCATGTTATAGCACCTTTCATCTTCAAAGAATGAACCAAATTTATTGTTGGTATAAACCCATTGGGACCAATGAAGTTGAAGAGGGGGATGCAGTTATCCATTTACTAATCAGGGTCATGATTTCACAGGACTATTATTTTGTATGTTGTCAGTAACTATTACAAAATCTGGAAGGCTGCAGTACAAATTTAGCAGCATAAGGCAAAGCGAATCTTGTGACTGCAGGCTTAATGGCCATCATTAAGTATAATATATATTCATAGCTGTAGCACACTTCTTTTGCCAAGTTTCTGGAAAGATAAGTTAAGTAACTGACTACAGGAGTGTAAAATTTATACTTCATCTTACTAATGACTACTTTTATTCCTACTGCATGCAGTATGGAAGTCTGTAGATCATATTACATACAAAACTGCACCTCATTCTCTCTTGTATCTTTTGCATAACATCACTTTTGGTGCATTCCTTGACAGGTTGGAAGCTTTTAAGCCTCAAGTCATGGAAGGTGAAACACTGGCCATCATACAGGCACCCACCACCCCACACACACAGAAAAAAAAAAAGCACAACACATTTACTCCTGTTACTAAAGCAAAGGTCTTTGGAAACAAGGGTACAAGCAAGCTGGCCTGTGCATTTCAGTGGGGTATGAAAATAATTTCTTCCATGTTGCCTCAGTCATTTTATGGTGTGGAAAAGGGCACAGGGCCAATAAGTGAGGCTAGCTCTTTGTTTGTTTTCCCCCTGGCCCTACATACTGGGAGTGCAAGCTGATGCATTTTGCTTGGCCCCTGCAAAGGAGTTCAAGGATCCCCTCTTTATCTGAGCAAGCTTTGGCAAAATCTGTCTGCATGTTGCTTTCTTAGTGGGAGCTTTATATAGAACTCCATTCAGATTGTTAATGACTGGGAAACTAATGTGCTGGAATATTTCAGATGTGACAATCTATGTTACACCTCAGATGCGTTCTTTATGAGGGGAAAAATAAAAAGGCAATACTAGCAAATTAAAGAAATAAATTTACATTGCCTGCTTAAAAGCAATATGCAGAATCAAAACCATTCAAGTTAGATGTGAAACTTTGTCATTACTACCAGTATTTCAATACTTTGTGGATGGTACTCTTTAAGAGAAATATTGCTCTTGTTTCATTTGACTTTAATGAATTCTTGGTGGAACAACTATTGTCCATGTAAAAGTAACTGATAAGTGTGGGGCTGCTTGCAAATACTTTGCAGAGCTCTATCTTAATTACAGAATCGTGCAGTAAGGACAGATTCCAGCCTTATCTTTCAAATTGCCTTCTTGGATTTTAATTTAAAAAAAATGGGTCAATGTTGTCTAACATGGAAAAAATTATGTTCCTACAAATAAATATCAGCTTGCATATATTTCTTAAATGCTTCAAATGCTTTGAGAATTTAACCTACTCTGTAAGTGTAATGCACCAAGATTTTTTTTGCTATACTGTAATTTGTCTCTGCACTTGGTTAGGCTCTTTGATTTCTATGAAATGGTCGTCTGTTGTTGGCGTATAAACATTGCTAAGAGAAGTAACCAGGAAACACACATTGGTATTACGATAACCGCAGAGTAAGAGACAAGGAATTTGTTTGGAAGCTGTACAAACTATGTTACTTGTTGCTCTGTAAACACTAGGTCATATGCCTTGTGGTACTATCTATGCATGGAAGAAGGTAGAGGGAATTGGCAAACTCCTTGAAAGCTGCGTCAGAAAGATGTGGCTAATGGTGACAGTGCCATGGAAACTGCACAGAGCGGGGATATGAGGAGATGTGGATTCTCTCCCTCTTCAGCCGTTGCTGGTGGATCACTTAACTCCATTTATTTCCTACATTTCTGTCTGTTTGGATTTCCACCTTCTCCAGAAAGGACCTGTGTTATGTCAGCTGTTGGTAGAGAATCTCTGCAATGTCGGTCTTACCATAATGGTAGCTGTGTAAAGGCTTACACCAGTGCTGATGCTGAAAGAGTATCCTCCTAACAGTACAGTACGAGATAGTATAAGGTCAAATTATGTTAGTTATACAGAGCTTATAATAAAAATTCCTAGGTCCGTATTGTCACAGGTATTGCTCCTGCAAATGATTAGAGTACTGCAGTTTGGTTCTCTCTCCTTCAGATAGCAATTGGTCCTACAGGACTCTGTCATCCCCGATCTCCAGACAGACTTTTGTATTAGTGTGCTAAAACAGACTGTCCCATGCTATCTTCTGGTTCCACTGAGCTTAAAGCAAATCCACGGATTTCCAGGTTACCTCAGGTGCTCCACACTTCTGGCGTGGTGTGGGAAGATGAGGGACCCGTGGTATGTGAGGATTTTGCCGTTGTTTCCCAATACTCAGTGTTCGGTGTGGGAAAAAATGTTTGACACAGCTTAAGGCCTGCCTTAAAATCAGAAGAACCTTGATAAGTGGTAATAAATAATGCAGGGTATTTTGTAGTTCTTGATGCATGAGCTGCCCACTAGTCAGTGAGAAGTCTTCATAGACTGAGAAATCACAGCCCATGCTTGTAGAGGTTTGTACCCATGATACGTCTGTGTGATTTGTGCTCTGTGTTGAACCTGTGGTAGTGGAAATATGAGACATATTCGCTATTGCTCAATTATTGCCTAGTGCCAAGCGAAGACTGAGACAGAAGAATGAGTTGGCAACAAATAAGCAGCAGCAAACTTATTTGGTTGGACTTGTTGCCTCAGTTGACATGAGGTATGTGTCTAGCGACAGGATGACAGGCCAAGTGTCTGAGGCTACAGCTGTGGTGATGTGGTAAATGGGAAATGCAGAGTGTTTTTTGTGGAGGCAACTTCAGGCTCACAGAGAGACTCTTTATTACTATTGACTGGGGGCAATGTGCAAAGTGAGGGGCAAACTGGTTAATCCTAATGAAAACAACCCCACATCCCTAGAGACATTCAAGGCCAGGCTGGCCAGGGCTCTGAGCAACCTGATCTAGTTGAAGATGTCCCTGCTCATTGCAAGGGAGTTGGACTAGATGACTTTTGAAGGTCCCTTCCAATCCCAAATTATTCTGTGATTCCTGGTGCTCTCTCAGGATGCTCAGCCCATTATGATGCTCTATATCATTATTGCCTTCTGCTCCTCACCACTCATCATCCCATGCTGTGTGTAGCTTGTTGTGCTAGGCAGCAACAGTGTTTGGTGTTTTGGTTTATTACTTATTTATTTCCTTTGACCCAGTAGTGACCTGCTTTCTTGTGTTTAATGCAGGTGCATGCACTAGTGGTTGCAGTAGTGGGGAAGGAAGGTGGCCTGTAAAGGGTGGCTTCTCCAAAACCTTGGTGGAGCTGTGATACTGTCAGATGTGGACCCCTGCAAGTGCTAATGTATAGGTCAGAGGTGGTAAACTGCCAATTTGGAGGGTGCTTCTATCTGGGTGTGATGTTATGCTGAAGGATTTCTGTTGTGGGAACATACTCTGTGCGTTACTGGGGGCTTTGTCTGCTTTTATACCAGAAAAAATGCACATTTATTCCATCTGTTTGTACCAACCTCATCTCAGTCTCTCTGTTTGTTTGTTTGGGGTTTTTGGTTGTGTGTGTGTGGCTTTTGTTTTTTTAATATAAGTCTATGTTGTCCTGATGCTCTCCGTACAGCAGGAAACTATCACCACATCTCTGAGATGTTTTTTGATTGCTCTGAGAATGAATTTGTCTTTACAACAAAGGAACCAGCCCTACATGTTCCGCTCTACTTCTTGTTGTGCAGAATTTGTCAGAAATTTATACTGGAGAATATCCCTGTGTACTTTGCCCTGCAGGGCTCTTCCTCAGGGTTCCTGTGCAGCTGGGAAATGGTTCTCACAGCAGGGCTGCACCCTGGGCCACAGTCCTAGATAGTGGATGTTGCCCAACAGGAGATCTGTCCCTGTTAGATCTTCCTCTTCAGATTCAAAATGTACTTACTCATATGGTGCTTCTTGAGACAAACATCTAACTGACAGTAATTTACAATCCACATTGGTGTGATGCAGAATTCCAGATGTGCTAGAACAACGTAAGGGCTTGTTACGCTCAATTAGTCTCTGGGGTGTGAGCTTATATTATATGATATTCTGGTCTCTGCAGGAACATCACCAGCGTTGCTGCTGGAGAAAGCGAGTCCATTCGTGCCCTGTTGTACCGAGGTGGCTGGCTGCTGGGCCTGCTGCCTTGTTACCTATATTGCAGAATGAATGGCCTCCTGCCTGATAATCTCACACCTTTTCCGGAACAAGGAAAATCTTTTACATTTTTCCACATACCGAGTTCACTTGCAGTGTGATTTTTTTTTTTTTAATCTTTTTTGTTTGTTTGTTTGTTTGTTTGTTTTGTATGATCACAGTGTTGTATCTTGTGAAAAAACAGACACTTGGGTCTTATCATGGGCGATATGTACAGAATCATTCCCAGGATACTGAGAGGTCTTGGTGTTCCTCCTCAGTTGCAGGACTTAATTTTGCCTGTTTATATCTCTAAATCCTCAGAAATTCTAACATGAATTTGTAATGGTGCAGACATTCTTGTTTTCAGCCTTCTAGCAAACTAAGCATCATCAGGCAACATCCATTCTCCACTGGTGTCTTTTAATTTAAGAGTATTAAATATGGATCACATTCTCATTCTATAGCTTTTAGAGCAGGCGTTTTATTTTGACACTGTTTTCTACCAGCTCCTTAATCGAGGCTAATGGGAATTGCTTGTTACATTTCTAAATTCGAGCTTTATTGCAAATGATTCAAACTCACACTTGCTAAGCTGTAGCCTACTGTCAGATATAATGTTAGTTGTGCCATTTCTAATGAAAATGCTTTTATGTTCTCTGCTGCAATATGGTCATTTTGTTAATGTTTTGCACAAAGGTATAATTCAAGTACATTGGGTTTTTTCCCCTGCTAATTAAAAAACTAAAAATAAGAAATCTTTGCTTGTGTTGCTCTTGAAGCAAAGATTGGCTCATTTACCTGGGCTGGTCTCTCCTTTTTGGAAGAAGTTTTGCCAGTTTCCTCCAAAAGAAATCTGCTTCATTTGTGGTCTGTGCTCTGGCTGATTAACTCTCTCTGTAATGAGAGAGTAGGTACAGTGCATCAACTGATTCTTAACAGCATGATCTTCTACATTTACTTGCTAATGACTTGCCCAGGCTTAGGCACACACATATGACTTCTAGTCTTCTAGATCAACCATTCCTAACCACATTTAAGAGATATGCTTACCTCTTTGGGCATGGAGTTCTTACCCTTGTTCCTTTTGCACGCTTCAGGAGGAAAGCTGAGAAATATAACATCTGGCTCCTCTGCACTCCTGTGTGCCATGGCAGGGAGCTTTCTAGCTTCTTAGGTAGAGTTTCCTGGTTAAAGCTGGAGAGTCTGAAGACCCACTGCCAAGGATGGAGTGAGGAAGGATTAGAAAGAATTACTGTAGTTCACGTTAAAGTTTTATTATGTCATGTTCTCTGTATGTTCAAGAAAAATATTCTGCACAAAATTGTCTTCAGAAAAAAAACATCTTCTGCCATCCCACGAGATTGCAGATAACATCCATGGGACCTCATTTGTTGCCTGTGGAAGATGCAATTCTTGCAGTCTACTCCAGGGGTTGTGCCAGCAGCTGCTCTTTCTTCACAGATAGTTACTCCTCCTGGAAGATGGTAGCTTTCTATAGCAAAAGGTGTTATACTTCGAACGTAAGCAGTTATCTCTGGTCACTATATTCTCTATTCCTTAAAGACATTAACAGAAACTCTTCCAGTTAACAATCAGAGCCCTAAATTTAGGACCATGGACAATCTTGGGTTGCAGGGTTCATTCCGCGTTTTTGCGTAACGCTACTACCTAACCAGTTTTGCATATTGACACTCAGTCTTAGTGGGATTTTTGTTTGTTTTTTAATCTTGGCAAAATCTTCCTTATGTTTTACTGTGTTGGGGAATGTGACAGTGATACTTGTTTTAGAAACATGTCTTAAATAGATGGTTTAGACCTGTGCGAGACAATCAGTGAAAATAACCCTGCAGTGAATCCTTAGACCTTAGTAAAAAGCAGCACAGGAAAATGTTTCTCCTGTCTGGAGGTTTCCCTATTACATCATAGGGGTGACGGATCGTCTGGAAGAGGGCAGGCTGCTGAAATGCTGGGATATAACCTGCTTGATTGTCTTTACACAAAACACATCATTAACTGTATCTAATCTTTGTTGCTGCTGGTCTAAATGGCTCAATGCTTCATCCTACTACAAAGGTCTGCTTTTGCTCAAATGTAGTGTGCCAATTCTTCTTTATTTCAAGGACAATTTTTCAGGGGTTTGGAGTGCTGTACCTCAGCCTGCTTGGATGTATTCCAGTTTTTAAAAAATCATTCAAGAGTTCAGAATGCCTCAGAAGCACTGTGAGGTTGTGTGGCCAGCTTCTATCCTTTCATATGCAGTTGCTGTAGCTGAAGAGGCTAGGTTTGGCTTCTACTGCAGAATCAATATGGCTTTAAATTAAAACTTTTCTCCATTTTATTGTAGCTACTGTGCCATTTATCAGATTTGACTCCTCTGTGAATATGGCCATATCTAGTTTTGATGCTTATGTTTCTTCACAGATGAAATGATGCTACTTGGAGACATGCGACTGGGTATTTATCTTATCTGCTGAGTTGCTTAAATTATGGATGTTTAAGGTGTGTAAACCCGCTGCAGTTTGCGCAGTTATCAGAAGGCACAATATGAGATGCCAGGGTCTATATAGCTGCAGTATAGCTGTTGTGATGCTTGAGAAGAACTGCAAGATATGATAAGTTAGGTTTATTTTCATGTTTGAAAGGGTGTTTATAGGGATTATGATCTAAAAAAAAAAAAAAAGGCTTAAATGTTTGACATGGAAATTACAAAGTGAAAACTGACAAAAATAAATGGAATTTTGCAGTGCTACATTAACAGAGTTGAAGTAGAGCTGGCTATCGCAATTCATATAGAAAATTATATTTCAGACTTTGATCTACCATATAAATCATGAACAGGAAAATAACACTCTTGCATGATGATACAGGATGCTTAGTAGGAGAGCCAGCTGGGGCAGCACAGTACGGCTTGCCTGCTGCTTTAGTCTTTGTTTAAATTGCCTGCCTGTGCTTGTTGTTACCATTCAGAGTAGCTATTTACTGAACTCTTAAAAGATATTTGATATCTCTCCATTTGACAACTGAGAGATACTTGGCATATCTGCTGATGCTTTTTATCTGTGCTCTTATTAATATGTATTTATCTCTTTTTGTTCTGTTTAAGACTGAATTACTTCATCCAAATCCATCATAAATAGATAGTGTTATTGTAGCCACAGTCAACTAGGGTATAAGAGAAACAAGCCTCACCTCCTCCTATAAATTGGAGCTTTCTTATACAATTGTTTAATGGCTTGATTTGCTCCCATCAGAGTTTTGATTATTTTGACAGCTGAAATAGTTTGAGATTGTATTTTTCTGAATAATATAACTCTGATTATTTTGAGAGGGTGTTTTCTTGCACATAAATTAAATCCCATCAGAGCAGCTGTAGTTCTCTTTAAAATGCTAGCTACAGAGCTACATGTTCAATGTTTAATTAGCCTTCCCATGTCATTAACATTTCTTTAATATTCACTCAGAAATACTTGGCTGTTAAAATGTAAAAAAGCTAATGTATACATATAGCTTATTTATATGCATAACTTATTATAAACATGAAAAATGTAGGCTAAATGCCCAGATAATCTTCTGTGACAGCCAGCTTAGCTAGACTGTGGAATTGAGCCTCTTCGCGGGCAGGCTTGAGCAGCAGAAGATACCCTGTGTGGCACAAGGGGCAGAGATGTGGGTTTGCCAAGCTCTGGACTGGGTGATCTGACACTCTCTGGTTGCCTCTGCAGTGTCCTCCCTGCTGAGGATAGTGCTCAGGTGCTTGCTTTAGGAAAGGGTCAAGGCTTGCTCTCTACAGGTAACAGGGTGATTTATGCTTTGTCTGACAGTCTCCATCTTATGAGTTCAGGGCTGAGAAAAGTATTTGATGAGGGACAAGTAGCAGCCACCACTTTCCTTGGATCCACTTGAAATCAAAAGAGGGTGACTAATGCTAGAGTGGTATTAATATTTAGATATGGCTGCAAGTGGACACCTCTGGAGAATCAGTGGAGAAAACCACTTCCCCCAAAGCTTGATGTAGAGTGCATTGGGGACAACCCCCCCTTGTAAGTAGTTAAGGAGAAGGAAATGGCTGAGCTTTACATTACAACTCCAAATCTGCTGACATTTCAGATACTGTTAGGTCTCCTGCTGCTGCTGATGTATTATACCTCTTGCTGCCTTCAGCCAGTTACCATCTCCTCTCTCATGGAGTGGCTGAGACTAGAGGAGGGAAATAAATTGGAAATAGTTATCCTTCATTCTTGGCAAGTGAAAGGTATGAGGGCATGCTTGAGACATTTGCTTTTTTTTCTCTCCTTCTGCTGTTCTTTTCCTACTCTACTTCCTTCCTCTAATAGGAGCTGCAGAGGAAGAAGTATGGGAAAATTCACTGAATTTCTTTCCAAACCAGAAATTAAAGGACATATGAACCGGGAAATAAAAAAAAAAAAAAAAAAAAAAAAAAAGGAGAGAGAGAAAAGAAAAAAAAAAAGCCCTTTGTTTCTCACTGCATAAATAGACCAAACATGGTGGCAGGTAGTCAGAATGGCAGCTAAAGTACTTGCAGGCAGATGACTGTAAAGCTATCTGTTTTAGAAGGCAGCTTAATGTAGAGGTAAATTATGCACCATTCATATTGGGCAGGGGCTGAGTGAATCCATATATCTCTGTTAACTCATATTCTGAGAAAAAAGCTTCATCAATTTGGATTCTGGCAAGGCGGCAATTTCACTGCCTTAATTTTGTAACTTTTGGTCTAAGTTAATAACTATTTAACTGTAACAGAAGACAAAATGTCAGTTCTGGATCTTTACCTTTTACCCAGCTGCCATGATTAGCATGAGGCACTTTACAATATGCTGAAGGCTTCTATTACTTCACACGAGAAGAATATTCAAAGATCCTATTTATAGCAAAATGGGAAGGTTTTGTCAGCAAAGTGCAAGGCTAATTCGTGTACATTTAGAGAAACAAGAACAATAAATACTATTAATATGTGAGTTTATTAGTGTAACCTTGGAATGTCTCTCATGATTACATACAATTATTTGCTTCCTTCACTCTGGAGGCAAAACTCCGCAAATGTTCCCACACTACTATTTGACAAGACATAAAAGTGGCACCCGCAAGGCATATACAAACTGTTATCCTTGCAGGCTCAAGTTGTACTGAAGCCAAGGCTTGCTGCAATCTCACTGATATATTTAAATGCCAAGCAGTTGAGAAGAAGAAACTGTTACTTCATCTATCTTTCTGACTGAATGCCCTTGCTTCTCTTACATCTTGTTTATTCGTGAGTATTTGGACACATTCTTCAGTGTGGGTTGTGTAGCTGAAATTTTCTTGCCTTGGAGTTTGCCTCCTGTTCGTTTAGTTCATTGAATATTGTCTTTGCATTTAAGGCAGTGCTGCTTATTACTTTGAGGCCAGCCTGTTTTAAGGAAAATTGTAGGAACTGTATCTAGAGGAACAAGCACAAAGAGATGGGTGGGAAAGGGATGGCAAGAGACTCCACTGAAATTAGGCTCAAAGAACTGGGAAGGGAAAAATAGAGACAAACATTGCTAGAAAGGGGCAGGGTATGGAGGAAAGCCAAAACCAACCTTCTAAAATAGGAGTCTAGAGATGATGGAAAAATATGAATTCCTTTATTAGTACGTAACATACTTGTCGGGCAGTTTCATTCTTGGGTGGTGAGACATGGCTGATTACCAGTTAGAGAATGAAAGGGGGAAATAGGCTGTAATGGCTAAAGTTGCAGAGTAAAGGAGTTTGGCTCCCTTTCTGGTTAGCCCTATGATAACACTGGGAGGTCTCTGGTTTTCCATCCCTACCCATTACCCAATGTAATTGGAGTGGACCCAGCTGATCAAGCGTAGAGGGGACTAACAAGCCTTATTTTGCTTCAGACTCTTGTGATTCCTTCTCAAATTGTTACCAAATCTTGTAGTCTGTGAGTCTGGATATTTACTAATTGTCTTACATCTAAGATTAATTTAATTCTTATTTCCAGCTATTTTGGAAAACCCATAATACTCTTAAGTAGATAAAATTGTCAAAATACCGTGTGCAATTTCCAGTGTAGTTAGTGGAAGCCTAAAGGCTCAGTATTGAAAAACTATAGGAGTGGTCCAAGAGTGTCAGGCAGACAAGGAATTAAAATACTCAGATTTAGTGCATTTCTAAGTTAATTGCCTCCAAAGTTTAAAATTGGCTTACAAGTACACAGGAGTATTTAGCCCCCATTTCTGATACAAGATACTGAGATAAGTTGGCCTCCTGGATGAAGTGAAGGACAGCAGCTGTCCTGCTCTTTCTCTGTGCTCTGTAATCATGCCACAAATATTTAAAAATAATATTAAGTTTTAAAAAAAACTGAAGAATGAATTGTACCCATTGAAAGGCAGAGATGTCTGCTCCCGTGATCTCCCTCAGCGTGCAGACCTGATGCGTGGTTGTGCTACAGTGGGGAAGCTGCTTCCTGGGGGAGAAACTGTATTAGCCACAGACCAGCTGACAAGCTGGCCCCTCTCAAGCATGAGCAAAGTCAAAGGCAGGCAGTAAACTGTTTCAACAGACTGTGTTTTTGCTGAGGAAGGTTTGACCAGATGGACATTGTGGTCCCTTCCAACCCAGTATTCTATGATTCAAACCATGCAGTGGGGCAGGGAGAGACATGGATACCTGTAGCATGTCTTTGTGGCACAGCACAGAGCAAATGGTACCTGTAGCTTTTAAATGTTTTGCACCAGAGCTGGAAGTACAAGTGCTGGTGCACAATGTGAAGATAGTGCCAGGTGACTACAGAAAGTGGAATAGAGATCTTGGGTAATGCAGATCATAAGGGATGGAAAAATCAGTGAAGCAGCTCCAGTTCTCATTGCCCCGTGCAAACTGACAGATCCCTAACAATGTGCGTGTAGGCTGGACCCTGTCCTGGAAGGACACCATCCTTTGGTTTCTTTATTGCTGCCAGTTTTCACACTTGTCCACACGATGGTGAGTAGCAGGATTTGTCAAAGAAGTGGCCTTAAGCTTTCCCAGGCTGGGCATCACCCTGGTCTGTGAGGTGGTGCTTGAGCAGAGCAAGGTGGAGGGTCAGATCATATTTAGCATGTTAGTATGTTATAATGGTGCTGTTCTTGGCATATCGAATACTGTCGTGGTATTTTTATGTTTCTTTCCTGAAATAACTGGATTCTGATTGTGTTTACAAAGAGCTATTCTGAATTTAGGTGGTGTATATTGTAAGTGAAATCCAGCTGAGAGGAAGGATGAATTTTACGCTTAGTTGAAAAGCATACGCTTAACTGTACCGATAGAGAAGCCACAACTTGTCAGCTCTGGAATCATGATAAATTGAGCAGATTACTGCTGGAAAAACAGGTGGGGTTTTTTGTTGTTGTTGTTAACAAAAATGTGAAAACTAAACTTGCCATGAAAACAGCAACAACTGTTACTCTAGTACAGACCAAACAATGCCAAATCAACATCAGCAAGTACAAAAAAGATAATGAAACGCATATTCAAAAAACAGTGTAACAGAAATGAAAGTTCATACAACCAATAAAAAGTGTGACTCATCTGTACTACTTCCACCCCAACTGCAGACCAATGTTCCAAAAAACTTTCCCAGAATTAGTATGTGGAGAGTGTTTATAAGTTGAAGTCTGTTTAGAAGTTTAAAACTCAAGAGCAGGCAGCTAGCACACAGAGGATTTTATTCTTTCATCCTACTTGATGTGTTACCCATAAAAAAGATCAGATCAAGCAGTCTATAAATGGTCCATGAAGATTTCTGGCCTGTAACCTGACTGAAGTCATTCTCTCTTTCTGAATGCCATTGGATTCACTGCTGTGTATGGAAAACAATGGCCATGCAGCATATCTGCAGACTGCTTGTGTCCTGTGGCCCTGCCCGCCACCAGAACAGACTACACAGCCTGCTCGGCTGGAGAGGGTTGTGCATTGCTGGGCTACAACTTGCTCAACATTGTTGCTGTTTTCCTGCTGTTGCCCGTGGAGCTGGGGCACTTGTGGCTCTGTGAAGCCCTCAGTAGCGATGCACTGATTGTTCAAAGCTGCCTTTTACCTTTCCTATCCTTCCATCTCCTAAAACAAACAGCTAGTGTGAGGTTAGTCCCCCAGCTCCTCAAAAATTGCAGGTCACTCACTAACAGCCCTTTCAGGGTCTGTTCCAAAAATATTGTTAGAAAACATTAATTTTTATTTAGTATTATTTAGCATCATTATGCAATTCTTATGTTAGTCATGGAATACTATTTATTTGGATGGCTAAGCCACCAACTGTTACAATGAAAAAGATAATTATCTCCCTCTTAACACCATGTTTCTAAGATGCTTCTATTGTTCTAACGTGGTGATGTATATAAGGGTTTTCTTTGGAAACAAATGTGAAGTATCAGAGGTTAAAAGATATTTGCTTCACTGATTCAGAAAGACATCGGTCCTAGTGAATCAGTTCATCAATAAGTACTGACAAGCTCTTGTCTACTGGAAGTCCTTCATTTTAATATGAAGTGGACAAATCAAATGATCATTTATTATGAGCAAAATTGTTTTCAATTGGTAAAGCTTCTAGTTTTTCACTTTCTAGAAGGAGCAGAAGTAATGCATCAGTGCAATGGAATGATAACTGCACAGTTGTTCCCCTTTGGGAGCAGTGATACACAGAAATGAAACTTGGGTCTGGCAAAACTCATTTATGTAATTGTCTCATAGTATACTTATACATGCACTCAACGGCATAGTTTGTTTATTTATTTAATGTTGGCCTTTTTACAAAGAGAGGACGTAAATTAAATAACTTGGGGTCCATTTTAAGTGCTGTTTTGTTTCAGTGTAAGCAAGAAGTAAACATTTATTTTCTTCTTTGATGCGTACTCTTTACTGTCTAACCCTCTCCAAAACCATTAGTACAATCGGTTAGGCACACTCATGCCACCTGGCTCTGGTCAGGTCGGGATTTGTGATCTATGAATATCTGGAGGGGTAAAATCAGTAAAAGTGAAGGCTTTGAATAGACCTTGTTGCTGTTAGTTTCTTAACTTCCCTGGTTAGAAGATTATGTGTCTTGGAAGAGTGGGAAATGTTGGGAAACTTTATGGAAACAAAGCCAAAATGAATAAATCCAGTCCGACTGAGGTAAGACTTGGTAGGTAATGCATCCACGCAGCAGGTGTAGTCTATCTAAACCTCATAAATACTTTATATGATCCTTTGTAGAATTACTGCATGCTCTTAAAAAACACACACACAAAACAACAACAAAAACCCCTCATGAATCATTGCTATAAAATGGATAATACAGAACGGGGAAAGAGCTGGCTTAACAATTTCACATGCAGAACACAGCAGGGCAACTACTGATTTATTGAAAAGTGACTTTTCCTGCTGGTGTAGAATACTTGTTCTCCCATAAACAAGAATCATCCAGCGCTCAGCAAGCACCAAAAAGGTGGTACCATGAGGGGTTGAAATGGAAGCCAAAGAGCACCTGAAGGGGCTATAACAAGTGGCGCCTCGAAAGATCTGGAGAAGTGTCTACCTTGTTTGTTTGGTTTGTTTTCCCCAATATGTGATTGAACGGATATCTTGGCATCAGGCATGCTATAGTTGTGTGTGAGAGTAACTCTGCGAAGAAGCTAAGTAAATAGTCATCTTCTGGCTGCACTGGCTTGAAATTTCCTGGCAAACATGTTCTGGTAAATAGGCCAACAGCAAACTGATCAAATCTTTGTGGGTTTCTTTTAAAAATATGTGAATTTTCCATTATAAGTGGCTTAATTTTCTATTTGTTTTCATGCCAGGTAGTGCAATTTCATTAAATGAGTATTGCATTTCTAGCTTTTTGTACCAAATTCTTATGCGGCTTTTGGCATTGGTTCATCCTGATGTGAGCATGAATTTTAACCTGACATCATGCCAGATTTGCTGTATCTTTCAAACCTCTCTAATAATTCAGTGGATGGGCTGTGTGGATCTCTCTCTGAAGAGACCTCTGCACGATATGGAGAGCATCTACTCTACTTCTTAAAGAAGAAAATCCTAGGCATGAACATGTGTGACATGTAGTGTGAGGAAGTGCTTTGTATTGAGTCACCACAGCAACTAATTATCTTAATATTTTGCTTCTGAGTTTGTCTTAACTTGGTATTTCGATTATGCCTTGTACTGAAACAGACTGAAGTGATGGTGCAGTGGAACAGCTTGATCCGTCCAGTTGGATGGATCGTAAACCATCCCTGAGGTTGAATTTGCTTGGTCTTATGAAATAAGTTCTCAAACTGGGATGTAATGCTACTGTTCTATTGCAGTGCAATGTATCTGGCTTGTGAAAACAACAATGGTTCCTGTAATGGTTAGAAAAGGGATAGATGTATTCTCTAGTGGACCTCATTGCAGAAGCATCTTACAGACACATAATATATATAGGTAGTCAGGACCTTCCCTTGGGATATTGAAGTTGTGCAGGGCAGCAGGAAGAAAAAAAACCAAAACACTATAATCCTTGTTTGTTTGCTAGAAAGCCCTCAAAGGCTGGGGTGCTTCTGCTGGTGGAAGGGCAATAGGATATCTGAGGTGTGACTCAGAGTTATGGGCCATCAACTTTTCTCTTCTCAAGACAGCAGATAAGCCAAATTCAAAGGTTCACTGGTCTTTTTCTCTGACTCTGCAACCCATCTCTGCACCCTTTTTCTTTTTGTCCTTCCTGTAGCAGGAACAGCTCAACCTCTGATTCAAGTTCCTTATTCCAGGAGGCAAAATCCAATCTTGCCCACCTTGCTGAAAAGTCCTGAGATAGCTCTGTTTATAGCCATGATTCTGTGGTGCTAGAGAACATATTATGGGCCTTGCTATGTCTCTGTGGGTTCTCCATGTTTCTGATGCTAGTTTGAAAACAAAAGCTCGGTGTTTCCTCTCAGCTGAAGTAAAATCTGGAGCTTGCCTTTGAATATTTTTACAGACATTGCTAATCATCTTTCAAAAATTTTCCTTGTAGGAGGTTCCTTTGGAGCTATTTTCTGGGTGTAAATTATCAAGTTTGCAGAAGACCTTGTAATTGGAAAGGAAGTGAACAGAATCAGACTCTATAAAGTCTGACTCTTTTCTATAAAAAGACCTGAAAAGAAGCAGAGTTTTGAGACTGCAAGGGAGAAGAGTAGTCAATTATTTGAAATCTTTCTCCTGGAGAGAAAAAGTATATAGTAAACACTGTTACACAAATAGGGGTAAGGATATAAGCAGTGACTGCCCTGTTGCAGCCTGGGGTTGTTTTTAACTTGTTGAATTTTTATGGAGTCGATAGTGTTCTAACTTTTAGTGCTGCCTGTCCAGGGAAGTGTAACCCAATAGCATCTGGCCCTTTGCTGTGTACAGCCACTTTATACCCATTATTTCCTGAAACAAGTATTCAGCTGCGTACCACAGATTATTTAAAAACAAACCAAAATAAAGGAGGCCTTTCCCACAGCTGTGCTCACATCACAACTGATTTCTGTTCAGCCTATCATAACAGCATCTACTGTATTTGAGTTGTAATCTAATTTTATGTTTCTGATAAGTTTTTTGTCTAGATAGGAGTGGGGGCAAATAATCTAAGCTTAATGGGAAAGCGATATGTTCTCATATGGAAACAAATAGCAACCATGAAACTGTGGCATGAGCAGGATATTGTAACCAAGACACTTTTTGTAGATTCTGCTTCTCTTATCTTGCTGTTCTGGAGTGGATCACAAGGCTTGTGCCCAAAGACAGCACTGTCACTATCTTGCTTTGTCTTTCTTTGCCCTGTTTTTCTTTCTTCCTTTCCTCTATTGTTTATTTGGATTGAAGCTTGTTTGAAGCAAGGACTGTGTTGATGCAAAATTTAGCTTGGGTTTCAATCTTTACAGGAGACTCGAGTCTGTTTGTAGTGATAATTCTCATTTTCTACATAATTCCATTTCCTTTAAATTTTTATCAGTTTCATTTGCAAAGTCCTTGTAGAAGTAAAACCAGAAAGCTGGACCATGACTTTTTTTCTTTTTGAACTTTGTTCTGGCTGAATTCATTCTGGTTCTGTTCTCATGCAAGCTACTGTGGGCACTTAACCCTTTTGGTAACACCAAACCAGTTTAAACCCATTTGAGTTGGAAAATGGACCATCTTGGAGCATGAGAGTCCTCATAGGAGGGCCACTGGGGATGTTGAGGGTATAGGCTATACTTATGTAAGATATAACACAGCATTGCAGACCGGCACAGGTGCAGCCAGTCCTGCTGCTTGGCAGGTGCCTATCTGGAGACACCATTGGTAGCTGAGCTGTTACTTTGATTAGCAGAAAGACTTTTGGGAGGCTGGTATGAGCTTAACAAGAACTTAAAAACATTGTTTTGAATGGATTTTGGGTAGGATTATGTTTGATTCAAAGCCCCATTTGCAGTCCCACCAGGGAGGCATAGAAACTGCTTTCTGACCCTGGATGTTGGCAAATAGCATGTGCTCTGGCAGCAAATTCCTCTGAGGGAGGATCTGAATGTGAGGCCTGAAGACAGTGTGTGTACATTGTCATGGCACCGTGTGCTAGGAAAGCTCTGGCTGTTCACAGCCTGTCTGCTCCATGTTTCCCTGAGCACCTCAATGCTGCCAGCCCTTGTCGTGACTTGGAAATGGAGTAATCCCTTGGCTCTTATCTGCTCTTCAGATTGGGCTGGTGAGCCCATTGTACCCCTAAGCTTCATTAAAAAATATTCATTGCAGACAAGGATTTAACCCTTCATAGCAAGCATCAGTCCTGTGGCACAAAAAGCAGCCAGACAAGTGAGCTTTTTCAACAGTAAACAAGATTATCCTCATCTCTGCAGGACAGGGTGCACAGCAGGAGAGCCCTGATTCAGTTACCAAAAATCTGGCTCAGACCTGCACCACATCTCAGTTCCTGAGCTGGGTTTTGAAGGCACAATGTCTCTGGTATCTGCAGTTTTCAGATTTCCTGAGAAATTCTGTGGTTCCTTGGACTTGCTGTCAACCCGTCAACTTGCTGTCTTTCAGGTTCCCTGCAGGAGCCTTCTGGAGAAGGTGATACGTTGCTGGGGGAGCTCCTCCTTGTTCCAGCCTTGGTCCAGAGTCTGGAAATAGGCCACTACTTTTTAGCAATATCTTTGCCAGTCTTCATTGTTGTCATGACCACGAAGGAAGTATCCTAATTCATTCTCCTTTAGGTTGTACTGGTCATTTCAAGCACTTTTGATCATTGAGATGGGGATGACTTCCTAGCAGAATTAAACCCAAAAATGCTGCCCTTGTATTTGTTCACGACTTTAATCAGACCTCTTAGAAGTAGTCTACAAGTCTCCAGAGTCCACTGAACTCAGGTTGAAAACAACTGTTTATTACTATACACGCAATTATGGGAACTGTGGAAAACACATTGTAGTATATTTTCATATTTCCCATATAGCTGTTAAAATTCCTTTCTCTAGTCAAGTTCAGCATGCCTATAAATTTGACTCACAAGGTTTTTTTAAATGTAAGGGTATTAATGTATTCAAGGGTGCTGCAAAGCCTGTGCAAGGTGCTGCATATTCTATTTCTACACTTGTCAGCCTTATTGGACTTGTATTGATTTACAATCCATAGTTCATGACCTTAGTACCTATTTTCCACTGAAAGAAGCACATGTAAAAATATATGTAAAAAACCCGCTGTCTCTTGTTATTGTGAAATCTGAAAATAAATGTTCCCTTTTGAATTCCAGCTCCACTCAGTGATGCTCCACATTGTATTCCCATCCAGAAAAATATTAGTGGAAGCTCCAAAGAGCATAAATTGCAGGTTCAATTTCGCTGGATTTGAAGTAAATAATGTTATTTTGGTTCATATTAAAGGAATTCTTCCATGGTCACTCATACAACATATTTTGTGGTGAGCTGGAAATGTGAGCAAACAACAAAGGCTGCAGGGTGGACAAAATAAATGATAGATAAAAAGTGAATAGGAAAAGGTTGTGCCATTGAAAAACTGTAAGACTGAGATGTTTATTAACATCTGGATGCTGTTTATGAAGAGATGGAATGATGGCTGACGGGAGTGTGGAAGGGAAAGAAACTAGAAAGGCATCGAGTTTCTAATGCCTGTTTTTGTGCAGACTGAAGCAGCACTTGACTGGTGCATTTAATGGTATCTGAAGCAGCAACAACTATAAAATGTGTAGTGATGAAAAAAGGTGAGGTGGCTCTGCACTTCTCTTTTAAAGTGAGATGGAACGTGTGACTTAGCAAAAGAATGTGCTAAAGATTACGCAGTCTGTCTTATGTGAGGAAAACAACCATCTCTTTCAAAGGTTTCATTGGACTCAGGGATCTATTTTTGCCTGTGAGTCAATATTTTGTTCTGCTTCTTACTTGCTGGAAAAAAAGCAGTTTAAAAAAATAGTAGTAAGAAGTGAGGTCAGTACAAGCAGAACTATTGCTGATATTCCAGCTGGCTGAAGTTCAGAAACAAGGTGAGATACTAGTAGAGGTGCATAGACATCCCTACTTGAGTGCAAAATACAGAAGAGGATAAAGCTTGTCAAGATTAAATCCTTTGGGAGTATCTCGTATCTGTTACTGTCTGCTTGTCTACAAAGTCAGGTCAGAAAACATTTGACCTCTCTAGAGTTGTTGGACATTTTGCTAACCAGGGGCACATTAGAAACATTACAGGAGAAGAAGAGATCACAAAGAGCTGGATCTAACTACATCTAATTCTGCATATCTACACAGAAACAAAAGGAATGCTCTTAAAGCTTGACTTTGGAACTGCATTTAAAATGTCTTCACTGTGAACCCCTCAAACAGCAAAACTATATGAACATAAAATTATTGTCTCTAAGCACTGTTTGACATTAACTTAAATGTTTTTATGCCAGGTACCTCATCTTACCATTTAGAAATATCTTCAGTTGACTGGTGAAATGCTGTCCCTATTGAACTCAATTAGAGATGCCTGTGCATTTCAGAAGGGCCAGGATTTCATTCCACATATTCCAGATACCATAGATCTGTTGTTCCTTGAATCAGTCGTGCTTTTTTTTGGCCTATGAGTCATCAACAGATCAAAATAAAAATGCAGTATGCATAAAGAAAACAGTAGGGAAAAACATGAACCTTAAAAGAAAAATCAAAAAGGTTTCCAAATGGTAATTATCCACAAGGGTCATATTTTCGTTATTTATGACTGTAGTTTAGATCAGTGGTTTTAGCTCTTTCCTTTCCAAACTACTACTACCATCTGTACTGATGGAGTATGTTCCTTTTAGTACCTAGCACAGTGCACAGGAAACAATAGCAGTCACCTTGACGTCAGTGCACAATATCAAGCTTGCAAAACCCTGTTTTGATAGACAAAACCCAGAGGAAAGAGAAAGTGGTTTTCCAGCTCGGAACATGATGTCTTTGTTCTGTGTAACATGATGCCTTCGTTCTGTTTCTCAAAAATGCAGGTTTGTGCCAAAAATGACAACTTAAAGGGCAACACTGAATGGAGTCACCGCTTTCTAGATACATATGTACCTACAAGCAACAATGACATTTACAAAAGATGCCTGTACGCTTTGCACGCTATTATGAGCAGTTCTGTATATCACTGGCATATGCTGAGAAAGAAGCATTTCATCCAGCAGACTTTCACTTGATAAACATCATGGTATTGCGTAGGGGAGGGAGGAAAGAGGATGTTCTTTCTGAGATGCTTTAATTCTGAAGGTTTGTTTTGCTTTAAGTGAAGCCATCCTTTTCCCTTTTCTGTTTTTTCTCTTCCCAGATTCAAGAAGACTATACCAATCTCTTGAGAGCAGTCTCTGCTCTTTCGTAGTTTTCCATCTCTTCCTTGCAGGATAGGAACAAAATGCATAACAGGCAGGGGTTACCACAGAGGCAAAAATACCAACCT
The DNA here is from genome assembly GCF_036013475.1 of Columba livia. Taxonomy (NCBI): domain Eukaryota; kingdom Metazoa; phylum Chordata; class Aves; order Columbiformes; family Columbidae; genus Columba; species Columba livia. The sequence continues at coordinate 38,055,408 of NC_088603.1, read as the reverse complement.
TATTGCCCAGGATGTGATAAATGATCATCTGGTTATTGCCTACCCTCTACCATTCCTCTCTCTTTTTGGGTTTAAGACATGTAGCTGTTATGAAGATAATTTGTATTGAACATTTCACTGTGCAGTGAGTGCAGATTGTTTGTTTTTATTCAGAGCATGATTCATTTGGTGCTTTATGAAGTTCTGGTGCATGAGTTGTACATGCAGACCTATGAATTATGTCCCTGTAGGAATGCTGGCTATTATTAGCTCTGCAGAGTAGACACTGTGACTCTCTGGGAGGCTGCTGTGATAAAGAGCCTTATCACGGAAAGGTCATGTGCTATTTCTATTGACTCTGTTGATGCAATTGAGAAAAAGTTATAGTCTAATAAACTGAGGATGAGACTGGAGCTGGGACTTCTTAATCTTGCCCTTGAGAGTAATTCCTGCAATAGCCTTGCAAAGATATGCAGGGCTAGATCCTGTAAACTGTTTTGGTACCTGAATCCCACAAAGGTTGGACTAAATTGGATTGGGAATCATTTTGATACTTGAATCATTTTGTGTTTCTGGTCTTCTGAGCCTGTATTTGCCAGTTGAGTGGAATGTGTAATACTGTAGCATTGTTGGAATCAACCTATAAATATGGTTTGTTTGGGTTTTTTAAAAGATGTTGTAAAGAGAAAGTCTCAGTGCCACACATTGGTGGTAAGATTTAATTCCCTGTCATATTTACTGAAACAACCTAAAAAACTCCCTAATAATCATAGAATTGTAGAATCATAGAATCATTTCAGTTGGAAGAGACCCTCAGGATCATAGAGTCCAACCGTAACATAACCTAGCTCTAGCACTAAACCATGTCCCTAAGAACCTCGTCTGAACGCCTTTTAAAAACCTCCAGGGATGGAGACTCAACCACCTCCCTGGGCAGCCTGTTCCAATGCCTGACAACCCTTTCCATGAATAGTTTTTTCTTAATATCAAATCGAAACCTCCCCTGGTGCAACTTGAGGCCATTTCCTCGCATCCTATTACTTGCTACCTGGGAGAAGAGACCAACACCTTCCATGCTACAACCTTCTTTCAAGTAGTTGATAATTTGACCTCTTAGAAGATAGTAAAGTGCAAACATAAATAATCCAGAAATACACAGAAAATGGTGGGCCTATAGACTCCAGTGTTGGTTTTTCTGACTCAGACTGATGTATGCCGAGTTTACTTTAGATCTTTTAAATAAATATGTATCTGTATCTACAGTTATATAGAGCTCTGCTTGTCGGTTTAGAAACCCTGCAATTGAGTGTTACAGAATGCGCATCACTTTCACAGCAGTTTGTGGCAAGAATCCCTTGAGAAATGGTTGAGAGAGCCTAAGTTTGCCAAATAATGATGTTTAGTGACTCAGAAACTGCCATCTGTTATATAGGCTCTTAACTTGAGCTCTGCATATTGAAATAGACTCTGAAACATCTGCAGTTTTCTTCTTGACGCTTGGGCAAAAACATCTACCTAGCTGCAATCACCCACTCCATCCTCGACCCTTCCCCCAGAGATAATTATTGTGGCTGTTTGTTTTTTTTCACCTATTATAGCATACTTTCAACTATATCTACTCTCACATATATCTCTTATTTCATGCTCTTAAACGAATGCTTTGCTTCAGCCACTGTAGCCCAACATTTCTATGGTGTTCCCAAGGTGAAAATTTTGCTTTTAAGTACCAGCATTTGGGAAACTCTGAAGGAGCAAAGTTGGCCATTGCATTAAACACACTGTTTTGGTAGAATTCTCTCTCTGACACTGTTGTGATCTGCTGTGAAGCATCCAGAACTATACCTTGTGCATTGTGATCTTCCAGGCAGAGATAAGCCACAGGAGCCCACTGAATAGTTGGTATGTCTTGATTTCGTCTTAGATTTTCATTCTTTTGGGGAAGGTGGAGAAGGAAGAAGACAAGTAACAAAGGCTGGAAGCTGAAAGTGGCATTAGACCTGACAGAGATCTGTGCAACATAGCTATGAAATACAGATACGAATGAAGGATGTATAGATGCATGGGTGTGTGTGAAGGCACATTAAATATGTGTTCCTTTCAGATAAATAACCATAGATGAACGTAAGAGGAAGCGTCAGTTGTAAAGTTCTGATGCTCAGCCTTCTTTTTTTACACTGAGAACGAAGCTCAAGGAATTGAGCGAGAACTCCAAATCACAGGTCAGCCACGGGCAATGCCTTTCTATTTATTTATTTTGTAGTTGTTCCAGTATGTATAAAGACATCATACTCCAGGAAAATGTCCTAATACATTTATGTGATATGATACTGGCTAAGGACAGGAATAATCTACAGCAACACATTAGTTTTAGCCAGAAACTGACCTTGTCTACACACTACCACAAGATTCAAATATCTTACAAGAAGAGTGGCTATGAATAAATCTCTTCAGAAGTGCAGAATAGAGAGATTTTGCATCTGATGTTACAGAGAAATAAGATTCCTGTAAAGGAGTAAATTCCATCTGGAGAAAGATTGCCTTGTGAGCAGAAGTAACGATTCCTCTAAAACAGCTTTACATGACAGTATACTCACTTGGATACAATTTTATTTTTTTTAAAGTACTTATTACACAAAAAGAGACATTGCTTGATTAATTGAAACAGTTGTTCCCACTTTGAATTCACAGGAATATTTGAATTCTTAATTATGGTGATGACTCATGGATTAAACATCCCTGAGGAGCTTTCTCCTCTGTCTCGCCAGTGAAAATCCAGATACGTGATCCATATCCCACTGTCTTTCCCTTATTTTTTTGGTGGCATGTGTCCAGTGTGGGCACAGTGGGAGAGAGATGTTTAAGCAGCTGGGGCTGGTTTCGTTTGAAAGAACAGGTAGAGGGAAAGATGCAAGAAGAGGACTGAAACTGGGGGCAGCGCCATGGCCACAGAGCAGTGGAGAGCTGGTAGTTGCTGTGGCCCTTGGGGCAACCATGGGAAAGTACTAAAACATAGACCCAGCCTATGCTCTCAAAGTTTTGCTGGCATAGAAATGTCAGTAAGGAGTAAGAACCTTTTGGTGATGTGGCAGTTGCAGAATAGCTCCAGTGCGAATGCTGGCCAAAAAATCCATTTGCTACTGTAGCATGTTTTTTCTTAAGGGCTAGATACAAACCACATGGACAGAAGAGCTTTTTTGGCCAGCTCTTAATTGTGCTTACCCTAGGAGGAATGGCTGGTATGGCTATAGCTTTTAAATGCAGAAAGGCCATAGATGAAGAATTACATGCATGTCCTCTCACATTTTTGCCAAGGGCTGATTGTGATGTGTGGATTACAGATTAATTCATTGATTAGTTTATGCTGAGCCAGTGCTTGAATTAGTTCAAGGTCTTTGCATCAACATTTTGTGTGGAGAAGTAGAACTGTTGCAGTCTATAATATAGCACCTAAAACTGCCTTGGTAGCAGAATGATTAAAAAGTGGCAAATGTGATTTCATCCTATAAAACAGATTTTCAGGAGGATCTGGGAATTAGGAACTCTGTCTATATCAGAAAAACTGTAGGAAGTGTAGTAAAAAGTAGCCATGTAAGGAGATGCATAAACAAATGAGGTATGTTAGGAAAGAGTCATCATCGCTTTTCTAGAAGGACCTCATCCCTTGCAAATTTATTAGAGTTTTTTTCTAGAGTAGCAACTAGTATATGTGCAAAGTTTATATTATAGGCCTGGAATTCCAAAACAGCTTTTGCCAAATACTTGAAAAGGAACAAAACTACTAAGCAATGTGATGAGTCTGTAACTTGTTAAGAAACAGGAAACAAAGAGTGGGATTTGATGGCCTAAAAATAGGCACTTTGTGCCATCTGGGATGCTCTGTGATATCCAAGACATCTGCATGAAGCTGGCAGACGCGACCTGGGATTTGAGGGAAACATGTGCTTGTCAGCACCATACAGGCTATACCACACGAAAAATTACATGAGCCGTTTTTCTTTGTGCACCGAATCTTACTCACACTATAGGGATAGATAATGATCTTTCACAGGGAAGGGGATCACTGGTGTCTCCTGGAGAACAGTATTCAAGCCAGTGCTACCCAAGTTGTTCATGAGTGATAGAGAATGATGAAAGAAAGCTTCAGAGGAGAAACAAAGCTTATTTCAGAGTAGCGAAGAAAGATTGCATTTAATAACTAGGTGAAAAATGCCATCTGATAGTTACTGTTAATAAAAGCAAAATAAAGTAGCATGCTTTGGAGAACAGCCTTAATTTCACATATACAGTGATAGCCTGTGGAAGTAGCTATTAGTAATCACAAAAGATCTTGGAGTCATTTTGGACAGTTCTGTGAAACTGTCAGTCGAGTACTCAGTGAGGGCCGAAGAGGCAAAGAGTATTTTGCGTGTTAGGGAAGAAATAGAGCAGAAAACCGGGAAACACAGTTTTGCCACTGTAAGAGCCCATAGTGTGCCCAGCTCATGGATCCTCCATTCTCAAAACGAAGAGTAAATAGAAAACATACAAAGAGGGAAGACAATGATGACCAGAGACACAGAACGGTTTCCTTTCGAGGCATGACTAAATAGTTTACGGCTCTTCAGCACTGGAAAGAAATTACTTGAAGGGAAGAATATGATAGAGATCTATCAAATAAAGAGTAGCAGAGAAGGTAGACACCACTGACTTCTGTTGCATGATGCCAAGTGAAATAAAAGCTTCAAAAGTTCAGAATAGGCAGAGGAATTTCCTTCCATGAGCCATAGTTAAGCTCTGGCAGCTTTTGCCACAGAGCAGTGGGGACCAAACTCTACCCAGGTTCAGAAAGCAACCAGACAAGCTCATAGAAGAAGATGTCATTACAAGCCAGGATACAGAAGCATACTCTTCTGGTTTGGGAAGTTCTAAAGCTGCTGATTGCTGGGAGTGCATTCTAGCAGAGCATTGCTGTGTGCTTAGCCTATTCTCATAGTTTAACATCCCTTACTGGTCCCTGTCCAGGAAGGGAGACTGAGCTAGAGGATGCAGCACTCTGGTTGGTATAGCTATTCTTACCTTTCTAATCCATGGTGGGTTTTTGTTTGTTTGTTTTGCCTATGAGGAAAGTGCCTATTTGGTTCAACAGCTCCCCTGAGACACAGGTGATAAACTCAATAACTTGCTGCATCTGGATGTGAATTAAGCTTAAATCAGCAGTGTCCCAGTTTTCCATTATGCAAACCTGGTCATATTGTAAAGTTCTGTGAGTCTGTGAGCAGGTAATAGAAACAGTACAGGATATTGATGCTAATACTTACCTACTGATATATTTTTTGAATGCTGCATTTCTTTAAAAATCTTGTCTTCTCATCCTCTAGTGATCCAGACCAACTCTTGAGCTATTTGTGTTTTGGAGTGAAAGTGAACTCATCAACAAGAAACAAAGGAAAATTAACAATATCTTTTTGAATTAATTTGGAGCTCTGTTAATCCAGCTGGGAGAAAGACTTCCTTATTATATACAGTTTAAAAAGGGGGGAGGGTGGATAAAAACAACGCCTTTTAAATTTTTTTGTTTTTCTTCAAAGTGAGTTTCATAATTCCCATAGTGTTAATCTTGCTATTGGCTATTAACTTCAGACATTATACTTGGAAATAATTATTTTCCACATTCCATATTTCCATATTCTCCATTCCCGACTCTCAAATTTTTCAGTTTTTGGTGTCTATGTGGTAGAGCGCAAAGCTCTCCTCACTTGCTAAAAAACAAACTGGCAATCATTAATCCACTTCAGAATAAAATTCTATCTTGCATAGGTGTATAGTTACCATAATCTTTTTCAAACAGCAAACACACTGTAGAGTCTAAATGCTGAAGGAAGATGTTACTACGAAGATGTAGATAAGATGTTATTGAGAAACTAACAGTTTCTTTATGTAGGCATTACTTGGACTAGCTAACTGGGGAAGTTCTTGGAGAAAATGGTTGACAAAATGCTCACTGTTGTTTGGTTCCCTTTTCTGCCATAAACAGAACAGTCAGTTAGGAAGTGTCCCCAAGTCCACCAAATTTCCATAGGTGTGAATAACAACGACCCAGCCCTGTCACCCCTGGTTTGTTTTGTACTTTGTGAGTTTTGGCATTGGTGTGTTGTGGTAGGTTGGTTTGGTTTGGTTTGTTTGGTTTTGATTGTGGGATTTTTTTGTTTGTTTGTTTTTGTTAGGGTTTTTTTTGTTATTTGAGGGGCAGTGTGTGAATGTTTTCATGGGATTTTTGAGTGCGGGTAATTTTAATGAGTTGAAAATGTTTTCTTAGAGGAAATTAAAATCCAAATTAAAGTAAGTGTCACATAGGTCACAAATAAGTGCAAAGCCAAGGATTGCTTTTGGTTTTTGTGGTTTTATTTGTTGTTGTTTTGTTTTTTTCCCTACACTTCTGCAAAATTTTTCTTGATCCTGGACAGTGATGATGGAAGGTTGATGTGGCCAAGATTTATTGGTGGATTGAACTCAGTGATTCTAATTTATCTGAGTTCAGAAAGAGGAACAGAGAAAGTTTCTTGAGAATCCAGATACCAGATTTTGAAGTGAGGTGGCCTCAGGAACGGTATGCATTAACTGTCCTCTTTCATGTCTGTCATGGATGGGAGAAGAGTGGTTGAAAAATGTAATGGTAAAAAAATATCTGCTCTGCTGAAGATGGCAAATGCGAGCATGGAAAATCAAGGTGTTATTTGCTACTTTACTGCTGTAGTTAGGTGGGACTGCTCACTGGACAAGGTATCTGTTGCACAGTTTCACAGGGGCAAGAGGAATAATTGTGTGGGAAGTGTCTTGGAGCAGAACAAAAACTGCAAACACCCTTGCTGTGCCATCAGCCCCACCAAACACAAAACCAAAAATCCCACCTGTTTCTCAGTGTTGCTTTCTCTTATTGATTAAAAGTAGCTTTCATTTCCAAATGAAGTGAAAAACAAAGCAGTGATTAGTGTAACGAAATAAGACCTGCAGATGCTGCTTGCCCTTGTGTCCCAGGCAAGGCCTGGGACTGCCATGGCTCCAGTGGCACTAGCATGGTTTCAGTGTCCATGACTGGACCTCCTGGGGCCTCCCCATGCCCTGCCCAGTTTTATTCTGATTTGTTAACGTTTCTTTGAGAGAGGAATGGTAATTTGGAAGAGATGAAGGGTTTTTGGCTTGCATACTGGGAGAAGAATCCCAGTGGTTAAAGAATCAACAGCAGCCCTAACCTGGTCCCATGTCACCCCTGCTACATTGCCACCACCCCAAAGGATGTTCTCATGGGAATGACACTGGTTGAGGGCACTGCAAGGTCAGGAGACTCCAGATCCCACCAGAGCTTGCACTGAGAGACTCAGACCAGTATACTGGGTGCTGCAACACCGCAAGATCTGCATGGACACCAAGGCCAGATGGGGGTGAAAGCAAAGATGAAATCTCAATAATTCTGTCATAGCTGTGACCTATTGTGGCTACATCTGCTTCTAACAAAAGCATTACATTTTCTTCACCCCATTTCTTTTGTTCTGTGCTTGCCCAGAGCAAGGGGCACCTCTACCTTTTTTTTCTTGCAATTGTGGTGGAAACAGCAATCTGGACACCCCGGGCCTTTTCCTCAGCATTTGTCCCAGCCCAGGTTTGTACTTTCCTCTGGCTTGGGACACTCAGCCCTGGGATACTCTGGACTCTCCTTGGGCAGGCAAAAGTCAATCCAGGTGGTCTTAGTAAGGCTGTGTTTCAGGTTATTCTCTCTTCAAAGTGATTTGGAAACACTGGGCAATGCATCTTCCCTGACCTTTGCTTTAGCACTGACAAGTTAAAGTTCACACAGGAGGAAACTTTGGTAACAAGTTCTGAAATTCATCCCTGGTATCTCCATGGCACATCTAATAAGGTCCTGGTATGTCAGGATGTACTGTATTTCAGCCTGAATGAGGATAAAATGTTCTCGGCAAAGGAAGCCCAAGTATTTGTGGTTGAGGGGAATCAGCAAATCGACAGATCATAATGTGTTGGCACAGCCATCAGTAAATCTCTATACTGAGTCTGGATATGGCAGTTTTTCATCAGCTTTATTATTTCCCAGAAAGTTCACACAGGAGGGCTCAAATCTATTTTTCTTTTGTCCCAAAGGCTACCAATAGCTTATGGCTCTGGCCTTTGTCTTGTGTCTTTTTCCTGTTTACCGCTCTACCAGTTTGGACAGTGAGAGAAAGTTATTTGTTTACAGTGCCTTTATAGCCCAATGCTATTTTTGTGATTCTATAGCAACTAAAGTCCTTATAGGGGTTGTGGGAATTTTTTGTCCAATTTTTTTGACAAATATCTGTCACTTGGTTTGCCTGTTTGTTCCCTTATTACTGCCTACGTAGCCTTCAGTTCTGCCTGGAAAACTTGCAGAGGCAGGAGAAAACCTACTCGTTAGTGCTGACATTTAGAAGCTGGGGGTGTATTACACAATTTGGCAGCTTTGTGGGGAGCAGATTATGACATTTGTTCTTCCCACTGCCCCCAGCCTCTTGCTCCTCTCGCTGCCCTGTGCTTCAGTGTTGCTCCTCAGTTTTACCAGTAAGATTGCTAAAAAAATTTATTTTTCTTGATTCTTTACTTCTGAAAGAGATGGCAGATAGAAAATAGCTTGCATCTGCCAGGCCAAACAGGCTCAAGCATACGGATCCAGTGGTGCAATGCAGGACAGCAAACTGCTTTGTCTGCTCTGGGCTGGATTAGCTCCCCAGAGGTCTTGAGGGTGCATTGTGCCGATGCTTGTTCATACACACATCCCTAATGATCCCTGACCAGAACACATGCAGAATCTGCATGGCACCAGAGGCAACTGCTATCAGGTGGGAAGGTGACAGGTGAAATGGCCAGCTGGGCTGGTTGGACAGTTGCTGTGTACTGGCTGCTTAGTCCTTTCAGTGCTGCATGTCACTGCCCATGCAACGATGTTGACCATGTTGTCTTATAGGCAGACATTAGCCAAAGCCAGAAAAGACATCTGTGATGCTGTTAGGATGATGAAAGGGAACAATGTATGGCGCGGAAGATATCTGTCGCTTCAGGCGCAGGTATGTGGGTGTTATTCTGTACCCACATTCTCAGGCTAAGCATTTTGTTGGTAATTGTATGGCACCGGTCACAGAGACACTTATTTATGCTTACATCTGAGTAAGTCTTTCTGAGGAAGACCTCTCTATGGTGACATATGTTGTCATTATCTGGCAGATTGTGAAGCTCACTGCTTTGGGGCAGAGAAACACAAAATCTTCTTGTAACTGAAGCTAGCACAGACTCTGGGTTGCTTGAGTAGCCTTACATGCAAAAATGGAATTTTGTGTCTGCGAGGCCGTCTCCTTGTGTGCTCACAGATGAGGTTGAGTGTGTTTCTCACTGCTCTGCCTGAGGCTGTACTCCCAGACCTAGAGGGTCTTTGTAGTCCTCTTTATCATTTCTATGAGAGAGGCAAGGTAGCTCTTGATCACAGTTCTCTACTTGGTCTTGGTGTTAAGTTAAACTGATTGCCTGACAGAGGATGAATATGATCACGGTGGAGCACAGGATGTCTACATGACTTCCATTGAGTTGACTTGAAGGTGGAATTCAAGGAGATAGCTTGAGCAATTGCTGTCCCTAATTCACGCCACAAACATTTCTCCAAAAGTCTTTATCAGTGCTGGAGGCACAGCCAAGCAGAAATAAATGTGAGCATGAGCTGGAGCTTGTAATGAGTGCATAAATTTGAAGTCAATCATTTTATTTCACGCTAAAGTGTCAGGCTGTAAACTGCAGCAGGCAGACACTCCACTTGGCAAGTTCTTCTGCATGGGTGGCAACATTTGGAGTAAGGTAAAAAGGACAATTGAAGGTTAGCAAAATATACTTCATATTATGAATTGGAAGCTTTGGATCTACAGAGAGGCAGATGCAAAGGTCTCAACTGTGGCTCTGGTTTTAAGCTTGCATAATAGGGGTCCTCTTTTTTCAGAGAAGCTGGTGTTGAATTTGATGTAATCTTCTGATAGAATACTGAAAACTAAGGTCTTTGACCTGTCAAACTGGCAGCCCGTAGATGTACCCTGTGGGAGCCAGTGTTCAAGGAAAGAGGTCTTACAGATCAGGCAACAGTTGTGAATTTTAGTATGTTTGGTGAGGTTGCCTTTAAGCTACTTTTGTGAGTAACTCCAGTCCTGGGGTAAGTTATGCAGCCTCATACCCTTGTATCTGCTGGCATTAAGAGTGCCTTGTACTCAGTGATGGGTTATATTCCTGGAGTGCTCAGGACTCTCATCAAGATGGTGCTGCCTCAACCTATAGACATCAAAGCAGGACCTGTCTGTACACACATTTGGCACCATTTGTCTATAGGAAGGTTTTGCACTCACGTTTGAGACTCTTCCAGGTTTTGTTGGAAAAGTCTTCACAGAATATTTCCAGCCAGGATTTGCTGCAGAGCACTGCCTCTCACAGATTTATGCTGCTTTGAGTCATTTGCCTGTTTAAATACCGCAGCCAGTGCAATGCTGTAAACAAGTGAGCAAACAGCCACATAACTCTGTTTCCCAGGAGAGAATGATCTGTTAGAAGGGGAAAGTGCTTGTTTGGTCACAGCTGAATTACTAGTATTCCTATAAATTGCTTCTTTAGGGTTGCATAACTTGTTTGGGAATGTGGCAATAAGATGTTGAAATGGGGAACAGGCTTAGAGTAGTAGAAATGGGAAAGAAGCCAAGCCAAAATACACAGCAAGCCTTTTCCAGAGACAGGTCAGCAGTGATCCAAGTGCATTCCCACAAAATGGAAGTTCAGAAGGGAATCGTAAGCAGTGGAAAATATTACATGTTCAACTTTTGTTACGAACCTCAGTCACTTGAAGTTCACTGCAGAAAAAAAATGTTCCTAGAGTTTAAAGCCCCATTTTATTCTTTCCCCCTTTTCTTCTTCTATGTTTAAATATTTTTGGGTTTGTTAGGCTAAAACTCAGACAAAAAAAAAAGCCAAAACCAACTGCTTTTTCTAACATAGGAAACTTCAACAATAAAAAGTACTTCAGAACTTTTCATTTATAGCATTTGTCAGGATAAAACATTCATTTCTCCTCAGGAGGAAGGCCACTCAAAGGAGGAAAGTTTAATGGGGTGTGTTTCTACTTGACTTTTATCTTTGTTTTAGACTTGACAATTACTTGCTGCCTTGCTACTTTCTACTGTCTTTACAGATACAGATACTGTCCTACTCTAAAAACAGCTGCCCAGCCAGGTTCAGGCAACACCTCTGTGGCTGGCAGTGTGGAACCACCTGGCCTGAATTCAATATTTGTTCTCAGGTGAACATTTTCATTGGGGAGCATCATGCAAGCAGTAAGACAAGTCAAGGTGTAGCTGCTACACTCAAAACTCACACTGGCTGTTCCCACATACACTTGGCCTGACAGCTGCTGTTTCTGTTTCAGACCTGGAGAAGGGCTTATGTATCCCAAAAAGCTAAACCACTGCATCAGATGTGCATGCTTGCCTAATAAAAGCTGTTACAGCATTGCGTCTTCTTATTATATCTCGCTTGTTTGAGATGGGGTACCTCTTGTTGGACAGCCAACTGTCTCATGATAATCTTTTGGCAGAAGGTGGGATTTTTTTTTTCTTTTTTTAATGTGTGTATATATACAAATATATATATATATATATATATATTATATATAGTCTGTCTGTTATCTTTGAGTACTTTAGCATCTTGGTGGCTACACATTATTGTAGCTAGGGGATAGTATTGGTGATCACTCACAGTGATCCCCTGTGCTTGCACAGTCCTGTAAGCCGTTTTCTATGAGTAGGTCCCCATGAAGAAGACTTTGTGAGATGTATTAATATTTAGCTTGTTTTTAACTGTAAAACTATTGTTTACTGTGTGCATGTCTGGTGTCAGTGTGTTGGTATCTAATCACAAACTAGATGCACAAACTCTGCTTTTCTTTTGTTTGGAAGCAGACAGAAACCATTAGGAAAGATCAGAGAACAGCCTGCTCTACAGCTCTGACACTACAAAGAGAAAAGACAACCTGGTAGTACTAACAGCACCAAACTTCTGGCAGTGATTATGTTTCTAAGTCAGGAACTAGACTCCTTAACATTATTAATGGAGAGAGAGGGAGATGCTTCATTTGTTGAGACAGGGGATTACAGCAGAAGTGTAATTTAGATTAACCTGCTGACCCTAGGGGAATGCATCCGTTGCTCCCTCTCACTATTATCTACAGAGAACCTGAAAATCTTATGGTTGGTATCAACAGTTAGGTCATATGAATATCCACCTCTGTCTCAATTTTTAATTTAATAAGGAAATCTCGTATCACACTTGCTTGTGGGGTTTTATTGCTGCTCTTCAGAAAGCAGAGCAGACAACTTTGTGGGTTTTTCCTGCTCGTGATCTCCCAAAAAGGAATAGGTGAGAAAGCCTTCTCCTCTTTCTTCCCTCTGTGGCTGGTCAGGTTGCCTATCTTCGTTTTCTGACTCCAGTGATCATTTATTCTGTTGGCCCAGAAAGGCCAGTGCATGTTGTAAGCTTGTTAGAGTGTTTCCAGGCTGGAAGCTTCTGCACTTACTTTATTTTGAAATTGAGGTGAAAGAGGGGAAGGAACCTCTTCCTAAGATTGATCTGAACAATCCTGGAAATTCAGCTGATTTGAAATTTGAGACAGGGAAATTCCTTTTGCCAGCCAGCCTTATGGAGATTATCAATGGTGTTAGTGCTCTGGTCCCTATTCTGCTGCCACAGGAGATCTGAGATCAAACTCAGTCTCCTGCTTCATAAAGGCCTAAATAACTGGAGATTTAACAACTGCCAAATCCATGTGCCACAGAGCCAACTGAGCTTTTTCCCACCCTGCCCTTTAGTGGTTATTGTTCAACTCCTCTCTGCCGGCTTTTTCTAGGTGGAATTTGGTGTATGTTGCCCTCTTGCTTGGGTGGATGCTCAGCCGCGCTGAGGACATGGGAACTGTGACTCCTTGCTGTGTCATCTCTCACCCAGCTGCTGCCACAAGGAACTTGTTTTTAACCTCGGTAGAAAACTTCTATTTTCCCAGCAGTAGGAATTCAGCTTTTTACTGATGCGACTGGTTTACAGTTACTGCTTTCCATACCTCTTTGTTATGCTGTTTTTCATAATTCCTTAAAATTTGATCTATTCCTGCTCTTAAATGATGTGTCTCTAGTGTTCCATGTGTGATGGGACAATAGGGATTAGGTGTGTGCTTTCCTGAAAGACATATAGTAAAAAGGGCTCGTTATTTGCCTGTTTGAATAGTATGTTGTACCGAGTAGGAATACTTTGGTCCGGATCAGGTCAAAACAAGCCTATGTCCCCTCTGCTGTTTCAGTGCCTCATGAAATTTGAAGTTTCATAGTCTCACACCTCAATTCTGCATAAGCATTGCTCACCTGATGATCTGCATTTCTTGTGCTGACCTAAGACTGAAATTCCTATGAAATGTGGTATTGATCTTACCCCCATTTGTTGGTAAAATACATTGGAGAAAAATGGGAACTAATGCCTTGAAGTACAGCTCCCCAAGCCTCAGAAACCAGAAAGACTGAACAGCTTAACTTAGAAATTCAGAGACAGGTGATAGTTATTTCAGCTGAAAAACTGTTAGTGAAATAATCTTTTTCCAGCTATACAACCACTCATCAAGCATCTTGTGTCCAAAATGCCTTCTGTTTGCAAATCCATAACAAGGAGGTGGCCAGCAAGGCTCTAGACTGTCTGGAAATGGCTGTTTGTGGCAGAACAGGCTGTCAAAAGAGATCACAAGAGATTGCTACAGCTAACGTTTTGTTGTTGTTGGTTGTTTTAAGTTTAGGAAGAACTTAAAAAATAAGTTTCCAGAAATCTTTTTCATAGACCTTTTAACAAAAATAAAAAAACAGCTCTTAAAAGCCAGAAAAAAAAAAGCCACTACAGATGTGCATGAGTATGAATAATATGGAAAAAGAATTAAGTATGCTCTCCAAGGTCATGTTAAAAGCAGAAGTGAGTAAAAACTAGTTAACATGTGGGTTCACCTTTTGCTTTCTTTTTTTTGTCTGCAGATCGCATCCCTGGTAACATATACACCTCATGGAGTACAAATTATATGCACTGGGTGTTCATGTGGAAAATGTGCAAAGCCAAAGCATCCTGACAAACCACGGTTCCTGCTGGGTGAGTTAAGAGTCTGTCCTGAGGGAATGAGGGATTCAAAACTCCCACTGCAGGTGAGTGTAAATCTCTTCCTCCTTTTATGGTTTTAGCTTTGCTGGTGGTTTTAATTTCCATTTGCAGCCATTCAGTGGAATGAAATGAGAGACTCAAAGTGCTGCCATGCAGTTCATTAACCGCAGGGTTTTTGACAGGCTCATTCCTTGCTGTGGCTTCTCTGGCCAGCTCTGCCCACTGGAGGGATCCTGAACTCGCCATCAGGCTCACCTGTGTCCACAGTGTAAAGGGAAGGTGCAGCAGGTTCCATTTTGCATTGGAAGCAATATCTCATGGTTTCTGAGTCATGTTCTAAAGCCCGAAGGGGCTTTTCTTGCATTGCGTTCCCCAGTACCGAGCCTTTTCCCAAAGCAACAACTCTGGGCATGCTAAACTTGAGATTTTTTTATTTGCTTTTTCATAATAATAGTAATGAGTTGAAAGTGTTTCTGCATTATGTAATCATATAAATATATATATATATATATATTTTAAGCCTAGAAACCTGAGTGCTGTGGTGAATTTATCCCTTGAAAATTAGTGCAGCCTGTAAGGAGGAGATTGGATGATGACTGGTTAAAATTAGTCTCCTCCTGAGCTTCTGGCGAAGAATTGCAAAGTCTAATTTGTGCAGCAGGCTTTCTAATCCACCAGGCTTCAATAATGTAGTAAAAATATATTAGTAATGTAGATACATGTGGCTGAGGTTAACTACCTCTGAATTTTTTCAAAGGAAAAAAAAAATCCCTTTTGCTTCAGCAAGCTATGAAGGTCATCTTGAGGATGAAGACCAAAACTGGTATTTCAGCTTGTTCAACTGATCCTTTGGGAAAAAGCTTTCGTATCCAAGAGCCAGCAGAAAACTGCCACAAATACCTTGAATGTCTATGGAAGACCAACCCCAAATCTGGTGTGAGATGCTAGAATACTGTTGCCTGCAGTCAGCGGGCCTCATCTCTTTGTTATTGTAGGCTGTAAAACACAAACATCTGGTCTGCATAGGCACACACAGAAGAGTGCTGGTGCCAGGACTGCTCTACAGTCTGTGGGACTGTGCCTGACCTAGTGAGGAGATGTATTACCTCATTGTGCTGGGCAACCAGGTAGAGTCAAAAATTACAAACTTCAAACCATAGAAGGCTTTTAACAATTCACAAAAATAGCTTTGTCCCTTGACCAGAATGGTTGCAGTTGCCTCAGTGCACTTTGACTCCTACAAAGCATAAAATCCCCAGCAGCTAGTAGAGGAGGAAATGCCCTTGACGCTTGTCTGGGGTGCCCTTAGCCACAAGTATGGGCTTGCAGGCTGAGCTGCTCCTTGGTTTGGTCACCTGCGGTGAGTCCACATGGTTGCCCAGAGCCCATCTGCCTGATAACGTGGCAGCTGCTGTCAGGGCTGTTTGCCCACGTTGCTGTGGGCTTGGGGCCAGCTGAGGATGGGCAGCATAACTCTGCATAAAGCCCTTGCTATGGGGCAGGGATGCCATATGTGGTTGCTAACAACCACTGCACATGCCAGAAAACAGCAAGTAATCGCAGCAACTAATTTTAACCAGCCGCGTATCCAGGTATGCAGGAATATGTACTTTGTCAGCCTCAAGGAGGGCTTGCGGAGCGAAGTTTTGGAGTTGTGAGGTGTTCCTGTTAGCTGAAACGAGAGTCAAACTTGAGTTCTGTGCAAGGCTTCTGATTTGGGACGACTATCATTCACTTCACTAAAAAAAAAAAAAAGTATTTTGCTGAGCCCTATGTTTTGCATTCTGGAAATGGTTCAGCAATCTGAGCACTATTCAAGCAAACCTTCACAGGAGTAAAATTTACTAATAAGAAATGCTCAAGGTCTCAGTCTACCCAGCATAAGTTTTCTTTGTGCTGCTGAAGTCAGTAACACTCTATACTTCCAAATCTGCTGAGCATCTTGTCCACAAGTATTTGTAATTAGATGGCAGTGATATTTATTTAATACTTCATTTATTTCATTCTTCATATCATCCAAGATACAGTCTTCAAGAGCTGCTTCTCATCTTCTTTGTCTAAGTCTGTGCTCACTGTCCATGAGAGAGCTACCCATGAATGTGACCAGAGAACTGGGCTTCTGGCCAATAAAGCCGATGTTTTAGAAAAGGACATATCAGTCAATGTAAACTGCCCTCACGAGGAAAGTTTACATGTCTAAAATGTCTAATGTTTTTTAATCTTCTGCCTCCCTGTGTAATGCCAATTTCTCCAAGAGAATCAAGCTTCCTAAGCCGTCCTTTCTGACTGCAAATTATTCTTCTGTATCTAGCCAGGCGACAGACTATGTAGTTGCTGGCCTGTCTCAAATGGGTATATCAGGTAATAATTAGTCTCTTTAAACATTCACAATCAGCTAAAAGATTTGTTTTAATTGTATGCATGACAAATGAATACATTAAACTTTGATCTATTTCTAGCATCTTCATAAGCAGCAGAGGAGCTAATATTAAATACATTATGCATTATTCTAAATCTTCTAATCTTGGAATTTGTGAAGAACTCTATTTTCTTTCCTGTTCCATATGCTGCTCTTTCTAGACCTAAATGGAACTTCACACACCAGAGTGATTGTGATTGTACTCAGTTGGGAAGCAATACAAAAGTGTGTGCTAGATTTTATTTATTTATTTATTTCACCTACATTCACTACCATTCCCACATATATTTTCTTCTCCTCCTTTGGTTCATTCTGCCTTTCCACTGGGTTTTATGGAGTTCCTTCAGAAATTAGCCCATGCGGCAGTTGCCAGAGAAATGCTTTTTCCCTCTAGATTCATGTTGATTCATGGTTTAGTGGTTTTGTTGTTGTTGTTGTTTGTTTTTGGGGGTTTGTTTGTTTTTTGCATTTAATAATGTGTGCATGTCTGGGGACTCACAAAAACATGAGGCCTCTCACTAAATATTCCTCTGTTCTTGTCACCGATGTGCAGAATTTAAATTCTGGCTGTATCTTTCTTACTCTCATGAAAGCTTTAGTGCCACATTGGCTTTCACCTCAATCTCATCTGTTTTAAGTGAGGTTTGCTTCCATAACATCTCTCTGGCTCAAGTCCTTGCTTAGTTCGCTCTGAAGAGCTGCTCCAATCCCCAAAGTACCTTTTGGAAGCTAAAACCCAGAGCCAGGCAGGAGAGTACAGAGCTCTGTGTTGTATTTGGGGCTGTAGCAATCAACTCACAGAAGGAGCTTCATGAGAGACAGATGCCTCTGGGATGAGGGTTATGTTTTTGATACTACATATGTGCATAAGCCTATGCTTGTAGCACTTTCCTTTGTTGCACATTCTCTTTGTATTTGCAGGAACTTACGATACTCTTATTTTTAGCATTAGTGGCCTATAACTAAGATTTTTATTATACGGGATTTCAACAGGTGATAGCCCCAGATGTGTTGCCCTGAAGGTTAATACTCTCTATGCAAACTTAAATTATCAGGTGTTTAAAATATCATTTTAACAATATTGACACTGTTTTCCATAAGGCAGCTTAATTGTAACTCCCTGGTTATGAAGCAATGTCATTCAAATCACAGCTGTTGCAAAACATAGTAGTCAAATTGTGACCCAATGTCTGTCATTACCCTCAGCTAGTTTGCCATAGGTGTCAAATATAGAGGTTATATATGAGATTGTATATTCTTTAAGGAGATCTGGGTAGTGACAAGAGTAATACAGAACCACTATGCAGAATCAACAAATATTTCCAGGCCAAGCTTATACTGTGGATTTAACGTTTGCTTGCACGTATTTGTGTGTGCAACTGCAGACTGTTTCCGTTCTGCCTTTTCTCTCATAACTTTTAAACAATGTTTATTTTGAAAGAAGTTTTCGAACATTAAAACCAGACAGTAATGGACTGCCTACGATATTTCTTACTGTCAATTTGTCTCTTCTTTTGGCGTACTTTTGACTATACTGATTTTTACACCATGTGGCATTTGGTCTAACTGCAGGCTGCCACCAGAGGTGGCAGTTCTGCTCCTGCTCCATTCCCTGTTGTGCACAGCGTGGTTACAGTAAACAGCTGGTAAATGTCTGGCCAAGGCAGGAACTGATTCAGTGAACGGACTCAACACCAGAAATATTTGCTCTGATGTGTTTTTCAACCCAAGAACAGGTATTCCATTTCCACAGGCAATTGGAAACTTCTTTTTTTTTTTTCAGAACTCAAGATTTCCTTTCTCCTTACAGCCAGTAATCTGCCCTGTTTATGCCTTAAGTTTTATCCATCTGTACTCCACAAGTCAACTTTCTCTGCAAAAACTCTGAGAGTCAGATGTCACATTAATCAGTGTAATTGTGTCCCATTCATAATAATAGTCTCATTTAAGTGCAACATAATATTCCAGTCAACGGGTGTAGCCAGCCCTGATATTTTTTCCTTTCCATGCTGAAATTTCTTTTATTCAGAATATGTACACTTTGGAAGGGTCTTGGGTATATTCTTTTCCTTTTCACAGACTAATGTAAAAATGTCTGGTTTTCCTGCAGGCGGAGAAGTTTCTTCCAACAGGTGGACACTGCATGTCTGTGCTTGCTTGTGCGTGTGCTTTTTACCTTCTGCAAGGTTGGGCTCTTCACAGACTTTGCAGAACAGATCCACTGGGTTGTCTGTGCTACTTGCTGTCTGAGGGTCTTCCCACCAAGATCTGATGGGTACATTCTATATGTCAGATTAATCTTTGTTTCTTCTAGGCTTAAATCCAGCAAGTTTTAAAAAGTTTTGGCTTTCTGATCCCCATTAAAACACAACACGACTAAAAGACTTTGTAAGCAGTCCAGAGCAAAGTGTTTGCACAACTGACATCCTTTGTTTCTCTGTAAATTATAGCAACTAAATGTCTCTCTAATGCCCAAGAGACAGAAAAAATACAAAGCTTCAGTTATCTTATGCTTTTTTTGTTTGTTTGTGGGGTGTTTTGGTTCTGTTTTTCCTTGGAAGCCTGTACCCTGTCATGAAAAGGATATGTCCCTGTTCAAAGGTTATGTATTTGTTGCATTCCTGGAAAGTTCGGGATGTAAAAGGGTCCAATTTCTTACACATCTTTTTTTCTTTGGTTTCTCTCTTTTAAAAGGCTTTTTTCTATCTCTATCCCAATTCTGCTAACTAGGCAGCATGGTTAGGCGCCAGCTAATGAGAAGTGAGCACCAGAGCTTAGGACTTAGTGGAGCTGTTGATATAACTAAGAGACATCAGAAGGAAGTGCCTGGGAGGGTAAGAAAGCAGAGCATATTTGCCTTCAAAGGCTCCAGGTCAAAGCTTGGTACGACTAACTAAACTGGTTCTTCTAAACTGCTGCATTTCAGCCTAAGCCCCAGAGACTGGATGGCCTTACAGCTTCTAAAATAATTTGGTAGTTCTGTTATTGATTTGTGGATCTGGAAAGCCAAAAATTTGCTTATGTTTGCTTCTGAACTTGGAGGCATCTGATTAGGTTTCTAGGAATGGGTGTCACAGTTTTTTCTTAAGGACCAGATAAAAACTGAGCAAAAATGTCATTGTTCAGCTCCCTGTGCCAGCACTCACATGGCTGATGCCCATGTCTATTACTATATGTTATGACTTTAAAAAGTGACTTGAAACTAGTAAAAATAGGGGCAGTTTCCATAAAGTGGTGCTCTCTTGCTTTTCCATTGAACAGACCCAAAAATACTTTGGCTCACATTAGATAATGCAGTGAAAGAGAAAATGCTTTTTCTTTGATCTGTAGAGTTTGAACTGCAATGTAAACCAGATGGAAAAATCCCAGCGGATAATTTTTCCCTTCTTTTGACCATTGAGAGCCATCAATCCAATCACATGAGCTCGGAGAGCCCTTGAACAGCTATAGCATATTTACAAAATGAGCTGGACTGAGAATTTTATTGTTTGAACCCAGTGGCTGCATGGAAATAATTTAATGATATACCTATCATATTGTCTGAGGAAAGGCTGAATTGTATAAAAGACCTTTCACTCTTACATGGATCAGAGACAAGGTGACTGGGGCCAGGAAATCAAGAAAATGGAGGGATTTGTAGTTTGACATGCTTTATTTTCAGTTGTCCTAAATGCTATAGGCAGCTCAGCGTTTCAATGTCTGCTATATTTCATAATTTTGTCTTACCTTACTGCAAACAGTTTTAATAAAATGTGTATTAAATTAATCCCAGTTTTACTGAAACAGTTTCAAAAGAGCATAAAACAAATTGTAAACTCAAGTGGAACTATCCTGAAATACAATAAGCTTGTAACAGGCTGTTTATCACACACACATGTTCTACCTTTAGGGGTTTTTTTGTGTTGAATAGATTTCATACAGATATATCTATGCTGCAGAAAAAAATACTGGTAGAGAAGCAAGGATGTACTGACATGTAAGCTGCCTATGTAAATGCTTAAACAACCTCATGAGCATTTTTAAAATGCCTCCATATAAGACTGGTATATACTGGCATTTACTTTTTACTTTCTTAGTACTTTGGTTATTTAGGTATACTTTTACTGTGCTGATGCTGAAATCTGTAGCAGTGTTCTTATCATCAGTCTCCAGTCAGTGACGAAGGGCAAAGGCTCAGATTGCACTGGTTGTGTGCAGGGTCTCATACTCCCTTCTCATCAGACACCAGCATCCTAAAATCTGGACATGCTGAGGTATTTACACAGAATGGCGCATCCTGAGACCCACGAGGAAAGTTTAGGAAAGATAGTTTTATGGAAAAGTGTTGTATGAAGGGCTACTTGCTCCAAAGCTGTTGTTGTCTCTGCTGTAGCTGTCTAGTCACACCTGTAATTTTCTGATTAAAGATTTGGGCAGTAAAGTCATTGGATCCATTTCAGGAGCAGGCACAGATTTCTATTGGTCTCATTAGCAACGGGCAAAGGAAGGTGACCTCTGTTTTAACAGATGAGTCCACCAGAGTTAGGAAAACCATGAGCTGATGCTGCCGCAACTCTGCTGTTTTTAATGGATTTATTGCAATACTGGCATGAACCAGCACTGGAGAAGATTCAGGGCCAGACACACTCCTGCATAGTGAAAACACTTCAGTTTGATCAAACATTTTCTGTGGTACGGCTGTTTGTTGGCAGCACGCAGACTTCAAATCCTAGAGAGGTGATCACAGGCAGGCAGATGTATTACATTATAGAAATTTGCCATGCTTGACACTTCAGGGTGGCATCTATTGTCTTTGCAAAGAAAAAAATCCTTGCTTTGATAAAGCTTTCTGATTCAAATTCTGTTGAAAGCTTGTTTACCTGGGATGACTGCTGCATGCTCTGGTGTTAAACTTGTCCATGCAGGGAGAGCTGCTTTCCCGCATACAAGCACATTAGATAACTCACCTGCCTTTAAAGTTATCTTGGCATTTATTTTGGGTACTCATCTGATTATGTGAACACACGCGTTCTTAATGCTGTCATTCTTAGTTCTTCAAACCTCTTGTTATTGTGTGGATTGCAGAATTTGACCTTTTTCATTAAGATATTAAATTTGTCCTGCGTAGATCCTCATAGACATTTAAGAAAGTGGTCTGTATTCCAGTAAACCCTGTTCTGATTAAGGAGATGCAAATGACTCTCTAGCAGGTGGCTTCGTGATCCAGTACAGCAAACATTTGCATACCTATTTTGAGCTAAGTTACTGCTTTGTGACTGCTCTTGTCCTTGCAGTTGAGTTACAGTTTTAAAGATGCTGCATACAAATGCAGGACTTTGTTCTTAAATTGTGCCAGCCAACTGGTTTATTAGCTTGAGCAAACACTTTAGCAATTTGCTCAGTCCTCTGCAGCATGAAAACTAGAAACAGAAATGGAGTTTTCCAGAGAAAACCATAAATAAAGTTTAGAGCTTGAAAAAAAAGTTTAGGCTGGATTTGTTATTGAAAAGATGAGTGATACCACCAACCCACTGGCAGAGAAGGTAACTGCATTGTGTCTAGTTACCTTATTAAAGATATATGCTCATATTTCTGCTTGGCAAGACAAAGTTAGTTTTGAACAATAAGAAAAGATTCAGAATAAGGACAATTTCCATTTCATGCACCATTTCTGTAATTGTTACTATAAGACTGAATTACAAATCAGAAAGTGCTTTGCCCAGGTGTTTAAATGAAAAAAAAAAAAAAAAAAAAGTTAAGCCTGCCAGTAGTTTTGCCATGCTGGGACTACTTGGAAAATCTTGGTTCGTTGGTTTATTTTTCTCTTGCAAAATCCTGGTATTACTGGGTTTGCTGTGAAGAAAACCAAGTAGCAGTTCAACTGGGCTAAAAGAACAACTTCAAGCATTTCAGCTGGACTGCCAAAGAGGGCAAAGAGAGGAGAGACAGATACGCAGCATGAGCAAAGCATGTGAGTATGTCTCATACAATCTCACTATCTCATACTATCTCATTTTTTCAGAAAATGTTTCGTTCAGTTGTTCCCCCATTCTTCTTGTTCACACCTGCATGATTTAAACGCTGCTCCGGACCAGGTTGGGTACTTAGCAGGGTTGTGAACAATGTGATCAGACAGCAGTTATGAGGTTTGTCAAAAAGCTTTTGGTGGCTTTTTTTCTTCAAGGTTATAAAGCTATGGTATATGACAAATCTTTGGAGACTGAGGTTTGTGCTGAAGTCTCAGACTATATTGTAATTCAGTCCAGGGAATCTTTGTGATTAGTCACTACGTCCTTGCTACTTTATGCTGTCAGCACCAAGTCCCTAAACTGCAGTTAATTTCTTACCTTTCTCATTGCTGTGGGTTTTGGGCAGCAAATTCAATTATAAGGGGACAGCCTAATGAGGAGTAGTGGAGTAGTGGCTGCTGCAACCTCCTCTCCATTGTGTTTCAGTTTGCTCACTTGTTTGGGTGAGGATAAAGGCATGGAAGTATGGCAAAGAGACATGGATTCTGCCTCCACCTCTGTCACCAAATTGTCACATGGTTTTGGGGAAGTCACTTTATTCTCTGTGGTACCCTCTTATTGCTTATAAAGGGGAAATGCTGGGCTCCGCTTCCCTTTGGGGAGTACATTGAAGACCACTGACATCGGTTTCTATATGAGAGCCCTGGATGAACAGATTCTCTGCTTTGCATTATGTAATGAGATCATCTTAAGGATTCTGCTTATTAAGAGAGAAATTAAAAGAAGAAAGGCAGGTAAAGGTAGGAGACACTTCACAGCAGCCTGCTTCACTGAAGTGTCTGCTCTCCAAGGGCTACCTCCAGCACACTACAACTATCTCTAAAAAAAAATCCAACCAGTGCAATTGGAAATTCTAATTTGTTTTGAAACAACTGTAATATAGGAAGCTAACATAGGGGTAGCTTTTGACCAGTCTCAGAGTATTTATATAGTCCCAAAGTAGGTGTACTTTTGACTAGTTATAGCATAATTATAGGAAAGATTTGTCATACAGGGAGATTTGTTTGTAAAAGTGGTACTTCAAATAAATGTCTTCTAAGTCATGGTTCAAATTATAGTCCTTCTGCTAGAGTGAATTTGTGTCTTCACTCTCCTCCGTGACCCATGTCCTGCTGAAACATTCAGGTTTGATCTGTTCAGCATCGAGATGGTCTCTAAGACCCTGTCAAGGGTAGGATATACAGATGTGTTAGGTACTTTATAAAGCAGCTCCATATAACTAACAACCTCCAATAGAGTAGCTGGGGCAAAATCAATGGGTAGAAGAATTTTAGCAAACCTGACGATAGTAAAGTTCAAAGTTACGTTTCCAAAAGGCATTTAGTGGTGGTAAGGTGGACTGAGGCTTTGGATTTGTTGAAGAATTCTTCCTCTCACTGAAGTCCTAGAAGAAACAAAAGATGGCTTTGGGGAATCTATTTTCTGTTTGAAAATCTATTTGTGTTTTGCTGCAACTTAAACAGTGAGAAAATGCTTATGCCATAAATACTTTGAATACATTGGTCATACAGCTGAATAATAATGTATTTTTCATTTTTCACCTAGTCTCTTCTGTTGCATACATGGCCTTTTTAATTCTTTAAGCAACCACAATTCAGGAGGTTTTATTTTTCCCTTTATTCTTTGATTTCCAGGATCCCACAAAAGTTTGCAAAGAGCTCAAGAAAACAATTCGCTGCTTAGGCATTCAGTGTATTTTGTTCCTGCTTCTGTTTCTCTTGGTCTTTTTCTCTCCATCCTCAGGATTGAAGTCAACTCTCTCTCTCTCTCTCTTTGTTTTTTCTTCTGTTTTCTTTGTCCTTTTTTTTCTTTATTTCGTCAACCCTCATGTGCATTTTGTGACTTTGTCCTTTCATTTGGCAAGCTAGCAGTAGATGGATTTTTGAATGCTTTTGCTTGAGTGTTAATTGCCCTTCACAAATTAACCAGGGTCACTGGCTTTTGAATCAATAAAAATAAACACACAACCAGGAGTAAAAAAAAGCAAAATATTTCCTTGGTGTGGTAATTGTCAAATGTACAAGCAGATGTAGTATTTAGAGTATAAGTTAGTAGTGAGACCAGTTAGATACTGATTCAAGAGAAGGCTTCAAAATCTATAAAGATTTAGATCTTTCTTGGAAAAATCACATTTTTCTGTGTTCAGTTACCTGCATCTCAATTCAAGTGTCTCTTGTTCTGTTCTATAGTTTATTTGTAATGTAATTGCAACACAAAGGCCGAGTCTTTGAGCTGGACTGTAGGGCTGTTGGTGTTCAGATACAGAACAAAGAGTCTTCTTGCTTCAAAAACTTTAAAATCTATTCTCTTCAAAAGTAGTACAATGAATTAGTGTGGGGAGAGGTTGCCCAATAAAGTACAGTGCAAGTGGTGAAGAAACAACAGAAGTGTAGTTAGTGTCAAGAGGAAAGAAAATTGTATACAACAGGATGTTCTGGCCTGTATGTGTATACATCTACCACTTCAAGAAGTTCCTCTAAAATCAATACAGTTTGTGAGTATAGATCTACATATCTGGATGTTAAGCAGCACAGTTTTCTCAGCAGATCTCTTGCCAAAAATACACCCTCATTTTGAAAGCAATTTTTTTTAATAGCATATTTTGAGAGTATTTTTTTAAAGTGCTTGGATAATATTAGAAAATAGCTGAAAGGGCATAATTTTTCTTATCTATGATCAGAGTTGTTGTAATTTTAAAATGAGCAAACAGGAGAATTTATCCTAAGAAGAAAGTAACCAAAGCTGAAGAGAAGGAAATTCCAAATCAATGTCTGAGCCCAGTCCTAGCTACAAATAGAGAAAGCAGGTAGTATGCAAAAGCCACCTTAAAATTAAATTAATGTGAACATGTGTGTTCATTAAGTAGATGTTTATACACATTTATAAGGTTATTTTTGTACATACTTTAATGATTCAAGCATGTAATTAAAAGCCATGTGTAGGAGTTTCTAAGTGATTTAGATCTCATTTTCAACGATGATATTGGCACTCACGAGCCTTTACTTCCTTGAAAGTTAATGGAGTGTATGTTCCTAGATGTGTAGAGCGTTCACCTTTACAAAGGGAATTTTTAATTCACACTTGTTTAAATGCTATTTAAAAATGAACGATGTTTCAAAATGCACATGTGCATGAAGAAGCAACATGAAGAACGCCTTATACCTGAGTATTTTTTTCTGCCTTTCTACCTCCTCCTTATATCAGTGGCACAAACCAACCCAAATACAGCAGAGGCTGGGAGGCTTCATCTCATGGGTCCATCCCTTAGGCTAAAGGAAGATTACGTGTTGGGAGCCACAGATCTCTTGCAATCTGGTGGAAAAGCTGCAGCTGCATGATGGTGACACCTTTGCTGGCACACTTTGTCAGGTCAAAGTGATTCAGGAAATTCTACAGAGGCACCGTGAGACAGAGTTTGTTTGGCTGTTTCTGCTCCAGTGGTTTTGCTGAGAGCTCCTCAAAGGATGAATCCATGGAGGAGGAGGCTGCCTTGTGCTTTCTGTTCCTTTTCCAAACTGTACTGTGCCCTGCTTATAGTTTCCACTTATTTCCACTGAATAAATATGAAGAGCATATACCATCCTCAACCTCTATCAGAAATGTTAGCAAGAAGGTTTAGAAAATATGAGTGTTGAGTCCCTTAACAGATCACCTGCTAACCACCAGGTCCATTTGGGAAATGAGAGCATGGAAACCTTGCTCAAGAATAGCTACTTCTGCATGGCTTGCTCTGCAAAGTGCACCCAGTTAGTGGTAGTGCACTTTCTGTGGGATGGGAGCCAGCCCTGAAAGGTCATGCAGAAGGCCAGCCCTCTGAAGGAACTCATCGCAAATACCCCTGCTGTGCAAAAAGCCTGTGATCCCACTGTGCGCCAGGGAAGACAGGACAGGACTGGTATCAGTGCAATTTAAAATATCAACATGCTGTGCCAACAGCAACGGTCAATAAAGTTATCATGATGTTCATCCTCCTGAATTTCACAGGCAGGATTATGGCAATAGCCCAGATTAGATGTTTCAGACATCTGTCTGCCTGGTGACTGTTCTACCACTGCAATGCTGACCACAGTGTCAGCCTGAAAAAGACTTGGCTGCAGCATGTGCCACGTTGTCTGTCTCCTACATGGTGAGAGAACCCCATACAGTCCTTTCTGAACAGCATCAGCCTTGTCAGCGCCTGGGATGTGTGCAGCAGGAGTTTGAGCTTCCACAAGCTCCACTCTGCTTCAACAACAGAGTAACTGAGAACTGATGAAACTCAGCCATGCATACAGGAAAGGCAGGCATTTGCTAATTTGCTCATCATGTCCACCTTGACTGGATCAAAAAGAATCATCAGTGAGATGGTGTGACACTGCTTTCTGACTTCTTGACTGTCTTTCTACCAGATTTCAACTTTCTGCTCTGAAACTTTGCAGTGATCTTCACAAGTGGATGGGGAAACTTGCCTTTGTTTGCTAGGTTTTTTTTCTGGAAAACATCTGATCCTTTGGGGATGTTCTCTAAATGATTTAAGGCAGAGAAAGAGCATGGAAGATTTCAGCCCTTAAAGTTAAAGGTCTGACAAAGTTACAAGCAACTGGAAATGGTGGGTATGATGGAAAGTATTAGCCTGGTGTAACAATGGATGGAGCAGTAGCAACACCTATAATTGTAAATGACAAAACAGAAAGGAAAACTATATTCCAAGGGATTTAAAATATTTTTTTTAAACCTAGGCCAGGTTGTCCCCTCCCAAGTTAAAACCCACAGGAGGCAATTTCTGCTTGGAAACTGGTACACGGTGATCTGCAGATCTCTTCCAGACTGACTCATCCCAGAGGCAGCATCTCTTTCTGTTCTCCAAAGGGTGCAGATTTTTTCCCTTCCAAGTGGGGACAGAGATGCCTAAGCTCACTTGTTTCAGGTCTTGCCCTAAGGGTCTTTCTCACCCCTATCCCCCAGTTTTAGCCTGTTCTATTTAAAGACACCCTCATAGTGATTTTGGTTTGCTGAAAACAGTTTCCAGAATGAAAAAGGGAGAGTTATGGAAACTCTGCAGCCTCTGGCTCTTGGGCTATTCCCTCTTCCAGTGCAGGTTATACAGAGCAGGGGAAGGGACAGCAGAGGTGGGTAAAAAGCAGATGTCTTGGATGCAAGGAAGCATCTGCACACTGTGAAGAATTCAAATACCTCACTGCTGGCTTGCTGTTTTCTTAAAATATTACAATTGCTTTTCTGAGCTTGCTGTAAAACTAAGTAAAAGCAGCACTATGCTATAGTAACATTTTTTTCTCTTTTTTTATGGTATGATATTTTTAATATAACTTTTGGCAGCATGTGCTGAGAAGCAGAGATTTTCGCTGAAATGTGGGACCTCAAAAGAAAGTCTGTTTGTCCCAAAGTGGCATGTTGTTTCATGACCTTTCACAGATGTTTCATTAATTTGTCATCCTGAGCTACAGAATTGCTTTTGTTAGGATGTAGAAATCACTCTGTTCTTGCAGAGCTGTTGGTGACATGACTCATGGTCCCACTGCATAGATTTGGACTAGTACAATAACTGGATAGAGGGAGAGAGAGGGTTTTTTTTGCAGTCTGTTTTGGTAACCAAGCAGAGAAATTGCACCAGCCTTTGCTTTCTCCCCCTCCAACCAGTGGTAGAGGTCTTAAATATATTCATAAGAAAAATGAGTTATGATCTGTAGTAAGGATTTATTACTTTACCAGTTACTTGAATTTCTCCCTTAAGATTACATGAAGGGCAATTAGGGTTGTTTTCTTATTTTTTTTTTTCATGGAGAAGGGTCTTAGGCAAAACCAGGTAACAAAGAGCAAAGCTCAAAACAACTGACGACGCTATGAAAGAATCTGCCTTCCGTCATTGAAGAGTCCTCACAAAATCATCTAATTTATCAAGAAAACACAGTCTGGGATTTATTATCTAACAAATTTTTATTGTATTTAATGTCCAGTGAGTGTTTTTCAGATCTGTGTCCTAGAAAATGAGGGAAACATGCCTTCAAATATTTGTTGAAACTCTCTTTGGACATTATGGAGCCACTTCTATTCTCTCCTAAATGACAGCAGTTGCCCTCTAAGCCAGCTAGCTGAAACACTTTGAAGTACTTCTCTTGGCTGTCCAGATTGCAGGACAGAAATAGAGAGCAGGGCAAGCCTCTCTTTTGGACTGCAGAAACCTAGATGCTGTGATGCTAACAGCTCCATCACCTTCTCACCTGCATCCTTTTATATCAGCCCTGGGCTCCTCCTGGCTCTCTCTTTTCTCTTAGCCTGAATTTTGGGGAGGGCTGGGGCTCTGGCAGTTGTTGACACCCCCAGGATGAGCAAACACCTACAGCAATAACCCTAAGGAGTCTTCCTTTTGGTACCCTCCATGCTTTTTTCATTTTGAGGTGTATTAACTAGTTGATGCTCCCATCAAGAACAAAGATGTCCTCTTTTGCCCCTACATATTACTAAGAGAAAGGAATCGTCATGGAGTTGCTGGACTGTAAATGGGGACAAAACATCCCCTGTGGACCCCAGAAGCAGTGATGCACACAGCAGGAGGTGCTTGGCTGAGCCCTTGCAGACCTGGCCAAGTTTGCAGGGCTGTTATCAGAAGCTGTGCCCAATGTCAGGAAAGGTAACCTCAGCTGCAGGCTGTACAAATCCTCAGGGAGACTCTCAGCTGCCTGCCCCATGGTGTCCTTTCCAGAGAGCCGTTTCCCAAGGCTGCCCACTTTTTCCTGGGGCTGTCCTGCTCTTGGTTACTGAGAGGACAGAAAAAAAGCAGAGACAGGGGTGTGAAATCAAGCAGGATGAGATGTGATGTTTTTAATCTTGGGGGAACTTCTAAAAAGCTGGATTACAGCATATACATTCTGACACTTCAGTCCACCTTCTGTATTGATGTAATTTTTAAGAATTAAATCAGATACTCATCAAATGACCAACTAGTGCTATCAGAGCAGGAACTGAGCCATGAACCAACAAACACGTGTGAAATGTTTGGCTACTCCCAGGAGCCTGAGTAAGGGGAAGGGGCTACTCCACAAGGAGAGTGGCAGCAACCGCAGCATAGCCATGAGCACAGAGAGTCTGCCCTGGGCTGTTCCAGAGCATATCCTCTCCATGGCAAGTTGGAGATGTACCAGATGTTGGTTTCAATGCTCGTTTGTGAATACCAGAGAGAAAGGCTGGCCTGCAAGAGTGTGTTTTCCTCACTTGCTCCCCTTCTTGGTGTCTGTACTGGGTCAGGGTACCTCTGTGCATCCCAGAGAGGAGGTCTTGGGGTGGTACAGCTCTGTGAGATGAGAAGTGTCACTGAGGGATCTTGCTGGAGAGGCCTCTGACCCCTCCCAGGAAATCTGTGCCTGGTACCTATGCAAGGGTGGTCAATACACCACTTCACATGGACATTATGAAGATTCATCACCACTACTGTTGTTTGCTGCCCCATGCACTAGCTCAGCTCTTGATTGCCAAAATTAAAGCTGGTCTGCAAAGCTCCCTGCCTCCACAGCCACTCGTAACAGCCCACCTATGTTCAATTGCCCAGAATTTATGTGGCATCAATGGTGGCATGTTAGTGCTCTTACTTTGTTAGCCAAGGACATCATGTATTTTACAGTCCATTTCAATCTCCAAGGTAACTAATACTGATTTAAGTCCTTCCACTGTGAAACCCTAGCCTTGTGGTGTCCGAATGGCAGGCCTGCTCCCAGGATGTTATTAGGACCAGACATAAGCACAGTCAACTTGCCACAATGCACGTCTCTGATTTGCCTTTACAATATCCCTACAGGGTGAAGAATAAAGCCTATTCATAGCCTCTCCCTCAAACTCTTTAAGTGTTTTATAATGGAGGCAGCAGAGCAAGGGAAGCAATGGGTGTAGGAAACCCATCAACAGCTTTTGGACACTCAGTTTTAGAATCCCCCCTCTCTGATACTACTAGTCAGCACAAATCAGAATGTAGTGTCAAGCCTGGTGGCCTTTTTGGGAGAGAGGCTTCTTGAGAGCTGGATGGACCCTATTCACCCCTGCTGCGCATAAGGACTCCTCACTCAGTCCTTGGAGCTGCTTGTGCAGCAGCCACACCAGATGATTGGAGCTCCTAGTTTGGGGGACTTGAGTGGGGGATGTCTGGGACTGGTTTTAGCTGCTTTGATACACTACATTCCCCTTGCAGCACAGCCATGAGCACTTGGGCAGCATTATGCTTGAAGGAGTTTTTAGTCAATTCCAGCTAAGATAAATCTCTGGGGCTTTACCCCTTGGCAGTATTGCTGTGTGAATAGGCAGTTAAGGGAACATAAAAACATAAAGCAAGCTGTAGGAACTCCCATGGTAGGTCAGACAGAAGTCCCTCTGTTGCAAGCAAAGCAAAAATACTGAGAAGCATACGGCAGTGTTTCTCATGGTGTGTGCTCCCAGCTTTCTGGCCACCAGCTGCTTAGGGTCATCCTGTTCTAGTCACACTGCAGCCTGCACCTCCTGCCACTGCTTGGGTCACACATGACATTGTCATCACAGCAACTCCTGGGATTGCAAATGCACATGAGTGCTTTGCTGTGTTTGTCAGCAGTAAGAGCACTGAAGGCAGTTTTGCCTGTGAGCTTAGCATACAGGTGTCATTTTCTACAGCAGGGAAAAGACAGGAAGAGTCAGATTTTAGCAGAAAAAGTTTAAAAGTCATAAGGAAACAAACAGAAAAATTTGTATGGGATTAATTTTGCATCTGTTTTTACTTATGGACTATGCTTTTGTGTTGACTGGTTACCTCAGATTCAACATTCAAATGTAATGTGAGTTATTTTTAACTGCAGCCTGGTAAATGTCAACTATCTGCTGCTCAAACTGCATTAGCAGGTAAGTTACCAGGCTAAAGTGAATTCATTAACAGGCACTGGTAAAAACATTTACAGAACAGGAATCAGCAGAGGAGGAGGGAATCAAGACATCCCAAAGTGCAAGAAAACACACTCTGGCATTTCCCCTGTAGAAAAATTAGTCAACAGGACTATGAACTCCTGAACTGATCTGTGTCACCTCAGCTTGGCCTCCCTGATGGTAAGCTGGAAGAAGCCTACAGCCAAGCAGGCTGAAAACATCTGCTGCACAACAGAAGCTTTTCCCTGCACATCCACCCGCCTCCATTTTCCTGATTGCTGGGTTTATATGAACGAGCTGTCAGTGCAGCTCCCTCTTAGGTGGTTGCTGCTCATCAATAGAGGTTTATTGACAAAGTATCTTCATGTTCTACATGCCTATATATTTTGGTGAATATCATGTGGCCAGTGTGACTCTAAGTCACAGAGTCTTTTGCCCATAGTACATCCTTCATGCCTAAGAGCAACGTGCAAGTCAAAAGAGGGAGTCCCAGAGACATGGTCCTTTTCGTAGTCTAGATGTTCTGTAACATGCTGTTTTAGACAGTAAATAAAACTAAACGATACCTTCCTTCCCACTCATATGGCTTTTCATAGAGCCACCTTCTTCTCACTGACACTCCTCCTTCTCTCTCCTCCTCTTCCTCCAAAACAAATAAACATTCCTGGGTTTGCTCATGACACCATTTCCAGGAGCACTGCCTGCTTCCAGAAAGCAGTGCTAGCCCTTTATTCCCATATGTCAGGCTTGAGAGATAGACTAGCCAGGGCAGACCTTTCATTTAATTTTTAAAAATGAATGGTTTAAGATCAGTTACCATCTGGCAACTAAAGCTCTTGAGGGAGTCCACTCTTGTAATCAATGAGAAAGCTGGGCCAGAATCATAAAAAATGGCAGTGAGACTGTGCATGTAAACATCAGAAAAGTCACAGGTGGACAAACAAGATAAATACCTCTTGCTAAAAGGCAGAATTTCACCTCCCCTGAGAAAACTTTGAGAGATGGGACAGATGTGCTTGTATGAGCCTCACGCAGGTCAATAGACAGCACTTTGTGCAGCTGGGAGCAGAGCAGGAGGGCTGCACTGTCCTTGCCCCTCTGCAAGGATGCTGCTCTACGCAGCCAGGCAGGAGGAAACTCTTCACCAAAGGACAATTTGTGGACCTGTGTCTGGCCAAAGGTGTCACTTCTGAGTTGCAGCACTTGGATCTGGAGGCATATGGTCCACAAGCAGGCTTGTTTAGGTCTGGGGGGTGGGCTGGGGGTCAAGGCTTCCTGTGTGTAAGAAATGAGACCTCAAATGTGTTTGTACGTAGAGGGAATCACCCTGGTGATGTCTCTATCTGCCTCCAGTTCTCCTTCTGTCTGGAAAAGACAAGATCCTGAGTTTCAGCTGTCTGGGCAGACCAAAAGGAATAACTCCAGACACAGCATTGCAGCTAAGGGTTGAGTCATGTGAAGACAGCGTGAAACAGCAGAGCCAGAACCGTGCTGAGCCATCTTTTTTCCTTAGAGGTGTGGGTGTTGATGTAGTCTCCGTCTATAACTTTGCAAACTGCTGTAACCTGTTGTATACTGCTATAACATTTTATCCCCCCAAATCTGTACAAAATTTGTCAGGCTCTAGCCTTCCTCTTTAGACAGAAATGTTCCTCTACTGCAGCATCTTTTCACAGGTTTTTGCTGTTAATAGGTCAGAAGTTAAGGAAACTTGGTTTCACATATAAGGTCTGTTCCTACTAAAAAACCACTTGATTTGTACATAAAAAAATATATGGAAATAAAGGGGGGATGGGGATGGTGCAGGGAAATTCTTTCAGTCAGGAAAAGAAATTATCTGTTCAATTTTCAAGGGATCTATATGAAGATATGGTCTTTCTGGAGACAGAGTGGTAAAATAGACTGTTCATTCGAAATGAAAATGGCTAACTTGCCAAAAGATTTTGATTAGCCAAAATTTTATGCTTGGAAATTTACATCATTTCTTAATCCTGTTCCATAAAAATATACTGCCATACGTAAGTGTTTAACATCACATTTGTAGGAATTTGATCCAGTTTAACACATAGTAAATTAACTACACGAAGGTTGCTTGCTTTATGCTGCTCTGTCTGTTCCTAATACTCTGCCTGTCTGGCATTCCACTCTGCCCATATGTTCCATCCCTGACATACAAAAATATAAATTCAAGATGAGAAGATTAAGACCACCCTGGAATATTCTGCCTTTATTATCTTTCTTCTTATTCTTTTTTTTTTCTTTAAACATGAATCCTATAATTTCTCTTCCAAATAAATCAAGAAAAAAGAAAGATGATAACAATTCATTTGCAGATGATATGGAATATGTACCTGCATGGATTTACAACGTGAGTCTCTTCATTTGTGTGGAGTTACAAGACTCATCTCATGTTTTCAGGGTCAGGTGAAAGAGAAGAGCAATGAGTTTGTTTTTAACACAACTATCCTATCAGTCAGAAGTAGAGGCAAGTTTCCCAGGTGATCAAAGCGTACTTTACACCAGCTGACTTAGGGAGCCACTATTAATTTGGGGGATATTTGGGTCAGATATGAAAGGATTTAATCCCCACATAGCTAATCCTCCCAAGAGCTAATTTAAATGGAGACTGATCTGTCAATTACAGCATTGCTTCACTACACAGTAGAACTTGTGAATTACTGGGGGATAATTTAGTTTGAAACTTTGTTAAAGTTTTCTGTTGCTATTTCAAATAAAATGCAAGTGACTGAGCTGAGAAAGGAGAAGCAAAGGGGTTTTGTTTCGTCACTGAGGGTGTATCACTTTGATTTAAATTCTGTTCGGGGAGCTTGCTCAAGGGTGGATCTCGGTGATTCTCAATTTTTTTTTGTCAAATGTGGCCAAAAATGCAGATAGTTTGTTCATTTGTAGAACCAGCTTTTTAAGATGGCTGAAAAAGAAATCTAGAGGTGTAGAATCAGTATTTTCTCTTAAAATCCATATGTTATTTTGAAACAAAATGTAGTTTTTACACCTGAAGAACATTTTTAAAAGCCTGCAGT
Organism: Columba livia; assembly: GCF_036013475.1. Taxonomy (NCBI): domain Eukaryota; kingdom Metazoa; phylum Chordata; class Aves; order Columbiformes; family Columbidae; genus Columba; species Columba livia. The sequence continues at coordinate 38,020,876 of NC_088603.1, read as the reverse complement.
CCCAAAATGAAACATTTCACGTCAGGCTGACTAAAACATTGTGATTGACCAAAGACAAAACATTATGGCTGTTAATTTCTACATCAAAAATTAACATGTTTTATTTAAAGTTATTCTAGAACAAAGCCTTTGTTTTGAGGGTTCACTCATCAGCCCCAAGTGTCTGTTATTTGCGCAGCTCTTCTCCAGCAGTTTGACAAGTCAAACAGTGAGAAGAGACCTTGGTAACAGCTGAGCTGTGGAACCAGCCTTACAGATGGCAAAAAACATCCAAATTCAATTAAGAAAAGCATTCTATCTACATCCAATTTTGGTTAAAATTCATGACTTTTGAGTCCTGTTTCACACAACAAATGTTTTGTCAGACTCCATAGTGATAACATGGCAGTGTTTTAATAGCATTAGGGAAGAGAATGACATAAGCAGCCACCTTAAATTGCCAGAAGTTTTGTGCTCACTAATAAATATAGCTCAGTCTTGGCTGATTAAATGTGGAAGTAATTTATCCAATTGAAACGCTCAGTCCTTTGCCACGATTACTTGTGTCTGTGTGCCGGATTGATCAAGAGCATAAGGCATGCTAAGATGGGAATCTCTCCTAGGTTTGGGATAATGTTTCTCCTTTCTGACCCCTACTTGCTCCCCTAGTTTGCTGCCACTCAGCATAAGGACATTTTTGAAAGAGAAGAGTAGGGTGCAGGGTTGCTTTCTCAACCTGTTGGTCTGTTCAGACTTTTGAGTCCTTATTCGCTTTTGTGTCTCACTGTGTAGTGTTCATTTTCTCTGAAAACAAAAAAAAAAAGGAGGGCTGCCACACTTCGTTTCTCCTTGGTCAGCTTCATGTTGGGCATTTATCAAATTCCCCTGTAAAGCGGTGATAAGGTTCCTGTTGATTTCAGTAAGCACTGGAGCAAATCATTGTGCTATTCTACCCACTTTGTTTTACAATGGTTGGTTAGTCTGGGTCCTCCACAAGCTTTTGAAGAACACCTGCCCCAGTTTCAGTGTCTGTTCTCCCTTCTCCTCCCTGTGACCCGTAAGAGTGCCCCGATGGCACCGAAAGGTCCCAAAAATGTACCTAAAGCATTGGCCAATGACTGGGGGCATTTGCTCCCCTGCCTTTCTGGCTGTGTAGCAGAGAGGTGACAGGGGCACACAAGGGCCACTGAGCTCTTTGGGGACAAATTGCTGGAGGCACCAGGAGGCTTTTGCTGCTAATAGGAACCAGCACCTTGGCAATTGCCACAAACAGGTTAGAAGGGTGATCATTTGCCTTAGGATCCCAGTGAACAAGATTACCAGGCAAAGCTAGTGAAGTTTTCTTCCCAACCTGGGGTAGCTGAACACCCTGCTCTCCACGGGCAGATCAGACCTTGACTGTGGGATGAGGGCACATCACCTCTTTCTGCCAAACTGGGGCACCCGGCTCTGGCATGTTGCCTCACAGGGCAGCACTTACCATGGGGCAAAACCTGCCTCCCCTCAGGGCTGTCAGGATTTCATGGGAAGAGGGGGCATTTCTCAAATTTGCTCAGTGCATCCCTCAGCCAAATACACCGCTCTGTCCAAGTACTTGCTATTAGTGTGCAAGAACATAAAATTCACTGTGTAAGTATTTTTTCCCCTCTTCCTCCCCCATATTTATTTGTCTTTTCTGAAGTTTAATGTATTCTAGCCAGTTTAATAAAATATGAGTATAAAGATCCGGGCTTGCCTATGCTATTAGTCATGGCTTTTACTTAGCACTAGAAACTTCCCATGGCTGCGCTGCAAGACAGATAAAGGACAGGGTGGCTCTGGAGCGAAGGGCATCATTCTATATTATCCACTTATTCTTCAAGCTTTGTCACTAGACATAATTGCCGAAAATAGCACTGCTGGTAAAAGCAAACTTAACGTTTATACCAGTAATAAGGGAGAGGAATAAACAAAGTTGTTTTTCTTTATTTTGCTCTGCTTCCTCGAAGAGCTTTTAGATAATTTGGGGACAGGGGTTAAGAAAACCTCAGAACATTACTTTCCCTTTAATTCTTAGATCCCTCAGCTGACTCTACACTTTGTTTTCATGCTGAAGGGAAAAAAAAATATTTTCCTGGCAGGTTGAGAATGATTTTTCCATTAATCTTTTCTTTTGGAGCCAAGATACATTTTTTCACAGAGATCTGATGTGACATAATACTGTACCTGGAATTTCACACTAAAGAGAGTGGAAAAACATTCTTACCACAGCGAGTACTCACAACTGGGCTACAAACCCTCCAGCAGAATCAAGAAACCAAAAGAGCAATTTAAAAGGGGACAGGAAGGGAATATGGGATATAGTAATCTCCCACAGGGAGGAAAGCTCTGAAATGTTGTGGTATTTATTAAAGCCTTTCAAAGATAAACTGATAGAATATGGTATGTAGTGGCACGGGCCAACAATTATCTTGCTTGAAAGTCATCTCAGCATTTTGAAATCCTATTAATTAAACAAAAAAAAAGGCGCATCAAGGCAGAATCTCAAAGTGTAAATGCGAGGAGCAATGAAAATGTTTCTGATTTATGTGATTCAAAGCAGAACAGAAACTGCTTCTGCAATTAAATACATATGTACATGGTCTTAGACTTATGAAAGTTGATAGAATCCACCCATGTCCCTATTTTTGGCTTATCAATGTTTTCTTTCAACATTTAAAGTGTTTTCTTCAAAGCCCAGAGCTGGAGCATCTCCAGGCAGTTTAATTGTCCAGATGTGGAGTGGATTTCCTAAACACATGCAGCATGGGGAAGACATGACGGTTTTCACTTGGAAACCAATGAAAAGAAGAGAAATATTTTCAAATTCCGACTTGATTTTCAAAAGGACTCACTGGAATGTGTCTTGAAAAATTCCCAGGCCTCAGCAGACAAATACATCTGTCTCGATATACATCTAATAATGTTTCTGCTGTTTAATTTGTCTGTGGCTGCCTGTGCATTCACAAGACATGACCATTCCTGAGTTGTTTTTGCACCTATGGTAAAGCACATTAAACTAACTATTCAAAGTACTTTCTTTAGAGTACTAGGTGGCCGTGTTTCTCCTTAAGCCTGATAGTGGTCTATGCTGTGTTTCTTGGTACTAGAAATCCAAAATCAATGCTGGAATGGGAGATAGATTCAACAAAAAAAGTCTGTCAAAAATTTTTCCACCACAAGGAAATTTCTTGGTTGCAATACACCACAGCTAGTGCTTATGCAAAATGCAGTTACCCAAACTCTGCTCTGTCCTCTGTGGCAGTCAAATTTGATGTTTCCCAAGAGCAAGCTAGATTTAATGCACTTGGTGCTCTCATGCTGCATTGCTATAGCAGTGTTCCTGCTGTATCACACCCATGTAGGAAGGAACCCGAAAGGCAGGCATTTCTTGTCTTTTTGACAGTGCTCTGGTGGCATCTATCCTGCTACCAAGACTTATTTCTTGGACACCAATATTGACTGAAATGACATTACAGAAATCCTCCACTCACAGGATCTGATTTTTTTTTAGATATGTTGAAATTTCAACTTTAGTTCAGCTCCCAAAGAAAGACTAAACAGCCCAAGAAGCCAATAACCTCCATTTATCCCTGCCACATGCATAGTATCTGTTATATCCACCATGAGGCATTGCTTCATTTAATATTTCATTTAGTATGTTTTCAGGCCATAAGGCAAAACCAGCCTTAGTGTAAGTCAATGCCACCCTCTGAAATTATATTTCTACCTGCATATAGCATACCTGAGGTTGGCCTAATATTTCCAGTGACTATAGCTCATTTCCAGAGGTTTAGCCCACTGAGGCAGCCAGGAGGGTGCTGCTGACCTCTCAGCGGGGTGGCACTTCATGTACTGGACATACTTGTTTATGCAGGGCTGGAAGGCTGGCTACAGGGGAGACTCTTTCTACCATAGCTGATTTTTTTGAGTTAGCCAGCCTTGACTATACCACAGAAATACAGAAATTGTTGGTTTGTGCTCCTTTGTCACCGGTACAGGCAGCATTTTATACTGATGGTGTAGAGGAAAAGGTACAAGCCATAAAAGATGCTCCTGTTTCACGATACCCACTGCTTGGTGAGATGTTTCAGGTGTTGAAGAGCTGTGAGCTGTGTAACCGCAAGCAACCATGGCTGTCGTACGCACTGCCTTTGCATGACGCCAGCGTATACAGAACATGCACCAAGTCACAGTCTTCATCTCATGCTGAAGTCCAACACGCTGCTTCCCTCTCCTGAGAATCTCATGCTCACAGCAGGGATGCTGTTGGAAATTCTCCATCTGTATCACCCAACACAGGCCCCAATTAAGCTCCCCTGTCCACCCCAGCTGAGGAGAACAGCCACTTCCTACATATGAGTAATGAAAAAGTTTTTCTTACATTAAAAATCCTAATAAATCTCACCCCCTTTGCTGTATGTCCTGGGCTCCACGTGGGCTTACTACACTTTATTCATATGACTCTCTGCTGAACTATTTCTGAGAATTCTAAGTGTGAAAACAAATAGAAAAGTTATATGTGAGGGAAAACCTACTGCATGTGTTTGAAATCAGTTCCCAAATCTGTGGCTGGCTAAACCTCACCCTGATGTTATTGTGCGATTATGGATTTTGGATGTTCTTTTTGCTGGAAACAGCAAGGCCAACATGCACCCGTTCTGCAGAAGATCTGCTAAGGGAAAAAACAACTGTGCACCACTGCTGAATGCAAAAGTCAAAACAGAGGTGGGAGCCTCTTTTGGCAAAATCTATCAGCTCTGTCAGTGTTATAGCAGGTAGGAAAAGGCTGGGGAACTTGCGTAACATTGCAGCCCAAAATAGGGCCATAATACACAAAAATAGTAGGAAGCGAGACAAATATTCCTCAGCAGTCATTTTCCTTTCACCCCTTTCGCCTGTCCTCTCTCTGTAAATCTGTCAGTTTTCCCTTCCTTTTTAGCTTTCCATCTCTTTCAGGCTAATTTTATTTTCCATTTGGGGAGAAAGCGGGCATTTTTGCTTTGTTCTCTGAAAGAGCTGGTGCTCTGCTGGGAGTGACCAGGCAGCAGCCTGAGCAATGTGCTTGCATTGCTAGGCATAAAGTTAATTATAGGCTCTTTGGCTTCATAAGGATCTTTTAGCTAAGCTATTAAACAGAGTTTATGTCTACTTATAATCCTTAAAAATTCTTCACTGTGACCTAGTATTCTGATCAAATGTCAATACTTATTTTCCAGGATCTTGTTGTAAATCATTGCATATGGCCAATATGAGAGTGTTACAAGCTATATTTGACTTCAGGAATGCCAGCATCACAGTGGCAGGTGACAAAATACCCAGTGCATAAAACAGTTCCATTAGAAAATAGTGCTATGCCATCCTTGTCTGCACTAAGTGATCCTCTAGCAAATGTACTGCCATGCTGGGAAAATGTAGGGACCAGCAACAAGTGCTCATGAAGTGAAGGCTTTTTTCTCCCATTTGCATTTCCCCTTCAACCGAGCTTCATAAAGGGGCTTTGGTGCCATTCACTGCCTTCTCTAGATACCTTCCCTTCAGAATTATGTCTGCTTCCAGAACCTCTTTATTCATTTGTGCTGACTGGCACCTCAGTACCTGTGCCATGCCCTACAAGCCTGCCACGTCCCTATGACCACAAGCTGCATTTATCCAGCTGTGACAAACCGGTTTTGTCCTCAGGAGCTGTGCGACATCTCCTCACTTCCCTGCAAGACCTCCATGCAAGTGTTGGGTGATGTAGACCTGGCCCATCTCTCTGCAGGTCCAAGAGGCTGAAACAACTCTTGCAGGTCTGTGCCTGACTTTCCCTGGGCTGAGGAGCACCCATCTTGGTCCTGGACAGGACACAGGGATCCAGTATTTTCTTACTTTCTCTGGCAGCAGAGACAAATGTCTTAGGACCGTTTTCATTGCTGAATCCCTCGCTGTGTCGTAGCTGTTATCAGTGCCCTTACAATCATAGAATGACCTGAGTTGGAAGGGACCCACAAGGATTATCGAGTCCAACTCCTGTCCCTGTATATGACAACCCCAAAATTCACACCATATGTCTGAGGGTATTGTCCAGTCTCTTCTTGAACACTGTCAGGCTTGAGGCTGTGACACCTCCCTGGGGAGCCTGTTCCAGTGATCCACCACCACCACCTTCTGGGTGAAGAACCTTTTCCTAATGTCCAACCTGAGTCTCCAAACAACATCTTTCTGCCCCACATGTGTACCCACCATATTTCAGCCATGCATGAATTGTCTTCTTTCTTCCCTCTTCCTAGCTCTGACTGTGCCCCCCTATACGTTTATCCTTCTGGGTGAAATTACTACAGATAATTATTATGGGAAAATAGACAGTAAACTATTTGTTTAGTGCATCATTTCTTTGTTCTGTTCAATTTGTCTAGTTGATGCAATCTGCTTTGGCACTCCCTTTCCACAACAAAAGCAACATCCTTAATGTGTAGGCAGAGCGCACGGCCCTAATTTCATAGCTGCTGTTACTAATAGTGCATTTAATATTTGCTGACGTGACACTTTGCTGTGGCAAGAAGCATTTGTTTCTTCCAAAGTTCACAAAAATCTATCTTGAAATCATATAGGCAAAGTTTTTGGTCAACGTTAATATTATCATTGTGCAGGAAGCCAGGCCAGCAAAGGGAAAATATGTGAAGTCCGAGTGAAATCAAACTGGGATCTTAGTGTAGAGACCTCTGTTATACAAACTATCTCACAATTTGGTAAGAAAACATTGCCCAAAATAGTGCAATTTCTCTCATTTTTTTTTTTAACTGCTTTATTCTTCAACAGAATTTTGTGCCGTTTTTTCCATAATGGTATGTTTGAAGGAGTTTAAATACTAAAGGATAATTTTGGGTAGGCTGACCCTCCAGATAACTTACGTATTTAAATTCACAGACTCACTGCAGACATGAGAACTTCTACAGTTTCTTACCCCAAAGACCTCTCGAACTTTGGGGCTTGGACCCTTGATTTCTTAAATGTAACACATGCTGTGTAATCTAGAATATATGATCCAATGCCTGTGACTTTTGCCCTCACGTCTCATTGCCTACCCTGTCTGCAGCTCGCAGTAGTTCAGCAGGTGGATTGTGCCCTGCTGGTAGACTCAAAATTGCCTTTTCATCTACTGTTCTCCAAAAAGTTCCCTAGTAGCACTCACAAATTTGCTATGCCTTCAGTAAGATGGCTTAACTCCTGAAGGACAGCTCTAAGCACCTGGATTTCTTTGCTGTTTCAGGAGGTGCAATTCACAATGATGCCTTTTCTTTCCCTATTCAGCTCTCTGTGTTTAAAATTAGGCTTTTGATTTAGGGTCTTCTACAAATGCATATCTGCTCCATAGAGCTTTTATATCTGCAAAGTCTTTGCCTGGCTTCCTGAACAAACCTCAGTGCAGAGATGGCTTTCCTGAGCCATGTGCCACTTTGCTCCCCTTGTGTTTGAAGGAGCCCACCCCAAAGAAGAGCCACTTTGGAGCAGCGCTGGCACCACGTCCTCTGTGGCCATGACTCCCCAAACTCATGGGCATGTGCTATATTGCAAACCTGGGTGTACCACGATGTGCAGGGGATGTGATATTGTGGCAAACCCTGCACTGGCTACAGTGAGCCCCACTTCTGGTCAGCCTGCGAGGCTATTACACTTTCCAGACTATCTGCTTACAAATCACGCACAGTGTGGTATCGGGCCAAGGCTATTCAGCAGGAAGCTGAGAGATCTATGTGCTGGTCCATATGAAGACCAGGTGATTTTTCAAGGCAACCTCTTCTCCAGGCTTTGCTTATCACCTGGGAGGCAGCTGATATTTGCAGCCTCCAGCCTTCTTAAAAGGCCTCCCTATCCTTTTTTTCATTAATTTAAGCCCCTTCTATGAGCTTTTTTTCAGGCTGAGTGCTTCCTAACACCTCACACACTTGGCATACAACTCCAATAAGAGGCAGTTCCTATGGCCTCTGCTCTCGTTTAGTGGGTCAGCTCCCATATCTCTCTTGGCATCAGCTCTGTGAAATACATAAATACTACAGACACAGCAAAATATGAATGCTCAATTAACAATACTGTATACTTTCCTGAATATGAACTTATTTCTGGGATCTCTTAATATGCCAGCTTGGATTTGATTGAATATAATTGGCTGTGTTATTTGCTTGTACTTATTTATCCTAGGGAAATGCCAGCTTTCAAAGGGCTGTGGAGAGCTCTCCAAACCAGTGACACCCAGACACTGGACATGTCTGCAGATCTGGACCATTAAGGCTGTAATACAGAGTTGAAAGCAAGCAGTCTATGTAGCACCATCTTGAAGACCTGTAGTCTGTTATCAAAGACATTCATACACTCCACAGCCATTGAAGAAATCTATTTAACGCTAAGTTTCAGTGCACGAGAGAATTTAGGGTCTCCCTAGGGTTGGGGAGGCAGTAGCAGGGACTGGACTGCACAGCCCTTGCACAGCCGGACAGACTCCGTTCTGCTGCCCCCCTCTGCTGTTCAGCGCCGAAAACAGCACATTCTGAGCCGGGTATCCTCTCCTCATTTCCAGAATATTTTCTCTTTAGCCTTTTTTTTCTTCCTTCTTTGGCAAGGTCTGGAAGGGGGGTGGGGGGGAAGGGAGCCTGGCTGCAACTGGATGTGTTTATTGTGCTTGGCAGCTGCCTGCAAATGCGAAAGGAAATAATGCTGATTTCCTATGCAAGGTAATTCTCCTTTTTAACCTTTTTTATAGATAGGGAAGAAAAAAGACAATTTGCTGGAAAAGCAAAATAAATGGGACACAGAACCAGAACCGTGGCAGGAGAGATACTGGCTAAATGTGCAGTGTGTGGAGATGGTCCGAGGCAAGGAAGATTTAAAGCTTCAGAGTCAAGGTTGAATGATGGCTGTGGTTCAAGTTCAGATTTTAAAATATTAACAGATTAACACATCTTGGTTTTTCAGGATGTCAGTGCCTTTTAAACAGGAATCTCAGAGTAGGGCCTTTGTGGGTCTGGATTGGACTTCAAATAAAACATATTCAGATGCAACTCTTCTTCCCCCTCCTCCTAAAAATCCCTCTCAAATAGTTTAGCTTTGAAATTTTGGATTCCAGTTTAATTGAAATAGCAAGCAGAGTAAAGCAAAAGGCATTACAACTTCAGATAATTATAAATGATAATGTGACAGCCTCATAATTTTTAAGCCTGTCAGTTTAAGCACCCATTGCTTATATAGAACTAATCACCTAGGTTGTGTTGATGTGCCTGTCTTTCTTCAAATCAAACCCTGCTGCCAAGCCATTCTTTACATGTAGAAAACAACTAAAATCTCCACCCATTTTGCTCTGTCATCCTGCTACGAGTAAACAAAACAGAGCTTGGAGAGAAGACAGACTGCTTGCTATCTTCATATTTTTTCTCATTTTTTACTGAATCAGCCTTAACTTACTGCATTTTTCTACAGCCTGACTAGCACTTGCAAGTCCTTCAAAACAAGCCCATATTTCTGCGATTCCTGGCAACCTCCTGTCCTCCTTTGTCCTGTTCTGTCAGGAATAGCGCCAATAAGGTCAAAGGGGGCTCAAATGTGGAAAGCTGTTACAACCTCTGGATTAAACTCCTTCAGAGGGGCTGTGAATGTTGCGATGGCATTTGGACTTTGCCCACCAGTCAATGTGCAAGACAGTGAGTGTTGCAAAAGACCCAGGCAGTCTGATGCTCCTGCATGAAAAGCAGCAGATTTCTGTCTTGAGCAAATAAATACAGTGAACTGAAAGGTCTCCTTCTCCGGCTGCTGAGTCAGCTGCTGAGGTGCAGGCAGGCGAGATGTTCATTTTCTGTGTTCAAGTGCTGTGTCTTTTGTGGTTACCTACCCCATTTAGTAATTTTTCCAGGGTGGAGGGGAAAAATGGGCCCTGAGATTGCAGGAGGAGCTGTGAAAGAACATGGTTTTCTGTGTGGACGGTCACACTGAGGGCCATTCTTCACAGAAAGAAGCTGATTTAAGTCTGCACTAATCCCTGCATTAGACTCCCATTCTCAAAGTGTCTGCCCTGTGACTTTATTTAACTCCTTCAGAAACAAAGTGACTTGGTCAAATTGAACTAGTTTAATTCCAGATAGGAGCATCCACATAGATGTTTAATGTGGTTAAATAAATCCACTGCAATTTCACATCTTTGATAAACTGGGTGGATTTTGCCTATATCCTGATATGCATAAACCCCAACTACGGCAGATCTAGGGAACATTTTGCTTCTTGAGGGCCCAGGAGGCCTTTCCAAAACATTTAGTAGATCAGAAGTTTAATGTGAACAATCAGTAAAGCAAAGAATTAATAATAATATGGCTACAGGGCTGTAAGAAATGAAGTCATGTATTTTATACTCCCAGGTTTCAGATATTCCACGATTCATTACTCAGAGCAAAGATCAGACTCAGATTTGTTCTTTGAAAATACAGATTGCTGGTAGTTGTGTGAGTAGGGATTGCCATGCCTCTATTAATTAATGTAGGCTGCATCTTGTCTCTGTGACAAGTTGCAGTCACATAATGGCAAAAAGCGTGCCTGCTGACTGCACGTATTGAAACGGAGGGTGCAGTCTCCCCTTCCTTCTCAAATAGTGACACTGCCTTAAATTTAATGTAGCAGGGGTAGCTTTCATTTGGTTTTGAGTTTCCTATACTCAATCTTTCCTGAACTGCAGATTAAAAGAGAGAGATTTCCAGTAAAAATTTTGTAATCACATGGTTTCAAGAGCAGAAGCTTTAAGTAAATCCTCAAATTTTCACATGAAAATTGCAATTCTGTAGCTGCCTGCATTCCAAACAAACCTGACCGAAGTATTTCATTTAGATAGGGTATCATTCCTTAATATCTATCTAGCACTGACAGTGGCTGTAAAACCACTAGAAATGGTGGCATTTCCATTTGTTTTGATGTTCAGTTTGTAGAACATACTCATGACATGACGATACCATAGAATGCAAGGTAATTATTATCATTATGTAACTCAGTGTCCAGGAGCAGAATCAGCAATCTGAGCGGTGCCTATAAGAAAGCCAGAATACATTTCAGTAAGCCTGTCATTTTTGATATCTTCAGTAATCTTAAATAAAATTGCACTGCCTTAGTCAGTGTGAGGAAAAAAAAAAAAAGACAACTTCATATAATCTTCACTGTGATAATAATACATGCATTCCTTCATTTAAATAAAATCTCCAAACAGCACCTGGAATTTTACAGAGAAATCCTGCACTGGGGATTTGTATGCAGCACGCTTACATGTGAAATGTCAGAATTGTATGGACAGGGACAGCAGTGAAATTTAAAAGGTGATGTATAAGACAGATGGCTGAGCAGAAGTGGTCTGCATTGCCATGGAGAAAAGCCTGATGCCATCCTCAGCAATCAGTGCTCGAGCCTGCAAAAGTCTGGCTGCTATGGAAGCATCTGAGCCAACTCTGGGTGCTGCAATATGCCAGTTTTCCAAGAAACAGATTGATGTACTATAGCGTTTTATTTTCTTGAGGGAGGCGGAGCGTACTATCTATGGATTTGGGGCTGTCATTTGGCTTTGAATTTTGTCTTACCGACGCATTTATTGACACCTAGGAGGACTTCTTTGAAATAGAGGTGATATTGTGAATATTGGCATATCCTCCTTGGAAATTACTTCTTTTTTACCCCTCAGGGAGTGCAGGAAAACAGCATTTGTACAGAATCTACGAATTTCCACTCACTGTTCTATATTTAAGGGTGAGAAAGGTCCGGCATTCCTCCTTTGAGACTGATAACTGTCCATGCCCCTGTTTTTCAGGGAGTTTCACTACTCTTTGTGGGCTTGCCTTTGTGAGGGGACTGCACTCCCCAGTGGTCCATGCAAGGTGAGCTGGAGCTGATGCCCACGCTGGGAAGAGGTTCCCATTGGGTCAGGCTTAAAGTTGCGTCTGGTTGTAAGTGGGACTGGGAAGGAAGCAGTCTGGGAACCTAGAGTTCAGGGTTTGAAGTAATTGCTGAGCAATAGAGGGAACCGAGGTTAAAAGAAAGTGAGAATACTCCCTGAAAGGAAGTGTGAAACCTCTCTGCCCTCCAGGGCTGAAATTCTCTGGAAATAAAAAGATCTACCAATGGGAGTTTAAGCAGCGACTCAGTCCATAACTGCAAGCAGTGGGTGCCAAAATAAAGACAGTTAAGCTAAATTGGTTGAATTTATGACAATTGCTTTTTCAAAAGCATTTGATGATTGTGAAAGTTTCCGTTTAATTTGCAAGAATGCAGCTAGATGTGAAACTGTGTTACAGGAGTTTGAGTGGTACAGGGAGCTCATGAAATATGAGCAATATGTTTTTAAGTGGCAAGCCAGAAGGATGGCCAAAACACAGAGAAGTACATGATTGTCCTGATGGGCTAACATTGCAATTTTGGGAAAATGCTGACCTCTTGGGACGCTGAGACTAGAGCAGAGCAATGCACTGAGTAAATGCCAACACCTTGACAAGATAATTAAAATGTGGCCTGAGAGTAAAGTCCCCAGCTGTGGTGAAGCTCACAGAGAGCAGGCAGATTTCTGAGACCTCATGCCTAGAAGAAGACCTGAGGGAGAAAGTGATGTGAATCTCAAACAGACAACATATAAAACAAAAACAAACAAACAACAACAACAACAAAACACCAAACAACACACAAGCTACACAGACTATGCAAACTTCCACCCCAGGCAACACTGTGGATTTAAGGAGTGGTACTGCCATGGGTTGTGCTCCCTTGGAAGAGATTCCAGCCCCCATGGGGTTACAGCAGTGACATGGGTGACAAACGGGACTTAGCATTAGCAGCATGGGGCATTGCTACAGACAGTGGGATGGGATGTGGATTCATTTTCTGTTGGGCGGGAGCAGACAAGCTAGTGTGATTTCAGAAGCAAGGGTCGTACAATACTGGATAAGTAGTCATAGGCAGGAAAAGTCAAATAGTACAATGGTAGGAAAATGCCCCCTGAGAGTCTGATATAGCCAGTATCAGTTCTGGTAACAGATAGCAGAGGGAAAGGCCATATGCTGGAGAGATGGGGGTGGAAATGACATAAACAGCAGCTCAGCAGTATCCCCTTATGTTGCTCGGGTCTAGACTGTCATAGCTGAGGTCACTCCACTCCAATTTCTGGACTTCAGGATGTTGAATCTCACCCAACCCTGAATCTTAATCCTTCTCCAGGGAGTAGATCTTGCAAAGGGAAGATGCTGGGCTGAGGAATGTTTCTCTTCCCTTGTTTTGACAGAGAAGACTTTACCTAAGAGCAGCCCCCAGTCTTGGTTGTGGACCCTGGTTTTAGGACATCTTTATTGCAAAGAGAGATGAGGAGAAGGGTGTCCTTTCCTCTTCAGCCGTCTGTCTCCTGGAGAACCCCAGGCAAATCCTGTTCAGGGTGCAGGACAAAGACAGAAGAGGCTGGAGGAGGAGGAGGTGACATGTCCTTTGCAGGAGCGGTGGATGCTGGCACCGAGAGCCCTTTGGGAGCCCAGATCTGGCCAGTGGCTGTGATTCTCCCATTGGGACTTCTCGCAAACATGCAGCTTCAACAGGGAAATTAATGCTTCAGATGGGGTGTGGAAAAGCAAGGAGAGAGAAAAATTAATTACAAACAGGACGTAATCATTCAATAGTACAACTTCAGTGTGCATTTAATTTCTGTGTAAACAGAGCATGGTTTTGTGCTCATGTTTAGCAGGGGATGGACTCAGGAAGCTGCGTTACATACTTGGCACTGCGTCTGATTCTCTCAGTGGCCTTTAGGAAATGACTTAATTGTGGGGTCCTGCGAGGTGCTGAGCACATGCTGATGAGCATTTCTTTCCTCTGAAGCAGAGGAGGGTTTCTGGAGAAGAACAAGAGCTCAGCACATCACAGCATTAGCATGTGCTCTCTGAAAAGATACAGTCCTCTTGTCTTTGTCAAGAACCCAGGGTGCTGGTATCCTTATCATCCGCAAAGCAAAGAGAATGGTCTGCTGGGGATCTATGAGGTAGCCAGCTAGAAAGAGCTGTAATTAAATTAAAGGATGAACTGGCTTTATTGAAAGAAAGGTGAATAGAACCGCTCAGGCATATGGACTCACATCATGAAACAAATTACAGGCTGACACATCGGCTAATAGTCTGTGCATTGGTGCAGTAGGCAGGAATAAGTCAAAACCTCTGTGGCTGGCTAAGGGGAACTGAGAGCAATGGAGGAAGCTTGATTCCACTGAAGCCCATTTCACAACCGCTCATCTGAACATCAGCTCAGGTCAAGGGGAACCTGCCAGCAGTGGTGCCGCGCCAGTCAGTCAGGTTCCCAAGGGGAAGCACGTTTTTTTCCTAGATATGAGTGCAGGGACTAAGGTTTTTATGGCTGGAGGTGAGGCAGATGCTGATAGCACAGGCAGGACTGAACTAAGATACCTGCCTCTGGCTGGTAAACTGTGTGCACAATCCAGCACACACTCAGTACTGCCTGGGCAGGAATGCATTCTCCCCAGAAACAAACTATTTCTCCAAATAGTTTCACTCAACTGGAAATGGAGAAGGCTTCTTTCATGCATGATGGCTTCTTCTTCCCACCATGCTGCAGAGACATCCAGTTCCCACCAGCACTGCCCTGACACGGTCCTGTGAACCTCCATCCTGGTGCTCCTGGCATGAGGGGCCCAGGGCAGCGCTCATCAGCAGAGCAGGGAGATGGTGTCGGCTATTCTGCAAAATGTGAGAGTTCTCCACAGTGTAAGGTCAAAGTCTGCTCCTAGGGACGTCACAGAACTTATATTGTATTTTCGCTGCAACTGGCTGCTTTTTTTTAAATGGTTTGGTTTTGTACCCTGGCAAGCCACCTACCATACGCACCCAGATAATTCCCCACTGGGCAGTGTGGCTCCATGTTACACACGCTGGGAGTCCCATCCCACAGAGCTGGGGTGCACTGCAGCCTGGAGATGTACATGTGAGCTTGGGAACATGTATTTTTTTCAGGCCATAACATTAGACACCGGATTTACCTGGCTTTCCTGTGCCAAGCCTCTAAAATCTTTTGTGTTCCTCCTCTGATCCTGTTCCTCCACTTTCCTTCCACTTTCCCCCTGTCCTTAGACACAAACAAGCCTGAAACATCCAACAGCAAACACGAACATCAAGAAAACACATATATTCAGCTGTGTGCAGGTCATGTGTTCAGAGGATCAGTCCCATGAATACTGCTGTTATAAATGGATTTGTTCCATGACATTTAGTCATCAAACAGTATTTATGTTAAAACTCCAGTTATATTTTTAAGGTACGGTGCTAGTTTCACATATATATGTATATGCATACATACACACACACACATGTTGTTAGAAATTCTGTGTTCATATTAAAGAGTCATAAGAAGCTGCTTGCCATGTAAAACTAGAACATATATTCTATCTGAACAAGAAGTTTGCCTTGTCTGCATGAGCCCTGTTGCTCTGTGACATTCCCGCTTCTTTTTGGTGGGTCTCTGTGGTTTCCTTCTTTTTTTCCCTGATGTTCTTCTGTGCACTATCATTACCCTCTGACTTATTTACTGTATTTCCCTGTTTTTTTGGCGTTATCTATCCCATCCCTATAGTGTGCTGGTGATAACATGTTTTGAGAAAATGATAGCACCGTATGCTGCCTGAATTGTTTCATTTTACTGGTTGTTTAACTGAAGAGGTCTGAAAGGATTCATCTGCCTTTTTTTGGTATTAAGCTGTGATGTTCCAGGAGCTCCAGAAAGAGATGTCTCTTATAGCTATGCAAGGAACTGCTGTCATTGAATTAAATTGAGTGAGGCTGATGCAAATGAGAGCAAAATTTGGCCCCATCTGTTCTACACAATCTAGTTCCTAAATCAGGAAAATCAGTCACTGAGAAATGACATCCAGTGTTTTATTTTTGTGGGAATTTTATTTTTTCACTTCTAAAAAATACTCAAGCTAATTATGCAGACTAGCATGCTAAGTATTAAAATGCTCATTAGTTTTATTTATTGGAAAAAAGAGACTGAGGATAAGTAGTCCTCAACACTATGGTTTTTAGAGAGGATAATTAAAAGTGAGTAAAAAAGAGACAACAGATATAGTGTTTAAGCACAAAAGAACATTGCACTGTCTTAAATAAAGGAAGAGTGACATATTTTACCTAAGTTATCTGATGAGCTCCAAACCTATTTGCCTTGAGGAAGCCCCTTCCCACCCATGGATGGCTGTCCCTGTCCCTTCCCAGCACCTGAATGGGCTCCACATTGGGGTCTGCTCTGTCCTGCTGCTCCAGACCTCTCTGCTTTGCAAGGAACAGCCTTCACCTGGCCCTGACATGCGGCTCACATTAGTCTCTTTGCTTTTGGAGATGGTGGTAGAATTACCCTGGATATTACCCAAGTTCGCTAGAAACTATGGGACAGAAATGTCCATACATATGAAATTGATCTAGGAACCCAGGGACATGTCAGTGGATTGATCAATAACCTGCTTTACAGCAGCGGACAAGTGCGTGCTGTTGCAGGCAGTATTTTGAACACAGCTGCCTGGAAAGAAGGAACTCCCTTAAAAATCACAGTCCATCTGCAGTTTAAAAACCCCACACATGGTATTAAAATGGATCGCTGAGGGTGGTGGTACCCAGGGGTTTCCTCCTATGGTTGATCTTGCACAAATACATGCCACCTTGTGCAATTGCAATTGCAATTGCCCTATGGCACAGTTTCGCAGGTTGCGTGTGGTGTGGTGCAGGTGAATAAAACAAAGTAAAGCACTCTGGCCAAAATTTTCAAGTGTACACATATGCGTTGGGTACAAGCAGCCTGATTTTTCAGAAGGTGCTTGGTATTCCCAGCTCCCCTAGAAGTAAATGGAGCTGCTGCAGTTTCCTTTGGCAGCAGCAGAATGAGCTCTGTCATTCATTCAGCATCCTCATACTGACCAAGGTGTGTGGCTACAGGAGACCAAGCATGGACCATTCTGGCCTTACTGTTTACCTAATGCCACAAACAGGACAACAAGCAGCACATCAAAGTTAGGAGGCTTTTTTGGGGGAAAGAAGATTTGGAGTAGTTAGATTATGATCCATCACCAAATGTCCTTAGGCAGGGAAAGAGCTTTATGAACTTTTAAAGGGGCTTCTAAATTGGACTTTTAATTATTTGCTGTGTGAGGGATATATTCCTTCTACTTTTGAAGCACAGGGCAAATTTAGGACCACTGCATTTGTATTCCAGAGGACTCTCATATAACGAAAGGCTCAGTTTTGTAATATCAACATATGACTATTTACACTTTTCTTCAAACAGGAGATCCTCTCAAAAATGCTCATCTTACTAGAAATGATACTTTATAAAGTGTAAAACCTGTAAGTGAAATTATTTATTAATAATTTATGTTTATAATACAAGAATGTGTTAAACTTCACAGTTTGTGGAGGATATTTTCATATGAAAAGTACATGGTGTATATTAACAAATCCATTACATTCTAGCACCTCTGTGGTTTACCTTCAATAATGTTATTGGAATTCATTTATTTCAACGAAACATTTAAATGAAAGGACTGGTTCGTTTCCTGATATTATATGATGATATCCACTGGTCCATTTAATTTACAATAACCTGATTTTGGACTTATTAGCTAAGTTCCTGGGCAATTAAGTACAAATTTGTTGAAAATACGTAAAGTTTAGCAGCTCATAAAATGTGAAAAGGGCCATAGAAATATTCTGGGTTATATATGTCATTGAGGGATAAGGGTTGGTTTATTTTAAAATAGTCCTTAACAAATAATGCCCATCTGGAGTAGGAAGATCATTCTGTCTTTGATCTAGGAAACACTTCCACTCTCCTACTTAATTTATGAGTATTAACAAGACTCCACTATACAGAGGTCCCTGAATCAGGGACCTGTGTATATCACAGAAAGACCACAGAGGACGTTAAAAACAAAAAAAAAAAAGGAGGCTTTGAAACTAGAGACATACAGAATTTGGGTAGTGTCACAACCGAGGTGCAGTCGCTTGTTGGTCCTGACTAAGCCAGAGTTCCTGTGAGGGCCGAGGTATTTCTTATTAGTGCATCCAGGAGGCCCCTCAGGCAAGGAAAACTTATTTGCAAGCACTGGGGATGTATGCATAAAATATGCCTTATTTTTCCCCTCCACCTTTATACAGAAAGTAATCATTAAAAGCCTTTCTGATATAATTAGTACTCTATCAAATTTTCCAGGAGCTCTCATTGCTCTTAAGCACCTCAAGTAATTACCGTGCTGGGGACTTGCCATGCCCATGAGCTCACCTTGAAATCAAATTATTAATAGTGGGACTGACTCTTATTTGAGACAGTCTTTAGAGAACTGTGACTGATCACTTCAAAAGCTACTGAGGAAAAAAAGCACACACACATAGGCCTGCATTCTTGCAGTAACCAGATTATTGGTTATAAAAAATATGTGTTGCTGCTGATCGTGTGTGAGGAGGAAATGTATAGGAATTGCAACACCTGTGTAGAACCCAGGAGAGCCTGCAGACATGAAGACTATGGAGATAACAGGAAAATAGTTAACATTACAACTGGGTGCTTCCCTCTGACTAAACCCTCCCAGTTGTGCAGTGGAATAAGTGCAGGCTTAATTTGCCAGCACCTCTTACCACCTGAATTATCTTAAAGGGCAGCTGCAGCTTCTCAGCCAGGCACTATGGAAATGCAGCCCTGTTTCGGGGAAGACCATTGCACCCAGGGAAGTGTCCACATAAGGTTTCCTAGACTCAGTCATGCTGAGCAATGCCACAAGTGTAGCATACGGTGGTCACTAATCCCAGAAACTAAAGGCTCAAATATTTGGATGCTTAATGAGAGCAAAGACAAAAATGTTTGGCCAAATGCAATAGGACAAGCCTCTACAACTGCAAGAAATCCTGCAGGGTCTTTGGTGAGCTCGGAGGCATCAGGTATTTGGTTCCCTGGGCCATCTCCAGACTTTCTCTGCATGGGGCAACCTGGAGAAGCATCTTTGTTTGTCCTGGAAAGATGAAAGGTGGAAACACTCTTGTGGAAAACCCCAAATACCTTCAGGTTCGTAGGCATCTGGAGGCAGAAGGCTGATGAAAACGTCCATCAGTGTCATACAGATGCCTCCAGCTGATTTGCCAAAAGCATGGACCTGCTTCAGTGCTCGACAATTTGTTTCTTAACTGAATCTGTAGACACTTTAGACACTTTGCTTTCTGATTCATAAATGCATGATGCCTACTTCATCAAGCAAAATATTAGCCATAAACTAATGGGCCGGATTTACCTCATTTGGGAATCAGACACACTTGAGACCGTATGATGGGTTACATACACATCCCTTAAGGCCCATTAAAATTGATTTCACCATTTAAGAACCGAATAGATTTGGGCAAATGATCAGGGCAGATTTTCCACAGAATTAATAAAACAAACAGCCTTTGGCAACTGGATCACTGGATAAGAAGCATCAATTGGAAACCTACCATTAAACAACATCATTAGTAGGCTGTCTGCTCAGCATCAGAGAAGCAAAGATAACTTCAGGGAAGCCCTCTAAATTCTGGATGTAAAATGAGTGGAAAAAGAGCAGGCCAAAACTATAGGCAAAACCATAGAGGCCACCTGTCAACAAAGTTTACAGATGAGCCAGTGAACTGAAGCTGGACATGTCCTGGAAGTCTGGGAGAAAACTGGAGATGATGTCAATTTTCCTCAGTATTTATTAACACTATTATTGCACTGTAGCAAGAAAAAAATCCAGTCAGATGAGTGACAGCTTTTTTTACACCTTTATTCCCCTGAAATATATGCCAGGGAGGTGTCAGCTGAGACATCTGGGAATTTCTGAAGGACAAACTGTGCAAAAGTTTTAGCCACAACACACAAAAGCTAGAAAAGTCCTGTTTTGAGCAATATCAAAACCCCAGGAAATGAAGCTATACCTGAAGCAACAGGCTCCAGCTCGCTGGGCCTTTTATTTCAGGCTTGAGTGACCAATAAAAAAACCCTCTAAGAGGGAAGTATTTTCATAAAATGCCATTTCCTTGGCATCAGGAATGCTTCTGGAGGGGCTGCGAGGTCCTGCACAGCCAGACTACAGCCGGTACTGTTGGTAAGAGCGAAAACAGCCGTCTGTGACCTGACGTGTGTTTAATTTCTGGTGAGGGGATGAAAGCACTTGCCACATGCTATGACATTTCTGTCAGTCCTCAAAATGCACTTGACATTCCCACAGAGAACATCACGTTTGTGGCTTGTTGGGGGTGGGAGGGTCCATCTCCCCCTCTCTGCGCAGCCCCCGCAGCAGAGCTGCAGCAGCACCACATCACTCGGGGGTCCTGGGTGGGTGCCAGGGGGCTGGGGTGGCACAGAGTAGCGAATTCTGCTGCTGCTGTTCCTCAGTGTCAGGTCCCTTTCACCTGAAGAGACAAGAGAGGGGATACAGCCCTCCGTGTAACAGAAATTCAGTGTGCTTGAGAACCTTTTGCAGCTTTTTCTAATCTTAGTGAGAAAAACTCATTACAGCAGTCATCTTGCAATCCCACAGGAGCCAAAAATGTAATCACAGGGGCCTGACCCGCCCAGGATTGGCACTCCAGCAGAGTATGGGAAACAGCACAAGCAGTAAAAAGTGAGCAAAAAGCTTACATTCCTTTTGATTCCAGTAATCCCTTCCCCAGCATTGTTCAAACCCCAGATAGACACTGTTTTTCCTAGATAGATGGGGTCAAAGCCTCGGTTCCTCTCAGCTGGCTCTGCTCCACCAGCCGCCCTGCAGCTGACACAGCCATGCTAATTTGCTCCCACCGAGGATTTGACCTGCTATTTTCTTCTTGACAGCATCCCTTCAAAGATACATGGTGTTCTGCAGGGCCAGGCTAATCTGCTTGTGGAGGAGCATCCATTGTTCAGCCTGACATCCTTATCACCCGCTCTCGCCAGCAAAGGAGCCTGGGCTGGATGCTGGTGACAGACCTCTTCAGGAATGGGGCTTGCTGAGATTGCGAGAAGCCTTGTGCTGCAGAAAGCCCCCAGGAAGAGGGGAAGCAGCCGTGGTTATGAATCACCCTAGAAACAAATGGTTCGCTATGGGTAAATTCATGGAAATGGCACGGTACTGTAAAGTGTGACAAAGGCTGTTATCCCAGAGCAATGGAAAGTCTCCCAGCCCCCTGTGCTTTCTTGAGAGTATGTTAATGATTGCTCTGGGAATACTCCACATCTTGAATAAGTCACTTTAACCAAGCAAGTCCATTGCACTTTCCATGCAAAATGTGCCTGGATTTTCTAGAAGACTGTTCAAAACATCTCTCAAAACATCATTTTCATATTCAAACAGATGTGATTCAGCAACAACTGGTGGACTTTAGGGTGGGTGCTTATTTAATTAAAGGTGTTTCCTTGTTCTGTTTGCTGCAGCAGGGATCAATGTGTTGAAGGCACACACTCCTGCAGCACTCTTAGGCTGTCCTAGCAATGTGTTAGGACAGGAGACATGTGAACTCTGCTGCTCTAAAATTCCTCGCTCCATCAACTGTGAGAAATTATTTCTTGGCTTCTTGTCAAAAAAAGCAACAAGATTTGTACTTGTGCTGTTCCTACCATCGCTCATGAGCTGTGTGAGCGCTCAGGCCCTAGGAGTTAGTGTAGTAACTTAATACCAGTCATTTAGGACTGACCAATAGCAATGTTGCTGATGGAAGCTTGTGATGATCCAGTGGTGCTTGGTAGCATTCTCAGATCCTCTGTGTCCTCTCGTATTTCACACAGAAGAAGATTCTCTCCCCAAAGTTGAAATGGAGAGTTAGGAACATGATGGGAGTTTCACTCTCCTTTGAACTGCTTGTTTCTGGGTGGTACCACAGGCTTCCCAAACTTTAGTTAATATTGAATCATGCTGCAGTTTGGTGTCTAAAGGATGAAGAAGTCTGACATAAGCAGATAAGGCCTGCTTCTGATCATGCTGGCTTTTCTGTTCCTGTTTTATGGCCCTGCACTTTTAAAGGCACCTTTGAATGAATCTTTTTATTTGTTTGAAGGCCTTAATTGCCCTAATGGGCTGAAAATTTATATAGGGATGCCAAGATGATAACTTCAGAAGGAAAGGTTATTGTTATGTCATGTTATTGTGCAGGAGGCACAGAGGCACGCACAGTTTTTCTTTACAAGGACTAGACACCTTTTAGTATAAATAACCTTGAAGCAAGAGCATTACCATAGCAAGACCTTCACCAATAACTCCTTAAATGCCTATTTATGTATACGCAATATGAACTACGACAATATTACAACTATTCTGCTTAGCTATTCCAAAAGAGAATCCAGGCCAGAACTGACAATTATACTAATGCACTGTGTTGGTTAATTGAAGGAATTTATGACATAAGATAAATGGCAGAGTTCAAAGCCAAAGTGTGTGTGTGAGAGAGAGAGAGAATGTATTCAGGTAGGGTTGTCATCAGCTGGAGCACTAAATATAAGCCTCTGTGATTTTACATCTGGGAAAATATCCAGAAATCCTTTCTAAGCAGTAAATTATATGTTTGTGGGACAGCAATGATATATAAGCAATGCAGCACCTGTAATGAGCCTGCAGCCATCCCTGGGACCTCAGAACATTAATGCCAATGGATCTGGGAGGAAAAAGTAAGAATGTGCCAATGGTGCTAGAAAGTCTCATGGCATACCCACCTTGTCTTCCACCTGAATAAGAGCACAGGCTACTAATGAGAACACTGTTTGTTTTTTTTTCATTACCAGCTTCCTGGAAAGTATTTGCTTGTCAAAAACAGTTCACAGGGTTGTGGTACAATAATTTTCACTAGTCATTACTGCTTCTGTCAGCTCAGTAACAGCAACTGCACTGTGAGCTTGGAAGTGCATTAAAAAAAATACGATGAAAGCGTGTCTTGATGAATGTTTACTCATCAGTTGTTTAGTAGATGCAAAAAATATTATCACCCTTAATTGCCTCTGTGATACTGCACTCTGAGAGGAATATCCCTCAAAGGAAACCCTTGGGAGAAAATTCTGCTCTCAGCTTTTATGAGACTAATGTGGCTTGGACTGAATTGATCAAACTCACATTCCACAGACTAGCTTAAAGTGCCCATTTAGCATTATTCCCAGTTGGCAGTTTGCTTTGTCTAGTTTATATATCAGTAAAATGTTTTCCTTGTTTTCGTTTTATCCTGCATTTTAGCCTATATTAATATTTAAATTCACTTGGACCAAACATCTTCCCTTTGATCACAGCAGGGAAGTTTTGATGAAACTAAAGTGAGATAAAGGCGAACTTTGGGATTTTTTCTTCTATCTGCTATCTGATCCATATTGGCTTTCTCATTACATCTCCTAAAGAGAAACTGGCTGCACAGGCTGGTCGTAAGTGCCACATGAGATAATGGCATTGTATTGTTTGGTGAAGATGTCTTTAGTCCAAGGGCTTTGGATTCAAAAGAGCACTTGAGTAAGTGCCTGACTTTCAGTCCTTTAGTGTGGCATGGGTGGCTGGGTGGCCGAGAAGAACACACAACTGCACTCACAACCAACAAGATACGTGTTCACAGCAGAGATTGCCTGATGAACCCGCTTCTTCTGGGTCACCTAGGAGATGCTCCCTGCCCAGCATGTTCACAAGAGGGCTCTGCTCTCTTAAGTGCATGCAGAGCTCAGGTTACAAGCCTCTGACACACGAACTTCATGCCTCAAAATGCTTGAATAAGAAGAGAAATCAATGCAGGCTCTTCAGCTCAGGTGATAGATGTGTGTCCATGGCGTTACTCTGCTGGCTGGTTCCTCCATGCAATGCACTCATCACGTGCTATAGGAGTAGCATGAGGAGTATCTCTGGTAGTAAATCTTTTCAGCATGGAGCAGAGGGCCAGCCTTGGCAATAGCTCCTCATTGAGAGGCTTCTCCAACAGCAAGACAGCTCTGAGAGCAGGAAGAGCCCCAGTCCTGCGCTCCAAAAACACAAGATCCTGGCACCTCTGTGGAGCGTGGGGTGCAGGCAGATGGGAGCTCTGCTTGAGATATTTCTTGGGTGAGGACAGAAGGGACGGTAATCTCAAAACACGGAGAAAAGTCTATACTAGTCTGTACTAGGGTCTGTGCGTAAACCTTTTCATAGCACATACTGTTTTCACTCCTATACTAGATAAGTCCATTAGATGCTGCATCAGCTACCAGAGGCTATATACTTTAAAGGGCTTCAATGCATATCCTATGCATAGGATGCTATTTTATACATACTACAGCCAGGAAAATAGCTTTTAGTATAAAAAGGGTTTGTCAGAACCTGAGGCATATGCAGTCAGCTTTCAGTTCACAAATTTATTCTTGTTGAGGGCAGGAGAGATTGCTTTAGGGTAATCAACAACTTAGGCCAGAATGGACTAGTCTAGTCTTGCACATAACACAGACCAAAAAATGCCCCTCTCTTAATTTCAGTGCAAAATTCATTAGCAGCATTTGGTGCTGGAAAAAAACAACCAATTATAATGTTAAGCTTTCCAATTGTGGAAAATCCACTACAGCCCTCGTTAATGTTTGCTTACCTTCACTGTTAAGCAAAAATGCCTTAGCTAATTTGTAGTCTGAACTTGTCTGGTTTCAACCCACATCTACTGAGTGTTATTATACCTTCCTGGTCCAGAAGTACCCTTATATATGAAATTGTAAAATTAGCTAGAAAGAAAAAAACACAGAGGTGATATTCCATGGGAAATTAAGGTTCAGGCAGACAATGATGATGATGCTCCTTCAGTGAATACATGTAGCAGTGCATGTCACCTTGCAGAACACAGCCACGAGCTGCATTTTTGGGAGTAATACATGTCAATCTCCTGGGATAAGAAATACCTTCTCTACCCAGACTCTAACATCAATTACAGTCACTGTCTCTTAAGATGCTGAAACTACAAAAAGGGTCAACATATGAAATATTCATGCTGACATTTCCTTATAGCACATCCTCTCCTGGCTCAGCCATTTCCTTAGCAATACTCTGTATGGTACTGTGCTCCCCCGCCGCCCGTCTCCTCCTCAGCCCTGTCAATTCACCCAGCCTTGAGGCTCCTTTGGTCTCTTTCCAGGAGAAACTGTATGACATTTCTGACATTACTGCTCTGCCTGGATTGCTCTCACTCACACGGTCTGTAACCTGTCTGTGTTTATAAGCCTGTGCAATTCTCTAAGTCAGCCTCCACCACCCAGCACCAGCCTGGCCCCCCTTCTTGATACGGTTTCATACCTCACCGCATTGCATTATTGAAAAAAATTCTAGCAATAAGCAGTTTATAGAACATGTTGTACATGAAAGCAGGGTGAAAATAAAAAAGCCCTACAGTTTACAGTAAGAGAAATTACCAGACAGCTTACTTGTGATCACTCCACAACCTTTCACTGACTCTCTGTTAAAAATGATAGTGTGTTTTTAACATACATCAGCTTATGTGTAAGAGTAAAATGTTAATTTTACATGCAAACGTTTTCATTTAGAGATGTCTAAAGCATTTCCTTGTATGAACATTTTCTTTCTACAAAGTTGAACGGGAAATTCATTTATGTAAATTTTTTCCTGCAAAATCTTTCCATTTTAATAAATTGGCATTTTCCAACAAATATGACACAGCACAATACAACAAAAATTATCGACAAAGTATCTTCCAATCTGCCTAATTATGATTAACAAACCCATGCTGCAGGGTTTTTATTTTTTCCTTTGTCTGCTAAACACCATGTGTGCTTCTGGTGATAGATAAATAACAGCATGCTGAATGAGACATGATTGCCAGCTCACAAAGCGGTTCCTCATTTCAAAGTAGTTCATTTCCTAATGTAACCTTAGGTATTGTATAATGCCATGAATCGCCACAGTATTTTGAGCACTTCCTTTAAATTCACAATATAAGGACCGTTTTATGAGTGTGGCACTTCTTTTCTGAGGTTGAAACTTTGCAGAAGAGAGTGGCAGAGATGTTGCTTGTGATGGTTGTTGCTTGCATCACACATTTCATATTCTTTTCCACTGGATTTGTTGAAGAAGCAAATTTCCACTGCAGAGTTATCCAAAATTCTTCTGAAGATAAAACCATCATATTTTTAGTTGTATTCACTCAAGCATGGGATTTGGAGGGGTTGTAAATCAGGGCTTGTTTGTCTGGGAAGACCTGTGGATTCAGACGTAGGTTTTTTTAAATTGCTCCTTCTCTTTGGTGGTTGTTCTGGACTAGCTCTTATATGAATGTTTGTGAGATGATACCCTGATGGTGAGTAGGGCTAATTTGGTGTGTTTAAAAAGCAATACTCAGGCGGCCTGCCCAGCCACAAAGGTCTGCCCTTCCTACATACTGTGGGTGAGAGGACGAGTTCCACATTAACCACCAAAAGTGCAGATGTGACTATAGGGGTGACTGGAAAAGAGTGGGTGCATGCCACAGCACCAGGAAACCTGTCTTCCAGTCCCCACTGGGCCATTAAGCTGTTGGATACCTGTGAGCACGTGCTATGGCTGCATCACACCTTTGCTCCCTCACACCCTTCCTTAGCCTTCGAGACAAAGTGAGGCAATCACCTCCTTGGGGAAGGTGCTGCTTTACATTCTGTATTGCTAGGAAGATGGTGGCCTGGTTGTGGTAGGGTCTTTGAGGTGCTGCTGAAATTAAAATAATTTTTAAAAACCCCACAGAACAACAACCTTGAGAACGCAGAAGCGATAAGGCAAGTTTGTTCAGAACAAATTGTCTTGCAGAGGGATATGGGGATTGTTTGTGTTGCCTCCAGGTAAAGCACCAAGCACTTGCATCCTCTGTGCAGAAAAACAAACTGACCCACATTCTTTAAAATTCCTTTCATTCACACAGCCTCAACCGACAGCAGACCCACGTACCAGCACCCAAGGAAGCAGCATCAGAGGTCCCATCTTCTCCAGCTGGTGGGACAGCCCCAGCCCTGTCACTCACTCCCTTCCTAGCACCGTGAGGCTACTGTCAGGAGAGCTGATGTGCATCAGGGGGACAACGGGGACCGACCAGACTCTCTGGCCAGCAGGCACTGCTGCTGTGCCCTCTGCTAGGAGCTCCGCCCCTTGTCACCCCTCTGATCCAAGCCCTGGAAATGCTGATTTCCAGTTTTCCTCCTCAGCCGCGATGCCTCAGACAAACTAAGACATGAACTTGGGACTTGAACACATCCTCATCAAGCTTATTTCTTCCAGTTACCTCTAACAACACCCGATGAGTCACCTGAGCTAAAGCTGTGTTTGCTCTTGCACACATCTGTGCGAGAGCAAAGCCAAATCACATACGTATTTCAGATATTTTAGACACAAAAGGTACACTGGAAGGCACAGCCAAATGGCCTATCACCGACATAGCAAAGGGAAGCCAAACAACCTGCATGAGTCATTCTTTATCAGGAAACAGATTTGCTTTCCCCTCCTAGGTGCTCGCTGCAGTAAAAAGAGAAAGCTGTAGCCTGTGATGCTGACTAGCCCTCTGGTAAAGCACCCAAACTGGTGGCACTTCAGTGGCTTCGGAAAGGGTTCTGGGGCTCTCTTCATCACTGTAAACATTCCTTCCTCCCAGGGAGGAGAAGTGTGTTAATTAAGCCGGTAAAGCAGTGCAAGCTGGGCTGTCAGGCTTTTACAAACTGACTCGTCTGATCCTCTCAACCAAGGGATCCCCTCAGCACTGTGGGGCTTCAGTCAGTTAACAATGAACAAAGTGCTCGTTTGCTCTCAGAATGTGCTCCAGCTAAACAGCTCTGCTTGTTCAGTAAACAGGTTTCCAGTATTCTTGTCTGAGTTCATCTAAGGAATACAAACAAGTGAGGGGCAATTGCAAAGTTTGTAAATTCCCTTGCCATTTCTGGGGTTTATTTCTGTATTAGCTCAGGTTTTTAATTAGCAGTAACTCTCAATATTTTGAGATCTCAACACCAGAAACTGAAAACCAGAGAAGCTACTTCTACAGAATGACCCTAAACGATCTTCCAGCTTATGATGACCAAAAACAAACAGGATTTTCTTTCAAAATCTTCTCCAGTCCTTTCTGTTTTGTCATTACTAACAGTGACAACATCTCTGTCATTCAACTTAGAGGCACCTTTGAACCTTCATTTTTGCTTTCTCTGTACATCCAAAAAACTTCTTGGAAGTATTCAACACTTGTAAGTACAGTCTTATAAATAACATAGAAAATTAAAATACTATACGATGATGAAGCAGAGATCCATCTGCCCCAGTGTCTTGTTTCTGTCAGCAATAATGCAAGCCTAGGGAAGAATATAACGTGGCAACCATATAGCAATGCTTCCCAGAAATTCTTGTGTAGGCACCAGCAATGAACTGTATCACAGTATCACAGTATCACAGTATGTTTGGGATTGGAAGGGACCTCAAAAGATCATCTAGTCCAATCCCCCTGCTGGAGCAGGAACGCCTAGGTGAGGTCGCACAGGAACATGTCCAGGTGGGTTTTGAATGTCTCCAGAGAAGGAGACTCCACAACCTCCCTGGGCAGCCTGTTCCAGTGTTCTGTCACCCTCACTGAGAAGAAGTTTTTTCTCAAATTTAAGCGGAACCTCTTGTGTTCCAGCTTGATCCCATTACCCCTTGTCCTATCATTGTTGGCCACCGAGAAGAGCCTGGCTCCATCCTCATGGCACTCACCCTTTATATATTTATAAACATTAATGAGGTCCCCCCTTAGTCTCCTCTTCTCCAAACTAAAGAGCCCCAGCTCCCTCAGCCTTTCTTCATAAGGGAGGTGCTCCACTCCCTTAATCATCTTGGTTGCCCTACGCTGGACCCTCTCCAGCAGTTCCCTGTCCTTCTTGAACTGAGGGGCCCAGAACTGGACACAATATTCCAGATGTGGTCTCACCAGGGCGGAGTAGAGGGGAAGGAGGACCTCTCTCGATCTACTAGCCACCCCCCTTCTAATACACCCCAGGATGCCATTGGCCTTCCTGGCCACAAGGGCACAGTGCTGGCTCATGGTCATCCTGTTGTCCACCAGGACCCGCAGGTCCCTTTCCCCTACACTGCTCTCTAATATGTAATTTCCCAACCTATACTGGAACCTGGGGTTGTTCCTGCCCAGATGCAGGACTCTACACTTTCCCTTGTTAAATTTCATCAGGTTATTCCCCGCCCAACTCTCCAGCCTGTCCAGGTCCCGCTGGATGGCAGCACAGCCTTCTGGTGTGTCAGCCACACCTCCCAGCTTAGTGTCATCAGCAAACTTGCTGATAGTACACTCTATTCCCTCGTCTAAATCGTTAATGAATATATTGAATAATATTGGCCCCAGTACTGACCCCTGAGGCACTCCACTAGATACTGGCCTCCAACTAGACTCCGCACCATTGACTACCACTCTCTGGCTTCTCTCCTTAAGCCAGTTTGCAACCCACCTCACTAGTCTATTGTCTAGACCACACTTCCTCAACTTAGCTGCGAGGATGCTGTGGGAGACCGTGTCAAAGGCTTTACTGAAGTCAAGGTAGACCACATCCACCGCTCTGCCATCATCCATCCACCTTGTTACATTAACTGTGCAGGGACTTCTTGACCCACGGGCAATGTCTTTGCAAAGAATAGCACTTTATGGCTATTTTTCTGCATGTATTTGATTCCTTGTGAATTTAGTGAACAAATGTTAGCATCCCATTGTGCTATGAAAGAGAATTTATTCTTGTTCATGGTGCACATCTGTGAAAGTAATTTTTAAATCAGTTTTATCTTTAAAGAGGACTCTTCCATTACCAGTTTATTAATATACCTATCAGGGCCAGAAGACATTGCACTAGAGACCTGAACCCTTGAAAGGTGTCTGCCTGAGTCCAGTGCCACCACCCTCAGGCAGCCTGTGACCAGGAGTCAGGTAAAAAGGACATGAATAAGGGACTTTGGGTTCAAGAAGGCAGTAGTGCATGAATAGCTGCCAGCAACCAGACATTGAAAGTTGTAAGGCAATAGCTGAAAGCCAGCCAAGAAGGAGACCTTGGGAGTCATTTGGGATGAATTTTAATGAAGATTGGGTCTTTGGTACACAAGGGTGGGAGAAGCAGATGGGCACAAGGCAAAATCTTAGGACCCACTAGCTTGACGGTGTGAGAGATTTGGCAATCTGCAGAAAAGGCATCCTGCCTAAAATGAACCAGTGATCCTGGCTGAAATTGGCTTTGCTTTATTGAAACTGTTGAACTGTCTATTACTGAAACACTGAAGTATCAGAGACCACTATACTTGGATAATACACTATTGCTTGCATGGACGAGCTCCAGACAGTGCTATTTCAGCTGGCCTTCCTCAAATAAAAATGTGTGCAGTGTTAAGTAGCATTACAGAAATGGCAGGAGGAAAACCAGCAGAGAAACTGTGGTGGTAGAAGTCTGGGCTGCAGATAGAGTAATAGTGACCATGGTAGGAGCTTCCAGGGGGAAGAGATGGTACCAAAGTAAAGTGGCCTAGAAGCATTCATTGACATGTTTGAAAGGAGTACCTCACATCAAGGACAAGAGACGTCTTGGTTAGAGTGACCCAGGCTGCACCCAGTATCATAGGTAGCTGCATGTGTTTGGACTACTCTGGTTGGAGGAGACAATCCCAGAGATTTTTGGAGGGACAGGAGGACCAACTGGATGGGAAACCAGCAGTAAGGTCTGAAAAGGTTTGAAACTGAGAAACAGGTAATGTTAGATAAAGCCTTTGGGATGAAAAGGTACGGGAACCCCATGGATCAGGAATGATTGAGACAGAAGGAAGGGGACAGGGCAGCCAAACCCTGGGCCCAGAGACCTCTGTGAAATGAAAGTGTTCACATTCAAGAATCAAGGACACTGCATAAAAATAATGGGCACCAACTTCAGAAAAGAGGTTCAATCTGAAGGGACAGAGTTCACTATGAGGTGCCTCCTTGGAGGCTCAGCAGAAGATCCTCAGAAGTGGATAAAGGCAGAAGTGAAGAAGCAGGCATGAGGAATCACAATAAGTGCCTTGCTGTGCTTCCCATCACCCAGCTCCCTCTGCAGAAGGAAGGAATGGCCCTTGAAGGCCATGCCTTTTCCCAGAAACAACCCTTTCTCTGAAATTAGAGAATGGGAAACTAGAAGAACCACAGCCCAGGTGGGAAGAGAAGTGTGAGGCATTCCGGTGCAGGGACAACCCATGTAGGAGGCAGGCTCTAACTTCTAGTACATTCTTTGTATAGATGAATCAAAGTGAGATCAGAGGTTGGCAGGGGTGCACCTCCATGCGCTAAACATTGTCATATGATCAAGCATGTTTGAGTCCAGAAAACTCCTGATAGCAGAACTTGCTGTGTACCTTACAGAAATCAATTTAGACAGGAGATGAAGTAATCAGACTTAACCTGGCCTGCTTTAGGGTACAGATAAAACTGACACTTCTGGTTTCTCTGAGAAGCAGTTTTGCTAGTGGCTCTCCCCAAACTAGTTCATTATCTCATACCTTCATTGCTGTAGTAATCAGGTTGTGAAGCTGTTTGCTTTACCTCCAGTTTCTTAGAGTTAGTCTCTCAAATGTTTTGTATACAAGTTCGAAGCAGCACGGAGTTCACATCAAGTATAGTCTTGCTTGTTTTATTGCATCCGATAACAATCTCATTCCAAAGAGTGGAACCACTATTTCTGACTAATCAGGTCACATGAGATAACTTGCATTCTTCATTCAATATACAATGATTACAGTTAAGCATTACCCCATACAGAAAGTATATTCGGCAAACTCATTCAATCCTTTTAATTGTGCCTATAAAAATGTTTAATGTCCTCATATAGTTGATGCATTGTCACAGCCATGGTGCTTTGAAGGAGAGAGATTCTGTTCTTGCAAACTGCTAATTGCGACAATATACCATAGCTGTTGCCGTAAGTGATAAATTCCTGAAACTACCTCACTGGGATTTGGTCTTCTGCATGATGGACTGTATAAAAACAACTGAATGGCACCATATATGTTCGGGGAAGGGGGCACACTAAATGAATCACATTTTACTTTTCCTATCCAAAAATAATTTCAGAAAATACTGCATAACACTGCAATACCATGTGAATACTGTTATTGCCACTTGAGTAATGTGTTTTTGCAGATAAAAAGGAGGCTATTTAGTAGGATTTCAACATTTCTGGATGCGCACTGCAAGGATGAATCAAAGGGCTGACTCCTTCCAAAGTTTCTAGGTCATTTCCACTATGCCTTGATGCTATGATTGCATTAGGTCTTCGATGCCAAAAATTTCACAATTATTTTAAAACTCTGTCAGTCACGTTGTTTGTTCTCGTAACTTCAGGTCAATACAATAAAAATATTTTTCTTCATTTCTGCATAGAAAGAAAAACATGTTTAAGACTTTGTTTATTCTCAAAAAAGGCAATTAGTTGTACTCTGCCAGACATGCAAAACAATTGGGTGGAAAGATATAAGTACAGTCAGAAATAACTGACACAAAGGAACAGCTTTGTCTTTTTGGAGGTGCATACAACCACCCATCACAATTTTAAAACTCACCAATACATAGTTAAGTGTTCAAAGCAATTTGCACTGAATATCTTGGGTTGATTTGTTTGCCGAGTGGACATGTGAAAACTACTCCTGATTCTGGGATACTGAAAACTCTTTATTGATCCATGAGGAATGCAATTTATTGCTGATAAGACACCATGAAGATGGACAGGTAAAAGAGTTGGTTGACTGGGATGGTCTAGTAATGCTTGACAAGGATGTCATTTCTTACCTGGCTGTGGTAGTAATAAACTGTGTACCAATGCTTTTCTTTTTCTAAGGGGAAATTTTGTTAGAGAATACAATCAGTTTGATAGATTTATATATATATACATACATATATATGACCCCTTTCCTCACCTGATTTTCCCTTTTTTCAGGTAAACACAGACACGAAACCAAAATAGGAAGGAAGTTTGACAAATTGATTGTGCAATGACAGTTTTATCTCTGGTTGGTTGCTTGTAATCATGTGAAAGCCATCTTAATGCGAAAATACATGCATCCAACCACACCTTATATTTTGCATAATCACATGTTGGAATTGTTATAAATTTGTGTGCTCAAGTTTTTTTTCCCTCTTCATACTGCTTTCCTCAGCATTCGCACCCTGGTGAGGAAATACATGACAGCAGCTGCTAGACTCCAGAGGACCTTTCAGCCTGGGGGTCCAAGCCTATGTGTAGCAGCCCCACTATCTTGTAGCTGTTTCCTCCATAGCATGTCAGGTCTACGCATGTGTTTGTATCTTTGCTGCCAAAATCCTTCCAGGCACAGATCACTCCCATTCCTTAATCATGGTTATGGTTTGCTGTTCAGGAGTCATTCATGGAACAGGGTGTTAGCACTGAAGACTGCTGAACACACACCCAGGGTGAAACTCCACTAGGATGCAAGCTGAGAGAGTGGGGTTGTTCTGCCTGGAGAAGAGAAGGCTCCAGGGAGACTTATTGCAGCCTTTCAGTACTTAAAAGGGGCCTATAAAAAAGATGGTGACAGATATTTTAGCAGGGCTTGTTACAACAGGACAAGGGGCAATAGTTTTAAACTAAAGGAGGGGAGATTCAGGCTGAACATAAGTAAGAAAGTTTTTACAATGAGGGTGGTGAAAAACTGGCACAGGTTGCCCAGAGAGGTGGTAGCTGCCCCATCCCTGGAGACATTCAAGGCCAGGCTGGACAGGGCTCTAAGCAACTTGATCTAGTTGAAAATGTTCCTGCTCATTGCAGAAGGGTTGGACTAGATGAGCTTTGAAGGTCCCTTCCAACCCAAATTATTCTATGATTCTATACCAAGCAGTAAACTGCACCCACAGAAGGATATTGTGAGAAGATAGTTGTACTCTGCATTGCCTCTCAGGAGAAGCCCTCTAGTTCTCTCATATTGCAGAGAAGTGGCATAAAGCAGAACAGATGGGCTTGGTAAAAAGCCTGGGACAATGCTTAGAAATGCCTATAGAGATGTGAGAGAAAAGGCATTACTACCTTAGAGCTGTGCCTCTAATTATCTTCAGGCATTTCTACACGACAGATCTGGTGAGGAAGACGCAGAGATATCTCCTCCAAGCAGGAGCTGCCTACAAGCCTTTTGTGACCATTTCCATTCAAGGAGACAGGATCAGTGCAAATTTTTCAGGAATACCCAAATGTGCATTCCTAGCTGCTGAGTTTTATTGCTTCTGCTGTGCTAAGCATAAAATTCTCCACCAAAAAGTGGCTTCTTTTTCCATGAGGGTCATAAGCTTTAAACTACACTTGGGCATGGAAGCAAGCAGTAGATGTAGCCACTGAAGATTCTTCCCAGTGCCTGAAACTAAGGAGCTAATAAAGTAAAATTGGATTAGAATACAAGTGCTTTTGCTTTAGAATATCATGATGTTCTGCAGTGCTGGTCCTGCTTAGTCTGACTCGATGTGTCAGTGTTAAGTATTAACAAGTTATTCTGATGCTGACTATGGACCCAACATGAATGAGGCATCCTTGTACAAACAAAAAGTTGTGGGCAGCCTCTGTATTACACAGCTTGAAATAGAGATAGGTCAGACATAAATGGGAAAGACGTATAATGCATAAGCAATTATGCTACTGGAATGATAGCAAAAATTAGAATGTCTTCTCCACAGGTCTTCTTTGCCTCTCTTTTGTGATGAGTTGAATTAGGAGGAAATCAGATAAACAGAAAGAAAATTGTGAAATAAGGATAACTCTGAATAGAAAAGGTGAAAGAAGGGAAAGGAACAGGTCAGTGAATGAGTGACAGAGAGGTGAAACAATCATGAGAGAGGCAGCAAAGAGCAGAGAAAGAGTGATACAAAAGTGAAATGTTTGCCAAGCATCCAGGAAGCCTTGCTGTGACTGCTCTCACCAGCCCCAGTCTCAGGCTGGCTTCTCCTGGCAGTTTTCCTCTAGGACTCAGTGGTGAAGGGACAAGAGTCATCACCCAGGTCTCTCTGCTCTAGAAGTTGTATCTATACATGCTGAGGAAAGGCAGGTGGCAGACTGAGATGCCTCAGTTTGAGGGTATATAGACCTGTAAAGCAAATAAAAGTTTGAATCAGTTTGCTCTACTAAGTTGCGCATAAAAGACAGCAAAGTTAACAATAAATAAAACCCCACTTCAAAGTACACAAAGGACAGTAGTAATGCTGTGGCTTTAAAATAAAACCAGCATTGGATATTAATAAATTGATGAAAATTTCTGTGCTGAAAAGTAGGTGATAGACCTTTGGAGAGGTTAACAGTCTGACACAGAGGCTGAGAGAACAGGCAGCATGGAAAGCTTTCTGGCTCTATTAGCTCCTCAGCCCCAGGCTACCCATGACTTTGAGCCCAGGGTACAGAGTTCAGCCAAAGAATTAACTTGACCAGTGAGCTAGCGAAGCAATCAAGCTGGTGAAATCACGTTTCTGCCTCTTCCTCCATTTTAATTTTTGTTTCCTGCTCCCTTTCTGTTCTTCTCATTTTGCATGTGCCCCTTGCTTAGAGTTTAGCTTTGCTGTCCAAGATTAAATCTTTTCCCAATAGAGCTGTGAACCCATGAGCCAAAATGATCTAAAAACAAAAAAAGTCTTTGCTGCAGCTGGATTACTATGTATTATGCAATGGCTGATCTGACTGTGCTATACCCTTGCTTTTCTGCAGCCCTGACACTGCAGGTAAATGCTAAATCTTTGAAAATCTGAAATGCTGAATCTTTGGAAATCTTCAAAATCTTTGGTACCAGACCAGTAAGGCTGTACAGCCACGATGATCTCCAAAGCTATTTAGTCTTCCTGAGAAAGATTACACTGTGCAATGTTGACGTGGTTGAGAAGCCATCAGCTCAAAGAATAGATCCTTTTGGTACTTGCACTTTCCTTTTCTTTGCCTGTCTTCCACATGTGTTAGCTCCTCTCCTTGTCAAGACTGAACACCAAAAATCTGAGTATTAAGAGCCACTCCCCACCCTCAAAATATTTTTTTTTGCCAGCTCCATTACTATCTAAAAACTATTGCACATCCATTATTGAACAGAAAAAATCCTATAAGGTGATAAGGAAAAGAGAAACATTGTTTGAGTGAAAGCTCAGTTCACAGGTCTTCTTTCAGCAACCTGAACTCCTTTTTTCCTCCAATATCTTTACTAACATTTTCAAAGGATTTGTAGCGGTGGTTGTTGATATGACTAAGCAGCTCTCTCCAGCCTGACTGGAGAGCAACATGTCCAAAGCATACATAAGTCATGCTGTCAAGCAGCCATCTGGGCTGCACTACCACCCTGACACCTGAGAAACACCCCAAAATCCAGACTATTTGCATCACATCCTGATGTCTGGCAAGCCTGCCCACAAGGGAGGGGAGGCTGCAGGTGTTTCAGGCGTTCACAACCATCCTCTTGTTGAATCAGGGCCTGGTGCCAAGATCCATGTGATCTTCTGCTGGCATGGACCAACATTTGAATCCAACCCTTGATATTTAATTAAGAAGAGTATTTGGAGCATCTGTTTGCAAAAGCAGACGGAGTGTATTAGGATACCAAATAACAAGCACTTTGCAGCATGTTGTGAGGCCACGTATTTTATTATTTAGAGCTTTCTTGGAAGTAATTTCCTTGCAAATGTACACAGGTTGAATTAGAAAAAGCTTCTAAATGTTCTTTCTTCTTCTGACTCCCAACCCAGTAATGATGATATGGAAACCACAGTGACTGCAGAATCACACAAAGAAAATGTCTTGTAGGCCATGTGATAAACCTAAAATTAGAGCACTCGTTTAGCTAAAGAATTGGCTTAGGAAGTCAAATCACTTTAGCTGAAGAGAAAAGAGTTGAAGGAAGGATGGTAGGGTGATAAGAAACAAAAAGCATAGCTTTAATTATCCTTCCTTATTCATTATCATAGCTTTGATATGATGTTTTTCATTTTTTTTTTCTGAAAAGTGCATGATTCTCCTTTAAGCTACGAGAACATAATTACTAATGTATCCAGTGAATATAATATGTTTTACGTCTAGGCAAACATATTTAAGTCCTATAGAAATGAAATTAGAGTTATTTCAAAGTACAGGACATTAACCTTACACACTGTAGAATAAGAGAAGTGGCCTCATCTAGATTCTGTTTCTGATTACAGCTTCTGGTGAGCAATAGGCTCTGATGGACTTGTCATAAACCCCAGAATCAGAAAATGTTGGTTGGTGACAGAATAAACCCTGTTTGCTCCCTTAAATAGCTATAAGTGAATGTGCTTGGACATCTAACTTTGATTCTTACACTCATCCTTCAGGAAACTGTCATGAGGACCTTTTTCTGGTGCTACAATGCATAACAGAGTTGAATAGCTGGTGAATAAGGTAAAAAAAAGTCATAAGAGATGAGCTGTAAAAACATTAAATGCTTCCAGACAGGTCTTTCAAGAGGAGGGTGTGATGATAAACATGAGATGCAGTAACAACCTTATTAATGACAGAGAACAAACCATGATGGGAGTTTAATGGACTTTATAATGCATTTTATCAGATGTTCTTACATTTTGAGCTAATGTCTTCCACAAGGATAGCAGCCCTTTCAACATGCTGAGGGGAAAACAATCTGCAAATACCAGCCTTTTGCAGGAAAGAGTTGCTGATGAGGCACAGAATCAAAAAACACAGAAATACAGGATATAATGACTCCGGCCAAATGCAGTTCACACCAAGGAACAGAATGGAAGTGGTGGACAGGACCTCTGGGGAAGGACAACCCAGGAAGGTACCCCAGGGTGTGGGGGTATGGGTATGGGGCTGGGAAGTTTTTGGGAGAGTTGAGAAGGGCTCTTTCTGCATCGGTGTCTGAGCACCCTCAGTGCCCGTCCTCTATCAGGACCACACACGGTAAGAGCAGGGGACTGGCTGGGTGGCTGTATCGCATCCTCAGAGACAGCCTCTCCCGGGAGCAGGGCCAAGTCTGATGAACCATGTCAGTAGCTTTTGCTTCTGTTAATAAATGCCAGGCTGGGACGTGGCATTTAAAGTGCTTCATGGGAAGGAAAATGAGAGGTCTTTAGTTTTGATTATATGAAAATGAACACTGCAGTTTTCTTATTTAAACTGGCATATATTCTGGAAGGTGGAGGCATAGGAAACTGAACTCTTCTAAGAGTGGCAGAGGACTTCTCTTCAAGGAGAATACACAAAGATGAGAGTTTAGTTAAAGTAGTCTTTGAGTCCAGAAGAATATCAGCAACATGTAGAGCAGCTCTTCATAGGATTAGATTTCATCTCAGGTCCTTAATTCCTGTAGCTGAAACAGCAAAGAAAGCCCCAGATTAGTATGTGTGCATGTAGGCATTCCCTTTTGGATGCCACTGGTTTGTATTCACATTTTGATGCTGGGGAAACATCCCCTTGCACATAAGGCACCTTTTTCCAAAATGACATAGACATACAATCATAGAATATTTTTGTTGGAGAAGACCTTTACGATTCCCGAGTCCAACCATTAACCCAACACTGCCAACATCTGGGAATAAAACTTCATGCTTCTATCTCCTCTGGCTGGCTTGGAAGTTGTATTCACTGCCGGAGTTAAACTGCTTTCTTCAAGCAAATTCTCATCTCTGTTTCTAAAAAATAGCTTCATTATGATGCAACATCAGTATTACACCTATTTATTACTATCAAAATTATTAGCTTACCATTCATATTTTATTTATATGGAGTACTGAACTACATGAGTTATTTAACTTGTTTCTGCTCAGTTTAATTTTATGATGTGACTAGCACAATGACATGTTATTTAAGGGTACACATTGTGAAATAATGGAGGAAAGTTCATTCGTTATTTAAAGATTTATGAAAATTATTTTCCTACTGTTATCTTAAGAAAAAATAATAAACCCCATTTTTTGTATAATCTAACCTCTCAGTGACCCTTTAGGCTACAGAAATAAAGCTACTGCTGAGCATCTAGCCTCTAACCTTCAAAACATTGAAAGAAAACAGACGCTTTCTACTAATAGGGTTCTTGATATCTCACAAATTTCTTGAGTTAGGACACTGAACAGTGTAATAACTCAGAAACCAATGATAACAGAATGATGGATGCAGTGCTCCACTCCTCAGAGAACTTCTATCCACATGTGCTCATGCATCCCATGAATAAAACGACTTTGATATTGGAACTAATGTTGCTGGTTGAAGTAATTGCAGAAAGGCTTTACAGAATGATGATTCACAGCAAAAAGGGCTAGAAGAGAGACCTACAGTTCATCTAGTCTGTCTGTTTGCCTCATGGCAGAGCCAGCCAGACCTATCCCACATCTGGCAGATGTTGCTGAGGCCACTTTCTGGTGGTAAGTGCACAGCCCCTCCAAGCCACCTAGTCCTGTCTTCACCTCACCCTTCCTGTCAAACAGTTTGTATCCCAATGTCAAACCTAAGTCTTCCTCCTCTCCACAGGAGATATTCCAACAAATAGTAGTTCATCCCACTTCTCTATTTACATATTTCAAGAGGTATCACATCTCTTTGCTTGACAAGATAATTCCAATTCTTTTAACCTGTGCTTACAAAACACAGTGTCTGGTACAGAGCATTATTTGGTGCTCTCATCCCGGCATTCTCCACCAGATCCGTACTCTTCTTGGCCTGTGCTTGCAGCACTCAAGAGTAATGTCTGACTTTTTGCAGCTTTATGACATTGTTGATTTCTATTCAGTTTGTGAGATATTTTAATGGGAAGCGGTGCACATTAATTAGTTTGATTCCAATTATTTGAATGCAGTTTGGAGGGGTAAACAATGGAATAGAAGTGATTACACACAACAGACTTCTATTTTTGGTTGACTTTCTAGTAGGACCTACCACTCTCTGTCCAGTTTTTATTATTTACACAAAAAGAATTTATTGCTACTTCAATACTTAAATTCCTGCAACTTCTAATGCCTGCAAATTTTTGTTTTCTGTCCTCTTTTATGAGGGTAGATAGTGTCATCATCTTCTGAGTGCAATATCCCAGTGAAGGTCTGCTGTGATAGATCTGAAGATTCAAAACCTATTCAAACTTGTATTTCTTATAATGTCAAGAAACATTCTCTCTCATTCATAAAAACTGAGATGAGAAAAAATATATTCAAGGTAACCTATCTTGCAATATACTTGCTTTAAAGAGGTTCCCCATGTGTATTTAATCTCACTCCAAGCGTTTAGGGTAAGAGGAAAGGGACCAATTTTTTTTTCAGTAGATGCCCAAAAATAAAATGGTTTTGGGTTCTTATGTTGAAAGAATCTGAATCTTTGTACAAGTGCTTAAATATCTTAAAGAATTTGGACACTAGTTGGATTTTCCAAATGATGAGACGCTTAATTTCATGAGAATCAAGAGAAGTTTGGTAGCTGAATTCGTAGGCATTTTGGAAAGCTTTTTTAGCACCTATCAGTAGTCCAGAGAGGTGTCCAGTGCTATTCTTTGAGCAGCTTGACTGTTTTGGTTTACAGTGAGATGAAGGGGCAAAACACCAAGAGAATTTTCCTATTAATTTCTTATGCCTTGAAAAAGTGGCCCAGTGCTACCTTTTTTCCAGGACTCAGCAATACATTGTACCTTACTTGGCAGATTCCGGGGAATTACTACAAAATTCATAACCCAGAAACATAAAAATATAAACAATAATGCTGGATGTTGTGGTATGTATGAAAATAATTGATGCCAATTCTAAATGTATAATGCTAATTACCATAACAAGATTTGTAGACACTAAAATTACATCTGTGTCTTACTTTCCACATGGGAAAATGAAACTATGAGAGACAAAAACATCTTTCAGCAGAAAACAAACTCAGTGTTGAAATCGGTCAGTAGTGCTTTCAACAGTCACTTGCTTAATTATTTCTTGCTTTCCTTGTGCTGCTGCCAAGAACAAAGGTCATATTTAATGATGGCCTAAATCATTCGCAATATTTTTTAGACTTGACCTAGAGGTAGCTGATGTAGATCCTTTTGTACTTGGTAGGAAAGTCTCATATGGATTACCCTGTTAAAGAAACATTGCCTTTATTTATCCTTCTAAACTGATTTGAACCCCTTCATATCCTCCAAAACACATACTCTTTTTTTCTCTCCTCTTTTCCATCAGATGCTATAGTGGCAGCTCCAACAAGGCAACACAGGTTGTTTCAAGATTATAGGGCACTCAGGACACCCACATCAGCTTTGAAGTAAATTAGTGGAGCCATAAGCACTTTCCTCTGTCAAACACAAAAGAATACATGTTATCATGGCATCATAGTAATGACATACAACCTTAACCAAGAGTCAGAGACAACAGCACAAAACTGAGGACCTAATTCTCCTCCATCTTGTCCCTCAAGTAGAAAATGTCATGACTCCACCAGCTGAAAGTAGTGGTTTACCATCACTGTCTGGAAAGTGAAATCAAATACAATCTCAGTTTTTAATTCCATGGCACTCCTGGTGTTTGCATTCACTTCTTGTTTCACTAAGGGCTAATAGTCGGGCAGTAAGCAACAAGAAAGTTATAACAAGAATGTTATAAATAAGCACTTGATGATGAGTGGAAATTGAAGAAAGAATGGAGGAAAATGCAATATTAATTACATAATATAGGAGACAGCCTGAGACAGACTGCTACATATCTGCCCTCAGTCCCAAAACTGGGGCATGTATGAAGAATATGCCATGCCAAGGAGGGTTGGCAGTAGAAAACATTGAGGCTCAAAATAATGAAGTGCATTCCATCCAAGGGACCTAAGTCTTATTAGAGAAGTGACCTTGTATTTTCCATGTTTTTGAAAATGTATCAGTAAGACACAGGGTGATCACAGAGGTGATGCCTACACTAGCACTACACTGACACCAACACCAAATCAGGTCAGAGTTTCTTTCCATTCTCTCTTCCCATTGATAGAGGTGTTCCTGCCTCACAGAATAAAATGTGAGTCCCGCATTTTTTAGTGTTTCTTTGAAAACTGACCCTTGAAAATTGTTATTAGCTACTTCAGTCTGTCCTGTTTATTTAAATATAGGCTTTAATGTTAGCGCATGATGGTTACTTTTCAACACTACTGAAGTCTGCTCTTGTTGTCATTTAAGCCCATAGCATTGCAGCATCATGGGGCAACCCAAATGGGAAAGGACCCTCAGGAGGGCTCCTGTCCAACTTCCTCACAAAGCAGGGTTAACTATGAGAGCAGACCTGAGTGCTCAGGGTTTTATCCAGTCAGGTCTGGAAAACCTCCAGGGGCACAGACTGCACAACCACTCTGGGCAGCGTCTTCCCGTGCTTGATTACCCTATGATGTTTCCTTAGATCCAGTTAGAGCATCTCGTCTTTTAAGCTTTGTCTGTTTTCTCTTGTGCCATTGCCATGCACTGCTGTGAAAACCTTGGC
The DNA here is from genome assembly GCF_036013475.1 of Columba livia. NCBI lineage: Eukaryota > Metazoa > Chordata > Aves > Columbiformes > Columbidae > Columba > Columba livia. The sequence continues at coordinate 37,978,460 of NC_088603.1, read as the reverse complement.
TCTGTTTTCTTAAAAACATCCTTATAGGCACTGGAATGGAAAATGTTGTGCAAAAGCAGGATTAGTTCCTTAGAAGGCTACATTTTATGCAAAGCGAGATCAGACCTTCATATCTGTGTCTTTCCCATTTCCTCTCCTCTTCATCAAGTCATGATTGAGCATTACCTCCCTATTGTTTCCCAGCATGCTGACCCTGCAAGGTATATAAGCACACGTTTGGCTGCAAGCATGTGTGTTTAGAGGAGCACTGACTTTAGACAAACTTTCAGCAGCATCATATGCATAAGCAGTCTCTCAGAAAACATGAGTGGGTAAAACATCACATGATTTAATGTGTATCTTCAGCATCACTCTTTGTTTCGAGCCGGAATTATCTATTCATGAGCTCTCAGTCAGGAAAACTGGAAACTAAATTTGTTTTTGTGTTTTAAATGAAAGCTGAAATTCCAAAATCATTCCTTGGCCCAGGAGTATGTGCTGGTAACACAATAAACAATGTGAGAACTGGTAACACTGCATCTATACCTACGCGTGTGCTTTCAGACCTTGCAAGACAGCGGGAAGAGAGAACAGCTAAGTCGTGCATATGCTCCCTGTTCCCTTCAACCAGCAGATTGTCACAAGGACCTTAACTCACATATCAAGATATTCCATTGAAATGACATGCCGTAAGCTTGTGATTAGCTATCAACAGACCGTCACTCAAATGTCATCCTTAAAGGGTTATTTAAAATTAAATAAATTTATCAGAGAATCAAGGTGTGTTTAGCTTGTAGGATTTTGTTGTCCTACTGGGTCCTGAGCCTGATTCATTTTTAATACAGTATGTAATTACGCTGGTGAAGCTCACCCAGATTTTATATCACAGAGCCACAGCAAATGTTAAAAACCTCTTAATTAGTCATTTGTACTAACAGTAAAAATATCCTCAATTACACTTAATAAGCCCAAACTGGCAGACTGGTTCGCATTCCTTAGGGAACAGGCACACTACCAGATCATGGGAATTAGGAAGAAACTGCTTTCCTGAGCACAGTCTGCATTCGTTCATTACTAATACATTTGTTATTCCTGAAAAGAATGATGAAAGATCCAAGTACAAGAGGAAGACCTGGGAGAGAGAGAGACTGTCAGTGTATATACTAACAGTACCCTGACACTTCCTAACACTTAGACATAACCTCTATTGGTATTAAAAAGTGTGAATCCTCAATTCAGAATTTGATGCTTTTGCTTATATGGGGCTCTTCTGAAGTTTGTTATACTGTTTCCAGCAATGTTCAGTCTTCCAAGGAATGGCTTGCCCATTTCACATCTTTTCTCTTGGGTGGTGGCTTATTGATTTTCAGGTCATCCTGGCCCACAGCAGTACATAGGTTTCTATTTCAAGGGGCATTACTATTTCAGAAATACAAAAATGTGGTAACACGTGGTGGCAGCAGTGAGTAGCAAGTGAGGAATGATAAAACCAGTACTCAAGTATGGGCAAATTCCATAAAACTCTTGGGTTTTCCTCGTATTGTTGTTCCCTCCTCCCATTTGTGCGTTTCTACATTCTTTGTACATATCTCTGCAACTACAGGTATGATGTATGGAAGTTTTTCTGGGGGCATCTTATCCAATGTGTGTGCATCTCAGCATTTCTTATGAGCAGTTCAGATCACACAGAGAAACAGCACGTTCCTCAGAAACACATGGGAAATGTAACACCTGCTATCTAGCGTACTCCTCAAGCCCAGGTTCCAGGAGCAACCTCTCCTACAATATCTAGTGCAAGTTCAGGGTTGAAGATGGGAAGTTGAAGCCTATAGTGAAATGCAGAGGAAAGGGTCCATCTTGCTATGGTGGGATGTCACGTCCTTGCTCCTCTTCTTCAAATGGAGACACTTCCTTCTGAGCACTCCCTCAGGTACTACCAGCTGTTTGCTTCTTTGCCCTGCACCCAAAGGCATTGCTACCTGTAGAGAAGGCAGACCTTTTTTCTAAGAAAATCATTTTTTTGAGTATTGAGCAATTGGCAAACATAATTAAGTTAAAATAGAGCTGTATGTAAGACAGAAATAATAATATAGAACCAGTTGAGCAAATAATAAGCATGCTAATATTTTCAAAATGTATTTTTTGAGAAAAAGAAATATTAGTTTTCTGAACATTGTCAGCACTGTGTGGTAATGTCAGTGCCTAGAAACTTAATTTTGGAAATTACTTTGTGTTTGGGGCATCTGAACAGCCTTATGATCAAATATCACAGCACATCTCTGGGCTTTGACTCAAGAAAAGGCATAGTATTATAAATGTCAGGACACCTGACAAGATTAGTATTTCTACCTCATTTTGAAACTTGTGAGAGGTATTTTTGAATTAAAGACTGTAAATGGCAAGGGTTTAGGAACCACTTCATGAGCAGGTCTACAGTCTGTGGCATGGGGGCAGAGCAAGTTACTGGGGGACCATGAGCTCCAGGACCACCCCCATTGTAGGCTGCCTTTGCCCTTCAACCAACACCCTGTGAAGTAAGGGAGGAACATTAGCATGGATTAGCATTTGCAGGCATGACAGAGAAGAAGTCGATCCCCAAAAAATCTTCCAGCCATTAACTACAATGGTAATTCCAAGCACCCGTTGCCTATCATGGAATTAGTGTCACTAGTGAGACCCCCCTTCAAAAGCAGTGGAGAGGATGGGAAAACATGACACCACATTATTGTTCTGCAAACTAAACAAAAGGTTAACGTTTGCAGGTTTTCACCAGTTCTACCAAAAGATCATGGCCTACACTTGCTGGAGTCTATGAATTAACAACAGAATTGAAGGCAGATGTATTTGCAGCAATGGTGATTTCAAAGCTGTTTCTGTAAGACTGTAGTACCTGTGATGAGTGTGCATGGAGTCCTGGAACTGTAGTGATGTTGATTTGATTTAACGTGGAAAAAAAATAGTGAGGAAGGGCTTTACACTGGTGGAAGAAGTAATTGGCTGATAACATAAAGACTGTTCTATCTCGTGTTGCCATTTTCTCTTTTCCTCATTTATCATGTGTGAAGGCTTTTATTCTGGAAGAATCCATATTCCTATCTGTGTCTTCTCATGATATATATTAATTACTCCTACCACATCCTAAAAACGTCCTCAGCAGGATTTTATAATAGCTTATTTGTACCTCGGGCCATGATGTATTGCAGACACAATTATAGCATTTCCAGACTGTAAAGACATTTCTATAGGGATGATGGAGAAACCCTAAACTCCAGGTATGTACAGGTAAGCATGTCATTTAAGCAAACATATATGCTGTCCATCTAATATGTAAATCCTAATTAAAATGACAGTCTGAGGTGATGCACTGAGGCCACATGCTACTACATTCTGTTTACATTTAAGTCTTTAGATGAAGCTCCTTAGCGTCCTAATGGAGGCATTTATTTTGGAGCTATGCCTACAGAAAGTACGTGCAGCTTCTAGTCATTTTGAGGGCAGATGGGAAATGTAGGTATTTTAAGATATAGTCTTTGAACCCCCCACTTTTTGCCTGGGAAGAAGAATTAGCTTTGCCACAGGAGCTGCTGTGTGAGAGGATGCAAGAGTGGCAAAGGGATACTGCACGTGACTGGTCCTGCAGCAGTGCCTAGCTAAGGAATGAATGCCATTTTTCTGAAAGAGATCTTATCAGCCCAAAAGAGGAAATGGAGACAAGATGTTAAAGATGTGCTTTTGTTTGTCTCAGGGGCATTTCTTGAACTTTTGCTAGCTTGATATGGTTTCCCAGTGCCTCCTCCTCGGGATGGAGCACTGCCTTGGAAGGAAACAAGGAGCAAGAAAGGAGAGTGGTATAGGCTTTGTGTGCATTAGCCTTGCATCTTCTGGAGATGTGAATACAGGAAAAAGCAAGAAAGTTAATATATGAAAAAAATTCCCTGGTTTTCTACAGTTACCTATTGCTTTCTTGGTCTTTTTAGCAGGCTTAGGTTTTGGGAACACTTGGCATCACCTCCACCATACAATAAGTTTCAGTATTCTGTGGTTGTAAGCTACACAAATTCAGTTGCTGAGTGTGACAACAGTTTTACAGCACTGTTAGAAGATGGCTGGAAACATGGTCCCATTGCAGTTTCATTAGCATAATTGGCGTCTGCACTTATATGGATTCAGCATTACTGAAGCTGTTTCAAAGGGACTGATTATGTGCTGTATCCCTTGCAGCGGTATTTCAGGCAGAGATCCCAGTGGGATGGAGCAAACATGAAAAGAAGCCCTAAATTTTATAGTGCTGTGTTAGTATTACTACAAGAGAAGTGTAGTACCTAAAATAAGGTTATCACACATCGACAATTACCAACTTAATGGATTTACACTGTTCTTTTAGATTTATCCTGTCAGTTCTCTGTTACAGCTTCCCTTGATCATCTAATAGGTTGGTTCTTTCCCGAGAAACCAAACTTCAGCATTTTCTGTTACTTGCACACAAAATGTAGTTGCTTACAATGCGATCTTGGAAATGAGGCATAGTAACACTCCAACAGCATTAAACTACATGGATCTGTTAGCGGTAGCTTTCTTAGATTTTTTTGTGTTCCTTCCTGAAGCAAATGTCTAAATGCAGGTAGGCAGTCAGCGGGGCAAAACCAGCATCAGGGTACAAAGTCATGTGCTTGTTTGTCCGCAAGTTGGGATAAAGACTAGAACAACCAAATAGTTTCTGACAACAGCAACAGCTTCTGGGAGCCTCAACCTGTATCTGGGGATTGCTGGAGTTTCAAGCATGTCCTAACTACCCTCTTACTCCAGCCAGCCTCTTTTCTGCAACATAAACCCCTCAGGACTCCACACTTCCTTCTTTTTATTTTACTCCTTTTTTTCCCCCCGGATGCATCAAAGAGTGGGCATACTACTTTAGGATGATTTTGCACTAGAAGACTCGTGCAAGGATGCTGAAGAGGTTGCAGAATCAGACTTGCACTTTTTTTGTTTTTAGAAGCCATTTCAGCTGTTAGATAAATGTAACAAATTGTCATAACACATACACACATTATATACTCATATGTGCTATGCAGATTTAGCATCATATAAATGCGTATTATGCAATGAGGAATAGTGAAATTTTTAAAAAGCACATTTTTACTTGCATTCCAGTATGTGTACATCCAGCTTACCTGTGACACCTGACATTTGCCCAGTTCTCCTCTCCAGGTGAGAACACCTGACCACACACTGACAATTTATGAGGACAAAAGCTAATTGAGGACTGGCTTTTTGCTTCCACAGCTAGAAACTCAGGTGCACTTTCTGCAGGGCAGATGTGATTACTTTCTGGAGAAAGGTCTACAACACTGGGTCCCTGCCATTCAGGTTATCCAGAATCTTACGGATCTATCCTCAAGTCACAGTATAGTAGTTTGTGTATATATATATGTGTACCCAGATTTGCCACATGCTTACTGCCAGTGCTACAAATCAAGAGACACATGGTAGTAATGGAGCCCTAGCAGCCTTTCAGCTGGTCCTTTCTCCCTTGTCATCCCCAGGTTAATTTATCGCTTCCTGTACCCTGGCCATGCAATTAAACTATTTGAATATATTCCATGTTGTCAGATTAAGGGCTTTTTTTTTTTTTTAACCCAAAGGGTAATAGAACTCTGAATATAAATATAAAATATAATCTCAGAAAAGAACACGTGTTCCCTTAAATTATCTTTGGGACACATATCAGAGAAGAAAATTGGTTTCTCTGTTTTCTTTAATAAACTGCTGTGGGAGACAGCAAAAAAAGAGTCCCATATTTCTTTTGATATATCACAGACAGTAAGCTATGGAGTACTATAAAACACTGTTAAATGCAAATATATTTTTGGCAGGATGATTAGACTTAATAAGGGTATTTAAAAACAGAACTAAATATGTCACTGTGAATGCAAAAAGAATACTTTTATTATTTCTAAATTGAAGTGATATAAGAAAAGGGGTTTACATCTTTCTTTTTGTTATTTTTTGGAAGAAAGGAATGAAAATCTAAGTTTATGTTATGAAATGGAAAGTGAGGATTTCCTTGCTTGCTCTCCAGAGTTTTCTGAAGCCTGATGTTTTGAATCAACAAGTCAAACAGAAGCATGAGGAACCAGATGCCCATGGAACTGGTGAACTAAATAATATCACTTTCCCGTATGCTTCAAAGGAAATATATTGTGTCCTGCACAAAAGTGTTTTGACGTGAACAATCATCAGCTATCTCACAGCTTCTTTACATTGTTTCAGCAAGAAGGAAAATGGCAAAGTTTCTGTCTACTATACTCATTTAACAACTCATTCAGGAAAGACCAAAGGGCTCTAGTTCAATCAGCGAGCACCCCAAAACATCCCAGCCTCGCTACGGGATGTGCTTTCACACATGTGCATTTTGGCAGCAGCCTCACGGCTCCCACCCCTCTCTCCCAGGCCTGTGCTGGCCTTGACCATTGTTGGTAGGATTATTATGAAACATTATATGAAACATTATATATTATGAAACATTAGCCTCACCACAAGACTCCATGCTGATGAACAGTGCAGTGAGGGGAGAGCTGGTAGCTCACTCCTCCTACCCTGGTGTATCATGACATGGAAGAGCATGGTGCTGGCTTGGGGGAGCTGGAAAAAGGGGCCATGTGAGAATGGAAATGAGGGTAGAGCCAGCCCCAGGCATTCAGAAATCCTGAGTCAGGCCTGCACAAGTCACGAGGTCTTTAAAAATAAGAAATGTGGTATTCTTCTTAGTTCCTGATTGTAACCTTCGACTTTAGGGTACATGAGATACTGAATGTGCACACGCTTAGACTTTCCAAACACAGGAACTAGATCCTTTATTTGATATAACCATAAACTGAGATTTTCATGCTGTTCAGAAAATATACCTTCTTATCTTGGTGACTGTTCATCTGCCTAGTTCATCTACCTACCAGATGAGTTCCCGGGCTGCCGATCTGCTGGTGTGCCACACACACCAGTTTGGGTCATGTCCCCCTCCGGAGCCAGTGAAGTCAGTCATCCTCAGAAAACACTGCTTCCCCTCACCCTGCTAATTTAATTTTGTAAACGCTCTGAAGATCAAAACCTTCTGTGAACTGAAGTTTCTGATGATGGATATCTCTGCTTGGCTTTATGGTTGATCAGAGTATGTCCATATGTATTATTTATTATGCCGTTGAAGTGTTTTGACAGAGTTGGAAAACTGGCTAGCATGAGATGGCTCCAGCTCCGAATAGCTGATGATCCAAGAGAAATCAGAAGAATTATTGCATAGGGGAAAATCTGCAGCTCAGCACACATAGACCTGCCAATATATACACACAGATCTATAGCCTGAATTGAGATATTCAGCTTTTTACTACCCTAACTGAAGTGCCAGCTTTCTTCTTCCCTCCCCTCCTCTCCTGTGTGTCCTCACACGGTTCAGCCTCATGCTAGCCTGTTCAAAAGCCTACTAAAAGAAAACAAACACTGAATTCACTTGGATGAATATGTGATTCTCACAAAATCACTTCAACATTCACAGTACTTTTGCTTTGCCTTTTGGCAATTATATGTACCTGTTAACAAAGGGCTAAGCAGCCACAGTCCTTTCACACAGGATCTGGCCACATCAGTGCAGAGGACATTGCTGGGCTTTCACTGAGAGGGCAGTGGTCCCATGTCCTCAGCCCTAAAGAAGTAAATGTCTGCACCAGAAGTCAGATGAAGGGGTTTGCGTTGGGTTTTTCCATGGGGGAGGACCAAAGATATTAGCCAGTAAAAGGACTTTTGAGCTACATTTTATTTTGATTTGTTCATCACAAGGAGAGGCACAATTTCAGCTGATCTTTGCAAGTGAAGTTGTTAACCATCTCTGACAGATGCGAGCACACAGTAGAGCTGGTCCATTTTTCTGTTTAATTTTGGTTTAACCTCTTTATCAATGATCTGGATGAGGGGATTGAGTGCACCCTTAGCAAGCTTGCAGATGAGACCAAGTTGGGTGGGAGTGTTGATCTGCTGCAGGGTAGGAAGGCCATACAGAGGGACCTGGACCAGCTGGATCGTTGGGCTGAGGCCAGTTGTATGAGGTCCAAAAAGGCCAAGTGTTGGGTCCTGCACTTGTGTCACAACAGCCCCAGGCAGTGCTACAGGCTCAGGGAAGAGTGGCTGGAAAGCTGCCTGGCAGAGAGGGATCTGGGGGTGTTGGTCAACAGCCACTTGGATATGAGACAGTAGTGTGCCCATGTGGCCAAGAAGGCCAACAGCATCCTGGCTTATATCAGGAATAGTGTGGCCAACAGGACTAGAGAAGTGATTGTGCCACTGTACTTGGCACTGGTGAGGCTGCACCTTGAATCCTGTGTTCAGTTTTGGGCCCCTCATCATAACAAAGACATTGAGGTGCTGGAAAGAGTTCAGAGAAGGGCAACAAAGCTGGTGAGGTGCCTGGAGCACAAGTCTGATGAGGAGCAGCTGAAGGAACTGGGGCTGTTCAGCCTGGAGAAAAGGAGGCTGAGGGGAGACCTTATCACTGTCTACAGCTACCTGAATGGAGGTTGTAGCATGCAAGGTGTTGGTCTCTTCTAACAAGTAGCTAGTGAGAGGACAAAAATGAAACGGCCTCAAGTTGTGTCAGGGGAGGTTCAGATTAGATATTAGGAAAAGAATTTTTCACAGAAAGGGTTGTCAGGCATTGGAACAGGCTGCCCATGGAAGTGGTAGAGTCACCACCCCTGGAGATGTTTAAAAGACATTTAGATGAGGTTCTTAGGGCCATGGTTTAGTGCGAGAGTTAGGTTCAGTTATGGTTGGACTTGATGATCCTGAGGGTCTCTTCCAACTGAAATGACTCTATGATTCTATGATTTTCCAACCAGTTGCAGTGCAAGGTGAGTGGCTGGATGCTCTGGGTGGCTGGGGAAGGTGCACCATGGGCTGAGGCACTGTGCAGCAAACCAGCTTGCTTTCCTCTGCCAGAAAGCTGCCAGGGAGCTGTTGATGCAGGGCTCTTCATGCCCTGTGGTGCTCTGATGGACATATTTATTTTCTGGAGGTGTTAAAAGCATGGCCAGATTCACTCACCCTGACCTCACTGGTTTATTGCTGTCATGAACATTTCAGACCTTTGAAATCAGCCCAGGCAGGTCAGCAGTTCTGACCTTCAGCCGGGCAGTGCTGTAGCTCTAACCTCCTCCAGATAAACCTCACAGGAAGGACCCCCACAAGCCTCGTCTGCCACCGTTCAGGCCCCCCTGCGCTTTTGCTGCAGGTATTGGCCATTGTGCAGCCATGCCCGTGGCGGGGAGCCCACCGAAATCTAACCCAACCTTGACCCTGACCATCCATCCCGCATGTGAGTGGTGGTCAGGTTACCTGAGAGCTGACACCAGCCACGGCTGCTGCCTTGTCCCACGTCCTGCACCGCTGCCACTTGCCTTGGGCTTGCAGAGCATGATCTCCAGGAGAGAGAGTGCATTTTCGTTCTGCGTTTGCATGACGGCTACTACTGCAATATGTTCTTTTCAGCTCAAAGTGTGTTGCCCTGGTATTTATAAAACATTGCCGAAGAAACCCATGGTGGGAAATCTTACCTATAACAGTAATGCAAATAATACTAATAAAGTGAAACCTCCCACGTAGAGCCAAATGCCTGCTTTAAATTATAGCAGTAAGGAAATATATATATTTATATGGGTATAATGTATAATGATGTGTGGGTGTGTGTCTCTGAGCCATATTTCAAAGGCAAGGAGGATGCTACTTACCGTTGTATCTATGGCAGGCCTACTGGTGATTCTCTTCCAATATTAGTATTTTGAAGGACATTCATCTTGAAACCTACTGTGATAACACAGGGTGTTTTAAATAGCACAGTGTGATTGCGCGACATAATTATTGAAAACCTAATAAATTCATTTTAGAATATCTTATATAACTGGAGAGCCTGTGGTTTAGAAAGAAAAATTCACTGTGTATGCAGTATTTTCAATGTATGTTCACATTCTGCTTCACTTACTAATGGGCATATGTGCAAATGTAAAGGCCTTCCCTAAATCAACACTATATGGCACAGACCAGTAGCCTTTACAGAACCATTGCCAAATATGTTACATGGAACTTTTCCAGTACTTCAATTTAATTATGCTATTTCAGTATATATAAATTTAAATTCAGCAAATTCACCTCATGGCAATGTAGAACTCTATGGTCAGTACCTTAGGGAATATTTTGTGTTAATACCTTCAGTAAAATAACTTTAATTACGTTCATCCCAGTGCTGGCTGATCTGGAGGTTATTCTCTCTGCTTTTCCAAGGAAAGTATCATGCTCTGGTACTCAAAACATGGAAAATACAGGCTATACAGCATGCCCTATGAGTTAAGAAACTCAGGCTTTGGCGGGTGAGCACATTCAGTGGTACAGATCCTGAACAGAAAACACAGCGCTGGCAGCTTGCTCACCTTCAGGGCTCAACCTTTGCACTTACTAAAACAAAACAAACATCGATTTCAGCGCTGTAGTGGCAAACCCAGCTATCAAACAGCTGAAACACCCCTCTGATTTCATTTGTCATGGCATATGTTCTATGGGAGGGTGGGGGAGCAAGTTATCAAGTTGTAATTAATAACAAAGTTGTAGGTGTTTTAATGCATTCCCTCTGTGCATGTCAACTGTCAGGACCAAAGCAGCTCTAGAATCAGTACTAATGAAAAATCTCAGACTGAAATAACCATATATTAGGTTCTCTAACTGCTGCGACTGACAGGAGTACTAACCCTTACCTGTACGACTCCATTTCTTTTTAATATTTTATACAAATGGAAATCCTTTAGCAGGGAATGAAGACAACATCATGAAAACAGGAATAACATTGTCTATTAAGACGCAAAGATAAATGCAAACTGTTTGCTTCATTTTCTCTTCTTTGAGTTACAAATTTCTTGCTGTCATGAAAAACCTTTTCATCTTCCTTGAAATTCATCACTATGGCACTCGGTTGACAAATATATTCATCAGAGTAGTGTATTTCCCAGAGATTCCTGTCTTCTGCCTCAAGCACTTCATTCCTTTAGATGATAAAAGTATTTATCCAAGAAGAGTTTACATACATATCTGTGTGGCTGTAAGCTCACGTACACCATCAAAGTATTAAAAAAAATTGTACTTCAGGAAAACAAAAAAAACAGCATCAAAAACAGATATTCTTTATGGCAGAATCTTTATTCCACTATGTACAGTGATCATCTGCTGTGTTTGGACAATGAAATGCTCTCTGCTGAAGCAATTAAGGAGCCTGTAAGTGTATTTTCTTAACTTAGAAGTTTTATCCGAGGTTCTTGACTTGTGATAATGCAGCTGAATTGCTATATTCATATATGTAAAAGTCATTCACATAAAATGGCAGCACACAATAAATTATTACCGTGTCTAGTTGCTGCATTTTGGTTTATATTGCAGCTTTGAGGGGAACAAGGGCTGAGAAAGTTGGTCATCACTGCAGCAACTACAGTGTTGGTAGAACAAGCTTCATGTAACCTCCAACTTTCTTTACTGGACACGCTGTCCCTGTTTTCACGGCACCTACTCCTGTGGCATTGAGTGTGACAGAGGAACGTGTGAAAGTCAAATCCTAAATTGTCCTCCTTTCTGAGCTCATGTTGTGTTCCTTGTAGCTGATTTTCAGAGGTCTCATTTCAACTGGAATTTGGCTACTTAAAAAAAAAGCCTGTTCCTTCACTTCCCTATCCCAGCCCCAGCTGACCACTTAAGTGCTTTATAAAGAAATACGTAAACTATACACTGGAAACACTTTGCCCACATTTGAAATCAAACCACTCTGAGAGCAAAACCAGAGGATATAGTCAATAAGGCATCTCCAACTCATCACAAGATGAAATCTGTGTATGCAGAAATCCTCTTCTCCAAATGAGCAGCTGGCTAGGATATTAGAATTTCATCAGCTGTTATCAGAAAGTGAGGGGTTCAGATGTTCAGAAGCTTCTTGTTTCGAAGTCAGAACCTATATTTTGCTTCTCATCATGTAAATCAGCACTTCCACTTCAATACTTCCATGTTTTATTCCATTTAATACTTTGCTAGAGCAGTGGTGAAATGCATCTCTAGCAAAATATCCCTGTGTAGCAGGTCACATAAAACATCCCAATAAGATTTTTACGGTGCATTAAGCTTTCAGCTAGCCATGATGACTAAAACTCCTTCCATTTTGTGCTTCACTTTGGGTGTTACTCTTTGAAGAACTGGCCAAGCCTGAAAAAATAATTTGCGAGATCATATCCCACTGGAGTTTCCAGTTAGTCAATACAGGCCATTCTGAGGTACAATTAGCATGGCAACAGGACATTTCAAGGCATTTGTTTATTTATATGAACAAACCAGAATATTTTGTTAAATAAGTAAAATATACTCAGTTTTGTTTATAGAAAGAAATCTATAACAAAATATTCTATTTTATAAACACTAATTCAAGTTGATATGAGAACGTACAAAAGTGTTGACATTCAGTGTTTTAAGAAGGAGTCATTTTGGGATGTGCAAATACTAAAAAATATATTAATTATGTCTTTTCTTTCCCTTTCCTTGTCTCAGTTAAGTTTAAATGTAAAATTTATTTCTTTAATTTTTATTAGATTCAGTTTGGTTTTACAATTATTCAGAATTACTAGTCTTTTATGATCACATTTTCAAAGGTATACAACTACTTTTCATTAATGTTTGGACAGTTTTGAGACTTATTGAAAAAGCAAATCATAAAAAGGTTTGGGATTAAATTCTCCTTTGTGTAAAAGTCAGCCCAGAGCCCAGGGTCCTTTATACCTTTCTTATGCCTCTTTTAGACTCTGTCCTGCTGAAGAAGATAAACCTAATTGTAGGGGGGGGGGGGCAGGGAAGGTTGCATGTTATTTAAAACAGAAGAAATAGGAAGAAAACAAGTTTTTCAATATGCAAGCACAAGTCAAATTGATACCTTTGTAAAAGCCACCTTTGTATCCATCTAATCTATTATCTACCAATAATACTGGCAATCAGGCAGCATAAGGACACACCAAACATTTTACAAATACCCCACAACATTTTACCATTGAAATGCAAGCTATATAATTTCTTACCATTTTTGCCTCACTCTACATATTCTTAATTTTCTGTTTTCTCTCACTTCAACTTGAATTTTCCTTAGAATACACGACTGATAGGAACTTAGAGCTGTTTGGCAGGCCCCTGCAACTTTCTGATTGTAGGAAGGACACTCACGTTTGTTCTACCCTCCTCCGGATATTAAATTTGTTCTTTTTATAGGGAAGGCAAATGAGTTCTCTCTCCTGTCTGCACCAAGCAGGGATTAAATCAGTCAAATGAACATCCATAAGCATAATGGTGCTTTAGAAATGCCAATCGATGATATTTGATTGATGATACCATTATGATATTCAGTATGTTCCCATTACAATCAGTAACTATGAACAGTCAACGATTCAAAATGTAATCTCTGGGACAGATTTACAGAACCTTGACTGTTTTTGATGGATAAAATGTGTCATGGCATGTGTAAAAACCTTTATGATCATGCTCCCAGCATACCACTATAAAATGAGTGTGATTTCCATTTGAAGACCAGCTCCTGAGTAATGCTGATTCAGGGTCATAAAGCTAAATGCATACCTCTGTAGGAAATTAGAACATTATATTGATTTCAGACACCTTGTATTCTGTGCAAAAATAAAATTAGTCCTGCTTTGATTTAGGAGTACGGCACAGTGTTTGGAGGAGGGCAGTGGCAATCAAGTCCCTGGATTCTATTCCTAGCCATGGCAATGACTCATGTCATGACCTTGTGTAATTCTGTCAACCTCTGCGCCTGTTTACCCATGTAGAAGAATGAAAGAAGAATAAAAACCTCCTTCGCTGGGGTTGAACCCCCTGGTTAAAAAGTGCTAAGTATGCAAGCATTCCTGGCACACTAAATAAATCATGAGCATGTTTCAGACGAGTTCACAAAACATCTCCAGTATGAGGTTTCTACAGTCTCTTCAATTTGATCCCATTATGTATGTCAGCGCAGCACATATGGTCCTATCTTTAAAACACTGGGTAGTGTTACACGCCATGGGATAAGTTACAGCGGCAAGATTTAACATTAACGTTAATGGGAGCCATGCAGTTAAAGCCTATTGCGCTCTGCTGAAAGCGTGCCCTCAGGAGAGCTGTGTTGCTAATAATTTACAAACTGTCTGATTTAAAAGGTGCTGTGGAAATTTCTAACTTCTGCGGATGTATATTCTCAACATTATCAGAAATGCAGTGGCTTTCAGTATGTTTATACGTCAATACTCACAGACTTCTGTGAAACATTCTGCTAATGTTCATAAGGGACACCTGGACAGTTACCTGCCTTGTAACAGCATTTTTAAAAAAGCATAGGTGAAGTTACCCTGAAATATTCTGTAATACATGAACAAGAAGGGCTCATTTCCTTACAGCACTGTTACATTTAACTTTTGAGGTTTTATTTCTGTATTTCTATTGCTCTGCAGTCAAATCCTGCATTTTGCAGGACACTTGCAGATCAGATAATATTTTTCGTGATATTACCATGTTTTTGTTCCAGTTGTAATAACCATGTGGACTGTTTTACACAGAATAAGAATAGGAAAATAACCTATGTTGTCACTTGAGAAAAAGTATCCATTTGCAACTCATTGGTATGAGTGAAACCACGCTCAGAAAATCCCCCACTTCTGTGTTATCCACCTTCAAGTATGTAAAGCCATCTCAATAACCACTCATGCTGAAACTGAAACAGACCAGTACCTCCAGGATGGGTGTTGGAACTTTCACATTTTACCACTTAAACTTTTTCATGCTACGTTATCTTATAACTCATGGAAAAGAAATGACATATTTAGGCATGTATGGTAACACCAACAGGCCTGGTCATCAGCTACAGCTGGAGTATTGGAGTAAGGAACTCGGGAAGCAATAAAATAAAGATGCACCTTCTCCTGCTGAAACCGTGCTGGCTCTAAACTGCATGACATGCTGGTGATTACAGGTGCCACACTTTCGTGTAGGAAGAATTGCCTAAACACAGAAATTACTCTAAATTGCAGGTGAACTGAAAGTAGATTTTTTCTGAATAACTTCATAAACTGACAAGTTTCACAGGAGAAAGGGGAACTTTATCAGCTCCCAGACATTCTTTTGACTCTGAAAAGCAGCAGTCTAATTTGGGGACAGACAAAGCCAATGTTTCCTGATGTCATTTTCTCCTTCACTGACTGCATTGATAAACTTATCTCCGATTTCCACAACCATCAGTCTCTCTAGCATGTTGTTATCCCAGTCCTCAAATATTTTGTGTAGTGTCAAAATCTACCTGCTTCATTTTTGCATACAATATGCTTTTATTCACAAGCAATAAAACCATCGGTAGAATGCACGAGTACTAAAACAGGGGGCTATTTGTAATTAACTAAAACATTCAGCATTTCTGGACATTTCTAGATGTCAACAAGAATTGATTTAGAAAGTGTGACAATGTTTTTTTTCTTTGGCTGGTAAAATAGGATTGCAATCTTAACTGGTCAAAATGAAATAACATAAGCACACCCCAACAGGCTAGTCGTATTCAAATACAATGAAAGACGTGCCTCAGCTAGCACCTATAGAAAACCCTTCTGTTCTTATGTTGCCAGTTGTCAAAATAATGTTCACGTCAGGCTCCTACTGGAATCAACAACCAGCGCGTGAGCGGGGCAAAAACAAACAAATGAGCGTTCACACAGAATACACTTTATAAAACTTTCTTTCTTAAGGTAATACTAAAGTCTAAGTAGATTTAACTATAAGTGGACTGTTAAGAAGTCACAGTCTATTTTGAAGCTACAGGGAAGTCAAGAAACTTGAAACATTAATATCAGTGTCGTCTATAGCAGTATGCAATTCCTAAAAAAAAACCAGTCTCTTCAGTCAGTTATTTTTTGGCAGGGAAATCAGATTTCAGGAGATAATAACCCTCCCAAAACATAGTTACCATGCTGGCCTGGCTGACTACAGCTTTATTTTATGGAAGAGAATACGTCAAGGTGTCTGTGCTTTTATTCTGCCTGTTCACGCTAACCAGGATGTCAGTTCTATCGCTGTCCCCCATACCAACGGACCTTCGAAGCCCTGGAGTGCGCTGGGCCGCTCTGCAGCAGACCCTAGGGGAGCACAGGCAGCTCCACACCGGCACCGGGCCTGGATGCCCCCGGGGTGCGACACGTCCCTCCGTTAGAAGAGCTGTCGGCCGAGGAGACCGCGATTCCCTGACACGTTTCTCACACCAACAGGCGGGAACGCGGAGCGCTTTCTCTCCTCGGCAGCCAAGGGGCTCAGCCAGCTCTGGGGCAGCGGGTGGCTGCACCCGCGGGGTGGCGGGCGGGCGCCGGACCTTTCCCCGGGAGGATCAGGGCGCTGCCTGTGGCCGAGGGGTGCCGGGGAGCCCCACCTCGGGCCGAGCCCCGCTCTACCGGTAACTCTCGTCCGGAGCTTTTATCACCAGGTCGCCGAGGCCAAGCCTGAGGAAAACACAGCTACTCTTGAGAACACCGCCGGCCCCACTGGCCGCCGGCCCCACTGGCCCCCACCTCCCCGTCCCCACCTCACGTTATCCACTCCTTCAGCCCGCCTCACCGGCCGTGCCAATCAGCACCGCCCTTACTCCGCCCCGCCTCTTGCGGACCAATCAGCACCGCCCTTGGTGGTGCGGGCCGCGGTCAGCGGCGCGGGCGGGCGCCTTTGATGCCGGCGGGCGGTTAATTCCGGAAGCTCCTAGGGAGCGCGAGGGGAGCGGCGGGGCGTGGCCGGAGGGGCGGGGAGTAGGAGAAGACCCCGCCCCTCCGGTCCCGCCCCTGGCGGGCCCGCCGCGCGCCGCCGTCCGCGAGCTCAGCGCGAGGCCCCGGCGCGGGGTGGCGCCGGCGGCGGGAGAGGAGGGGGGGCGTGGCCGGCGCGCGGGCGGTGGGGGGGCGGGGCGGCGAGCGGAGCCGAACCGAGTCGTTGGTGGCCGGAGGCGGCGGCCGGTCGGAGCGGCGGCCTCGCCATGGTGTTCCTCAAACTCCGCGAGCAGGTGGGTGCGCGGGGGCGGCGGCCGCCTCCCGCCTCTCCCCTCTCCCCTCCCTTCTCCTCCCGGTGCCGCTGGGCGCGGCGGCTGCGCGCTCTTCCCGCCTCCTCCTCGCCGCGGTGTGGCTGTGCGTGCGTGTGTGTGTGTGACAGGCGGCGGGCAGGGGGAGGCAGCATGGCTGCTGCCGCGGCCCGGCGGGGACGGGGTTGGGTGGCGCCCGCCCGGCGGCGGGAGGCGCCATGTGCTCCCGGTGCGGCCACCGGTGCCCCCTCGGTGGCCCCGCCGGGCGGGCGGGGGCCGCCGCCCCGCGCAGGTATCGGGCCTAACAGGTGGCCCGGGAGCCCGCCCGCCCCCTGCTTTGCCCTTTCCTCCCCGCCGCGGTGGCGGGCTGGCCCCGGAGCTGAGGGAGGGACGGCGCCCTGCCCGGGGTCCCTGCCGTGCTTCCCGCCTCGGGAGCGGAGGAGAGACCCGGGGGTGTGACGAGGGCTCTGCGGGCTCCCCCGCGCCTGTGTGTTGGAGGGGGGAAGGTCTCTGGGTGGCGCTGAGGGAGCCTGGGC
Source organism: Columba livia (assembly GCF_036013475.1). NCBI lineage: Eukaryota > Metazoa > Chordata > Aves > Columbiformes > Columbidae > Columba > Columba livia. The sequence continues at coordinate 37,960,802 of NC_088603.1, read as the reverse complement.
CGGAGGGACTGACTGACTGCCCGGGCTGAGGGGCTTGGTCCGGGCCAGCCGGCTCGGGAGCCGCGGCGGAAGGCGGCGTGCTCGGGACCCGGAGCTCCTCTCCGCCCGGAGCCGGACCCGGGCCGGGGCGGTGCTGCCCTCCGCCGTTTCACGTGCCCCAGAGCTGCCCGCCCGGCCCCTCCCGCACCACCTTTCCCGTTCTGGCCTTTAAAACCTTTTGTTCGGCTGCTGTGTCTTTCTCCTCCGTGGTCATGACAAGCCTTCCACGAGTCCGTCCTCCCCTTCTGAAAACAAGGTTTTTCGTGCCTTTAGTGGCTTGTTGCTTTCATCGCATCACACCCTTCTTTGTTTGCTAGACTCTTTGGTTTCCATCCCAGCTTATGAAAAATACTTGTCTTGGCTGCTCTGTCCCTTTCTGGTGTCTCCCAGGTCCTACCTATTGTCTCCTGTGCAGTATGAAGATACAAAGGTGGGAGGGTCTGCTCTGCCAGTTTGCCGTGTGTGAAAAGATGCTTGCTAGAAAATGAATGTTCTCGTGTTTTCATGCGTGTTAGACCAAATTACCTGTAAAAACTCATACACCTCGCTGATGCTCTCCTTGATACTCTTTCTTAAGATAACTGACTGTAGGACTTGGAGACCTCTTCCCTCCTCCTCCAAAAAAAAAGCCACACAGAAAAATACACCTAGAAACTTGGCAGTGGTTAGGCAACTGGTATCCTGTGTCTGTTTACTACACTGATCACTATCAGCTCATGGTTAGCTGCTTGTCCTTTCATCAGCCTGCATATACCTCTGTCTTCCTACACTTGTGTTGTATGGTCGCTTGGGATTTTGTTCTAAAAAATGTTTAACAATATAGGGTTGGGATCTTTATGCTCTGTTATATTGTATGTAAACTTAGTGAAGTCTCATGTTTTTTGAGAACTTCATCTATGAATGAGCAACGATTGTGGACCTGAAATAATGGTAGTGTCTTTGAATTAGGTTTCTTTTTAGGCTTCATTACTGTTCTTCTATGGGAGGCTCTCCACAGGAATGAACACTTGTTCATGTTTTCTATTAAATAAGACCTTCTGTTAGAAAAGAAGAAATAAAACTCTTCTGCAAGTAATCATTGTCAAATAACTAGCAAAAAACCCATCATTAAAATATTAACATGAAAGTATTGTATTTCATAACTTTTATTGCAGGAAGGATCCTTCCATTAACTGAGGCTGAGGTGAAATACTGGACTATGTGGGACCACTGGTCTGAAGAGTAGTGCATGGGAGGCTTTCAACTTCTATTGTAATGCAAGTTTTAATCCAGAAGTAAGAAATGGATTTTTTGATAGTATGGATCTATGAAGGTGCACTGATGCACTGGGAATCGAAGTATTCTTTCACATAAAAAGGGGCTGGTAGGGGCAGGGAAAAGAGGCGGAAGAGGAAGAGAGAGAGGGGAGTGCTGATTTTGAAGAGGTTTTTACAGAGGGAGTGATTTTTAGCAACAGCTGTATTTCTGCTGGGTGTCAGTTGCTTGATAATTTGTTACAAACTAAATTCTGTTAAAATTGCTTTCTTTAAGAATGCCCAAAGTTATGACAAATCATATTAACAGTAAGTATCTCTGTCTTGCTAATTACAGAGAATTCTTCCAGGTCAGCGTTCTTGTGCAGTATGTTGCAAGATGTCTCGATTTCAGAACTAGATGCTGCGCTAAGATCATAACACCACCCGATCGTTATTAAAAAACAAAGCAACAACAAAACAAACAAACAAACCACAAAACCTCACAAAAAACTAAAAACAAACAAACAAAACCCCTCCAAAACCCTAAAAATCCACAAAACAAAAAAACCCAAACAAAACAACCCACCCCCCCCCCCCCAAAAAAAAAAACCCACCAAAACCAACTGTGGTACTATATGAAAGTTTGTATTCAATATTTCATAAAACATATTACCTGTTTGCTTGAACCATATACTTTGTTTCCTTTAGAATAAAGTAAACTGTCAGGTGTGTTTGTAGTCCCTATGGTGACTCTCTCTTCAGTGGTGGCTGTTTCATGGAGGGGTGCAAAGCCTGCTCTGTTTGTACTTTTCAGCTGGTATGAAGGAGGGAGATGATTTACTAATTTACTTTTACAACAGACAGATTAATAACTTTCTGGAACAAAAATTCTCCTGAAGTATTACCTTCCTGTAATTATAAAATTTTTTTTTTTTTTCAAAAATCAACATAAACCTGTTGATTTTGTTCTTTGATAATGTATTTAAATGTCATAATTGTGCTGGGGAGAGGCAGCCTGATATTTTCTTATACTTGATTTAGTTTAGTTTTTGAAGTTACTGCACACTAGCGTAGAAGCAGCACTTCAGAACTTACAGTGAAGTGAGAAATTCTGCTCTGAGACTCTTAATTGAGCTCAGAGGGTGAAATCCTAGTTCTGCTTGCAGTTGATTTAATTTACTTAGTACACTGATAAACAAAACTTTGATCCTACAGATGCTTAATGCTCTGTGAAGCTCAAATATTTGGTTGTCTGTGGAGGCTGGTTTGATACATGTAACTTTCAGGAATAAAGGTTTTCCATGCCCTGAGAAGAGCAGGCGTTTCCTTAGGTTCAGCAAGCAGCCAGCAGGTACCTTCAATAGGAATTTGTGTTAGCACTGCTTGAGCTTTATTGCTTTGCAGTACTGCAAGGTAGGAATATCTTTCAAAGTTTTGAAATAATTCAGAGTGTATATTGCACTTTCAGAACTGACTTGTGTTTGCTTTCAAAGTATGTTAGGTATAAAAAAACCCCATAAGCTGTATTTGTGAATTAGCATTTGAAACTAAATTGAACTATATTGAGCAAAGTTGATGCCTCTAATGCTCAACAGGAAACTTTAACTCTGGGGTAGAAAGAGCAATCAATCATTCAGGTGTCAAGTTAGGAGCTGTGGATTGTTCTGGGTGCTCTTGTTTTGTTGTACAACATTGGACTGACATTTAAAAACAAATGAAGCAAATCTGAAAATTCTGTCACTGGAGGTGAAGCCATTCAAAGTAGAGATGAAAAATACAGTAAGCGTACCATCTGATGAAGGTATTTTGCTCTTTGGTTTGTTTGCCTGCAGACTGTCTTCGTAGACTGATGCTTGTATACCAGGTTCCTCTAGATGAAAAGCTGCTTTAACTAGTAAAATACCAAGTGAGAGGGAGACTATAAAGGTTTATTTCTTCCTGAAACACCATGATATTCTCCTGTAAGCAACTGCATTGAAAGCAAAGTTTGGGTCAAGGTTCACTGATGTTTTATCAGACGTTTTTTGAGGAGAGTAGTGTGCGTTGGGGAAAGAAAAAGGAGTAACTTGTGTGTCTTCTGGTATTTTTATTTTCTATCCAGTCATCATTTCTAGGTATATTAGCTGTTTCCCAGAACAGGTAAATTCTTGCTTGAGAGAGCTGTGAGTTAGTCTGTCTTGCACATAAAGAGTAATTGACAACCCAGTTTTTCTTAGTGGGTAGGGGAAATTTGGATTGCCTGACAACCGAGGGATTCGTTGCTTTTCTGTTGCAAGCCTTACCTGCATATGGGCAGGATGTCTTTCTAGCATCAGCCTTCATTTCAGTAGGGTTTTGTTGAAATGCATGAAGCTCTTATGAAAACTGGCTGATTTTTTTTTTCTTTGATTTTGCAGCTATATAACTGCAAAGCTCATTGGATGCAGTGTTATTATAGTTGGTATATCTTTATTATTTTCTTTCAGGACATCATAGGTTTTATTATGAATTTCTTGTTTTCTGTGAATCTTCAATATGTAATAGGAAGAAATCTTAGTGCTTGTAATAATGGACAATTGACAGGAATTCGTATGGGATTTTCCTGTATGACTGCTAGACTGTGCTTGAGGCAGTGCGTTTATTCCCAGAAGTGAGTGGAAAGGATTGGGGTATGAACAACTGTATGATATTAGAGTGACCACTTATCTTCAAAGCCCTTGAACAGTGAGAGCACTGACTTCTTTATTGCCCATTTATATCTTTCTCTTAGCTTAGATGGATCTTGTTCAATTGGCAGTTAAACAAATGTTTGCAGTGTCATAGTGAACACCCTGAATGCCTGTATGGTTGCTATTTTCATTACTGCCAGCGTTAGACTTCGTTCTTTTAGAATTCATGCCAAGAATAAATGTCCCAACTAGTTCCTTGTTACACTAAGAGGAGGAATGGTCTCCTGTGGTGATGAAAGGAGCTGCTGCTGTTCGATGAGGGAGGGATATGGTAGGAGTGGAATGATGTAGTATTTCTCTACAAATTTTCTTCAGACACAGACTAATGAAATGTGTTACTTTAAAGTTACTGTTCTCTAAAAAAAAGATACTTTTGGGAATCTTGTTTCGAAGTTGAGAAGCACTCTGTGCGCTCTAATCTCCATCACACATGCTTCCTAAAATTTGCACCTAATCTGTTTTAACTGTATACAAAATAACTAAATTAGGAAGTTGTAATACTTATCAAGATAGCTTAAGTATTACTGTTAATTCTCATGTTCCTAGGCTAAGAACTCACATGTACTGAAAAGGTAAGTTTCTTTAATTGATGGAAAACTTTGAGTAACTTGAACTCTGTTTATCTTGTTATACGCAGTAATTACTAGACCTTCCATTAGAATGTGTTGAGAGAACCTGGTTTGACCACGTGTTTGCTTTGGAGTATCAGATTCTCTGATGATAACTTGGGTACTTCTGAGTTGTGAACAAGCAGTTCTCAGTGAAGAAAACAAACTTCTTCTTCTTTTTTTTTTTTTTTTTTTTTAAGGAAGAGGGGAAAAAAAAGGTGGGGGAGAAACAAAGCAAGCCTTGATTCTGCAGTCAGATCCTTACAGCAGATCCTGTTAACTCAGTGCCATTCTGTGGTTCTGTGAGGGCATAAAGGTCTATTCATGCAGATAGCATTGAAGGTTTGTGACCATTACTTGGAGGCAAATATCGGGGGGAAAAAAACTGAGGCAAATGTGCACATGCCTATGAAGAAGTGGCTTCCTTAGCACCCACAAAAAAGTTGGTTCCTGTAGGAAACCAGTAACTGTTGAGACTCTGAACTAGCAACCGCTGTCTGATGTGGATTGTTATTCCATTCGCTGAAATGGGTTGTGGAATAGGATGATTGAAATTAAGTATCTTTGGTATTATACACTTCATATCTTCCACTTTATCTTTTAGCAGCTAGTTTGTTTCTTAGTTGCTCTACTTTTTATTTTTCCAGTCAGCTGGGCCTTCCCAGGGTCAAACTAATATTTGATCATTTGCTTTCTTGCTCCTGCCAACTTTTTGTTCTTACCTCTCTGCCTATTTCTGGAAATTGAGTGGGAGACTTGTTGCCTTAGTTACAGTGACTAACCATTTCATAGTTATTTATAATGTGTGTGTTTAAATAACCTGTATCATAATACGATTCGCAAAACATTTCACATCAATTAAAAAAAAATGAGCAAAGCAATCCATGTCTGAGTCCTGGGAGCATGTTTACAGTGCTGATTCTCAGAGGTTTGTTTTCCTTTGTTGGTGGAGGTGGAGGACAAGTTCTAATCTGGTGTTTGAAGGTGAATTTGAAATAAGGTATCCTGGTGTTATCCTTTGTACAGATAAAGACTGAATCTTAATATCAAGCTCTGAAGTATCAGGGAGTGTTATTCTTCCTCTCCTTCATAATGATGCAAGTACTCTCACCAAGGGGTGGGAATATACCAGTTTAACTGTGTTGATTCAATTGTGGCTGCTCAGGTGTGGGTGAATTATGCCAGCACTCACCCATTTCAGCACAAAAACTAGAGCTAATGCAAGTGGTGGGACTGAGTAGTTGGGAGGGAAAGGAGGATACGACTTGTAGGCAGCTGGGTGGGTACAGAGGGTTGAAGAGGAAGCACCAGCTGTGATACACAAATGAGTAAGGGGCAAAACAGTTGATCTATAGAATCCTTGTAGATTGAGGAACTACATGTTAGCTGAAGCACTTAATGGCTTCTCTCCTGTAATAAAGAGGTGCTCTTTGTTGTGAGTTGGATATTATCTTAGATTTTCATTTATTATTTCTACACTAATATGTGTATGTGAGTTGAGTGAACAATACCATGTAAGTAGATTGTTATTTACATGGCTAAAGCCTACCTATTCAGGGCAGTCTTAATACTTAGATTTTTTTCCCACTAAACTACTGAAACTGTATTTGAATTTGAGAGATGTAAAAGAAAGGTCTGTCTATTCTAAAACTGGAGTTTTGGGTAAAACAAGAAAAAGCCAAACCACTTTGCTTAGGCTTATGTTGTTAAACTTCAGAACTGTGTTTACAGAGATGCAGGGTACTTTCCTGCCCCAGAGTAGGAATGAATGCCTCCTAATAGCAAACTGTGTCACATTAGGAGGACTTTGTGAATGTTCATGTTTATATGCAACTGCCTATTCACATGGGTCAATCCATTTCTGACTGTGTCCTGAACTGTTGTGAAGCCATCCTAAATGTTTGATGTTTTCATACTTTCAAGAAATAAACTGACAAGTAATGGCCTTCCTAATTCCAGGTGATGGACGTTTGTTTATAAGTTATTCTTGGTCAGTCTGCAACCATACTTGAGGTTCACTTGCACTTTGTGTTGAAATCCTGTACTTCAGTTCCATCCAGTGTCAAAAAGAAATTGTGGGTACACCTGGATTCTTTTTGACTTTGGCAAAAAGAAGATAGAACAGTATGTTAATAAAGAAGAGGGGACACAATCAAGAATTCTTGTCAGCATGACAAAAGGAGAATGAAATTGCTGTAGGTAAAGCATTGAGGCCAAAATGAGCCTTTTAGAGCTTACAGAATTTCTACCTATCATGAAGAATTCAATGTTTTGTTTCAAGATTTTGCTGTTTATCCTCTACATTTTGATATCATGAAGAATTCAGTGTTCTGTTTCAAAGTTTTGCTGTTTATTCTCTATGTTTGAGTAGTTCCATCTATACTGGTATGTCTAACAGGGAGGAAGTTGAACCTTCCATTTAGAAACCTGGTCGTCTCACAGCAGGCAGCACAAGAGACCAAGGATCTGTCTATCTAGCTCATAGCTGAAGGACCTACTTGAATTATAGATAGCTGAACTGGGTGGGGAAAAACACATTCAGGAAGTTCTGTAGTTATTTATATACTAACATAATCTGAAACTAATGCATAAAGTAGTCATTTAAATTCATTGCTGCAGACTCGGTTTTGTATAATGTTAGGGGTAACTGGTATTTTTTTCCTTCCCTGTCCCATCACTAGACCATCTGCCTCTTCTGTCCATGGCTCATGTTAGTGGGCTGGCAGTCTATGCAAAGTCTCTTTCCTGCCTCTGATCTCTGTGTGGTGTCTGCTGCTTATTTTCTGCCTCTGCTAACACTTCATTCTCTCACCAGCATCACCTCGCAAAGCCTCGTTTATAGGTTAAAATGAAGGAAAAGCACACATAAAATACATAGGTGAAGAAAACCAAAATGCTGATATTATTTTTCTGGTCATGTGATTACTCATTGTTTTGAACTGAAGAAATGTCCTGAGTCATGGTACAAGGAGACTTCAGAAATAGCACAGTAATGGAATTCCCTACCCCTCGCCTCCGTTCCTTTGTAACTGCAGAGTTCTGTTTGGTGCTTGCTGTGTTTGCTGGAACATGAGGATCAATAGAAAGAGTTCTTATGCTAATATTGTGTTGCTGTGCAGCCTCTTTGCCAAATTAGAACTCTGTATTAGTACTGCCTGGTACCTTTCATTTCCTTTGCTCCTCAGTTCCAGGAGCAGTATTTTGTTTCATAGCTCTGCTGTTATCTGTTTAAAATAGTGTTCTTTCATTCTGGAAGATAATTTTCAGTATTAAGGAGGACTTGTAGAACTTTCTCTTCTTGGTTTTCTGTCACCTGCAAGGTCGCAATTGCCATTACTGTCCTGCAGCATTCCTGACCCCATAGTAACCACCCATCATTTATTTCTTCCACTCCTACCCCAGGATGTCATGTTTTCTGTTCTTTCCATGCACCAGCACACAGCCATTGAAATATTATCTAACACTACAGACTGAACGCTGTATTAAAGTAGAACTTTTCAAGTACACAATAAGTAACATTTTATGACTTGTCCATAGACATGTGTCTATTCTTTTTACCATAAGTTTAACAAATTACAATTACTGCAATCAGCAATCTAAATAGTCATTTTAATCTACTCCAGAAAAAATGGAGCTCAAGAGAGGAGAAGGTCTTCATGATGAGAACAAAAGAATGGTGAAGAAGGGATTTGCAAAGCACTAGAGTGAGAACAAGAAGGACAAAAATGGTTAGGATATCAGAAATTGCTGATCACTGATACTGACAAAGCTCTTCTAATGAACTTCAGAGCTGATCATCCAAAACCCAACAGGTATCCAGCCACCCTGTGGACCTCTGTTTGCAATGACTTCAAGGGGCTTGTTCCTTTTACTACCTGCTGCACCTTTCTACAGCACAGGAGGGAAACTCACAGCATCTGTAGTCTCAAAACTAACACTGTGAATAATATAGGGAAGAGTGCTTTCTACTGTTTTTCTATACCTGGAGACGTAAAAAACGGATTCGGGTCAAGTATATAAAATTTGTTATCTTGCAAGGGCAAATATAGTTGTGTGCAGCCACACATTTTATTTTTGAAAAAGGTTTGATTTTGTGCATTGTGTATTGGCTGCATTTTTTTTTTTTTAAGACAACATTTAGCAAGTCACAAGTGCTTAAAAAATAGTGTGGTATTTTACAGTTTGCATTCAAACAGATTAGTTGTGAGTTCCTCACCTGAAGGCTGATAACATTCCCGCAATGCTCTCTTTATGTGTTAAAACTGCTTTAGTAATCATTTTAGTATTAAGCTTATTGCGTACATAATTAAAGAACTGCTAGCATCAAAGTAGAAATACCACAGTTTGTGACTTTGTGCCCGAAAGTAGTTGAATTATTTTGCTGAAAATGTAGCATGACTATTAAAAAGCAGTTGGTTTAGTCTTTGTATTTCAACCTAAGCCTCATCTGGAAGGCTCTCATTGGCTGTTGCAATGGCTGTAGAAAAGACTGTAAGCATTTAGGGTATTGCACTGGTTTCCTGTCTTGGGATCCAACCCCTTACATGGGGCAGTGGTGAGATATGTTTCCTTCTATAAAGTTCTTAACTGGAACTTACATAAGCCAGAGAAATAGTATCTGTTGGAATGACAGGAGGAATAGCAACACCAGTTGTGTCTGTGGAGACTGTCAGAGGAGATGTTCAGCTCCCTTTCCCTGGAAGCTCACCATACCCGTATTAGCAGTGCTCTCCTCCATGCTGCTTGGAGGTGTTGCAAAGTCATTTTGGAACTGTGGTTCTGGAGTAAGTGCCGTAGAAAATTGGCTTTTTGCCTCCTGAACGACCACAAGCAGATATAAATCTTCTAGGCCTGAAGCTTGGTCTTGTGGCAGCCTTTGGCCACAGTTAACTGAACCCAAAGACAGAGTGAATGTGCCTGCAGAAAAGATCTCGGAAATGTCTGCCGGAGTTCAGCCTTCTACGCTGTGGGAACCCTTATTGCCTCTTATGAAATATGTGTGTTTTAAGACATGTTCACAAAAGCTCCCCCTTTTTTTTTCTATATCATGACTACAGTGCCCACTACTTCTTCCCTTATGTCAGCTGACACAAGTTCTTTCTGGGAAAAGTAACTGTAAAAGTAGGATGGATAGCTGAAGAAAAGATGAGGAATTGTTGGAATTATGTACTTTGACCTCAAGATTTCCTGACCTGTTGTGTGGAGTGCCATGATGTAGCGTGGCTGTGAAAAAATGCATCATCACAGGGTGCCTGTTCAGAATGCCAAGTTCTTTGTGTAGTATATGATGCAGCTGCGGAAGTGAGCTGGCAAAACTTTGGTGTGTGTTTGCAGTCTTCGTGTTGTTTTGTGGCTGGTTATTGTTGTTTTCTTTGTGGTGGTGTTGGGGTTTGTTGCTTGTTTGTTGCTTGTTCGTTGTTGTTGTTTTTTACTAAGTAAGAATCACACAGCACCTTCAGGATGGACAAGGGATCAGACCCAGCCAGCATGGGTTTAGGAGGGGCAGGTCCTGTCTGACCAACCTGATCTCCTTTTATGATCAGGTGACTCACCTGGTGGATGAGGGGAAAGCCGTGGATGTGGTGTGTCTGGACTTCAGCAAGGCCTTTGACACTGTCTCCCATAATATACTCTTGCAAAAGCTGGTAGCCCATGGCTTGGACAAGTGTACTCTACGCTGGGTTAAGAACTGGCTGGAGGGCCGGGCCCAGAGAGTACTGGTGAATGGGGCTGCATCCAGCTGGCGGCCAGTCACTAGTGGTGTTCCCCAGGGGTCAGTGTTGGGTCCAGTCCTGTTTAACATCTTTATTGATGATTTAGATGAGGGGATTGAGACCATCATCAGCAAATTTGCTGATGACACCAAGTTGGGAGGGAGTGTCAACCTGCTGGAAGGCAGGAGGGCTCTGCAGAGGGATCTGGATAGACTGGAAAAATGGGCTGATTCCAGTGGGATGAAGTTCAATAAGGCCAAATGCCAGGTGCTGCACTTTGGTCACAACAACCCCCTGCAGCGCTACAGGCTGGGCGCAGAGTGGCTGGAGAGCAGTCAGACAGAAAGGGACCTGGGGGTACTAATTGACAGGAAGCTCAACATGAGCCAACAGTGTGCCCAGGTGGCCAAGAAGGCCAACGGTATCCTGTCCTGTATCAAAAACAGCGTGGTCAGCAGGACAAGGGAAGTGATCCTTCCCCTGTACTCTGCATTGGTGAGGCCACACCTGGAGTGTTGTGTTCAGTTCTGGGCCCCTCACTTCAGGAAAGACATTGAAGTGTTGGAGCGGGTCCAGAGAAGAGCAACACGACTGGTGAAGGGACTTGAACATAAGACCTGTGGGGAGAGGCTGAGGGAGCTGGGGTTGTTTAGTCTAGAGAAGAGGAGGCTTAGAGGTGACCTCATCACTCTCTATAACTACCTGAAGGGAAGTTATAGCCAGGTGGGGATTGGTCTTTTCTCCCAGGCAGTTAGCAATAGGACAAGGGGGCATGGGCTTAAACTCTGCCAGGGGAAATTTAGGCTGGATATTAGAAAGAAATTCTTCACAGAGAGAGTGGTCAGGCATTGGAAGGCTGCCCAGGGAGGTGGTGGACTCGCCGTCCCTGGAGGCTTTTAAACTGAGATTGGACATGGCACTTAGTGCCATGATCTAGTAAACGGACTAGAGTTGGACCAAGGTTTGGACTCGATGATCTCTGAGGTCTTTTCCAACCCAGTTGATTCTGTGATTCTGTAAAGAAACAAGGAAAATTACCCATAAAAAGCAAGGTTCAGAACAGGCAGAAGCATTATGGTGTGTTTTTCTTGTTATTCTGTTCTCCTTTTAAGAGGTTAATTAACAGCCAAAACTTTGCTAATTATGTGACTTGGAAATTATCTACCACAGTGAAGGCCAACATTTTCAGCTGACAGATAGGAGAAGGAATACAGATACAAGAACTACTGAGAACGAGTATGTTTTGGTGTAGGGCAGGACTTGGGGGGGGGGTGGGGGAAGGGGAAATAAAGTACGTTGTCTGAATGAACTTCAGTCTTTAAAGTCATGTGGAGTAGGTACATTTTTTGTGAAAGGGTAGGAGTTCCATAATTTTAGGATGGAGCTTAATTACATTCTTTTTACTCATTTGCAAAGCTTATAATAATGATTGAAACTCACTGGCTTCTAATCTCCTGCCTAAGACTATGGTTTGATATTTAGTTGCAGCTGAGCTTAAGCAGTTGCTCATTCTGTTCTTCTGCAAAGTGGTGAAAAGAGCAGGGACAGACCAATTATTTAGGCTAGCATATGACTGCCGAGTTGTTCCTTGAAAGTCTTCCTAAGAAGGAGCTAGAAAGGAGTGTTTTGGCTCACATAAACTTACTCTCATGTCTTCCTTTACAACAGAAGTCCTGTAAATGCAGAAGAGGCATCTTCTGTGAGTATCCTTTGGTTTGAGGGCTGGAAGGCAAGTGGAGGAATTTGAGTGTGGTCTGCCTTGGGCCTCTCTCTCTGGGAAAACAACTCTAGTGTTCCTGGCCTGAAACTTCTTAGAATGTGTTTTGAAACTCAGCGACATGCGTGATTTTCTTGTCTGATTCATGATTGGTTTTGGGTTTGAGTGTGGTTGTGAATTCCTCTTTAATTGTGAGAGAACCTAGGGTCTTAAGGATATCTGCTTCTATTTATAACATGTTCTGTTGACTTACACTGACTGTGAAAACACTGAAACAAGAAAAAGACTTCTGTAACATACTTGTTTACCACATGCGCTGCCTTTCAGGACCCTCAGTTTTTCTTGCAGCATTTCTCAGGGTTCTCCCTCCTCTTAGTCTGATCATGTGCGCTGATATTCATGGGTTTACAACTGGAGCTCTGCAAATGACATCAAAAAGATTTTCTCTTGCCTTCCATCTCAGGAGGCTACAGTGAAAGTATAAGATCATGTTCAGGGAGTCCAGTTACCTGAAAACTGCACGCCAAAAGTAGTCTGTACTTGCTGCAGCCATTTACCGGATAGAAACATGTATGGGCAGAAAGCCCTTCTACTTCTTAACACCCTTGTGTATTGCTGTGTGTGCAGCTCTAATTCTTGGACAGCATCCAGTGACTACTTGGAGTCATGCCTGTTGTGACCAGTGATCCCTCTATCTCCCTGCACAGAGATACATGCTCAGAGTAGGGAGATATCCAACTATAAAATATGCTCATGGAAAAATGACTAAGTTGAAATAAACTAAAATAGTAGTTGACCACTTCTCTAGAAATAGTAATTAGTGAAGCATGTCAATCTAAGAATAAATTGAAGTCTTCTGTCATGGAAGACAAATTGAAATATAAAATTGTAGTTAAACTTGGTTTATGTTCCATGTATGGTTGTATGGATACCACAAGATAAGTGCCTCTGTTGTGCAAATATTTCTATCAGCAGCCAGAGAATATAGCATTTTGAATCGTCTTTAATGAAAACATTATTGAAATGGCCTATTCCCCACTTCATTCTGTTTCCCAGTTTGATCCTGCTGCAAAGCTGTTTAATTATAGTGGGTTATAGATAAGGCTATTCATACATTTGACTATGGTTTAATATTCTGGAATAGACAATGATAAAACTACAAAGCTTGGTTTTTAAAAAATGGGCATGTCTTGACTATAAGAATGTACTGGGAATAATTACCTTCAAAAATAAGGGTATAATAAAATTGCACTTAACAGTCTCCACACAAATAATTGTTTACATATCACCTGTATGTTTGTAAAAAGGTATCTTTTGTATTTTGAGCTAAAAAGCAAAGAATGTGGAAGATTAAAGTCAGGGCACTTGGCCCTCATAATTTAATTTTTTTTTAATTATTATTATTTTTTTTTTTTTAATTTTTTTGGTATTTAGAAGCAAGCAGGGAAGACTCAGTGAAGGTCAGGTTACAGCTTCTGGTTCATGCTTGTTCTTGAAAGTGCTTATCAGCACCTTTTTGTTTATCTAAAATCTTAGGCAGTCGTTCAGGGCCTGTTTGATGAGCAGATCACCTGTCTCTGCTGGGGGCTCTGGAGCAGGTAACTGGAGAGTAGTGTCAGTGCTGCTCCTGGTAGGTGTCAAATCCCACATGGGTGACATAAAAATGTAAAATGTAAACAAATGAACACTGGGATGTGGGTGATGGTGGCAGGGAACAGAATTACAAACAACAAATAAATGTTTTGCAAAGTGTTAATAAGAGTAGTAGTTTGATATTTAAGAAAGCTTACCTAGATATGTGATTCTAGATTTTCTTTGTAAGAGGAGGGAATATGAGAGGTTAGCAGAATCTTATTTGCTATGCTGAAATAAATTAAAATTAGTAGGCAAAGTTTTGAGAACACCTGTATTATGTAGCTGTGTTTAAAAATCAAGTTCAATGTTGTGAATTAAATGACACTCATGATAATTTTTTTACTATTCTGTACTTAATGTTCCCTATCTTATAAGAGATATGGAGTACTTTCTGTTTTGCTTTTTGTATTATGTTGGACAAAGGTTCTCAGTGATAAGACTAGACAAAAGGTTAATCTGTTTTCAGTGTGGTTTATTGGCATGGAGTGTGGGAACTTTGGGGGAATGTTCAGCTTGAGGCTGTAGAGAACAAGACAGGGAAATTTTTAATTTAAAAATTACATTAGGGAATATATGTATCAAATTTGTTAATATCTAAGTATAGCATCTACTTGCATTCAAAGAATGTAAAAAAATAACGCCTAAGTACTATATACTTGTTGCTGAATTTGAACTGCTTCATGGACGGAAGTTATGAGCTAAGCTCTTGGAATGAGTTTGTGAAAGTCCAGTGTTTGAAAGTGGTTTTAGACAACGGTAGCCTCTTCTGGAACAAATGGTATTTTCTTTACAAACTCTTACTCAATTCGTTCAGTGTTGAAAACCAGAGGAAGCTGGGCAAAAGTGTCTGTTATGGAGTGAAATCTGACAGAATTGTACTCATCCTAAAATTTTGACAGACTTTGTGACCAGCCCCAAGTGATTGATTCAGCTCCACAGTATTTTCTTCATACAATAACTGCTTAACTTGAAACATTTTTGAAAGCTTTTTAATTAGTGGGACATGTAATTAAAACAACTTTTTTTTTTCTATTTTTATTTAACGCCCTGAAAAAAAATAATAAATTACAAAGTATAGCAAAAGTGATAAAAGTGAAGTAATTAACACATCGTAAAGGTCATCACATGCTATTTAAATACATCCAAAAAGCAAAAATATAAACCAAGATAATTCACTTTGATTTGACTGGGTCTGCTCTTTATCTAAACAAAGGTAGAAGTTAGTTGAAAAAGTGTTGGTAAAGCAATCAGCTGTCTCTTCTAAAGAAGGGTTATGCCTGGTGAGGACATGTGTTCTTCACAAGTATTTGATGGTGGCTTGCTGGTCTCCTCGCTGTAGCGGGATTTAAGCAGTCTAGGACAGAGGGGAGAGAGATTGCTGCAATGGTGCTTCACTGCTTTGGAAAGATGTGGTATGTTTGTTTCAATATTCATTTTATAGGGTGTTTTTTTGTCTCTGATTTTGGTTATTTTTGATCACACCTGGTTCACTGCACATCACTTTTCAGTTCCATGTTTGGAAGGTAGTCTCCCATCTGACCCCTATCCTCCTCACCCCTGAAGAAGTGAAAAATGTGGCCCAATTCACCTTGGGTTCCTCTCTGTCAAGGAAAAATCTGACCAATTTAACTCATTTTTTAAGAGCACCAAACCTATGTATTTGGAGGTAACTGAATGTACTTTGGAAATGAATTCTGTTTAGTCAGTGTAAGGCCACTTTAACTATAAATGAGCAAGGTCTTGGTTTGGCTAAGTGATCTGCTTTAGATTGATAGCATTATTTAGTTTGGATTAATTTTGCTGGGAAGGTCTGTGTCTACTGTGCATGTGGGCTTAGCTGTAACAATTAACCCATCATTTTTATTAGGTTGGTGCAAAAGTAATTGCGGATTTTGTGTTATTGAAATTTGCTGTTTGATATTGGAATACATTCTTAAATGTGGTTATGTTATGCATCATTTTAATGCACTTTTCTTGCTTTATGCTTTTGTGCTACTGACTTGTTACTTGCTCTTTGATATTTATTTTAGACTATGGAAATATTAGACAAAAAGCAAATTCGAGCAATTTTGTTACTCAAGTTCAAAATGGGTCCTAAAGCAGCATAGACAACTCCCAACATCAACAGCGCATTTGGCCCAGGAACTGCAAATGAATGTACCAGAGATGGTTCAAGAAGTTTTGCAAAGGAGACAAGAGCCTTGAAGATGAGGAGTGTAGTGGCCAGCCATTGGAAGTTGACAATGGACAATTAAAAGTAATCATCAAAGCTGATGTCTCACAACTACACGAGAATGTGCTGAAGAACTCAATGTCAACCATTCTGAGAATGTGCTGAAGAACTCAATGTCAACCATACTAGGATTGTTCAGCCTTTGAAATTGGAGAAGTGAAAAAGCTTGAGAAGCCAGTGCCTCATGAGCTGACCAAAAATCAAAAATCATCATTTTGAAGTGATGTCTTCCTTTATTCCACGCAACAACAACGAAACATTTCTTGATCAGATTGTGGCGCGCAACAAGAAGTGGATTTTATACAACAACCAGCTCAGTGGTTGTACTAAGAAGAACCTACAAAGCACTTCCCAAAGCCAAACTTGTACCAAAAATGGTCAGGGTTACCGTTTGGTCTGCTGCTGGTCTGGTCCACTACAGCCTTCTGAATCCAGGTGAAACCATTATATCTGAGAAGTCTGCTCAGCACATTGATGAGATACACCAAAAACTGCAACACCTGCAGCTGGCATTGGTCAACAGAAAGGGCCAAATTCATCTCCGTGACAATACCTGACTGCATGTCACACAACCAGCACTTCAAAAGTCCAACAAATTGGGCTACAAAGTTTTGCCTCTTGCACCATATTCACATGACCTCTTGCCAAACAACTGCCACTTCTTCGAGCAGCTTGACAAGTTTTTGCAGGGAAAAGGCTTTCACAGCCAGCAGAAAATGCTTTCCAAGAGTTCATTGAATCCCAAAGCACAGATTTTTATGCTATAGGAATAAACAAACTTATTTCCTATTGGCAAATATGTGTTCAATGTAATGGTTCCTATTTTGATTAATAAACATGTGTCTGAACCTAGTTATAATGATTTAAAATTCATGCTCCAAAACCGCAATTACTTTTGCACCAGCCTAATAGATCAGGTTGCACAGAGCCCTGCCCAGCCTGGCCTTGAACGTTTCTAGGGATGGGGCATCTACCACCTCTCTGGGCAACCTGTTCTTTTTTACTGCAGGGTGACAACAAACTGTGGCAGATGCTCTCTGTTAACCCCCTGCTCTCCCCAGTAAGGAAAGGGAATAGGAGGAAAAGGGGGAGAGATTTGAAAGTTGGAAAAGTTAAAAATGCTTTACTAATGCTGCTAATAAATAGAGAAAATAATACAAAATATACAAAACCACTCTTGAATATCTGGAGTTGCGCGGTGGCAGAGTCGGTGTTGCTCCAGCAGCTGCAGGGCTGGGCTGGACTCTGCAGCAAACTGAATTCAGGGGTGCAGGGTCTGAAACTAGGCCTTGGATCGCAGGCACAACAGGCAGGGTCCTCTTCAGATGCCAGCCATGATCGAAGAGAGCGTGACCCTTGTGATCTCCCACTTTTATAGGATGTATGATGTGTATGGATTGGAATTGGTCAGTTTTTAGTCACCTGTTCTGTTCCTCCCTCCTTGTGAATGTGCTTCTCTCACTTGTGGGATGTGCAAAATTTATCAGTAACCTTGGCTGCCATAGCAATAAGACTAAACCTGGGTCTCTTCTGCATACCATTGCTACCCTTATCAGCTTAGCGAACAGTGTCTGAAAAACATGCAGTCAGATTCAGAAAAGTGCAGTTACTTAGAAGAACTTAGCTGAAAGGAAAATTCACTAAAAAAAAAACTGGTCTTGTTTTTAACAAAACCAGGACACCTTCTTGTAAAGAATTTCTTCCTTATATCTAGCCTAAATCTCCCTTCTTTTAGTTTAAAACCATTGCCTCTTGTACTGTCACAACAGGCCCTGCTAAAAAGTCTGGATGTGAGCTGGCAATGTGTGCTTGCAGCCCAGAAGGCAAATTTTGTCTTGGGCTGCATCAAGAAGAATGTGGCCAGCACGTGGAGAGAGGTGATTCTGCCCCTTTACTCTGCTCTGGTGAGACCCCGCCTGGAGTCCTGTGGCCATCTCTGGAGCCCTCAGTACCGGAAAGACATGGACCTGTTGAAGAGAGTCCAGAGGAAGCCACCAAGATGATCAGAGGGCTGGAACACCTCTGCTATGAGGACAGGCTGTGAGAGTTGGGCTTGTTCAGCCTGGAGAAGAGGAGGCTCCAGGGACACCTTATTGTGGCCTTTCAGTACTGAGAAGAGGCCTATAAGAAAGATGGGGACAGACTTTTTAGCAGCACCTGTTGTGGCAGAACAAGGGTTAATGGTTTTAAACTAAAAGATGGGAGCTTCAGGCCAGACATAAGGAAGACATTCTTTACAATAAGGGTAGTGAAACACTGGGACAGGTTGCCCAGAGAAGTGATAGATGCCCCATCCCTG
Source organism: Columba livia (assembly GCF_036013475.1). NCBI lineage: Eukaryota > Metazoa > Chordata > Aves > Columbiformes > Columbidae > Columba > Columba livia. Next base: position 37,942,614 of record NC_088603.1, on the reverse strand, counting down.
GAGACATTCAAGGCCAGACTGGATGGGGCTCTGAGCAACCTGATCTAGTTGAAGATGTCCCTGCTCAGTGCAGGGGATTGGACTAGATGACCTTTGCAGGTCACTTCCAACCCAAACTATTCTATGATTCTGTGACCGTGTCAAAGGCCTTACAGAAGTCCAGACAGATGACGTCTATAGCCTTTCCTTTATGCGCTGATGTAGTCACTCCATCGTAGAAGGCCACCAGGTTGGTCAGGGACTTGCCCTTGGTGAAGCTGTGCTGGCTGTCTCTGCTCACCTCCCTATCCTCCATATGCCTTTGCATAGCTTCCAGAAGGATCTGTTCCAGGATCTTCCCAGGCACAGGAGTGATGCTGACAAGCCAGTAGTTCCAGGGTCCCCCTTTCTACCCTTCTTAAAAATGGGTGTGATGTTCTCCTTTTTCTAGTCACTGAGGACTTCCATCTGACTGCCATGACTTTTCAAATATCACGGAGAGTGGCTTGCCAACTGAAGTAGCCAATTCCCTCTGGACTCGGGGATGCGTCTCATCAGTTCCCATAGATTTATGTATGTTCTGGTTCCTTGGGTGGTCATTAACCTGATCTTGTCTTGCACTGGGAGAGACAGTACCTGTCTTGCAGTTCATCCATTTGAGAGGTGTGGGAAGAGAGCTTGCCAGTGAAGACTGAGGCAAAAAAGTTGTTGAGCACCTCAGCTGTCTCCTCATCTGTTGTTACCAGTTTGCTAGTCTTGTTCATCGGGGGTGGGGAGGGAGATGCTTTTTTTGACCTTCCTTTTCTGGCTGGTATACCTGTAGGAGTCCTTCTTGTTATTCTTTGCATGCTTTGCAGAGTTCAGGTTCAGCCACGCCTTGGCCTTCCTCACCCCATCCCTGCACAAGCAGGCATTGTCCCTGTAACTCTTCCCAGCATACCTGTCCCTGCTTCCACCTCTTGTACATTTCCTCTTATCCTTTAATTTGAACAGCAGGTATTGACTCAGCTATGCTGATCTCTTGCTTCCCTTTCCTGATTTCTTATACCTGGGGACTGGGAACTCTTGTACTCTATGGAAAGCATCCTTAAAGATCTGCCAGCTCTGTTCTGCTCCCTTGTCCCTGAGAGCAGTTTTCCAGGGGGTTCTATTGAGTAATTCCTTGAAGAGCTGGAATTTTGATATCCTAAAGTTCAGAGTCCTGATTCTTCACCTGACCAACATCCCTCAGGACTAGGAACTCCACCAGTGCATGATTGCTGTAGCCCAGGCTGCCTCCAGTCTTGATGTTGCTGACCGACTCACTTGCATTGGTGACCATCAGCTCCAGTATTGGGTGACACAGCACTGGAACAGGCTGCTCGGAGAGATTGTGAAGTCTCCTTCTCTGGAGGCATTCAAAACCTGCCTGGACACGTTCCTGTGTGATCTACTCTAGGTGAACCTGCTTTAGCAGGTGGGCTGGAGTAGATGATCTCTATGATTCTATGATCTCCAGAGGTTTCTTCCAACCCCAACCATTCTGTGCTTCTGTGACCTTCGCTGGTAGGGCTGTCTGTTATCTGACTTAAGAAGGCAACTGCTGCTTGGGTTGCTGGCTGTCCTGGCAGTAGAGAAATGAACATGTGCACTGTTCTTCTATATGTGTTATAGCACTTCTTCAATAAAGATCCAGTGAGGCCATTTGGATGTACTTCTAGTTTTGCTCTCAGAAATTACTCTAAAAATATTCTTTTAAAATGTATTGCTTTCCTTTCAGAGAGGGGGAAACAAATCCAAGGAGCTTTTTACCTATTATGATTTGTCCCTGTTAGTGCACGAGCTGAGTGCTTTCTATCACTTAATTTCATTTTGCAGATGCATATTTTTTTGTTCAAAATAGGATTTCTGTTTTATCATTCTTTCTGACAAACACATAAGTTTGCAGTATTTTCTAAAATGCTCCTATTCCTTCTTCCTGTTTTTCCCCACATCATATTAGGTTGACTGGAAATGTTAAAATCGAAACATGGAAATTAAATTGTGATTAAAAGCCATGAATTAAAAACCAAATTCTTAAAGGTGATGTGCTGGTACCAAATTCCCTCAGCAACTGCCACCCCCTATACTAGAAATACTATTGATCAAGTCTAATCTTTGTTCCTTGGCAGACCTAAAGTATGTGATGCTTTCCTTCCTCTACCAATACTCATTTTTAACTGTTGTTTTCCCCTGGATATTCTAAAATCTGTGGCAGCTGTGTACCAGAAATTCACTGTTCCATAGTAATAATCTAAGACAGGGGTGTCAAACTCATTTTCACCGGGAGCCACATCAGCCTTGCGGTTGCTTTCAAAGGGCTGGTGTAATTTTAGGACTGTACAAATGTAGTAGCAGTTACGTTTACTCTTTTAACTCTTTCGTCCTCTTATGTTTCAAGCACTTAGTTTTTTGTGAAGCCAAACTAACCTTTGAGAGGTAACCTACTATGGAAAAAGTATTCTGAACCCGTTTTTTCTTTGATTTTAACATATATGAATATCACTTTTTGAATTGTAATCACTGCTTTGAATGTAACAAGCATCTGTTCAGGTTGAAAAGAGTCACTCTCTTCTAATCTTTTCAAAGTACAATGTTTTTGAAGAATAGCTGTAGATTTTTAAAAAATCTGTCCTGGTTATGAACTTTCTTGATGGGTTGATTTATGTATGAACTACTGTGACTCATAGCACACTACCTTATTTTTATCCAGATAATTACCTTGCTAAAAGATGTGTGAAATGGTATTTAAAGATTTGTTCCCTCAGCTTCAGGAGCAACACTATTGTCTGCCTCTTTATCTGTCCTCTTAATGTCAGATGAGAATTCATCTTCTGCTTGCTTTGCTTTCTTTTCAAATTTTTAAATTGAAATTCTTTCTGGAGTACTTAACAAAAAGAATTGTAAGAGTGAAATTGAGGACTGTAAAAATGGTACCTGAGGTTCAGTACTGGGTGTGTGTTTTTGCCTTTTTTCCCCAAAGCTGTGTCAATCCCAGGTGTATCATAAGAAATTTTAAAGTTGATGTGGCTTTTTGTATGTGCAGTTACTGTTTGAAGAGATACGCGTGAGCACACTGAAATAACATGTAGGTAAATGTTTTTGAAATCTCTAGAGGGTCTTACTCCTCTTTTGCTGTGATCATTTTTCATTTTCAATAGTGGTCAGAGGATCAACATGTGTTTTCTCTTAGGTCATTTGGGCTACTTCATAGAGTCATGATTTCCAGGCTTATGGATTTGTTATTTCACCTCTTGCTTTTTGCTGGTGAACTGTTCAAGCTCAAAGCTTGTTTCTGAATAGCAAATGATTAAGTAGCATTCAACACCAGCAATGCTCTTAAATCTATTTTTTTAATCTACTTTTTATTTTAAAATGATGTGATATTTTTGCCATGATCTCTGACAGTTCTGCTGATTCATAGTGAAACATCTGGTTCATTTGCCTGTGAAGCTCGTCAGAGCAGTAGTCCTTGCTAAATAGGTAGTCACTGAGGAAACGGTGTTGCGTCGCATCCTCCTACCCCCAAATCAACTCAGCTCACAGCTGGACACTTATATTAATGATATTAGTTTTATGTTAATGATATTAGTTTTATGTTAATGTACCTACTTGTGAACTGTGATTACTGGGGCCAGACGTCCTTGTGAATATCTGCTGCTGATAAACCTGCTGGGAATTGTAAATGCTATTAATATAACCTACAGAATGCTCTGAAATAACGTGCCTGATTTTAACCAACAAAGTGTTAGAGGATCAAGTAAATAAACCAGCATAAGTGGGTCAGATTTTTTTTTTAAAGGTAGTGAACAATTTTCTCATCTTTTAGTTATCTGAAGGCATGAAAGCTAGAAGGAAAAAGTGAGATACAATTTAAAATTAATTGTACATTTAACACTTGTCAAAGCTTGGTATAAATATAAACAAATGATGACAAGGATTTTGGAAGAGCAGATGGATGCCTCTTCTCTCCCTTCTAGCCCCCAAGATATCCAGGAATATCTTTGGGAGAACTTGGTGTCCTTCCTGTAAGTATTCTAGTTTAAATGTAACCATTATAAATAATCTATGTTTGCGTTACATTGAAACAGTCTGTAGCATCATTTAGTACTACAAACTCTAATCTGATGTAAAAGATGGAGCATTAGGTGCAAAATATGTTGAGTTACATATCCTGAGATCCAAAGTAAAGCTTGGGTTTGTATTTCAAAATATATTGCTTTTACTGCAACAAAAATAATGTTGGTAACTTCAGCCTTCCACGTACTTTAAATTTCCAGGACTTTTTAAAAGAAAAACAAAGAAACCTGAGCTTTGCATGTTTTTCCAGTATTGATAATGCGTTTTGTGATAAGCCTTTATACCTTGGTTATGACTTCCATGAATTCTTGTCCCCCACCCACAGAGCTTCATTAGGAATAGCAGCCTTGTATGGCTCGTGGTTCCAGACGCTGGCGATGGCTTTGTCCACCCTCTCTCAGATACTGCCACGAGTCATCTATTTGAATGAGATTTCCGCCCCCCTCACTGGGATTAGTCTCACACTGTGTCTTTACAAGGTCCTTGTTCCTTCCGATGTGGTTACTGCTTTTACTCTGCTCAGCACAATTTGCTTTAGAAGGCTGCTTGCGAGTGTTGATTCTGTTGGTTGGGTTTTTTCCTTTGTCGATGCATTTTTGTCTCGTCTTTGTAACAACAGTTATCTTAAGTAGCTTTCTCTCTGAATTATTGATGTTCTAGAATGATTTCTTGCTTCTATGTATTCACTTTCTCCTTGATCATGTCTTGCATCTATTCTGTGACATAAATATAGTTATATGAAATACATCAGCCTCTGCAGTGTCTAGATGTGTGAGTCTATAGGTGTCTCTGTAGTACTCTAGATTACTGGGTAGAATTCGGCAAATAATTATTAATATAAATTCAGAGAATAAGGGATTCAGTGTCTGTTACTGTTGATAGTTCTTATTTTAACTGATAAGTCTTTCTGTATTCTCTGACTTAACTGCTTCCATAACATGAAGAGCAGAGCATCATGTTGCTCCATGTTCTCTCTGCTATCTTGCCAGACTACCCTTTGAATGGGACCACAGATGGTATGACTCATTTACACTTGTCCTAAGCAGGCGAGGTACTTAACACCAAGTATGTGCCTCTAGCTTTTGATTCCTGTGAAAAAGATAAGTGTTTCCCTCCCCTCACCCCAACTAGAATTATTTTGCTGTAATTCAATCAGATTTTAGTTGACCTTCTTTTTAAAATTGAGCAGGCAGTTGTTTGGGGGCTTTTGTTGTTGTTGTGTTTTCCATCCCCTCCACTGACTAAAGTGCAATTTACTTCATTTTAAAAATATGCCAGTTTCCTGCTGATTTTGCTGAGGCCACTTTTAAATAGGAAAAATGAAGATTACCTAAGAAAATTGCTTTACCAGTTGGATCTAGAAAATACCCTGAGGTACTGTAAACCTACTCTGCTATTCCTTCAGTACCTCTGAAATACAGATAACTCTTTTTTTCCTAGTGTATTACAAAGGTAGCGTATTCTGCAACTTGGGATATGAGTAAATCAGCATTTTCCCTTCTCAAATAGGCTGAGTCTAATAGGGCTTCAGTGTTGACCATTGTCTGGTAGGTCCTGAATGTGCTGAAAAAGGACTTCTCCTCCCACTTTAGAAACAGGGATAGAAAAGGAGATTTATGAACTTGTGTGTTTGGTTTGGGGGAGGAGAAAGTCTTATTTTGACTTTTAATAGGATCTTTTTCCCCTCTTTTACCCACACTTCAGCTGAGGATCTGCTTTTGCAGGTGATGCTGAGGAACATGGGGTGTGTTGAAGTCACACGTGGCACTGAACAGTTTAAAGGGGAAGTGAGTGCAGGGGATAAAGCACAGGCTGGTGTGTAGTCAAGTGCCTTAGTTGTTCAGCCTTGTCCCTTTTCACTTCAGTCAGACCCAAAACCAGGCTCCATGTTGCAATACAGTATCCTTTTCTCCTTTTGAAGGCAGTAAGTTTACAAAAAAAAAATGGACCAGAAGCACCTTTTTCCTAACCTTTATTTGATACCACTAATAAATCTGGGCAAAACTTGGAAATTTTTGTCTATTGTCCCATGGTCTGTCTATATATAAAAATAGTAGCTACTGTTGTAAGATAGTAGCTCTGTTTTTCAACAACTTCCTTTGTTTTCTTGCAGCCATTTCCTATATATGCTTTTGATCAACAAAAATTTGGTAGACCAGCACTCCCTTAAGCCTGTGTAGGTGCCTGTAATGGCCCCAGGGCTGCCTGTCCGCTCTCACCTGAAAGCTGAACGCTTTTGTTAAGGCTCGTACTCCCTCTGATGGCGAACTGCTGCACTTCCCTGGCTTCCCATATTTGCTTTCATCTTTCCCTCTTGGTCTCCATTTTATCTTTTTGCTGTTACGCTGGATCAGACTAAGTCATTTTGTGTGTGTATATGTGTAGTTTTAATAAAAGTGATAAAATCGAAAATCTACCACACTGCATGTACTAGACAGTAATAAGCTAGTTGGTCAGATGGTGGAAAGGAGAGAAAGTTGATTTTCTCTACTTGAATTTGTTTTATATTTTTAAATATCAGAGTTGATCTTCTGTGATTCAGCTGGAGTGTATTTCCTAATGCTTGGCTTAAAGTGATGACTCAGCCTTCCTAAAGCTTGAATAAGAATACTGTGCTCTCCAAAACTTAAATTCTTTGTTCCAGAGGTCGAATATTTGAACAATACCAGCTTACGTATGGTACAAGAAAAAACCAGTACTACAAAGACTCTTACTAGGTATTTTTTTGTGGGATCATTATTAATAAATGACTGTATTTAAAATCTTGAAGTTGTACTAATCAGGATTTAACATATAGAAAATAAATATAAAAGAACAGTATTTGCAACTTGCATGTTAATGATGTGATACCTATGGCTAATTAAAAATTGCCATATGCTAAGTTTGTCATGTAGAGTACGAATAGTGCAAAATAAAGCTGTTTATTATGTGGTTACAGAGATAAAGCGTTATATTTTGTATGTCTTTGTACATGCCTGTGTTGGAGATGAGTTTGAGAGGAAAGATCCTGCGTTACTCATGTGGTAAATGAGCCTTTGCTAAAACATTAATGAGATGAGGAAGAAACCAGATCTTTGTTCTCCTCACACCTCCTTTCTGCTTCAGTAATAGTGGTTTCAAACATTTATTTGATGTGTTTGTTAAATGATTTAATCCAATATCTAACTTTTGCTTAATGTCAGTTATTTCAATGGGTAAAGACTGTGAGTTTTGGTTCTTTGTCACTGACTGTAGTAGTACTGCTTGGTATTTCACAGAATCACAGAATGGTTGGGGTTGGAAGGGACCTCTGGAGATCATCTAGTCCAGCCCACCTGCTGTTTACTGCATGTGGTGCTGCCTTTTACATGTAATGCTGGCAACAGTTTCAGGTGGTGGAAGGGAGGCTGGTAGGAGAAATTTAAATTACTGTAGTGAGTTTTCAGGTGTGTGTTGGTAAGGCTTTCCTGATACCATGGGGAGAAGATAAAATCCAAATTGATGGTGCATCTGAATGGGAATCCCCCATTTAGTTCCATTTGAATGACCAGTAGGTACCATTGGAACATCAGGCTTTCAGGTGTTGCTTCTGTTTCTTGCCTGTGCTTGCACCTGCTTGGGAATCCTATTTAGCACACGTTTGGCAATTTTGGTGTAAGTAGGCGAACCTGTAAACATCAGTCAGAAAGAAGTAGAACTCTTACTTTTGAGCTTTTAAAGTCTACTTGAATGTGAAGTCAATAGCCTTAAAAATTAGGTGCCTGTCATAAATTTGTGAAATAACGAGAGCCTTCCAGGAATTTTGGCACTTGTGTGAGAGATGTAAAAGGGTTATGTGCTGGTAAAAAATTTTATGGTCTCATTCAAGTGTTTTGGTTTTCTTTGATGTACTGCCACCAAGTGACAGAACTTGATATTGCTGATTTTTTAGAGTGATTTCCACCAGCCATGCTCATTCCTTTCTTTCAAACTGAAAAAATTAAAGTATTACTTTGCACTTTTTGGTACATTTGCATGTAATGTTCCCAGTTATTATCTGGACTAATATTACTGCATGGGCAGTCTCACTGAAATTTCTAGGATAGAAGAATCATCAAAACAGGCTTTTTTTTTTTCATCATTCTGCTGTTCGGTTTAGAGGTTCTAGATATCTGTCAGTTATTGGAAATAATAATTTGAGAAAGTTCTAGGGTGAAGTGAGGAATTTTCTGCTTGATTCAAAACAATATAATATAAGCATAAATCCAAACATAAAGATCGAGTATAGAAATGCTCTGATCAGAAAACAGTATTTGTCAGATTTGAAAATGTGCAAAATATTATAGAAACAAAGTTTAAATCCTATTAGACATTTCCTTTTAGAGTATCTTTTGATGTAAAATCTCATAAAAAACCAATTATTAAACTAATACTCTGACCAATACTCAAAGTAACATTGTGTTTATTCAAAGAACCAGTCTTAAGTAATTACATCAGCAGTAAATATTCTTCTGCATTCTCTCTGCAAATATGTATCTTAAGCAGCTGGAAGTATGACTTTGTAGCTATGAGCGGGCCAAGCAGTTGGCACATACACTTTTAGGTCAGCTGTTCAACACAGGGATCTCCATGCAAATCTGTTCAGGTGAGTTAACGGTACTATATCGCCATCTTTTTCAGTCAGTGTTGCTGTTGACTCTGTGCCAATACCGTCTGCCTTAAGGTCTCTACTTGTTTGTGTTAATGTAATCAAAAATCAATTGGTAAGGTGAAGGGTATCAAAGTCGGTAAGGAGAGGGTGTTGCAGGTGGAGTGGGGCGGTCATGGGTTGCTGAGGGTGACCTTGCATCTGTGCAGCTCACACATCCGAGTTGTGCTGTCTGCTCTGCCTTCTGCTGAGCGCTGCGTGTGGTCAGGAATGGTGGAGTTGCGTGTGTGCAGAAATTACAGAAGAGGTGATGTGTTGCCACTGGTTAAGAAGCATTGGTTACATTATCCTGTTTATCATCTGGTCCATATACACTTGAGCTCTATAAAAATTGCTAAGCAGTGAAATTACACTTTCTTTCCAAGAACATGAAGAAAGCAAGACTTTAATTACAGCATTATTTGGGAATATGATTAAAGGTCTGAATTGTAGGTGAGACCAATAGCCAGGATGCATCTGCACAGATTAGCAAAGCTACTTTAAGTGCTGTTTAAAAAGATAGTAACTTCAAGCCCATGTTAGAAAAGGTGGTCTCCCTTCGTATCGTTTCCTTGGGAGTTACCCAACTGCCTTCTTGCACTGGTGCTCAACTGACCTTGTAGTAGGTCAGCTTGGGGGGCTGAATTTGCAAAAAAACCTACAACAATACAAAAAAAGCCCACAACAAAACAAATCACAAAGCAACAACAAAATACCCAAAACAAACACACCCCCCCCCCCCCCCACTTTTAGCTTTCTGTCACTTTGAGTCTCTAGGTCAGTTGATGGGATAGAGGGATAACTGCAGTGGCAGCACAAAGCACATGCTGGGGACATGTAGCTACAGTGGCAGTCCCTCTTCATCCTTGGTTGTACTGGGGCTGAATATGTCATGTGCTTCTCTGTCCAATTTGGAAAGGTGACTGAGGGTTGTTTTTTTTACCTGAGTGATTATTTTATCATTAATACTCATCTAAACAATGTTGAAATGATACAGTTATTTTGGGAGATTCCATGCTTGCTTACCACAGCTGCTACCTTTCCATTTACCTTCATTCTATATGCCCTCTTACCCGTGAAAGCTTTTGAGGGTTTCTCAGCCATCTCCAGGAGAGCTTCATTGTGCATAACAATTACTTAGGGAAGACAAATACCATCACTCTGAACATCCCCTCCTTTCTCTTCCTTCCCCCAGCTTTTATCACTGAGCTTGACGTTATATGGTATGGAATATTCCTTTATCCCTTTGGTCAGTTGAGATCAGCTGTTCCAGCTGTGTCTCCTCCCAACTTCTGTTGTACAACCAGCCTACTTGCTAGTGGGGCACTATGAGAAGCAGAAAAGGCCTTGATGCCACGCAAACACTCTTCAGCAGTAACTAAAACATCCCTGTGTTATGAACACTGTCCTTATAACAAATTCAAAGCATAGCATGCTCCATATAAGCTACTATGAAGGAAATTAACTCTATCCCAGCCAAAATCAGTACACTCAGTAACTTGAGCTAGTGTTTCATATGAAATATTTCCATCTTGTGCATTTTTGGAAAAAGGTAACTACGATAACCAAGTATTTTGGTATGTAACTAAAATGGATAAACAAAAAAAAAAAGAAAATAAAAACTTATTAGGAAGTGATGCCTGTAATTTAATTTTTATAGCATAAAAACAAGCAAACTGTATGAGATCATCTGGTTTGTGGTGGCACTTTTTTGTTGGCTATATTTGTTTTAATTGTTTCTGGATTCTATAAGGCCATGAGAAAAACTGGTTTAGGCCCTGAGCTGATATAGCAGCTGACTGGTGGTGGAAATCTTTAGGAGTGCACAAGCGGACTTCCATTACTACTTTAAGACCTTGTGTTTGGTTTAGCTTTGTATCCGAAGTTGCATACACTGTGGTTTCTTTTTTTTTTTTCTTCAATTTTTTCACTCTGTTTTATATGTCCTAGTTTCAAGATTGAACACCAATTATTTCATTTGAAATGACAGGGTTTTGGGTTTTTTTGTTTATTTTTGCTTTATTTGAGGTCTGTTTTCTTGTTTAGTCATGGCAGTGACTCTTGAGTGGGCTATTGCCTCCCAGTTTAGGCCCTAGTTCAGCTACTTCCTTTTCGCCTTCTAGCATGGGAAAATAGATGAATACTGCCTGTTTGTTTGTGTTTAAAAGTGGTTCTGAAGTTACAAACAGAGCATTAGTGGCAAGCCCTCCCCTAGGGGAGAATTTCCTATGCTGGTATTGCTAGTATGGTACCCACTGATTCTTTGAACAAAGTAGTCCATGTTGACAAAAGTTTATATTAGAGTTTGCTTGCATAACTACTTCATTGGTATAAATTCACAGTGCTTCCCAACTTGCATAGGTTTGGAAAACTTTTTAGTGTAGTTCTCAGCTGAAGATCCAGCTTCTTGCTGTTGAGGAGTGGAAAACACTTCTAAGCTGTTAGTAAGCTCGTAGTAAGCTGAAGCCCTTATGGAGGGAAGTATATATAAACCTGGCATAGTGGAAAAGATCCTAAGAGCTTAGAGGAGGTGTGAATTACTTCTTTTTCCATGTCAGTTTATCAAGGAAGAACAGGTATGTAGACTGTTTGTGATTTTTGGAAAAGTGTTGATGTTTTTGGTGCTTGAGTTCAAAAGTAAATTTGCTTGAGAAGCTAGTGGACATCACTTCAGACTCTGAATGAATGAAAGCTGAAGAAGCCAGTTTTAATAAACAGGCTGTATGTTTATCAGTTCTGTTTTGTTTTATTGCACTGCTTCTGTGTTGAAGGAAACCTCTACACTGAAACAAGCAGTGCCTGCGTAGCTATTTCTATGTTGCTACCACCAGGTTAGAAAACTGGAATTTGTTCTCACTCAGCAGGTCTTACCCTGTTCATCGTACCTTCATAGTGCAGACTGTGACATATAAACCAACAGCAGTAATACGTAGCACCAATAATAAAAAGATGCACTGCTTATACTATTTATCTTTTAAAACACCTGGTTCTGGGAGGGATAACAATGGTATAGGACAATTTTGGTAGAACTTTGTGTTCAGACTCATTTGTAAGACAGGTGTTCCTGTTCAGATGAGTAAGAACTTTAGATGGTTCCACTCCTTTTGTTTTGTCCAAATGTTTCTGTAGCTGCAATGATTTGCATAGAGGTGTTCAGTTTCTAATAGTTGTCATATGATTGGCATGATTCTATCTTTTTTTCCAGATTTCAAGGTAAATTATATTCAGGATTTCATCTGAATAGATAGCTGAACTCACACTCAGCATCAGGAGAAAAATGGCACACAGGACTCTTTCAGATCTTTATTACAACAACCTCCTCAAACTGTTTAGTGTGTGTCTGTATAAATTATTTGCTGTGGCTGATATAGTCAAAAGCCTCCTCTATAGGGAATTCTTTGTGTCTTTGTCTGCTGATGGGGAGGTGTACCTTGGTGTTAAAACTTTTGCCCCAGAAGTCTGCTAATTTTGGATATAAAGTTAGGCCTAGTAAACTAAGGATTAAACATGAGAGTTTGTTGGGGTTTTTTTGTTATTCCCCCCCCACCCCCAGCAAACCTTAATTTTCACTGAGAAGCCATACAGCTGCTTTTTCCTGCTAAAGCTTAAGGTAAACTGTTTACCAAGTATGGATAAGATCTATATTGCTATATACTTCAATACAGGTGAAGTTCATAATATTCACTTGGGTCAGTTTCCAGGGGAAAGCTAGCTTGGGTGATTTTGTTCTTTCTTTTTGAATCTGAACCATTTTGTTGATATTTAAACAAGACAAAACAAAACCCCAAAAGGTACTGACTTTAAAACAAACCAAAACACACCACAAAAAAAAGTTTCAGTTTATTGATACATAAGTATAATTAGGTTAAAAAATAGACATCCCTTAGTAGGAAACATGCTGAGATTTGAAGAACATCTGGTGGTTTCCATCAGTCTGGGCGGTCAGGTTTTGTTCTAACTTGGTACTATGCTGTGAAACCCAGTAGGCGCTGCCTTCATTTTTAAGACATTTTGTACCTCCCTGCTTTAAGTTTAAAAATACAGCCTCACAGGGAGAAAGGTGGCTATGTTGTCACCATTCTCCAGTAGTAAAACTATTCATAGCATTGCTGAAGAAAGAACTTGACTTTCTCTCATTTTCCTCAAGGAGTTCCTTTGGTCTCTTTCCCTGTATAGTCAAATGAATTTTGTGTCTCTTCGTTGATCCCGTTAAATCTCCTTAGGTACACAGAATAATCAAGTGGGTTCTGTTCTGCACTGCTGGTACCAGTTGTGTTTTTACAGCATTGAAGAGCTGCAGCTTCTTTTAGTTCCTTAGTCTCATGTGCTAGAGATCTGGAGGCCAGGCTGCTTTGTGGTGTAGGTGTCTCCCATAATCCGACAGGAGTTGGAGCCTTTAGTTTGCAGACCTGTGTTTTCCAATTTTATATGTTGTGAATTTTTTTCTTTTTCTCACCTGAGCTGGCTTGGACAGGAATCAAACTGGAACAACTTAAGTCCAAATCACAAACTATTAGTAGAAAATGTCTTGACTTCCATGAGGTAGAGAGAAGTGTTGGTTTCCTGGCTCTGTTCCTTATGTCTTTCTTGAGCATGGAGTGTCTGTAAAGGTAGTAGTTAATACTACTTTAGTTAGGAAACTGAAAGTCTTGTGCAATACAAATGTGATGCACATCCTTATTTAAAAATACAATGCTAGCTAAAATATTTCCAGAAACCGCACTTGCTGAAGAATGAGATTTTGGACACAGTTTGCTAGTATACTTTTTACAGGTCATGGGAAGTGTTTATGGCTGGAAATGGTTCTTTCTGGGGTAAATTATTCAGAAAACTGAGTTGCCAGACAGCTGCAAGCTAGCTGTAAACATTTGTAGTGTACTGATAAGAGACTTTAAGTGAAAGAAATTTGGGCTGATTTTGACAGCCCAATGGTAATAAAAAACTTCTATCAATCCATTATTTGTGTGTAATGGGTACCGGAATGATGCCTGTTTCTCTGACCTTCCCAAATTTAATGTACTGGCTACAAAATAGTGTGGTGCTATAACTTGAATTGCTATAAGCAAGTCTGGGTTGAACTAATTAAGATAAATTTTATTTTTCTCTTTATCTTGGTAATAGCTGGGTGAGGTGTGTGGTGTGGTTTTGTTGTTGTTTGTGTGTGTGGGTTTTGTTGTTTTGTATTTTTGTTTTGGTTTTGTTTTTATAATTTTTATTTTAGCTAAAAATATATCCGTGGACTTCAACTTGGTCTGGCACCTGATGCAGAAAACCCGAGTCTGAACTTTGGCTGAATTACAAAGCTAGATGCTTGTGGCAGTTTGTATGGTCTACCATTTCTGCAGAAGTTGTTAGCAGCTCTTTGATATGTATCTGTGTGGAGCAAAATAAGCCTTAGTTTTCTAAGTGCATTGCATCAGATTTCTCAAGTGCCTACTTCAAGATGACCTGATTTTAATCTTTCATAAACAAGAATAAGTGTGATATTTCCCTTGTTGACCAGATGGTAGTAGTAATGACTGAAAAATGTAGTTGCTTCCATGATGAATGGAATTTACCCACTGCTGCTTTTTGGCTGGGATGGGAGGGAATATGTTAGGAAAATATGCTGACTGGCAGTTTACTTGTTCCATCTCTCTTAAAGCCAGGAGCCCTGTGGGACAAGGAATTGATGGGATGTTTCTCTGGGATGGAAAGTGAATCTTTTTGTCCTTCTTTATTTGGTTTTAATGCTACAGGAATTCCACTTCAAAAGAAATGTAAATCAAAGCTTGTATTAAGTAAACAGTAAATACTTGAGAATCTGTTCCTCTTCCCTTAGGCATGGGAAAGAGGTGAGCTAAAGGCTTTATCTTGCATATTTAAATAAAGATAAATATTTCAAAAGAACGAGTCTTTTTTTCCCCTCCACATATTAATATTTTGTGGATATCATTAATTAAATTACCTATACAGAATTCTAAAAGAGTCTGATAATGCCACTAGCAAATAAGCATTATAGGCCTATATTTTTCACTGTTGAAGACTTTATCACTTTATTTAGCAAGGAGTAGTTTGTCAGTTTATCAGTTTTGAGTTGTGTGATGTGTGACTTAACTATTTGCACAGATTGCTGCAGACTTTTTCCTTGGTTTGTGGGTGTCTGTGTTTCTGCTGGGATAAAGTTAATGGTTAGTGCTGGGATTTGGATTTAGAGTGAGAATAATGTTGCTAATACACTGATGTTTTAGTTGTCACTAAGCTGTGAAGGACTTTTCAGCTTCTTATACAGTGCCAGGTGCACAAGAAGCTGGGAGGGGGCACAGCCAGGATAGCTGAGCCCAACTGGCCCAAGGGATATTCTGTACCATATAACGTCATGCTCAGTATATATTTTGGGGAAAGCTGATTGGAGAGCCTGCTGCTCAGGAATGGACTGAGCATCAGTTACTGGGTGGTGAGCAATTGCATTGTACATCAGTAGTTTTGTATATTCTTTTATCATCATTATTACTATTGTTGTTTTCTGTTGCTGTCCTGTTAAACTGTCTTTATCTCAACTGAGGAGTTGGTGGTGGTTTGGTTTGGTTTTGTTGTTTGCTTTTGTTTTGTTTTCTCCTTCCCATTCCACTGTGGGGCAGGGGACAAGTGGCTGTGTGGTGCTTAGTTGATGGCTGGGTTTAAACCATGACAGTGAGGTTTGTTTTTTTGGGGTGTTTGGGGGGTGTGTGTGTGTGTGTGTTTTGTTCTCCTGCCTCAATCAAGAAAGAAGAAATGGCAGAAATGCAGGGTGTGTGTTTGTTTTCCTCTACACGTTAGATAGCCTGTTGGGAAAAGCTAAAGATAACACACTTCTACTCCAGCATGAGAATCTGCAAGGAACCTCGCCTTTTACCTTTGTTTTCTATGGTACAACAGCACCAAATAAACATTATTTCTGCTTTGCCATAAATTGCACTGGAAATGGTGCATTTTGTTAATATTCTGAATTAATAATATGTGCTACTATGAAGGCTTTAATGGACTTCAATATAGACTTCTGTCTAGCCCCAGCAAATTGTTCAGAGCTAGCTTATGTCATGTGGGGAAGAACGCTTCCACCCTCATTCTTCATATGACATTTGTCCTATTTTTTTGTCCTGGTCTCTGTTCTGCAAGGATTTACAGGGTCTGTGGATGCTTCTCTGCAGTTTGGAGGGGCTGAAGCTGGAGAGTGGTACCTTGTGTTTTGGTGTAAGTGGTCCAGTGTTTAGGGGACACACATCCCCACTGCTCATCCAAAACTAATGCTAAGTAGTTTTTCATTAAGGGAAAATCAGCAATAGAAACGTACAAGACATTAGATGGTCTAAAGAGAACAACATGGCATTTAAAGAAAAACAGAAAGTAAAAATGATTGGGGTTTTAAGAACAGAGAGGAAAAACAGAACTAAGAGTAAATGCTAAAAATCTTGCAAATGTCCATGAGATGTCACTGTATATCCAAGAAGGAGCCTGGGAGAGCAACACTTCCTTCTGAAAAAGTACTCAGACGCCTTTATTTCCCGGGACCTGAAAACATTTGCAGGAGAGAAATCAACAACAGCTTAGCCAAGACTCCAAACACTTATATGTGCATAACTTATAGGTTGCATTTTCATAATAGTGTGTGGTGATTTTAAACAAGATGTGTAGTTTTATTGGTGGGTGTCTAGATTTTGGTTTAGTTTACAAAACAATTTATGAGTTCAGTGGTGTTTTCTCTTGATTGTCATGTATTTTGAGTAAGCTGGTTGAGTTAGTGGAGCTTTCAGTGGAGGATTTTGCACAGCTTGGTACATAACATGTAAACAAATAGCAATATTCTAAACCATATTCTTGACATTTTGTTAATACATGTTTGAGTGTTGCTAGCATATTCATAAAACTCAGTATATTTATACTTTATAGAAACCATTTTTTTAATAACTTTTATAAAAACATTATCTTGCTTGTGGTAAACAATTGGATACTAGATGTTCTGTTGCCTCATTTCTGCAAAAACTTGAGCAGGTACTTTCCCTTTTCATACCTGCATGTTTGCTGAATGGGATTTGGTTATTTGTAGATTCTAGGTACATAAGCCTGTGGATTTTTAGAGGCAAGGGTATGCAGAAGTTGATTTTCTTTAAATTTTGAATAATGTACTGCTCACATGTGTTCTGTTTTGATACCATCTTTCCATATTATAAGTACTCCTTTATAAAGCATTTTGCTGGCTTTTAGGAATGCCAAAATTTACTTTGTAACTTCTCCTCTAGGTGTCATCATAATTGAATAAAGGACTGATAGAAGCCAGTGTTAGGAAGATTTTGGAAGAAAAGAATGCCCAAATAATCCTGATTGGAAAAAAAACAAACAACCAAGACAAAACCAAAAACCAAACAACCAAACCCAGAAGTTTATCCTCTAAATAAAAAACAGAAGTTTAACCTCAAGATCATGTATGGATGATTGTGTAAAGTTGTAACTACCTTCTTGTGCTTGTAGGGTAATGCATAAATTGTCCATACATGGACATGGATTCTGCATTTGTAATTGGTTTTGTGCGCACTTTTGAAAACTGGGCTCTAAAATTTTGTGGTCTGTTCATATTGCTATATACTTTATAAATACCATCAGTACTGTAGATGCAGTATGAATAACGTAATCTGTGAAGTTTCTGTGTGTTGGTTTTGTTTTGTTTTGTTTTTTAATAAACTTACTAGGAGTAATTTAGATACTGAACCATGGGAGAAAAAATTGAGTTTTTCATATAAGTGAGTTTTTGTGTAATTGGAAAGAATTTAATGAGTGGTACACTTGATTGTAGTAGTGTCCAAGTTTGGAAAAGTTCAGATCTCAAGAAGGCCGGTTTGAGGTATTTTAAGGAAGATATAAGGAATGGAGCAGTTCTGATATGTTGATGAAGGGAGCTCAGTTAATGGGTGTGGTTTTGCAACTGGATGACTTTCTGTCGCAGTGAGCAGTGTGGACGCTCCCACTGCTTCTGTGTCAGCTGTCAGCCCATGATGAGCTGGCTCAAATAATTGACCAGCAAGAAAAAATGAATAGGGGCAGCTGTATCACACAAGTGCCTGTGCTGGCACAGGAAGGGGATGTGAATATGCAGGGATTATGTGGGGAAGGGAGGAGTGAGGAGTCTCTCCAGTGGCCAGCAGTTAAAATCAGACTCATCCACTTCCTCACATGTCACTTAAAAGAGAAAAAATCACCCACCCAAACCCCCAAACAAACAAAACCCAAACAAAGAAGTTTCTAGGCTGGTAAAACTTTAATTAGTGCTCTAATTTCATACTTAGTTATATTTGGTGAAATTGAATTCCATAATGGATTGCTCAGCTTTTTAAGGAAAGTGCTTTTTAATCTTCTAAATGACAGAACTGAAAAAATGATAGCAAAAGTAACTTCTAAGAATAAATGTTGCTTACATTCTCCTATTCTAAAGTGACATGTAAGAGCCGTCCTGGGAGCAGCCTCCCTGTTGGGCATCGAGGACAGGACCCTTGGCGAGGTTGGAAGCAGCTGGGGAAGATTCTTTGCTGTTGCTGGATTTCCTCTTGCTCAGTTTTGGGGAAGGCCATCGGTTTTGGCAGCTGCAGAAGATTCAGATGAATGCTCTCATTCCGTAGTAGCGTGTGTATGTGTGTGTGAATATGTGGATTTTATCCAGCTGTGTTTTCCAGAGTGTTTCCAGTTGCCAGAAGGGAGCTCACTCTTGGACGTGAGGGAGGTGTAAGGAATTCCTTAAAACTTCTAGGAAATTTAACCTCCCCCAAAGAGCAAACCCTGGTACCTGAGGAAGCTATTGACCCACACACTATTTTAAAGAGAATCTGAAGAATTCATATGCTGTGATGCTGAGCGTTTACATACTGAAAACAGATAAAATATATAAAAGCAGTAGTATCCATAGCAACTAGGTTTTATTTTGCTCAGTTGCATATAGTATTTTGTCTCCACGGTATGTATGGAAACAAAATCCCACATGTGAGCAAGACAGCTGAACTGTGGCTTCTGTGGTCGGTGTGTATTCATATCTACATGAATCTGGTTTACAAGTGTTTCACTGGTAGGATTGTTATATGCATTTTAGTATTGCACTAGGTAAATACTTATCAATTTGTTTTAACTTGTATTACTCCTCTGCATGACAATGTGTTTTCAATTGAATTATAGAAAATAGTTTTAAGAAAACTAATCAATGTACTCAGTACCCTCTCCTCCCAAACCCCATCCTGGAACAAAGAAGCCCTCACTACCAAGCCCCTGCACCCCAACAACACTTGTTCTTGGGTGGGACAGGCAGGGGGAGCCTGAGCGGTAGGCAGGTTGTGCCATCGCATGCCTAATGAGCAGGAAAATCTGAACAAAAACGGTTAAAGGCAGCAATTTTTCTTTTTTCTTCTTTAAGGTTGAGAATTTTGGAGCTATTAGTATTTCAGCCTCTTCCTCCCTGAGTATTACTGGCTTCTGAAACATTCCGCTAGGAGAGTTTCAGCAGTGATGGAAATGGAGGATAAGTGTTTTGAAGTTGTTTTGTTGTTCTTTGTGACAAAATTTTAGCTGTTTTGAATGGTAAAAATTGTGTGGTTTTCTGAGAAAATACTTGCTGCTATCACCCTGTCATTCTAAATATAGTGTTTCCTCTTGATAATGCTTTAGTTCTTTATCAGAATGTTATGCTTATGAGTGACTAACCAAGAGACATTCAAAGCTAATTTAACTTTCCTTCCCAAAGGTGTCCGGACATGGGGAGTGGTAGACAGGAATTACTTCCATGCAAAGTGGCCACTTCCCTGTGCTCATCTGGTAGGGGAAAAACAGACTATATTACTTCTACAGCTGCTCCTACTTAGTGTTTTCATTTAGGTTTGGGTTTTTTTCCTTCCTCAGTCCAACCCTTGTTACTTCCCCTCTTGGTCATTGAATCACTGGAGCCCAGTGAGTGCTGTGTAACTTTTCTTTGGATGCATTGCTGTGTCCGCTCCTTAGCTTTTCACAGGCTGTTCATTATTCCTCACATAATTGGTTGTATCTTGTTGCCCCCGTTCCTGGATTAATGTTTTGTTAGTACTGGCTGCTGAAATCACACAACTGTGTGAGTCCGAGCAAAAAAGGGTGAGATAAAACCCCACCAATGCGGCTGAAACAAGGCAGGTAACAGACTTGCTGTAGCAAAACTTGCAAGCTGGTTTTTGCAAATGCAGCTAAAAAAAAACTTAAGTAGGCATAATTATCATTTGGGGATTGGTGGGCTTTCTGACCTTTGCCTAGAGAAATATAATCCACTGAGCTTCTTGTATTTTGTGTTTTGTGGGGGGGTGGGCATTTGGGAGGGAAACCTTCCCCTTCCTTCTTTAATATTTGAATGGTTCTGTTGAAGGCAGATTGGTCTTGTTTATTATCTTGAATAGCCAACAGCTTATTTTCTTCAATAGTCAAAAGCAATGTGTTACTTGAGAAAAGCAGCTGATTCTGGAAATGTCCTAAGCCGATGTGAGTCATTACTGAACATTTTAAATAGTTGAATATGATGTTTGTTTCCTCCCTTCCATTGCTCCGAATGGTATGAATCATTTTTTTTTTAGTGTTTCCCAGATAATAGTCTGAACGGAAGCAGTACGCATTTCTGACTCAAGTTCTTAAATGTTGGTGGAGCACTCCCAGCCGCTGCTGGATTTGGCCGTGTGGGAATTCCATAGGAATTTCAGACAAATGTATAAAAGCAAACATTTTGTAACCACGGCAACTTACCCACGAGGATTCCTGTGGCTGGCGACATAAAACTGTGAAAGCCCTCTACGGACTGGCACAACTCACTTGACTTTTCTGCCTAAATTCTGTAAGGGATACAGAATAAAAATTCAGTTGTGAGAATCACTTTTCAAGTTTGTAGAAGGTCTTGTAGAACACTAGGGTTTGTGTTATATTTTTATAAGCCTACCTGCTACTGTTCTCACCCACTAAAATGAAGACTTCTTTTATGAACCTGAATCTCTTCCATAGTTTCCTGTGCTCTTAGTCAAATTCAGGTCTCTAGAGCACAACTCATAAGTGATACATACTCCAGTGTAACTGAAACAGTGCTGAAAAAAATTGGTTGGTTAATGAATTTTATATGGGGAATAGAAGGGGAAAAGGAGGAGAATGGCACATCTGCATTAAAGAACGGTATTGGGACGAATAACCTGGATGTGACTTGGAAAGGAGTAACGTATTTGTCTGTCATCTCAAGCTCATCAATGACAGCTTTTACATGTCATCATTTGGAGTGGAGTTAATGATAGAATCAGTTTGGTCACTCGTCATAGACAGCAGAGCAACTCTTGTTTCTAGAAATCTACCTGACTAACATGCTTTTTCAGAAGCTCAGCAGTATGGCAATCCAGCAGAGTTTTAATGAAGAAATGATAAAATTTGTTGCTGTAATAATTTTTGATCTCAACACCAGGTCTGTGCAGGGCTGAATCTGTGTGCATTGCATTGTGCTGCCTTTCCTTTAAGGGGGTTTCCAGCCTTCAGCAGATGAACCAAAATTAAGGAAGAGGCAAAGTGAGGATAAAGGTTGTTGTCTTGTAGCACATAACAGCTAAATGAGCCTCAGTGGGGAAGCTGACTGGCCCTACAGACCAAATGTAATGGATTCCTTGTCATCTGCTGAAGAAACAGCAGTTTGTTAAAACAAACAAACAAAACCTCCCAAAAGCATCTGTACCCAGGGAAGATGGGACTTGTTCTTTTCCCATGTAACAATGAAAGATCACACTTGGCTTTTTTTTGATTAAGCAGCTGATGGGTGAGAATTGCTTCTTTTCTTTGGGATACAGGTGTAGAGAATTGGTTTCAGTGCACAAAAGCATGAAGAAGCTGTTAAGCCTGCTATGCTATGCTGTGCTTTAGAAAAGTCCAAGATCTGCTGATATCCAAGGATGCAGCCCCTGAGAGACCCAAGGTGATCTTGTGCATTATAGCATCTGTCCATGAAGCCCAGACTGTGCACTCTATTTGCAAGCCCCAGAACACCTACAGAAGAGGGAAAAGCAATCCTGTTGTATGGTGAAAATAAGACAATGTTATGTTGACCTTTTGTGATGTGGGTTAGGTTGTTTTGTTGGGTTTTTGTTTTGTTTTGTTCTTGTAATAAATGATAAGCCTGATTCTGTTTTCTCTGCAGAAGCAGTATTGCAGGAAGAAATTTTCAAAGGGGAAATACATAAAATCAGCACTTCCTGTGCTCATCTTCAGAGCATTACCATAGATCAGGAGAAAAGTAGATCAAAGGAGGTGTAGTAATTATTTTTGGTGTATGCGTGTGCCTTTGTTCCCAAAGGGAATTCTCTTAGTTGTTTTACCAGCTTGCCTAATACAATTTAGTAGAATCGTGTTTCAGTTAATTTATAAGAGTGTGTGCACTATCAGTATAAATATTTTCAAGGCAACATGATAGATGGTATGAAACTAAGATGAGGAATTCTGCAGTCATTCATTTGCTTCAGCCAAGCTCTCTTTATCTGTTCCTTCTCCTTGGGAAGATGTAATAGCATCGCTTCTTGAAGCACCAGGCTGTCAATGCCAGCTGTGACAGTGGGTTGTTGTCTTCTCATGTCTTTGGGTTTGTGTTGGTTTTTTTTGCTCAGCTATTGCTGCGTTCCTGTCCAGTCTCATCTCCCAGCAACTAGCTGGGTAGTGCTGGAAGAGGGTGGTTGACGTGTGAAAGAGCAAACAGAGGCTGCTGAGACTCAGCTTTTGGGTTTTGTTTGTTTCCTTCAACTCTGCTTTTAGAGCTGGTGTGCACAGCTGAAATTGCTGCCTTCAGTAATTGTTCCTGGAAGGGACACTGTGGTTATTATTGTAATTGATACCATTTTGAGTGCCAGAAAACAAAATTGGCTGTGGACATGGCCTGAGCTGGAAGGAACTAAGCAGGCCAGAAGTATTCTTGCTATTGGTGTCTTTTCTGCCTTTGCTTTGCCAACAGATGAAAATACCTGTAACCAGTCTGTGGGCCTTGCTTTTGGGGTAATGAAAACATTTTTTAAAAGATGTCATATTTGCAATAAGAACATAAGTCTACCGCTAATAAATGTGGGCTTGTGTGGGTTTAACAAAAGCTGAAGTGTTTTGCTGGCTTATGTCTTTGATTTAACTGATATTTTAAGATAATATCATCTCTATATTCCAACAGAAGTTGTCTTCTGTCACTTACCTTCTCCCAAAAAGAAAATTTACTTTAAAACCAACCTCTCTCCTGTACAAAACCCACACCACACTATATAAAGTTGTTTGTCTACATCTATTTGTCTTCATGTCTGCAGACTTATCCTAACTATCCATAACAAAGTATGTGGATAGCTGCATCTTTATGTTGTCCCTCTGCCCTGAAACTGGAGTTGTTTTGACTTGTAGTTTATTTTATGGGGCTGACAATGCCACCATCAGACTCGCATGGTGGTTATTTTGGAAAGCTGTTGGGTATAATAGCTCTGCCTTGCGTTTGGGTCAACAGGCAGGGAGGTGACTGCTGTCAGATGCAGCTGATGAATCAATGGGAGCCACCAGCCAGAGCAGGTACACTTTTTATTAAGTACCTTGAGAATCTGAGGTCAGACACACCAGGGGACTTCTATTATGTATTGCCTGTTAGTGTAGGAATATGTGGTTGATTTTGATTACAGGGTTGTACGCTACAAAAGCACAAAAAGAAAAATCCTGCCAGTGAAGTTAAATCTGGCCTTAATAAAAAGGGAAGAGTCATGGGTGACATCCTAGCCTAGAAAATCATGAGAAAACATTCTGTTCCCTTGTATTTCCACTTTTCTTTAAAGAGAAATAGGACTTTTGTATCTGCTCCTCTGTTTTTTAAGGAATGTCAGTTCTTTAGACAGATTGCTAGACTACACATTTTTATATCAGAGATATATACATTTTTTTTAAAGGTATTGATTTACCTTGCACTATGGTAGTTGTAAGATGTGTCAGATGTATAAAATATGCAAGTCTTAATTAGAAAATTGCTAAACAGACTTCTAACACTTGAAATTTTTTTAATTACTCTTTGATCAAATTATATTTCTGAAGCATTTTTAAAAGGTTGCAGTTTTGGTATACAAATTAAGTTTAGATCTCAATCACAAACATGCATTTTGCATTGTTAATTTTTCTCATGCTACTCCAATAGAGAAAAGTTAGAGTGAATGTTGGGTTATTTTTCTTCTTTGCCGTATTTGTGCCTCAGTTTTTGCCAAGATGTCTATTCAGTTACTGGGTTTTATTAATTGTGAAGTTTTATGTAGTCATGTATTTTCTTTGAATTAAGAAAGTTCTGTTGATTAATTGAGGCTCTATACATGCGTGAGGAGCAGAAGTGAGAACTGCCTATGGTATGTGGGAGGTGGAAGCGAAGATAATTGACTTTTCCTTGGAAGCAGATACATGGAGTCTGGAGGTTAGAATTAGTCTCCTTTGTCTGTGTCCCAGCTGTGCGTGTGCTCTGGAATAAACAGAGCAAAATTGGGAAGAAAGGTAGTAATTTCTAGTTGCCTGAGACCGTTTTCTTTCCTGACTCCACCTCATTCCCTCCGGAGCGGGGAGGAAACAGCAGAGGAGTTCAGATGAGTGACTCATAAGGCTTCCAGAAACATTGCAGCTTAACTTCATGGTGATGCTGAACACTCATCCCAGTCTGTATGTGGGCAACACTTTAGTAAATATTCTAGGTAAATTATATAAAAATCTGCTTATACTGGGATATGCCCAGGCACTTAGAGCTGCAGCTATTACAGGCAATCTTTTTCTGCTGAAGAAATCTGTAGTTTAGGTCTTTGTCTTGCAGAACTGATATAGATTGCTTAAAAAACAGTTCGTAAGCCTTACTTGGCTTTATTTGTTTGTTTTTACTGGAACATGACAAAACAATTTCCTTTATTTCTTTAATTATGCAAAGTGTTCATATTAAACCAGTTGGATTGATCTCAGCCTAGAAAAGACTTGTTAAATGCTGATTGGCAAGAGAGAAATCTTTGTTTTGTTAGGTTTGTTGATACTGAGATTTTCAGTATCATCAACAGGGCTGCTACAGTCCCTTTGCTCATCAGTTCCTAGAGAGAAGGGTAGATCTATAGAAAAGGTTAATACTTTTAGCTAAACTGTTTCAGCATTCACGTTTTTTCTGTCTGGTATAGACATGGCCACTCTCATTCATGTTATAACCTGCAGGCTACATTGTTGCAACATATTCTCTTTATATGCAGACATGGAAGCCTCTTGGAACTTGATTTACGTGAAGACAAATATTTGAAAATGACAGTGCTTTTATTTGCAAATGTTATCATATCACCACAAAAGCTTTCTTGCATGTCCTCACTGTTGTCCACTTGCAATGTCTTGTTATTCTGTCTTCATTGCAAATCTCCTTACAATTTTAGAGTTAAATATTGACTTATTATTTTGCTTTCAGACGTTGTGGAGGCTATAGGATAGATCACCCCTCAAGCCCCAGTAGACCTGGCATTCTTTTTTCTACTCTTTTTTTAATGTTAGGCCATTTTTGACTCTTTTCTACAACTTCTTTAGTAAACTTTCTTATAGGAGTGTGAAATTTAATCTGGAAACTTTTGAGGGCTTTGAAGGATATGGATGCTGGTGTCCTGCTGTCTTCATTTATTTTAAGATTTATTAAGATAAGCTGAAAAGGTTTTTTTGAGAGACACAATATTCTTTCTACATACCTTTGCAAAGATCTGTTATGATTCCTAAATTAGTTTAGGGAGAGGAAGCTTAAATTAATCCTCTTGAATTTACTCTGCCCTCATTCTCAGCCGCTATTATCTGTTCTTCCCCACTGAAAGTTACTGCCGTAGATAATCTGTTGAAAAACTGAAACCTTGGTTTGGTTTCTTTTTAGTAAAATTGTGAACTTCAGCTTTTGCCTTTCAGTTTTGCAAACATAGAGATACCTAGCTTGGTTTTTGGAGTTGAAAGAAGAAGAGATGATTAGAGATGGCGTTTCCGTTGAGCTGAGGACACTATTTTCAATTGCAGGGGGTAGGTAGGAGGGTGGTAGATTGTTCTTTTAAGTAACCTCCAAGTGTCAGTTCATTGTCAGCAAAAGTTAAATGTTTCCAGAACTGGGTTGTCTTTTGCTTTTGGAAGTAGTTGCACACACACATTCCTAGCGTGAGTAGGTTTTTTTGTCTGCTTACTTATGTGGTTTATATTGTTATCGAGGTCAATATAGTATTGACTCTGTTTTGTTGGTTCTTTCTTATGCAAACTGTGATGTATTGGCTTTTAACTCTATGACCATAGTAGTGTCGCCATTCAGAAATATATAATGTTATGCAAGATATATGTTAACTTGTTTTGGAAATAGTTTATATTAACTTTATTTTAATTATAGGTAAGATTTCTAGTGATATTACCAGAGTAGATTAAAATATTCTTAACGCTTCTGAATTTTCACCATTAATTGAATGCGAAGTCCTGTACTTTTTTATGGTAACTGTTGAATTTCTAGCTGACTTTTAAAGTGTACTTCGGAGCATTAATTGCAAAGGTCAAAACCGGACCACTTTCAGATAATTTGAACTAAACTGAGCGTTATCTCTAGCAACATATGTCCAGTTTGTACTTCCAAAGAAAGCATGTGGAACCCTTAGCGTTTGGTTACTATATAAACGTATTTGCTTTCAAAAAGTGTTCATTTACACTGAACATAGGAACTTAGCTAGATTACCTTTATTTAGCAAGTGTGCGTAGAATGGAAACCAAGTATGCATTCTATCAGTGTACTTTGCTTGTAGACTTAAAACCAACTTGTTTGTTTGTTTTTATAATATGTTTTTTTTCTAAATGGATGTTTAGTTATGAAAGTGAACTACAGATTCTATTCCTTAGGGCATTTTTCACAAATACAAAGCGAAATATTTTCTAGGTTGTGGTTGCTGTGTTCCTTAGCAGAGAGTAGTGTTGCAGTGGATGAGCCTTGAGGATGTTCATGTTTTTATTTAAACTGTTTTTGCTGTGGCCAAGAAGAATGTGCGTTTTCATAGCTATTCATGTGAATATGTGTTGTTTCTTTACAATAAGTGGTGGAAATGCTAGAACAAGGCAGTGTAGTGTATAAAACATTGCTTTTTCATAATTAGGACCAAAAATATGAAATACAAAAACACCTGGTCTCTATATAATGAACGGACTATATTTATAAAGATATTTGTTAGTCACATGCTGTAAACGAGAACACTCGGGAAATTTGGATCATATCTGGAATTTGCGGGTGAGTCAGAAGCTGGGGTGATATTGTGCCAGGCCAGCAGCCCTGAGCTCGGGAACCCGAGGCTCAGGTGTTCCTTTGACCTTCCAAAACCCTTCACCTGCATGAAGTGTCAGTAGGGGGTGTGTTAAGCAATATATTGTGTTGCAGTGAAGCTGCCATAGACATTATTTCAGAACAGTGATGATGTGGGCTTTTCCTGCCTGTGGCCCCCAAAGATGGGAATCCAATATGTCTATTAATATCCAGACCATTTAATATACCACTTAAACTTGTCTTTCTCTCTGCCTTCATTCTTGTGTGAAACCTGAGTGCAGATGCTTTATCCAAAGAGCTACAAGCCTGTTTACCATTGACAAATTCTGATTCTACCAGACACTGGAGGATATCAGAAGTGCCTTCATCCTGCATGGCAGGAACAAAACCCTCCCTCTGTTCCTGTAACACTGAAGCTTATCCAGCAACGTTGACAGAAGCCATTTACATAATACACCCACAAACCAGCACCATTTAGGCAGATTCAAGCTGAAATATTTATTCAGCATGTTGTAAGGCTTTATGTTATATTTTTATTGTTCTATTACTACATGAATGCTATTATAATATTAATATTATTATATTCAGATTCTGCTCACTGCAATTTTTTTCCAGCTGAGGGTATCTTTGTCTATACTAGTTGCAAAAAACACGGGTTTAGTCATTAATAGCTGGCTTTTTAATTGGCAACTGATTACTTTGAGATTTTATTTTCACCTAATTTTCAGGTTATTTATGTGGGGAGTTTCTTGTCTTCAATGAGTTAAAGAAGGGCTGTTCTGCTGCTGTGGTCAGTGCCATATGAGAGCAGTTAAAATGCTACAATTGTTTACTGACTAAATTGTTGTTAGTCAGCAGAGCCAGTGCACCAGATTTCTTTGCGGCTTTTAGTGGAAAATATTAAACAGTCGCTCTTTCTTCAGTTATAGGATTTTTACGTTTTTAGCTGTTAGTCACGGAACTGGCACAGACGTAACTGCAAAGACTCCCCCCCGAAAAAAAAAAAAAAAAGAAAGAAAAAGGCGGGTGTTTTTTGGTGCCGGAGGAAGTTGCATGGGGAGCAGCGGCTGGGCGCTGGGTAAGTGTGACATGTGAGCATTACGAGGAGTCTCATCCTGCCAGGCTGCAGCCGCCGCTCGCCGGGCTGCTGCGCTGGGAACGCTGCCGGGGGCCGCAGCTCCTGCTCTGCTCCCGCCGCTTTCAGGGACCGGCTCGGACAGCAAGGCTTTCCTTTTTTTAAGGCTTTACAAGGCTATCTGCTGGTTGCGTAATTTAATTTGTCAAGGAAAAAAGCTGATAAGCAGAAGCTCTAACTGAAGAGGAGAATCACGTTGGCACAGTGACAGATGTTTGGATAAAGAAGTTGGCTCAGAGAAGATGTATGGAATCTGATTATTTTTTTTTCCCCCCTTCTTTTTTTCACCTCCTTCTCAATCTGAATGAAGACTATCACAGGAACTGCGTTCACATGGTGATCAAAAGAAACACTTGAGTGATGAACTGCTTTTGCCGAAGAAGTCTAAGGCAGTAATTTGAGCTTTTGTGTGCGGTAGCTAGCTTGTTTTGCTGAAGCATTCTTCCTCAACAGCATTTCTGCCTACCGTGGTCCCTGATGGAGAAGCTGCAGATACTTCCCGGGGAAGGAAAAATGAACGCTCTGCACTGCTGGTGTCCCTGATGGAGTAACACCGGCTGCGTTGCTGTCGTTTGGGGAGGCTGAATCCAACCGGCAATATTATTCAAGGAGTTCATTGTCCCTGTGGTCTGACTCATCGCATGTAAATGTGCTGCAGCCGTGCTGTACATTGCAGATATTTTGCTTGCATGGGAGAGAATTATTTTCCTCTAAGCAGGTCCTGAGTAACTGCTGGAAATGAGATGCATTTTTCTGGCTGGACTGTTTTTGACATTGAGAAAGGAGGCTGTAGAATGACAGGATGATCAGAAGGCGCGTTTATTTTCAGTCAGCAGAAAACCTGTGACGGTTGGTTTAAAACTGACCTTGCAGGAGCTGGGTGTAGCTGCGGCCGGCTCTCCCGGGGCAATTGTTCCTTGTTCTGTCCTTGGTAGCCCTGTGTTGTGTCTTCTGCAATAATGATTGCACTGTGTGGGTAGGACGACTACGTGGAAGTTGTGACATTAGCAAAGACAAATTTGCTTGTGAAAGGACAGCTGTGTGCGACCGTCAGTGCTGTTCGGATGGAACTGGATCTTGGGATATTTTTATCAACTGTTCCACAGTTTCATTATTGTGGTTTCGATGCTTAGGGTGATCTTACTTTGCAAAGAACAGCTTTTTTTTTTTCAGCATTGTCTTGAACAACTCAGGGTGTTTAAGTCTGAAAAATGAAGTGTAGGGGGGGATTGAAATGCCCTTTTTTAAATGCTAATACACCAGCGGTAGCACTCACAAGTTTGTGAGGGGATGCAAAACAGGTGAAAGTGTTTCCTCTATGGTCCCTGTCGTGATACCTGCGGTCTGGTTCCAAAAATACTGTTGCTGGCATTTTTTTGTTTGCTTTTGCTTCCTCAAACGGATCGAATGAGTCGAGTCTGTATTGTTGTTTTGGAGGAGGTGGAAGATGATTCTCCCACATTTATTTCCCAATTACCTCAGGAAAATGTATCTTTACGTCCATCGCCCCCTGGAAATGTGCTGGTAAGACATGTTTGTTGGCATATTTCCTGCTTCTAATACTGTTGCAAATACCAATAGTAATTTCCGTAAGATAAACATGCATATACATGGTGTTGAAACAAGACAAGGTGGTAAAAACTGTCTATACTAAAGAGGGAGAAAGCTGAAACTTAGTTCTAGAATTAATATTTGCAAGGGCTCATTCTTTAGCATGTAACTTTATTGATGGTGGGTGCAGTAATAACAGATCTCAGCTCCTGTAGAACAGCAGAGGATTTTAGGGGGCTTTGTAAACTGTATTTGAAGCAAATGTTTTTTCCTCGCTCCACTCCTCATTCTGCTGTGGTACATTTATGCAGTACCACTTTAGAAACTGATGTAATCATTGTATTGCAATAATATGCTGTGTTTATTTTGAGAACTGTTTATTTTGAGTATATAGTGTACATCAAGCAAGAGCAATTCTAAGGTAAAATGAAAAATAGCAGAAGTCATAATCTTGATGTAACTGTTACGTTCAAATTACCACTTTCTGGAAACTATCAACACCGGGGACTGTGATTTTATTGCTTTAAGTTATTTTATTTTGTCAAGTGACTGACTTAAATCTTGCTAGCATACCTCAGCAGCTTTTCTAACTAAGAAATCCTGCTATATTTAGTAATAGATGTATGTGAATATGAATTTGTTACCATACTTATCTGATGTTCTTTGCTTTCCCATTTTATTTACACAGGTGAAAAACTTCTAGTGACTTTAGTAACTTGCTAATGGAAAAGGGGTTTGTTTGCTTATATTGTATACAATTTGCAGCATGTAATATCAGCTTTAATTTTATTATGAGGAGTTGTCTTTTCAGCTGTTACAAGCTAGTCTTCTGGGCTCCCCTATTTTTCAATATTTCATTGACTTATAGTATGTTCATGTTTTGAGGCTTTTAAAACTTGGATTTTCTTCAATTCTGAATACTGTTGCTGATTGCTTTATTTCACTGCCTGGGATGTTTCATTTTGTCATCATCTGTGTTTGTGTTATGTATCAAAAAATATGCGTATTACTAAAAACAAAAATGGGGTTATATTCTAAGATCTATTTTTTCTTCATTTCAGCCGCCATTGGTTCAAGCTATATTTAATGGAGATCCCGATGAAGTTCGAGCACTGATATTTAAGAAAGAAGATGTTAATTTTCAGGTAAAAACAAACATCATTAGTTTTGAATACATTTTAACTTTGGTTTGATGTCGCTTTCTGCTGTAGTAATCACTTAAAACTTTCCTAATTAGTGAGCTGTGAATTGTATTGGTTTTATGTAACAGGCAAAGTAAAGCCTATACTTGCACCGACCACTTGGAAGAAAGAGTGTAGTTTTGTAGATTTGTGTTGATAGTAAAGATCTAATTTTATATTCCTTTCAAATGTTAGTTCTGCCGTGCTTGGATAACTGAAAAAGGGTTGTTTATACAGTTTCATCAGACGTTTTAGAAAGTTAGACTGGTTAAGTGTGATGCTATGTAGACTTTGATTATTTTCAAATTAAAAACAGCATATAGTGTACATTAGAGAATTATAAGAGAAGTCTGGAGCTTCAATGGGTAGGTTTAAGGGTGGATTTTAAAAATGGAAGCCTAATGATTATATTAATAAGTAAAGATGAGAAATTGTGTTTATATGTCCTATTTGCAGTGCTGCAAACTTGGACATTGCAGACTTAAAAATTCTACTGAAATAAAATTGCATTTGTTTCACTGGGTAAAATTCAGCATTTGAACAGCATGCAGTTACTATATTTACTTTCTATTAAAGTTCTAATACGTTTGACACTATGCAAGATAATACAGCATAAACTCTTTACATTGATTAGGAATTGGTTTGATTTTTAAAGCAGACTGACATAAACCATTTATGGCTCAACACTATGAGAACCTACTTAGCTGCTCCTCCTGCAAATGCATGAGAACAAGAGCAATGCTAAAAAACAAAGACTAACATCTAGCTGATATATAGTGGCCAGTGTAAGATCATGATAAATGTTTGCACTTTCTTCTTGAAAGATGTAAACCAAAAGCAAGTATTTAGTTTGGTATGAGTATTTTGACATTTAAAAGCATTCCACAGTGTTTACATCTGATCAATGCCAGCTGAAGTGTAGGGAGTCCTCCCATTGTCTTGAAGAGCTCGGGTATGACCCTGTATAAATAAACTTGCTGTCAAATATAAAGTTTTGTTTGATAAGGTTGCACATTTTTCCTCTCCTTTTCAGTACTTTTGCGTGTTCTTAAGCAAGATGGTATGATGGATTATACAATATCAAAAGACTTAATCTTCTGTTTAGTTATGAGAGCATTAGCTGTGTATCCCTCCAGTCTCTTCATATGTACACTCTGGTCACATTGCCATTTTTATTTTTAAAAGCTGATTAGTCTGTATAGTTTAATTTCTGTTCCTCCATGCCTAAGTCAGGTTTAGCACTCATAGCTATAGTACCTGTAAACATAGTATCTCTTGGCTTTTTGATTGTTACAAAAGCCTCTGCTAGGTTTCATTATGTATGTGGTAGTGATTTGGTTTTGTGTCGTCTTCTATCTGTCTCAAATTTTGTCCATAAATGCAAAGTCAGCATATGTGCTGTGATTGTTTGATGTCTTTGAAGAGGGTGTCTTCAGACTCCCAGGTAGTTACAGTGAAGAAAAACATCATAGGAGGAATATTAAAAATCTGGGGTTTTTTTATATTTTACATCTTAATTTTTTTTATCCCTCTCTGTGGATACATCTTCCTTTGACAGAATGTGTGTGTGTCCTAGGCTAATAACACCCAAGGTGCATTTAGAGTCCAGGCAGAACAAATATGCTGTTTTTTCACAGCCACCTTCACATGTGATCACTTCATCCTACCATGGCAGTCCTAGTCCTGCTACAGCATTTAATATTATGTTCACACACACCCATTGAAACACTGTTTGTTGGGACTAACCAAGCATATAAATTCTCTCATTGTGTGGTAGAAATGAAGTAAACTGCCTAGTGGATTTTTCTTTGTGTTTGTCTCTGTGTGTATTTGTTCTTTTCCTTGAGTTTTTCGTTTGCTGTGTGTACTTAGCTGGAGGGAAAATATTCCTACAAAGTCTAGATCCAAAGTTGTCCCCTTAATTATGTGTTATAAATTGATGTGGACAGAAGGAGGGAAAAAGTGAAGAAAATAAAGTGATTATGTATATTTTCTAATACAGAGAAGGATCACGATAAACTGTTTTGACCATTGTGGATTCTGTTAGGCAGTTGAGTATGCTGGATTTTTTTCCACTTTGCTATCCAAGTGCTTCAGTAGAGTTGTTTGAATTCCGGAGTTGTTCCCTCCAGTGCCTCTGCAGAATCTTTTCCCTCTCTCAAGAGTAACTAATTATTTTGCTGTTTGTATTCTAATAGTTGAGATTCCTTCCTTCATCCCTTCCCCTGAGCATGGGCTGGACTCTGTAACTGGAGACCTAGCAGAGTTCTGAAAATTAATTTTGCCCAGAAGTGACCTGAAGACAGAGCTGCTGTAGGTCTTTGTTGTGACAGTAACATTCATCTAAGAAGTTGTCTTGATGAAATGTGGGTACTTTTTTCGCCTTCTGTTACTATCCAACTTCATTTACCTTTTTACTTTCAGAGTATGTTCCCTTTAATATCAATTGGCTTAATACTCTTTTAAAGCTATGTGGAGTCTGTGTGTTTGGCTTCCCAAAGCTGGGCTTTGGTAACTGTTTTGTATTATGGTAATATCTAAAGACTGCACCCCGTTTGGGCTGTATTAGAGCTTTATTCCTAAAACAGATGATGTCTTCTACCATAGTGTTATATTTAGATTCTGAGATGGGTGGCCTTTCATAACACGAGTTGCTATGTGTGACTGTGAGACGATGTACTGATAGCAAACGGGCTTTTTCAGGAAGAAGATTGTTCTCTCTCTGTTCATGCCACACCAGCCTTGAGTCACAGGCTCAGTCTAGATTTAGAAAGTATGTATTGTATTCCACTCTGCAGCTGTAATCTTTTGTGAAGGAAGAGCAAATTGTGTGTCTCCATAGCTGCTTAAACTGTGGTTCAAAAAGGCTTACCTTCTCTGCAGGTTGGAAGTTTGCCGCTGTTTTATAGACAAAATTGATTTATAGCAATTCTGTTCAAATGTATTAGAAGGTGAACTCTCTTGAGGCTCCAGTTAATGGAAAAAATGGAAGGAAAGGGGTCGCTTCTCCCTCCCCATCTCCAAGAAAACTTGGGACACTATAGCTGCTTATCTCATGCATCAGGCTTAAATCACACACATCACATATGTCTAGCCTGTTATAGTTTCTGTTATAAATATTGTTCTCGCTATGCTCTGTGTGTGTATATGTATCTATATGTTAGAAAAAAATGTTATTTCTTGGTACCATCCTGAGCTTTTGAGAGACTTGGCAGTACGGAAAATCTTGTGTGATGACTCAGACATTTAATATCTCTTTATTAGTTAATGGGGATCCTCAACATTTCCTGCTTTTGCTGATTAGATTAATATGGCTGGTTTGAATTTTATGTACTTTTCAGCAGTTAGTTTTAGCTAACTAAATGATTTCAGCACTGCCTTTTATAAATCAGGATTTGGGGTTTTTTGAGATTTGGAGGCCTATTACTGTTGCAAATTATCCCACTTCTGTTTGTAACCAAAACTTTTCTGATGTATGTTCAGTTTAAAAGATCATGAAAATGGAATATTTCACCTTGGCTACTTGTTAAGAATAGAATTCTGTGGAGGGAATACCAGCTCACTGTCAAAAATGATTTAAAGGTTGCAGATCTGACTATTGAAATGATTGTTCAAAATGAGAGCAATTTTTCCTCCTCCTAGACCTATTAGGATAATATTTCTTGCCATAAAAAGTGATACTTGAGGTAACTCAATATGCAGTTTTTATAACCAGATTGCACTTGATCTTAGCCGAGGGGATAAACATCTGATCCCCTCTGGAGCTGGTGTCAGTGTGCCCCTTGCTCTTCTCCTGCTAAAGGCAGGCAAGTGCTCTTCTTGGAGGAATCCCAAAATCACACAGATCCCTCGCAATCTTCAGAAGTGCTCCCTGCTCTGGCTTAAAATACATAGTTGTATTGACATATGTGATGAGTGACTTAAACATGAAACACCTGTATCTTACTGCTCATTGTGCTTTGTGAGATTAAAAATAGATTTAAGTATGAAACATATTTTAGAGCTGCCTTATAAGTGAATTGGTGGGATTTTTTCCAGCATAAAATGTAAGATGGGGAAATCAAATTCCACATACTGTACTGAGGACTGTAGCAACCAGTGTTATCTCTGTTATTTCTATTCTGGACTATTGACCTCCAGCACAGCTCTTAATTTAATGGCTTCAAAAAGGAAAATAAAAGCTCACCTGTGCTACTGTTTTGGGAAGAGGTAAAACCAAAATAAAACCACAGAACCAAGCAATCTTGTCTGCCCTCCCTACCTGTATTCAATAGCAATGAAGTATTGCCCATGAATCTCAAGTTTTGTTCCTGGCCCTGGCAAGGCCTGTGATCTGGTAGCAGTGAAGTGGTAGATACAAATAGGAGGGCTGAATGCCTGTTATTTTGAGCGGTGGGATCACTACATGGATGACTGTGGCAGCAGAGCTTTAGGCTCCATTCCCAGTCCTGCCAAGTGTGGGTTTGCAAAACTACTTCTTCGTGTTATTTGCGTACCAGGAGAATGTTGATGGATGTTGTTCTAGGGTAAGATATGGCCTCTTATTTGTTTTTCTGTTGATTTTTTAAAAATTTATCATTAAGTATGTTGAAAGAGGAAGAAAATTTGTTTTGTTAGTCTCGTGATACGTCTAGGACTTCATATATATCATTGGTTCTGTGTACCAAGAGAACTAGGTTATTGAGAGTCTTGAATACCCTAATAATTTAGGAATGCATAATGGAAATTAAAGCACAGTTTAAAAACCAGGAAAGATTCTTGGTGATGCTGGTATTGGTCAGCAAAGTCTTAAAAGGTTAAATAGAAAAAATAGATGATGAATGTATGGTCTCCTGGCTTTCACCTTTATACTTAACCTTGTGGGATGAACTGTTGGGTAACTGCTTTTTTTTGCAGACTTGAGAGTGCAGTGTAAGAACAAGGAAGCCTGAATTACTTGACTGAAATATGGAACATTCTACAAAATTTAGTGGAGTTCAGCATTCTGACCATACAAATAAATTCTGTACCTATTTCATACATTAAGAGAATTTTTATATATGTTGTTATGTGCAAAACTGTAATTGCTGTGTAATTCAGCGATTACATTGAAATATCTCTCAACGTAAAGAACTTCTCGTAAGTAAATATCACGGCCTTAAAAGCAAATAAACAAAAAGCCATAATGTGTAATGAGGTAAAAATAATTTTAAAGATATTTTTTACCTTTATGTTTATTATCTACCTTTAGCCAATTACTTTACCAGTTACTAATGTGGATTTTATTTGTTCATTTTAGGTAAATGTGGGTGCATACGATTACAAATGTAGATTCACTTCAGTTTGACATCTCTGTGCCTTTAAAAACTCTTTCTGCCTTAATTGCTATGCATAAAGTGTTAGAGTTATACCTTTGTTGTCAGTACCTTTTGTTACTTAAGAGTCAGGTTAGTGTAAGAATTTGCTGGTTGGGACAACTGGAAGAAGTTGCTGGGAGCAGATTAATACATGGTGCTTTTCAAGTCTGGTTGCTCATCTGCTTGTCTCTGTGCTTTTAGGGGTGTTGCTCAGGAGGGCTGTTTTCATGTCCCAGAAAATAGTTTTGGAAACAGAGGGGAAAGCTTTGGTGGTTTTGTACAGAGATTTGCATGGGTCAGATAAAAACAACAGGAAGACAGATGCGTCCAAACTGTATTCCTTTCTACTCCAGGAATACTGTGACCATTGATCAGAAAAAAGGGTTGTGGTGTTTTGTAATGGTTTTTGATTTGATGCACCCATAGTGTGCTTGCAGGGAAATAATTTTCCAGACCAGTTCATCTATAACACGTCTTGTTACTAGATAAAGCTTCTGGCAACCCGAGCAAAGCTACCCTGTGGCTTTGGTGTCTAAACTGGTGAGACTAAATAATAGTTAAAAGCTAGCACAATGCAGCAAAGGCTAAGCAGGAATTGTGCAGTTTTAAACTCTGCAAGCTTTGTTTTCGAGATGAGAGATGATGGGTTTCCTAACTAGTCTGTTTGTCCCAGGTATGAACCGGACTCGGTGCTGGAAACTATTTTGTCAGGTTCCTGCAGGACACGTAGACTATTTGCATGAAGGATTTGTATTATTGGTGGCTGGAGTTGGCAGCAACAACTTGTACTAATGTGTTTGGTTCTGTGGAGCCACATCTTACTGTGTTCCCTGGCACGGCAGGCTGGGCAGGGAGCGCTCTTAACTTCTGGTTTGCCAATTTGAATAAGAAGGAGGAATTAAAAAGGCATCCAGAAAATAGTGAAATATTCTGAAAAACACCATTTATTTTTTAGTTTCTATCTTAACAGATCAGGGTATGAACTTTTCCTTTCCTTGTTGTGGTTAATGCTATAGAGTTTCAATCCAGCATACATTTTTCTTTCTTAAAAGTATCCATCACTTTTTTTTTTAATTAGGTCTTTTGTTAATTTCTAATTGCAGACAAGCATTTAATAAGGAGATGCTGTAATTATTGTAACTTGAACTGTGTAGACTGGCAATGTGAATGTGTAGCTGTAATAATATCTTAGAGGAGTGCACAAGTTAGATGTATTAAAAAAATCTTAAGACTGTCACTCCAAAAATGTTGTAGTATCCTGAGTCTCTAATCCTAGCAAAGAAGTATTTAGTGAAAAATGGTGACTTTTGATGTACTAATAAGTGCTACAAGTATTTGCATGTTTTCCACTACTTTTTTTTTCTCAGATAGATTTAGAATGAAGACAAATTTTAGTTTCCCATCTTTATAATGTGCTAATTATAGCTTGTGAGATTCTTAAGATTTATACCTTCAGGTTTTATTGATCAGATTTAGAGGAAAATTTGATTTGAAACTGCTTGCTAATTTTCCAAATTATTTATCTATTTAAAATTCTGTTCAATGTCAGAGTTTATTTTGGTTTTTTTTGTTGTTGTGTTGTGTTCATTGTCTTGGTTTGGGTTTTTTTTTCCCCTCTAGAAAGGTTTCTGGTTGGTTAAAGAGTATTTGTAATGTGGTTTTATTTCTAAATTTAGAGTGTAGCAGATTTTGGGGATAAAATTACAGGTATTTGTGAGTTTCAAAGACCTTTCAATATGATGAGAACGTAGGATGAGTTATGACTTAGAGTTTGGTACTGGTTACTTTAATTAGGTTTCATCCTTTGGATTATTAAACACAGTGACTCACCATGTGTTTTCCTGCAAATAAGAACTGTATATTGAAAAGATACATATGTACATGAGTGAGCTTGTATGTATGCATATAAATTATGTATAAAATGTGAGTGTGTATATATATATTTTAAAAATCTGGTAGCTTATCTAATGCTAATGACAGTAAGCATGTAATGCGCAGGTGTCAAACACCCAGCACTCCACCTTGTTTTATCTG
The DNA here is from genome assembly GCF_036013475.1 of Columba livia. NCBI lineage: Eukaryota > Metazoa > Chordata > Aves > Columbiformes > Columbidae > Columba > Columba livia. The sequence goes on along the minus strand of NC_088603.1, from coordinate 37,904,345 downwards.
GCCAGGCACTTTATTTCCACCCGTCGGCAGTGCTGAGCTCCTTGTCCCAGGCTCTGCCAGCACCTCTGGTGACACGTGCAGCGTGTGTGACACGTGTTGTGCTGCAGGAGCTGCGGCTGTAGCTGCAGGAGAGCGGTGAACCTGTGTAAGAAGAGTAATAGGTGAGACTGGTGGGGGATATTCAGTGTCTTGGGGCATTGAAAGGCAAGACAGACAAGAATTATGCGGTGGGAGGGGTTAGCGGGGTGTGCTTGAGAGGGGTACTCACAACCGGGCAAACATTTAATTGAATTTTTTAATAAATTAGCCAGATAACATGTAATTGCCAAAGTGTATGTATTTTTTGAAAAGTACCTGTAAAAAGGTATTTTGTAACCAGCAGCCAGGGTCCCACTCATGAATTAAAAAAATGTCCAGTAAGAGAAAGATCGATGCAGAAGGAAGGCAATTTAATGACAGATGGGAAAGCAAATACATGTTTGTGTTTTAAGGAGAAAAAACAGTATGCCTTTTGTGTTATGAGACAGTGTTGGTGATAAAGGAGCACAATGCACATAATCGAGCGGTAAACACAAGGCCCACGGTCCGAATCCTAAAATTACATTCAGCCTTTTGAAGGCAGCTGCGAGGCTGATGTGGTCCCTGGTGAAAATGAGTTTGACACCCCTGATATAATGAATTTGTAGTGAGAACAGTCCTTTGAAATAACTGTCGGAGGTCAGGGAGGAAATAAAACGTTCCTGTATAAACTAATACTAATATCAAGAATCTCTCTGGTTAAAAATGACTGGTGAGGAACATGGGCCTTGACTCGGAGCAGCAGCTCCTGCCAGGGAGCCTCTGCGTGGATCCCACCTAAAGGGGCTCGAGCAGAGTCTGAGAAACCCTGTATTGGGCAAATGGGGGGCAGTGGGACCTCACAGGGAGCAGGTGAGATCAGCGTGCTGAGTGTGCCTTCAGACACTTCTGCTGCTGTTTATTGATGGATTTTTGTTACCCATCTAAAGAACAACAATTATACCTATCTCTTACTCAGAACAGATCTCTAATAAGAATCGAGAGTGCTTTTGTAATTAGATAGAGGCATTTTTAAGAGTTGATGCTTTATTTAATTTGGTATGTTTTCATTTTGCATGAGGTATATGTAAATATATTTTTTGTACATATGGGAGAGAAGAAAATAGTATATAATCTCAGACACCAGTGGTAGCAGTCATCTCTCTGTCCTATTTGTTCACAGGCTTTTAGTAAAATAGAGCTGTAGATGGAGAGCAACATGTTTCTTTCTCCTTAAACTTTTGCTTGGACTTTTGTCCAATGTGCTTGTCAATGTGCTGTATTGCTTTCTGCTTCTAGATAGTCTCTATACTAAACTTTCTCAATGTTTCCACCACAAACAGGAACCCCCGTTTCCTGTGTGACCATCCTAATGAAATTATGAGTCACGACACTCCTGCTTTATAAAGTATTCCCTTCATCAAAACTTCTTTACCCCTAGAGAACAGCAGGAAAATTCTACGAAGAATCCTATTTTTGGGGAAAGCGTTTATGATCCTGTGTGGACGGGAGCAGGTTCTGCTTGCTCAGAACTTACACCGTACATCAGTTTTAATGTGGTGCTGAAGTATCTTGCATACAAGAAGGTCTAGGAGCTGGTTTTTGGAAGGGCATCATGTGAATAGCACAGGCAAATGTGTGTCGTGTTAATTTATTATCAAGATATAAAGTTGGTTTGGAACACATCTTGCCACTAAACATGCTGAAGTTTTAATGAGGAGTTTTAAAGGGAGCAGATAGAGTTCAGTGCTACCATATGGGAATGTCCAGGGGTTATTTTGGTAAAGAATTAAGTCAGTTCTTAAAAACATTAATATTCATGTTATGTATCTGAAGGGAGCAGATGAAACTTAGCTGCAGGGAACATAGGGAAGCTTTTCCTATAGGAAAGCTTCTTCTAAAGGATCTGATATGAGGCTGTTTGATCTATAGATCTGAAGCCTGACTGATTCCAGAAATGGAGAACTTTGGAGACCTAATTCTTCTGAGTGTTGTGGAAACTCATTGCTACTCAGAAAGTTTTAAATTCATAATATAGCAGTTATTTACTGTTAACTTTAAAGTTGTGGATTTCCTGTTCATTAGTGTGGAATGTTTTTCAAGCATGTCATCTGTAATGAATAAATGGATATCTTATTTCCTCTTTAGTGAGTTAGAGTGAATCATGTTTTTCAGCCTCAATATGAAGTGGATCCAAATGGCATTGAGTTCTGCTTCTGGTGTAGAAACAGATTCAGAATGTTTTAAATACGAATCTGTATAATTAGGCATTTGTCTTCAGAATTGAAACTCTTAATGAGAGAACCATGCCAGTCAAAAGAGGAATAATTCCTTGCTTCATGTCGATAACACTATATTTAGCCAGTGTAAATGAGATTTTCAGATGTATTGAGTTATCACTCAGAGTGATAGAAGCAAACATTCAACAGAGTTATGAGATAATCCGACTAACGTCAGCAAATTGCTACAGTAGATTATGTGGATGGTAGCTCTCAAAAAGTTAGTATTGCAAAGGGCAGGACTCTGAAAAGAAGAATGTGCCTACATGGTGTAGTGCTTCCTTGTACAGGTAATGAGAAATAGCCATCAGAGACTTGGTATGAATTAATATTAGTGTGGTGTGCTATTCAGGCCAATATATCTTCCTTCTCATCAGGTCTAGTAAGCTTGCCTAGTACTATGCTAATATGGTCATGCTGTTTGCTAAACTGAGCAAACAAGCTTGGATGTCTGCATGGCAGTGTTTTTACCGTATTGGCTGTACACTGAATTTGTTTTACAGTAATTGGGGATTTGACAGACAGGTTTTGTTTCGGTCACTGTTATTTTTTTAACATTGAAAATTGGCACTGATGTAGAGAACTGTGAATAATTAGATCAAATTTAAATGTGTTTCAAGGATTTTGTGTTTGAGACTCCAGTGCGATTCTTAGTGATAATGATTTTATAGATCATGTCTGATTTGCCATATTACTTTTAGTGATTATTACTTAAGATCGTAGCCGTCAAAGCATAATTGAAGTTCTGTGTTCCCTGCTGCTTTTACAAAACAAGCTAGAGGCCAAGTCTTGAGTAGTTAGAGATTACTGGGGTTACTCCTGGCAGTTGCTGTGCCTGTCACACAAAGCATTGGTATTTGAGAACAGAACATCCCCACCGAAAGAGCAGAGAGAAGAAAAAAGCTCAGTAGACTTAATGTGCATTAACTTCCAACATTGACATAGTCCTTAAAGAATGCATTGCTGGTGGCAGCAAGATAGGATTTGAATTTACTGATTATTTGCAGTAACTTTCTGGGTGAAAACTCTGTGCATATGCAACGTACCTTTGAGTAAGACAATTTTCTCCACTTTGCACGTGGTTATACCTATCTTACATATCTAATACATATCTAATACACTCTCAGTAAACACCTTCATTTCCTTTGTCCAGTTTGGCCTTTGTACGTGGGCTCTACACAAGGTAGATATGCATTTTAAGTTCCTTAAATCTACTCTAATAAAGGATGGATGTGTATCAAAAACCAGGAAAAGAAGGTGTTTCTTGTTGGTTTGCTACATGTTGTAGGGAGAGCTGTCCTATAAACGCCCAAGGAAGAGGGTTCCTGCTGAAGGTTGGGAGGTGGCTGCAGGGACTGGAAAGGATCAAACTGGGGTCAGGTCTGAGGACAAATGAACTAGAAGTTCATTGCAATGACAGATCTCTGAGTCCTTGCTGAAGAGTATGCCCCAAACATCCAGATACAGTGTCTGTCTGGAAAATTAAGTTTGAGGGGGATTTTTCTCAGGCCTGTGATACCAGCCTTTACCTTTCTGTCTCCAAAACTAGTGGAATTATGTTCTCTTTTCAGTCTTAATTGAAGTCTGACTTTATTATCATCCTTCCTAATCATTAATTTCATTTCAGTTTTTATTTACATGAAATACTAGTTATATACATATGCATGTGTGTAATTATGATAGCTTATAAATAAATTACATGATGCTGACTTACTATCTCAAAGGAGTGCAAATGTCTTGCTTTAGTCACTGCTAGCTCTGCCTATAATGACAGTTATCTCCTAAGCTTATCCTCTATCCACTCAGCCTAAGGAATAGTGCAAATCAGATACTTTAAATCCTAAGGTTACGAGCACTTTTGGAGGAGTTTCTATCCTTGCTGTCCTAGAATCTTTCTGTTGGGTTTCTTTTGTGATCCGTGTGTGGACTTTTCTGTTGCAGACACCTATTGTTGTGTGGAGAGTTTTTTGATTCTCATTTTCATTCTTCGGGATAGATACATTCTGTGGGATTTTCCTTGCCTAACAGTTTGTATTAGCACAGGTTGTGTTGTATGCTGCTTTTAGTCAGATGTTCAGAATGGTGTAAGGGTCTCTTAACAGAAGGTCTTTGCATGTTGCAGCTAGATGACCTTACTTTATGAGGCTATTTAACTAAACACACATAAGCAAAATGTTTTAGCTTGCTCCAAGAAGATGTGCTAACATTAGACACGCAACCTGAAAACATTTTTTCTTGTCAGCAAGCCAATTCAGTTACTGAGACAAATACCAGATTTACATCAGACACATATAGGGTTGTCATTCTAGCACTAGCCTTTGCCATGAAAAAGGCAGAAACCCCAGCTTTTCTGAACAAAAGTGTCATTGGCCCGAGCGTAATGTGGTGGATTTAAACTGGGATGGAGATGTGCATACCTTACCTAGTGTGGTGTGATGTTTTACTGGAGCATGAACAGAGCCTGTATTGTACTGTTCTCTCTCTTGGCATATTTTCTTATTTGTGTCCTCAAGTATTGCAGATAGATGACGGTACGATGAGGTGATCGCTGTCCCTTGTTCAGGCCGCTCTGCAAGCGCAGGCTGGGTTACGTAACGTGCCCCACATCACTCTGCTCTCAGCGTGCAACGTCCAACGTTTTCACATCCTGCTTTATTTTTCTTCAAAAATAGTTTGAGTTATTGATCATTTTCCCTATGAACAACTGCATTCCGATTAAAAGCGGGGGTGTTTTTCTGCCATGCATACCATGTAAATGTTTACAAATCATCTACATGGCATTTGGAAAGGGGAAAGCCAAGGGAAAGTATTTTTTAAATGAGATATTGTTGCATCTGTTTTTTGGTGGTTTTTGTTTGTTTGTTTGTTCTCAATATAGCATAGTTTTGAATGCTACAGAAGTTTGTGGGTAGGTATTTTTTAATTTTAATGATGGAGTGTTATGCTGTCCCCCTGCTCCCCACAATGATCGACTATATCAACAGTCTTGGCTCTAAAAGTTGTTCTGCTTTAATTCCTGAGTTAAAGGAAGGGAAATACATCTAAAATGTCTCAGCTGTACTGTGAAATCAAGTTGCTCTTATCAAAGGGCAGAGAATAGCTCTTTATTCATTCCATGTATTGGGCAAGAATTCAGTAGCTGCTGTTAGTGATAAATGGGGCCAAATTCTTGATGTTGGAACTTCCAGTGAAACGGAGCAGCTCACAAAATCTTCTCAGTTATTCAGGTCCTTATCCATACCCAGATGGATGCCTGAATTCACTTACAAGGAATCCTACCTAGCCTTTATAATTTGGGTGAAAGAAGTAATATAAACATTTTAATGGAACAGAGACCTGGGTTCAGCTTTTCTTTTGAGCTGTGCTTGTTCTGTACATGAGCTTGAAAACTTGATTAGCGAGACTTGTAAGAGTGACAGCAGCACTCCAGAGCCCTCGTGGAACATCAAGGTTAGAGGGTATGAGAAGATGTGTATTTCTAAAAAGCACCCTGACTTAGTACTTTCAAAAAAACAATAACTGCAGTTTTTCAAAATAAATTACTTGGAAGTGGGAAGATACACAGTTGTTTGTTTTGGTTTTGTTGTTGTTTTGTTGTTGTTGTTGTGGTTTTGTTTTGGTTTGTTTTTAAATATGTCTCTTGAAATACTTGACTACAAGTCAAAAAGTCTTCTTTCTGTTTACCTCTTTAATTGTGAGAAATAAGGAAGCAATGTTCACCAGAATACTTCAAATCCTGTTGTACTCATATGTGTATTTATAATTTTTGACCTTTAGGAGTAACATAACTCCTAACAAAAGTAAGAAATTTAACTTCATTTTGTTTTGTCACTGGCAGACAAAAATAATGGTCTTCAGAAACCAAATGGAAAAGGAAACACTCTGTATTCTACAAAATTTGATTGGTTTTCCTAGTAAAACAGTGTATTTTTTAAGATTTAGTACTTTGGAAAGGCCTTCTTGAAAACAAGGCATGCTTATTAAAGGAATCCTACTATTTAAAAATCTTGACTGCATCGAAGTAACTTCTGGGGGTTTTTTGCATGTACATCTTTAAACGAGATCTTTTTACTCTCATTCTCTGAGAGTTGAGCTGGCTGTGCAGTCTAGCCATCATAATCATAGATGGGGCTGAAGCTCAATAGCTGTTCCTTGTGCTAAATGTGACTCGCTTCTTTTTATTTTTGTATTTCTTTCTTTTGGTGCCAGTGTTTTAAGTGGTCAGGGATTCAAACAGTTGAACAATGTTTTGTGCCTGATGGTGTGACATAAGACAGCTAGTGTTTGAAGAGTTCATTTTATGAAAAGATGCCCAGAATAGGCTTATTCAACAATATGACATGTTCTGAAGTTCAGTTTACTGGTTTTGCCAGTCTTTTTTGTAGCTTAGTAGCAACTCACATTCAAAATTGTGCCTCTCTAAGTTGCTATGGACATTAAAGTTTGAGGTTCAATACAAGTTAAAATAGCGGATTTTCTCCCATCCCCTTTCTGTCAAGTTCTACTTAGTGCCAGTATTAAAGAGCAGATCACAATTTGAATAAGAGCACTTTGGCATCTGATGTTTGCTCATGTAACTTAAACTCTTCATATTATTTGTGCAATTTTTATTAAAGATGTTTCCAGGTGTTACTTAAAAACAAAAATAGTGGAAATATACAACTGAGCTTTCTTTGTTGTTTTTTAGAAAGTAATTTTTAATAACAGGTGGTTGAATATAGGTGAATCACAGTATCACAGTATGTTTGGTATTGGAAAGGACCTCAGAAGATCATCTGGTCCAATCCCCCTGCCGGAGCAGGAACACCTAGATGAGGTCACACAGGAACATGTCCAGGTGGGTTTTGAATGTCTGCAGAGAAGGAGACTCCACAACCTCCCTGGGCAGCCTGTTCCAGTGCTCCGTCACCCTCACTGAGAAGAAGTTTCTTGTCAAATTTAAGTGGAACCTCTTGTGTTCCAGCTTGATCCCATTACCCCTTGTCCTATCATTGTTTGCCACCGAGAAGAGCCTGGCTCCATCCTCATGGCACTCACCTTTTATATACTTATAGACGTTAATAAGGCCCCCCCTTAGCCTCCTCTTCTCCAAACTAAAGACACCCAGCTCCCTCAGCCTTTCTTCATAAGGGAGATGCTCCACTCCCTTAATCATCTTTGTTGCCCTACGCTGGACTCTCTCCAGCAGTTCCCTGTCCTTCTGGAACTGAGGGGCCCAGAACTGGACACAATATTCCAGATGTGGTCTCACCAGGGCGGAGTAGAGGGGAAGGAGAACCTCTCTCGATCTACTAACCCACCCCCCTTCTAGTATACCCCAGGATGCCATTGGCCTTCCTGGCCACAGGGGCCCATACACTCTCAACTTGCTCCTCATCTGCTCCTGGGCAGAATTTAGTACATTGTAGCTGCTCTCTCACATAGAGAGCAACTCCACCACTGCTCCTGGCTGGTTTGTCTTTCCTGAAAAGGACATAGCCATCCATGACCACATTCCAGTCATGTGAGCTGTCCCACCATTTTTCTGTAATTGCCACTAGATCGTAACCTTCTGATCGAACACAGGATTCTAACTTTTCCTGCTTATTCCCCATGCTGCGTGCATTGGTGTACAGGCATTTCAGGGAGCGTGCCAAGCACACCGATTTCTCCTTAGGGGTACAGAAGGCCACCTGGTCCTCATCGGTTCTAGAATGCTGCCCCACTGGGACAAGCCCAGCTTCAACCCCATCCCCCTTCGAGCCTAGTTTAAAGCTCTCCAAATGAGCCCAGCTAATTCCTGTCCCAGCCTCCTTTTGCCCCTGCGAGATAAGTCTTTCCCGCATATCACTGTCCGGACTGGAGTCTTATAAAACCAGCCATTATCAAAATATCCAAAGCCCTGCCTGTAGCACCAGCCTTGGAGCCAATCATTTACAGTCTGAATTTTCCTGTTCCATCCCACATTGTCATTCGAAGATGGAAGGAGTGAGGAGAAGATCACTTGAGCCTCAGAGTCCTTCACCATCCTTCCCAAGACCTTGAAATCATTCTTCATTCCCCTCAGACTACGGGAAGCCCCTTCCTCCCCACCCGTCTGGAAGACCAGCAGCGGGTAGTAGTCTGTCGGGTGCACCAGTTAGTTTGGGGAGCTCTCTAGCGATATCCTTGATCCGGGCTCCAGATAGACTGCAAACTTCCCTATGATGAGGGTCAACCCTGCATATTGGGCCCTCTGTTCCTCTCAGGAGGGAATTTCCTACTACAATTACCCTTCTTTCCTTCTTATTGGAGGCAGTCTTGAGTTGTGGAGTCAGCTGCCTCTTCCTAAGTGACCTTGTAGGCAGGTCTGGCACCACCTAATCACCTACCTCTTCTTCAAGATCCAGGGACTCAAACCTATTATGTAGGGGCACCTGGGGAAGCAAAGCAGGCGGGGAGGGGTGCTATCTGTGACGCCGAACTGGAATACGCTTCCACCCCTCATCATCTTTTCAGTCCCCTACCTCTGCCCGACAGTGACGGGGTTGGGGCTGTTTCCAATATAATATGTCACTATAATATATATGAATGCTTGATGTTTTCTCTGTGCAAACTTAGTTCTCTTCTGACTTACCTTTTATTTTCTACTGTATACCTAACATTGCTATGTAGTTTTTTAGGGTCTCCGCAAGCTACACTCACAAAGTAAATGATTTAGTGGTTTAGTCCACAGTGTGACAGTTTTTATTATCGTTATCTAGAAGCAAGTCGAAGAGCATGCACTAATAAATTGGTACTGAAGATCTTCACAAGAAACAACACTGGGGGTTAGCAGATTACGGCTGAAGTGACCCTTCTTGCTCAGGACACTTATTTTCTCCTGCAAGACAAGGTCTCCAGAGTCATAGTTTACTGTTGTCCTAATGAGCAGGAGGGCAAAGATTCCTCCTCAGCTTTTGCGATTACCTGGAAGTCTAGATTTGCTCTGTCTTAACAGATGCCATGAAGATGGTGTGTCCAGAAATGTAATGTGTAGTGATAAAGTCTTATTAGAGAAAGTTTAATACTGGGCTTTCAAAAAAAATGCTTATTTCAAATGCAGTACAAGTATTTATGCAGATAGTAGCATGAGAATGAGTTCACTAAATTAACGGAGTCATTGACAAATGTAGTAATTTCAACTACAATGTATCTATCATCTGGCTTCAAAGGATACTTTGTGGTTAGCTATGGACTAGGTACTTTTTTTGGGTGGGTAATGGCATGCTTTCCTCCTGTTCTTAAGCATGCAGAAGACCATTATTGTAGCTGGTTAGATTTGCTCACTATATTGGATCTGTATTTTGAATTGAACTATGGTGAGAAAATAGAGGTCTGCTTCTAAAAATTATGTTAGCCAGAATTAGTTAGAAATTTGTTAACTTTTTTTGACAATTTGAATTATGAAATACTGGGGAAGAAAAATCCAAAGAAGTAGCAGATTAATTACACTCCAGGTAGGGATACAAAATTAATTTGTCAGAGATTTACAAGTTTTGAAAGCCTAATACCCAATCTTTTTCTTCTGCTTCTAGTTGACAATAATACATGTAATTTTGAAGTTCTGCTTATGTGTTTTTAAGATATCACTTTGTAGTTGGACAAACTTCCTAAGAGTTTGTTGTCTTGGTTATAGAATTATGTACCTAAGCTAAATATTTGCGAAGTTTAAAGTTGGAATGTGGAAGCCAAATATTTAAATGTGTTCTTTTTTATGTGGAGGAACAGAAAGAAATATTTAGAATAGACAGTTATTCCGCTTTACAAAATGGTAATTCTAAAAACTAGCAAAAATTGCAAATAAATTAAAGTGTTCTGGTGATTCTCAAGTGTAACACTGGGGCTTCACACTGGGAGAGGCCTCAGTGGTACTGGACACTATCAAAGAATTGGAAATATTTTGTTATCATGTTCTTATACAGTATCTGTGAGCCCAGGAGCTACAAGTCAGGCTTGTTGAATAGTCCTATCTCTCTAACCCAGGGGTGTCAAAGTCATTTTCACCGGGGGCCACATCAGCCTCACAGTTGCCTTCAAAGGGCCAAATGTAATTTTAGGGCTGTATAAATGTAAGAGTAGTTACATTTAGTAGTTTGACACCCCTGCTCTAACCTAACAAAAAAAATACACTAAGTGTTATATTTAAAGATAGTTTCACTTACAAGGAAAGCTTATTAAAGCTATTACAGAGTATGTTGATACTGAAACTCTTTCAAGATTTATGATTGTGTATTTAGGGTTGGTTTCTCCCAGGAACAGATGGTATTGAAGCAGACAGCTGACAAGTGATACAGCAGAAAACACCTCTTGAATGATATGTCTGAGGTGTGATCACAAAATAATGAGAATATTATAAAGTGTTGTTGCATAATTTGAAGAGCAAATAGGATAAAGAGAAGTTTTTTATGAAAGGGGAAGCTGTATTCATGCTTTTCCAAAAAATACTCTAATTCAAAGATTTTGGGTCAGTAGATGTTGAACTATTTGAAGGGCAAATTGAAGTTATTTTCTAATATACTCTTGAGGAAGCCATATCCAGGTTACAGTAGGCTTATTAGAAATGTATGGGATAAGATAGCTCCTTAAAACTCTGTGGTTGTACGCAGTTATTCGAAATCAACTGCTGAAATAGAACCCAAAACAGGAATAAATTGTTATATCTCAAAGGATACTTTAAAAGGAGGTAGATTTGAGTACTGCATGTTTAAATGCACCCTAGATTTGGCCATTGTAAAAGCTTTGATCCATGAAGATAACCAACAAAACAATTAAAGCCTATGTTTTAGGTAAAATGAAATAAAGTTGGCATAACCCTTGTTCTGGGTTAGGGGAGTTATTAAGGTTGTAGCTCCACTGTCCATGTAACTTTGTTCCAAATTTGGTTTTGAGGGGGTCATAAGGCCTTCTCCTTTGGTTTTCTTGTGTCATAATCCTTACAGAAACTCCAGTGTGGAGGAAATGCTTGGGAAACTTGAGAAATGGAAGTACTGTGAATGGAAGCATTATGTTTTTCACATAATGAAACCCAAAGGTGCACATGAATATGATGCTGGGGTTTTTGTTACACAGAACTGCCATTCTGAAAACTGATTCCCTAAGGACAGAGATCTTTTATTGCTTTTCAGTTTGTTGACAGCGTTGGCCAATATCTGGAATTAAACTTTGGAGTTTCTTATTAGGAATATGAATTTCTTTGTTGTTTCTACTGGAATACCAACATTCTTTTTCAACTATGTAAAACGTGCCTAATGCAGTGAGTGTCATGTGTTTCTTTACATTGCAGCTGATTTAATAGTCCCATTTGCCTTGCAGATTTTCGAACTGGAAAATGAAGATGGCACAACACTTGCTTTTCTGTGTAGTCATTTACTGCAGTAATACTGTGATATTTGGAATTAAATAGTACCAACGGCATTAGCTTTTTCATTCTGTGTAACAGTGAATTTTATGTACAAAATCCCTTCTCTCATGAAATGTTTCTTTTAGTATCATTTAAGTTTATGAAATTAAGATGCCAGTGCTTATGTTAGTGTGATATATCAGTGCTGCAAGATGTCTGCTTCCAAAGTTGCTTGCTAAAATTGAAAGCTTGGTTAGTGTTATTTACTGTAAAGCTTTATATGCAGTAGTTTGTATTTGCAGATGAAATTTGTTCATCAAATGATTCCTGTTTTTAATAAAAAGTAGCTGATCTGTATAATGGTACTTCAGTAGCATTTAAAATGTGGATTTCTTTTTAATTTTACTCAGATTTCATTTATTAAAATTCACCAATAAGATTTCAGATGGAACAAAATTAGAGTTTTCTTTTAGTGGAAGCAAAGACTTCAGCATACTGATGAGAGCTTGCTGAATGCAGCATTTCTGCTTTTGTAAGAAGTTCTGAAAACCAGGTTTTTAAATGCTAAACCAAAAACTTTCTCACAGACAAGTTAAATAAGAAAAAAAAAAAAAAAAAGGTTTGGAAGCATCAAAAAGTGCCAGCTGTCAAACTAAGGGCAAAAAAAAGTCTGGGCTTCTCTCAGAGCACCCTCAGCATGTAGAATACTTGTGGTCGATGGGGACCCCAGGGCTTGGGATTGTTGAAGTACCAGGCTCTGGAGCTGACCCAGGAGATGACAAGTCCTGAGCATCCCAGCATCTCATCTGACTTAGCTTTTATTTTCTACTGTATACCTAGCACTGCTATGGAGTTTTTTGGGTCTCCACAAGCTACAGTGGCACTCACAAAGCCCTGGAGCTTTGCAGAAGGGAAGTCTCCACCAGCTTCCTGTGTACGTACCCTCCCAGTTTGCACTCCTTGCTGTAGAACTGGGAGTTGGGACTTGAGTGTTTTCAAGCTGTCAGCCTAAGAGCAGCAAAAGTGAAATATTTGCATGACTGGAAACACGCAGCTTGGAAACATAGGAGCACCGGAGTGGAAATGTTGCTTGTGTTTGAGCTGCTTTTGTCTTTGTATCTTGGTGGTTTCAGGACGCTCAACGGTTTCTGTTAGTAGAGGTTGGATTTTCTTGGAGAAGTGTGGCCCAAATTTATCAAAAATTCAAACCGTGTATGTTTCAAGAAAATATATTTGGGGTTTGATGGTTAGCATTTTCTAGACAAACACCTCCCTTCTCTCCACTATTTTATTGGAAGATTTCTTATTGGTTACGTCAGATTGGTTTCTTGCATGACCTACGTCACTGAAATGTAAAAAAAAGAAGCCCACAACAAATGTGATGAAAATTTTGGTAATGAGTTTTTCCCTTCAAGTGGGGAATGCAGTTTTTGTTTGTGTTTCTGAGTAAATACTGTCTCTACAGAAGGATATATGCATTGCCCATCTTATTTTCTCTAATTCTACAGCGAAATTGCAGACAATAGAATGTCATACTCATTTTTTTGTGTTCCTTAATCTGTGGGTTATAGGCTCTTTAGCATTATCAAAAAGTCTTACATGGTGTTGCAAAATACTAGCTAGCTGTAGTAGCTCTGCTCTTCCAGACTGGAGGAATGAAAGGTGATTTTCATTACTGGCTGGTCTTTACTGCAGGCAGCTGGGGAAACAGGTTTAGTACAGGTATTATTTTTTCCCTTGTGCTTCCTGTCCTTTTTTTTGTTTTGTTTTCTTTTTCTGTTTTTCATCCCTAGATGGCAAGTGCAGGGGCTTTTTTTGTCATAAATGTGTAATTTGCAATTGAGGCATACTGGCAAGTAATTGGTACTGCGAGGCATTGTGACGTTAGTGATAAGTACTAGTGATTCCTTATTCAGGGTGTGTCAGTGTCAGGTTTGCACTGCTCAATTTGTAATTTTTTGTGTGTAACTCAAAAAACTATGTTAGGAAACACTGATAAGATCATGACCATGTGATTTCAACTGTTTCTGAGCAGGGACTAAACACGAAGTTGGTGGTTTGGGGCAGGGGTTGTGTGTGTGTTGTTGTGCTGGGGAGGAGTTGAATGTTCTAAGTTCTTGAAATTGTCTTTTATGTGACAGAAGTGACTTCTTGGGTCAGAGCTCTATTTTTGCTATCAGTTCTCTCCTGCCTTGAACTTTAATTTTCTTCTTGTATGCTGCTAGGTCTCGAGGGGGGATTTACTGAATTACGTTATTTTGGCAAGGGAGAGGAATGCTGTTCACAATGAAGTGGCAATTTAGATGTGTGTTAATTTTACCATAGTTGTGAAACAACACTTGAATTAATAGAAAGGTCTTGGGACTTAAAATTTCTTGCTGCTTATAATCTTGATCCCTCACCCCTAGTGTATTTGAAACTTTACTAAAAAGATCTAGACATCTAAGGAGAGTTTCGGATGCTGACTGGTGAGCCGTCTCTTTTCTGATTTCTCAGCAGCCTTCCCTCAGAGAGTAAACTGTTGGTTCTTGTTCATTTTTATCACTTACTGTGATGTGCAATTGTCTTATTTTTCTGATTAAGCTGTAAACTGATAAAGGGAAATTGCACTGATCCTGAAAGAGTTGAGAAGTATTTCGTGCTAGTCTTTCCAAAATGAATCTTCATCAGTACATGTTGTGTATGTCTAAGTTCTCTTACTTGTACCTTCAAAAGGACCTTAGATCACCCTGAACTAATGAAAAATGCTGGGTTGTACTTGTATCCTCCAGAGTGTTTTCTGAAAAACAAATTGCATCTCTTCCTTTTCTTTGCTTATCTATGGTAAACAAAACAGTTGAAATTGGATTGTAGTATTTTTTGCCCCTGCTCACTCCAGCTTCTTCTCTATTTTCTATTCAAAAAAGAACTGCTGAAACTATCTTTAAACTTTCAAAAAACATGTATCTCACTATTTGTTGCATACGAAGGCGACACACCATTTTTAACTGTGTATGTAGGACATCCTCAAGTTCCTGTGTCTGGAGACAAGTGAATGGTGATTTCTAACTGATGGGTTGATCTGAAGATGTGATGAGCATCTGTCAATCTGTTAATGTCAGGAGAAAAACTAGTTGACTATGTTGGTATTAAGAGTTCCTTAGGGAGAAGCATGCTTGTCTTAGTAAATGTGATAATGTCTTTAGAGTAATTATGTTTTCTAGAATATAAAATGTACAATATTTGGAAGATGCAGTTTTATGCAGTGTTTTTTTTCTTAAATCATACAGAATGCTAAACCATACTTTTTTATTTTAAATAAAACTTTTTTTCCCCCCTCTTACCACAGGATAATGAGAAAAGGACCCCTTTACATGCTGCTGCCTATCTGGGAGATGCAGAAATTATTGAACTACTTATTTTATCTGGTATGTTCTGTTCCTGTTAATGGAAAAAAAAATCTAACTCTATGCAAATCCAAAGAAATATGTATGTACATCTTAGTCTGTATAGGTCTTACTGAGATATTTAAAGTACTAGAAATTAAAGATGTTTATGCTGAAATTTTGGTTTTCAGACTTATCAGTGTTATAATACCATGTGGTTCTGCTCTAAAATATTTATTTGTAAAAAAACCTCAGTTATAGCTATTTTTATTTGTAGCTTGATCAACTTTAGGTAGTTTAACTCTAGTTTAAAGAAATAACAGTGTATATGTTATAGGTAGATGTTAGCAGCATTGCTTTGCTTATAAAGTGGGCTTCATAAAAACGAAGTTGAACATAGAAGATGGAATCCAGAGTTGGTTATATTATTTTAAAGTATCCTTTGCTGTCGGCTTAAATGCACAGAATACAATTAGGATCAGCAGAAAATTTTGAAATACCCTTTTATTTATTTGTACTAAGAAAAAGAGCAAATTCTGTAAAACAGTATACTTCCGTATTTTTTTTCCTTAAAAAGGTAGAAAACCAAGAAACAAACCCAAAAACCTGAAAGCAAAACGTCATGACTGAGATACTGAATTGATTGTCTTTGATCTTGGACAAATCTGCCCATCCTGGTAGCTTGAGGCTGAATTCATGATATGGAGCTTTAAAGGTTCAGTAGAAAGATTAAAACTTGTAACAGTCCCACAGAACACACCTTGCCTGTGCAAAGCCAGGTATTTCCACCCACCTCGCCCCCACCGTCAACCTTGAATGACAAATTTTGCTTTAAGGAAATGACACTTTAAGACTGTAGGAGTCACTTCCAGACTTTACATTGAAATTGCCAGGCACAATTTCATTTATTATAATTTAGCAAGATGTAATCTTCTCATTATATATATGTACATGTACTCGATCTATTTAATTATATGTACTTATAATTAATTAATATCACATTGTGTATATTTTATATATATATATTTCTCATTATAATTTGTCTGGAAAAGTTCATGTGGGTTGCTGAGAAGGTGCTGGTTTTCCCTACCAAGAAGAAAAGAAAAAAAATCCTGGTAATCCTATCTTCTGAAAAAGTATCTTGGATTTGACAAGAATATTTCTTTTTGTTTAGGTGTGCTCAAAACAAATCTGAGCAAATCCCCAAAACAACTAGCTGCATTATAAACGTTGCAAAGTTGTAGTCAGCTGCTTCTGGGAGTGAAGCTTCTGACTCTTTTGGGTGAACAGAGTCCAGTTACCAGAGCTGGTATTGAAGAAAATATTGCACTCTTGGCAAAGAGCTCATGGAAGGAGTGAGATTCTAGTTCAGATATTAATGAAACAAGATCCTGACTGGGGGATGGCAGTAGAAGAAAGGTTAGTCATATGATTCTGACACACAGCCTGGGGCTAAGTGTAAGAAAAATTGGAGAATGAAGGAGGAAAGTGAAGAACCCTAGGAATAGTCCAAACTTGAGCTGTTGAATGGAGGAGAGGTTGTGGGGTGCTGCTGTGTCTGTAGATTGTTGAGGAAGACTGGGAGGCATTGATATGTATGAGACAATGTTTATTCAATGATAATCAAGATTTACTTACACAAAAACACCGCATTAAATAGTCACAAAATCAAAAGTCCAACTTTGCTGTGTTTGTGTGCTGTGGACGTCGATGGCGTGTTTGTGCCTTGCTGGGGAAGCGCAGCTTTATGGATTGCACAGGGCGGGACCGCGCTGGGAATGAACCAGGCTGGTACAGTGGAGGAAGCACAGATGCTGGTTGTTGATGCATTTGTAAGTGAATGAAGACGGGCATTGATTGCATGATGAGAAGGTGATGTCTGCATGTTAAGGCTGTGCCGTGCCTGGGCACTACTCTGGATGGTACCTGCTTGCAGGCTGTGGTTTTAGGCAAGCAGCTTAAGCCAGACTCCTTAAAAAGTAGTCACCAGTTTAATCTTCCTCATTTCTGAATGCTGGATTTGAAATCTTTGTGGGTTGTGAAGTGTGAGCGCTCACAGCTATATCTGAAGTGCTGCACCAGATACTTCTCTGAGAAATCAGGTCTAGATGTCTCAAAATGCACAAGCTGAGATTTTTCTTTTAACTCTCTTAACTGGAAGATGGGGAACAGAAGTTAAGTGTATTTATCCTCTCCATTTCATAGAGATACAGAAAATTAATTTATTGTATTTCAGATGGAAATAAAATCTCTCCTTTGAGACAGATGTATAACGTTACATTTTGTCGTAATACATGAGCATTAGGGAGCGAATAAAGAGCATCTGTTACCACAGCAAGGTCTGAAGAATGCCTGCCATGTTGCAAGACCTCTTTTTGAACAATGACTAAAGAGTTTCTTGAAGAAATAACATTTTTGAACAACAGTCTCCTCTGTGCAGTAAATTTGCATGTAAAATTTTTTATGTGGCTTTAATTGGCCTATTTTCGTCTATTTGCACAAGGGATTGAATTAAGTAGTGTAGACTACTTTCATCCTAGCATTTCTTACCTTGTGAGAGCTTGACTTTGCAACCTGTAAAGTTCTCTAATGTAGTTTTGCTGGAGTGTTGTAAGGAACCACTTTACAGTTCTGCTGTGCAAGCTATCCTGCAAAGACTGTTTGCTTTGCCTTTTTTATTCTTGCTTCAAACTGGACCTCAAAATTACTCAAGTCAGTATGAATCTTTCCATGAGTCAGTGGCTCTTACCTGATTCTTTCTCATTATTTCTCTATTCTTAGTTAAAGTGTGTATCATATGTTACATAGACATAGGCTTTTTTAATTTGATTGGAATGTCTTTTGCATCCCCCTCCAGGGGATCCACACTGCTTTCAAGTATGTATTTTGGATAATATGTTGCTGTTACAATATATTACTTTGCTATAGACCTAAGCAACCCACATTGCACATTCTGAAGATATAATCAGTTCAGCCTATTTGCAGACTTTTGTGGAATAAGCTTTCAGTCTTACAAGCACACGTAGTTAGTTTTTGAATTCTTGAGATATTTCCCCACCAGACCTCAAGGTTGCTTTGTAACCTCTCCTGTTCACCTCTGTGCCTGAGAAGATCATGGCACAGATCTTCCTAGAAGCTAAGCTAAGGGGTACATGGAGGACAGAGAGGTGATTCAAGACAGCCAGCACAACTTCACCAAGGGCAAGTCCTGCCTGAACAACCTAGTGGCCTTCTATGATAGAGTGACTACATCAGTAGCAAAACCAGAAAAATATATGTATGTATAGGCTGTATCAAAAGCAGTGTGCTCAGCAGGTCAAGGGAAGTGATTTTGCCCCTCTACTCTGCTCTGGTGAGACCCCTCCTGGAGTTCTGTGTCCAGCTCTGGAGCCCTCAGTACAGGAAAGACATGGACCTGATGGAGAGGGGCCAGAGGAAGCCCCAAAATGATCAGAGGTCTGGAACACCTCTGCTATGAGGACAGGCTGTGAGAGTTGGGCTTGTTCAGCCTGAAGAGGAGGCTCCAGGGACACCTTATTGTGGCCTTTCAGTACTTAAAAGGGGCCTGTAAGAAAGATGGGGACAGACTTTATAGCAGCACCTGTTGTGACAGGACAAGAGATGGTGGTTTTAAACTAAAGGAGGGAAGATTCAGGCCAGATACGAGGAAGAATTCTTTACAATGAGGGTAGTGAAACACTGGCCTAGGTTGCCCAGAGAGGTGGTAGATGCCCCATCCCTGGAGACATTCAAGCCAGGCTGGACGGGCCTCTGAGCAACCTGATCTAGTTGAAGATGTCCCTGCTCAGTACAGGGGGGTTGGACTAGATGATGTGGAAAGGTCCCTTCCAACCCAAACTATTCTATGATTCTATTGTAGCCTTTCACCTGGGCAAGGGACCTGAAGTTGGTGGTTTGGACAGAGATTGAACAGCAATGAAAATTGCTTCAGTGACTCCATTTTGGGACAAACAGTGCTTCACTGAACACTAATAAACTTGTTCCCCAAGGATGTGAACGTCTTGCCAGCAAATTGTCATACAGCTGTGGTCTGTGGAAGTCTAAAACTTCATATAATCTCTCCCTCTTAGATTGTAGCTACTTAAGCAATTAGCATTCCTACATTTGTTAGGTAAGAAGGCGAACAATAAATTTAAAAGGCATAAAGGTGGTTGTTTATAGTATACAGAATGATGGAAGAAAAGTTTAGATTTTAGTCACTTGAGAATCATAATTAGAAGCATTTTATTTTTTATATTACTATGTGAAGAGTCATAACACCGATCACAGTTGTATTTTAGGATGTCTCCTTTGCATAATTGCACTGACGTTAATTGTATAAGTAGTTGATGGCAAACTACTGAAAAGTAGAAAAGTAAAATAGTTAAGTCTTAAATGAGTGTCCAACTTTTTGTTCTTTCCAAGAAGTCCTGTTTAAAAAAATCAAACTCTTCTTTCAGTTAAGTCCTGCATGTGAACTGTTCTGAAGCTTTTTGCTTTATAAAAAAAAAAATCATCCTTTCTGTTTGTCCTACTTTTTGTTTTTTAAATGCCATCAGAGTTTATTCTGCAGGCAAGTGACGTGTGAGGAGCAGGACAGACTTGTGTAATTCCAGAATATGTTATTTTGATTAGTAACTTTTTTCATGTTGTTTTCTTTAAAATTCCATACAGGCTATTGTCGCTTTCACTGAAATCAGTGTAATTCATGAAAATAAACATCTGAATTATCTGTTGTTTTCTTTTGAATAGATTTAGTTACTATATTGGATTGATACTTAACTACTAACACAACACATTTCTGTTTGTTTAACCCAAAATTTTCACTGCATGGAGCTCATTGTACGTGAGCATGTGATTAAACTCAACCTCATTAAGGTTTGGCAGCACGCAAGTTTTTGTTGTGCTTTCCCTCTGGGTCAGCTGGAAAAGTAAGAATTGTGCTGACACTGGAAAACTATCATTACAGTAATAACAGATTTTGGAGGATAGTAAAGACCCTCCAACTTTATTCTACATGTGTTTCTTTCATCTAATTCTGAAGCTACGTAAGTATTAAAAGTCCATGCAATGGCAGTCACACAGCTCAGCTGTTGAAAGGCCATCACTGCAAAAATAACAACCGCATGAAGGTCCCTGTATTTGGGTTGCAGATGTACCCACACACCAAAGGCATTTCACAGGGTCTCCTTTCACAGTGACTGTGTCTTTTGGCTGCTTTCTCTTCTTTTGACAATGATGTTGGTTGCCATTTTTTATTTTGAGCTGTCTTAACTTCCCTCTGTCAGCAGTAACAGTTGCTGTGAAGAAAGTAGCTCTGCTCTTTGCAGAGAGCAAATTAAGCTGACTTATGAAAAGGTAAAAGTGTTCAGTAGCTTGAGGAGTCCGAGTACCTCGCATTTCTCTCTGAAGCTCGAGGAGGTGGTAGCTGAGATGTGGCAGGAACTATGTAGTTCTGAAATGAAATGGATTTCTTATATTGATAAAGCAGTGAAATTCTGGAGGATGGATTTGACTGGATTGTAGGTTTACTCCTGTTTTACTCCTGTTTGTGGCCAGTGTATCTCCATGTGGTTTGGGGTTTTGTGTTTGTTTTGGTTTTGTTTTGTTTTGTTTTGTTTTTAACCCAATAAAAACTGTTGAAGCATAGTTGTGGCTGGTCAAAAGATATTCCAATTCTGTCCCTCTTAGGTTTGTTGTTTGTTTTTTTTCACTATTCTGTAGATCCCGTACTATGCATTGTAAATAGGAAGAAGTTTTCTCTCAGTATGGTCTTATTCATTATTTTTGCAGCAAAAATTTTCCAAGTATCCCAAGTTTTCAGTAGGAAATTACTCTGGATTTCTATTACTGATTGCTCCAATTAATATCTCAAATATTTTTTTTTATTTTACAGACTTTTTCTGTACCACCTCCTGAATGTTCACATATTTTTCTATCTAAGGAAAAGTTTTCTTCTCCACATGTTCATTCCCCAGTGTAGTCTGAGAATTTCTGCTTGCCACTTTAAGTACTTCCATGGTCATCTTCCCTAGATAAAAGGTGGAAAAACTTCTTAAGCTAATACTAGCCCTTAAGAAAATAACTAAATAGAGTCTAATTACCAGCTGGTTACTCTCAGTGATTTATACCTCGGGTCTTCCTAATTTCTGCAAAGATCATTCTTAAAATTATTTCAGTATATTAGTTAAGATAAAGTTTGTTAGCTTTTTAAAAATGCGATCTGAAGATCTTATTTACATCTTTTACTCCTAAATAAACATTTCAGAGCTTCAAAAGAGTCTGTATTGTGTATGTGAATGAAAACATATTTGCTTTATTTGCTTATGTTATGATCTTGTTCAGCCGCTAGCACATCTTGTACAATAACAAAGGAAAATACCATCCTTGACAGGCTAAAAATACAGACTACAAACAGAACAGTGGAAGGCAATTCAGTACTTAAGTCAGTACTGCGAGTAAAGATGAAAATGTCTTGTCAGTTCTGTTGTTATTTCTTTTCTGAATCTCTTTTCAACTAGTGACACAGAAGTAATGTAACTGCTGTGCTCATTAGTCGTCCAAGGACATTTACAAATAGGACAAGTTCTGGTGTTGGGTAGCTCGGGAGGAGAGTCACAGCCAGAGTTCTTAGGAGGGGAACACAGAGGTGACGAGCTGCGACATGGCTCTATAGAGTTATGTGGCACTTTATGGATGAAGGAGGAGGCGTGTGGCTGTTCCTTGCAGCATTTCCTACCCAAGAGGTGGTTGAGATGCCGGCTCTTACTCAAATCTAAGGATATTGACACCAATGAAGCAGCAACTGAATTGCAGAAACGTACATTCAGGTATTGGTGGCTAATAGCACATTTAAATATGTGATGGCCAGATATGGACCGATATAATTAAAGCTTACAAGATCATTCTGTAAATCAGTGCCTGTATCAAGTTGGAAAATGTGTCTTGGAACATAAATTTGCTAAAAGTAAGCACCACTGAGTTTCACTGAGATTTTCAGTAGCTTCTGTACTAGATTTATTAAATTAAACACCTCTTTCTAGTTGTCAGTCTTGTGAATACAACTTTGCAAAATAAAACATAAGATTCAAGGAGGAGGGAAGAAAAATACGCAATACTTCTCTCTCTACCCCACCATCCCGCACCTTTTTGCAGAGCATAAATCCTGCTTTCATATTTGCCTAGATATGTAAACTTACTAGGCTGTACTATTAAAGCTATTGATGAAACGGAAGATGTTTCAGTTTAGTGCACCAACATGGAAGAATAAGTTGGTTTGTTTGGAAAGTGCAGTTTTAGGAGAGTGTTATGTCTTAATCAGTTCTTAAGTTCAAGCAAAGATGATGGGTACTTGTGTTGCAGTATTGGATTTGATATCTCTGGCAAGCCCCCAAATCCTTTTCCTACAAGCTCTACGGCACTAAAAGAATTGAAACATGAGAATTTTTACATGAAACAAATGAAATATTTGAGCAGTTTTAAAAAACATGTTAAGACCAGCCCCCTGAAGTCTGGAAGATCCAGTGAGGTGGGGTTTTTAGTTGTTTGCTTTATTCTTACAAATTGGGGATACAGACATGCTGCACTGTGCTTTGAAAGAGCAAGCTGCTGCATAAGTGGCATTTGAAGGTATTTGAAATGTGAGAAATGCCCTGGTTAACATGTCAGCAGGTTGAGCTCCGCAGAGATAATATTGCATTGGCGGTGTTGTACAGTGAATTATGTACATACATGTGTTCAAACTGTCTTTAAGCAAACCACGAAGCAAATCATCTTTAAGCAAAAGATTTTCAGTAACACCGTAATATCTTTTCTAACATTTATTTGCAATGATCTGGAGTAGAGTTTAACCCAAGAGGATGGAGGCTGTAAACTCCTTCACTGTTGCATGGTAGGAGGGGGGGCTTTATGTCTTGTGGAGAGCATCTGAAGGGGGAGGGAGTAACGCTAATATTTTCCCCAAATCATGTGCTAGGGAGTAAAGAACAGCCTGGAGGGGGATTATGTCCTCAGATACAAGGCTGTTTGGAGAAGCTATTTTACGGAATGTTAATCATTCTTGGCAGCATGCCTTCTTGTGGAAATTTAAGGGGGAAGTATCTCTATGTTAATTTAAAATATTATTTTGTTTAACATATCTGGAGCCATAGTTCTCCTGATTCCCACATTAATAGTGCATATGCATTTGTGGTAGTATACTTATTCTGATAATTACTTTAAAACTTTGTCTTTCTAACAATTTTGGAACTCCTTTAAAAGTTGTTTGTTGTGGGGGAAAAACAAGCTTTGTGGCTCGTTCTTAGGTAAGTCCATCACAGACTGAGGTGTTTTGTCAAAAATCAGCCTTGTTTCTTTCCTTTGTCAGAGAATCTACAAATATTTTGTGCATTTGACAAGTTAACTTATTTTAGCATTTACATACTACACTCTTTTAAGTGTGGGATGTGCTAGACCTAGGCTTTCTTGCTTCTTTGGGTGGAAGGTCACTTATGGCCTGGGGGCAGATACTGTGTTCATTTTGTTCTTTTGAGAGGACCATGTTACTTTTAGATATCACATCAAATTCCCTTAGGTGTTTCTTTGGCTGATGCTGATTTCCTTTTTTACCAAAAACAACAAACACTTTCAGATATTCTTTTCCTTTAATCCTAGCAAGTTTGATTAACTTACCCACTGGGAAAACCTTTTGTATGGTATCTTTTTGGATTTATTCCTGTTGTCTTCTGATGCATTTTTTAGGCTGTTAAGGTACCAGAGATATCAATGAATGATAAAAAACCTATAAACACAGCTTGGACTCTAAGCATATTTTCCCTAGAGCTTCAGTAACTGCTGCTTCCTTGGAGTCGGAACGTGCATTTCTCCCCTTCTGCTGGTCTTGGTGCTTCTCTTGTCTCAGCCTTCGTCACCTGGCTGGATCTGACCTGATCTCAAATCTTGCAAATGCTTTTTCCTGAGGAAAATCAGGGTGATGATTAGTGACCTAGTAACTCCCTGAATTCCTTTAAAACACTTCATAGACATTTGTATCGTAAATTAGAAATAGGAAATCAGACTTTGAAAGTCTTAATTCCTTGGGTTTTGGCTGTAGACATGAAGTAAGGTAGAGCTTAGAGTACCATTTTGGCCTTTGTCTTGTCTCCTAAAACCAAAGTGTGACTAACAGTACTCCAGACAATCAGGAATTGCAGATACATTTTAAATACATGGATTAGAATCTCACTTACTGACCATTCAGGTTATTGTCTTTTGGGGAAAGATTACCAAAAATCCTAAGACATTTCTGGTGACTTTCAGGATCCTCAAATTCTTTTTTTGCTTGAGTGCTGTGCAGAATTTGATACAGTACATTACGTAATGATACGTGATATGGTGTAGTACACTAGGTCCGTATTATAGTTGACAAAAGTACATATTTATTATTATAAGGTTAAGGCACTTAAACTCTTGTTAGATTATGGGGTTTTCATGTGGATTTGGACTTTCTTCCTGTTCGTTCAAACTTGTTTTTCAAAGCTTTTGAACTTGGAAAATAGTCTGACACCCAAGCTTCTGAAATATCATAAGAGGGAGATCCCTGAAATTGGAGCCAGTAACTAGACCTCAAGTTCTATCTGATGCTTGGAAGACCCAGTGTTAAAGTGGGAGATTGGATGCAACATCAGCTTCCATGTTGCATTCTTAAACCTCAAAGGAACTGATTAACTTGCAAAACTGAGTTCAGTTTTTTTGTTTGCTTAGTATATACAACCACGATTTTGTACAGACTATGTTGCTTGGTCAGGTTGTTCAGCTGGACTGGGAGAGACTTCTTTGCTGGTGCAGGTCTTGGATGAAAATACCTTGTCTCTCAGCTGAGCATCTTGACCAGCAGCCAGTTTGACAGGTTGTGTCTTACCGGCCTTCTACCCTTTTCTGTTCTTTGCATAGAAAAAATTAAAGTCGATTCTGACATAACAATACTATGTTTAGCCTGAGAAGTTAGTAAGCTCTGACCATGTAGCAGTAATGTTACTGTGTGATATCATATGTTGCTCTGTGAACTCTTTCCAACAGCATTTCCAGATTATTTTTCCAAAAACATAACACTTTTGTGTAAGCTATCACAACTCTGTAAAATTTCAGCACTTTTCGAATAGAGATGGCTAAATTTCCACTCAAGGTATGAAAAAGCTAAGGTTATATACCCTCAATTTTTAATGGAGCATTTCAACTATAGTGGCTAAGTATGAGATTTCTGGTAGATTTCTGGTGCTGAATGAAGGCAAGGAGTCTGTCTTTCTTACCAAACAGTCTTTTCTGTGCCTTTGGAAGTGCAAAAGATTAGCTGGTATTAAAAGATGAGTATGGTTTAATGAAAGAGTATTATGGGTGCAATGTTAAAAGAATTTCATCAAAGTGTGGACTTCAGCTGGAGAAAAGACTGTCTTCCAGTAGTTCTACCTCTGTAGTTGAAAATATTTTAAGTATTTCTGTAAATATATAATAAATTTCTATTATTCTTATTTTTTGTTACAGGAGCTAGAGTTAATGCCAAAGACAGCAAATGGTTGACTCCTTTACACAGAGCTGTGGCATCTTGCAGTGAGGTATGCTTTTTTTTTATTGTTTTGTGCTAAAATAAGAATCTCAAATTACCTTCTGTTCTTTGTTCAGTTTTTAAAAAGTGAAACTACTCCAAATGTTTGGAATTGCAGAACAGTTTTGCATCAATTTGTTCAACCTGTTGAGAGTATGTGTGTGTGTGTATATCCTCTCGGGCACGTGCCTGAGTAGGAAGAAAGAGGGAAAACTATAAACTTCCAGTTCTGAGCTTTGCTGTCTGCCACTTCCTTAACAGTGGTTTCTGCATGCAGGGTTCTCGAGTCCAGTTCACTTCTTTTAAGGTAACCAGAATGGTTCAGCATGAAGGAAGTAGAGATGAACCAAGATTTAGTACAGCTTTTACAGCATGATCTTTGCATTTCTTAGTTTTTTTACATGCTTGTCTGTTCAGGCATTGAAGAAATAAAAGCTTCTGTAAGGCCTGCAAACTTTTTTTTTTTTAAAGCAATTAATGAGTAATGATAGTATTGAAAATCACTTTAGAAGTTATAAATTAAATATGTAGAAAGTGTTTTGAAGTCTACCAGTTACACAGTTGTGAGGATATAGTAATGTAAGAAATGAGTTTGCTGTTGTTCCTTGGTTGTTGATGTCCTAATAAAAATTTTAAATGCCTGTAGAAGATCAAAACAAACGGAGAAATGCTGAGCTTGTTATGTGGAAAAGTTTATGCAAAACTGTTTCCTTTGAGATCCTGAGTCAAACTGATGCTCATTTCAGTATGTCTAGAAAAAAATGGTTTTTAAACATTCCATGTACATTTTTGTTTGAGAAGATGGAATTGAATTTTTGGTTTTGATGAGTGTTGAACTTAAAGTATTTGATCCACAAACTATCTAAACAAGCCTTTTTGCTTTTGAATTCCCTGGATAAATCATAATATTTTGTCACCAGCACTAATAGCTAAGTTACGTGGAGATTGTGTTATTCAAAACAGAGCTTGAAAATGAATCTTCGAAGGGTGCCTTATTCCCAAATGCTATTTGTTCTTCTTGAGGTGTTTTTAAACGGCTCCTTTGGGAGCTGCCCAAAGAACCAAACACTGCATCCTCCAGAGCTGAGGAACAATAAAAGCTCCTTATATCAGTAAAACTTGCAGAGTGGAGCGCTGTAGACAAACCGCACCTAAGTGATAACTTCAAGAAATGCAACTGTGGTCATACTTTTTGAAATGGGTCAGATTTAAAAAAAACTGTTGACTAAAGGCAAACAACACATGCAAAACAGTCAGACTGATTGCGCAAAGGCAATGATAGGTGCTTGTCAGAATTTTCTGTTTATAAACACAGTAAATCATGGGAGTCCACATACATGGTTGGTACATGTAGGCACTTCTTTTCCAGCTCACAGACATACGTGGGTTTGGGGCATTAGATGAAAAAAGCTGTAATGAAAAAGTGCTTGATAAGTATTTCCGTAAAACATCTGGACTCACTCTTGAAGCAGGGACAGCTGCAATTAAACAAGGGCATTGAAACTTCCAAAGCAGCTGGAATTATAGATTTAGCTGTTGACAGCACAAGTTCAAGCAACTTCATGTCAAGAAGGTTACACTCCAGGCCTTTATATTTGTGTGTCTGGTGTACTTTGCCAGAAAAAAAAAAAAACCCTAAGCAAATTCACTACTTCTTGAAATTCATTAATGCATATATACATAAAAATACAAGATATGTTATTTTTATACTAGTACTATGGTGCTTCCATCTACAAAAAGGGTAATAACTGTTCTAAACTTTCCTTCTTCTGGTTATGGTTTTTCTTAATACTTGGTTCAAAAAAGGCACAAGTTCAAAATATTGATTTTTTTAAAGTAGTAGGTACTAAATCTGCTTAAGTTTCTTAGACAATAGAAGAGATATTCTGTTTCTCTTTTAAATTGCAAGCCTGTAATGCAGTATTTTCACTTTTATGTTCATATTTTCTTTTTTATTGACAGTAGAAGAATTTTAAATATACTTTATTGTAATCAATAGAATCAAGTGTTAGTTGACATTCTGCTCGTAGCTGTGAATAATACTTAGCTATTATACCATAAAATTTCCTGCTAACATGTATTAAGTTGGAAGTGCCAACCATTTATTTGTGTGCTCAGAGTTTGAGTTGGAAGTCACTGAAAGCAATTAGTAAATTGTAGGAAGGTCACAGAGCTGATGTAAAATGCAGTATTCCTTGTCATGTTGACATGACCAACAGATTTTTTTTTTAATGCATTCCAGTTGTGTATACGTATTTTCATGGGATTTGTGCATCTTGCTTTAAGAATTACAGTCTTACTTGTCAAACTTTCACAGCTCATACATTTAACAAAAGGAAATGAATAATCTTTTTGTGAGGTGGAATTCAGTGCAACATTTTGAAATGGTTTTTGGGAGTTTTGCAACAGTATATGTTGAAACTTTTTGTGACCACACTCTGTTTTATCGCTGGTTCTCTAAATATACATCTAATAAGCTGTTCCTCTTGTTGCCATTTGCCTGGCAAATTGATGAAAATGCATTGTGAGTTCATAGTACTTTACTAATCCCTAGCAATGGAAGGAATCCTAAGGAGGTTTATTGAGCTTTGAAAACTAGTTGTAGTGACAAAACAATTTGCCAGCCAGCTTAATGAACTGGATCAAAGATCTGGAAATGGTTGATTCAGTTGAATTCTGTGGGGAGTGTATTGCTTATGTTCTTGAGAACGTCCCCAAATCTGGATTTATGGTAAAGCACAAATCCCAAAATGCAAGATGATGTTTATGAAAGAACAAATTGCAAATAGTTCTATTCTATTATACTGTCCTTGAATTTAAAGTTGGCATTTAAATCTTTATTCAGTGGCTTGTTGTTTTTGTAAATGCTTTCAGGACGCTGTTCAGGTGCTGTTAAAGCATTCAGCAGATGTCAATGCTCGTGACAAAAACTGGCAGACACCTCTACATATAGCAGCGGCAAACAAAGCTGTGAAATGTGCTGAAGCTTTGGTGCCTCTCCTGAGCAATGTAAATGTGTCTGATCGAGCAGGCAGGACGGCCTTGCATCATGCAGCCTTCAGTGGACATGCTGAGGTAAGAGTTCTTTTTCTTAGCTTGTTTCCCACTTATCCTTATGTCCCTCACATTTCTCATGTTTAGTTTCTTGATTAAAAAAATACTGTTTCCTCCATCCCCTCAAAAAATCCAACTCCTCTTGTATTTGAATTGACTTTTGTATGCATCTGTGTACAGAATGGTTGTGAAAAATACATGTTTACATCATTTAATCGGAAGGTTATTACAGCATTCACCTTTCTTAAGACAAGCAAATTTGCCTGAGTTAAATGGAGTTAAAATAATAATAGATAAATTGAAAATGGAAAAAAGAAGATATTTTTCTGTTCAATAGATAGTAAACATCTGGAATCTGTTGTCACTGAAGTGTGGAGGAAATGCATGCAATAAGCTCTAACTCACTAGTTTTCAAACCCTGAAATATGACTGCTGAGGCATCCCTATTGTAATTGTGTATATGTGACTGGAGACAAATTGCTTTTAGTGACTACCTTTAGTGAATCCCTTAGTAATGACCTGAACATTTCAAAGATTCCACAGATTTGCCGTATTTAACTTGGAAATGTTTTTGTTGACATTGAATTCTGTGTTTCTTACAGCCACTTGATTATTGCTGCCAAGGTGGGCAGCCAGTTTTTTAAAGTTTTTGGAATATTCAGAAAACAACACATTTAAATCCTTTGAAAGTGCATGTGTTTCCTCACCCCCAATGATTTTCTTTGTCTAAGCAGTTTTCCATTATTAATAGAGGATTTGTTTTCTTTCTGTTTATCTCAGATGGTCAGCTTACTGTTGTCTAGAGGGGCCAATATTAATGCATTTGACAAGAAAGACAGGCGAGCTATACATTGGGCAGCATATATGGGTATGTACGTATTTCATTTCATTACCATTGTGGTAGTAAAAAACCTAAATCACCTTATGTTTAGTGTTTTTATGTATTTCTAGGAAAAACATTCACATTATAAACATTGAGGTTATCTGTGTTTCTGCCAGAAAACCTTTATTAGTGTACTCCAAATGGCCTTGTAAATGTGCTTTTGTGCTGAGAAAATCAATTTGTTGGAAAAAGAAAAACAAGGTGAGTAATTTTGTCCTTTTTAAAAAAAAGGAACTATGTTGCTCCGTCAGCAGGAGTCTAATGATAGGAGAAAACTTTTGCAGTAATGCTATATTGAAAGTAAGCAATTAATACAAGGGGCACCTGAAACAAAGGCTTGTTACACCAGCTTTAAGAATTGTATTTCAAAAGAAGAATATCACATCTCTAAAACTCCAAATTCCTGACTTGCAATTCTTACTCCAGGAGTGGATAATTATTGTTCTCATGGTGCTGATCAATGCACTGGCAGTACTGTCAGAGTGAAGTACTTCTTTGGCTTTTATGAGACTTTCAAGTTATTAAGTGGTAGGAGTGGTTTTGTTTAGCATATCTATTATAAATAGTAGAGCTTTGTATCTCAAGCTTCATTTAAAATATGAGCAATATAAACTGTTGGAAGGTGAATAACAGAAAATGCAGATTAAGAGTTCTTGGCTGACATTGACCGACTCCTTAGCTCTGGCTAATTGCTGTGTTTCTAAGTAATTCACATGTGAATGCTGATTATCATTGCAGAATACGTTGTACCTGTTCAGAAGCCAACAAACATAATGCATCTTTTAAATTCCAGGATATGTCTAGAAATGTCCTTGAACACATGCAGTGTGTGTTATATGTGAGCAATGAACAATTACATTTCAGTTGCAATTTCAGGAAGAAGCCAGTTGAGATGATTCCATGATCTTGATTGTTATTCAGTGTTTTAGCTTATTGCTTCATAATTTCACCCAGCCGAGGGAGAAGAAATAAAAGCAGTAGCATCGGTACTGTAATAATCTGCATGCCTGGGAATTTCTTTGAAGGTGAAATGGGGAAATAAAACTTCATTAGATCTATTTTTTTCTGTTTTGTTTTGATGGTCTGCGTTTTCTGAATTTTTGAATTCTCTGCAAGATACATACCTGTATATAAGATACCATCTTACAAAACTTACAGAGAAAAAGAGTCAGGAAGATAATGTGGTCAGATTCTTTATGGCAGCTTTTTTTGCCGAGGTGATCTAAAGATGTGAATGTTTTTATTCCAGTTGTAAAAGGAAAATACTACTTGGAATGACTGTCTTGGTGAAAAGCTTTATATATAGGCTTTATAAAGAAGCACCTGGTGTTTTTGACAAACATTTAAGTTAATGTACAAGGAGCAATACTGTTCCTTCCCTAAGTAAAAAAACTAATTATACTGTGTCTGGTATCAAACAAAAAAATAAACATGCATAAACTGGGAAATTACATGGACTCATTATGTTGACATCTCCAAGTCTGACATCTCTGCCTTGGAGGCCTGATCTTAGGCAAAATGCCCCTCAATATGTAGTTTGCTATTAGTGCTCAGGATTATGAATGAGAGAATTACTTACAAATACGCATAATGCTTCGCAATGTGTATGTGTTGGGGTTGGTTCTTAAAAACAGACTTAAGGTTGCTAATTAAACATGTTTCTCATCTATGATTCTATGGCTTTGAGTATTCTATATAATGGGTTTGGAGCTGTTACAGTTATCCAAGCAATATTTCCCAGTCTTGCCACATAAGACCAAATGGAAACAGTTACTTAAAAGTGGAAGCAAAATTTTAAACATCTCAACAGTTATAAAAATTATCTTCTCACAAACACCCATATTCACACAAAAGTGGAATTAGTAACTGTTGTCTTTGCACAGCTCTGTGTTTCGGGCCAACTTCATATCAGTCTTATGTCCCTGACAACACAGGTCTGAAATAATATGGTAGCAATGTAGAATAAGGCTGTGACATCCATATGCGAAATGCTAAAAAGAAAAACAGGACCCTGTTGAGTTCTCTTCAGAGGAAGAGACTGAATGTGCCGGTGAATTATGAAGTGATCGTCACAGTATTAATACTCTAACATAATTTGAAGCTGTATGATACTTCACTTCAGCTACTGATACTAGTCCTTAAAACCAACAAGTTAAGGAACAGTCTTCATTATTGATCCAACGTTCTTTCTGATATATTGTATTAGTATTTTGTAACCTACTTACGTGTGCAAAGCAGTGTCTGCCACAGGCTGTCCAACCACCTTGCTCAAGGTTATTATTTACAAAATGTTGTTGAATGAAACTTGTGCATGAGATGGCAGAGACAGAGATGTTTTCTGGCTTGTGCTCACCTAGATGAGGGAAGAGTCTTCTGTTTTTGAGATAGGCTACATTTATGCTAATTTCCATCAAGCCTATTTCATGGGCTTTTAACAGGAAACTCTGTTAATGAACAGTGTTTGGGTGGGAAAAATGTAATTTATCTGATGTTGATCAACCTGAATAGCCTTGCAGACGATAGAGTAGAAAAGGCTTTTAAAAGTTTTCCAACAAGGAAAAAAAAAAAGTGACGTTTTCTTTCACAACTTAGAGCCATTTTCCACTGCTCCAATTGTTTGAAGAAAGCCTTAAAGCTTTTCCACCATTTAAAAACAACCATAGGAAAAAAAAAAAAAAAAAGTAGTTATGCTTTTCGTCAGTCTACTATAAATAACTTTGTAGGGTTATATCCATTGTTTCCCTTCCTTCCTGCTTTACCCCGGCTCCATTGCTGTCCAGCTGCGAGACTGCGACTCGCAGGGACTCCATCCCATCTCATCCCATCCCTGCGTGTCAGTGGATCAAGGTGTCTCCTCGGCGCTTCAAGTACATTGCGCTTCTCTTTTCAGTGTCTTCCGCTGATCGCTGCTTGCCTTTTCAGTGCAGGTCAGGGATTTTTTTGGTGTTTTCTTTTATTTCTCTTTAAAGTCGTTCTGCCACTGTTCTGTTCAGCATCTCTCTTGCTTTCACTGCTTTCAATACCTACTGGACTTCTGCTTCTCATATAGGGCTTGTTTTCATTCTTGTCCTGTTATGTTTGGATCAGAAGATGCATATCATGTTTTCATTTCTCTTTCTCTTCTTTCCTTCACTACTGAAGTAATTCAGAAGTGCAGTATTTCAGCACTTCACATTGCACTGGTAAACTCTTTGTGTTTCTGGTCGGTGTAGCTTCGAGGAGGGCTATTTTGTATGTTATTGGGCATGCAGCATAAAATGGGTATCATGGTGACTGGTTATCAGAACAGCTTTGTCTGTGTTCCTTTGGGTGGACACTGTTGAAACTTTTGCAAATTCTCTCAGTCATTGCAAAAGGAAAGACTCACTTTTTATGAAGCATTTAAACTGAAGGCTGCATTTGATACTTGTATGTCTGACGGGATAAGCATAAGTATTTAGTGTGCTCCTCATCACTTTTTAACTAAGGTAAAGGTGTCACTTGAAAGGTAAAATGAAGAATTCTGCATCTGTCTGTATGGGTCAGCTGCAGAGGTGGAGCACTAAATCTATCATGGTCTATTATTCTGACATTTGTTGTGATTATCTTTGTGTTTTCAGTGACTGACTTGTTTGGCAGTTTCCTCCCAGGGACTTAGGACAATAGTTGATGCTTTCAAAAGCCAACAGTTCCTCAAAAGTCTGAGTCAGTTTTGAAAGCAGAGCTTTACTAAATCCAGTGTGATTTGGGTCAGTACCTTAGAGGC
Organism: Columba livia; assembly: GCF_036013475.1. Taxonomy (NCBI): domain Eukaryota; kingdom Metazoa; phylum Chordata; class Aves; order Columbiformes; family Columbidae; genus Columba; species Columba livia. Next base: position 37,871,043 of record NC_088603.1, on the reverse strand, counting down.
TTTCCAAATAAAAGAAGTTGGACTGGGGCGGGGGGGAGTAATATATTTTTATTTAAAAATATAATACTTTCTTCTTTTAATGTTTGTGAATTTTTTAATTTTATGCTGAAGGCCTTAAAAACCTTAATAGGCACATTTGCAGTGGAGATGAAGGTGGAAGACCAACAGTCACATTCTCTCTCACATGTTGTTAACAGAAATTTGCAATAGATGTTTAATAATTACAAAGTTATTTCACCTCTCTAGTTCTCAAATCTACAAAAAAAAATCCTCCTGTGTCAGCAGAAGACAAGATTTTTTATTTTTTTTAATATACAAGATTATATTTGCAGTATAAATACTAAGATTAAGTATAAATACTAAGATTTATCAGAGGGGGTATGTGGAAATACTCTCTTCCGGAGATTAATATTTGATGTTGCTTTTATAGTTCATGATACAACTAGAGTGCAAGAACAATTCTTTATTTTCTAGATAAGGTGCAAATGAATAATGTTTGTTTGTGTAATAACAATGGTACAGTTATTAAGTTTGTAAACTTGTACTGGTTGATATAAAATGCAGCTTCATTCTTTTTGTCTTTATTCTTCTAGGTCATATTGAAGTTGTGAAATTACTTGTGGCCCATGGGGCTGAAGTGACATGCAAAGACAAGAAATCATATACACCCTTACATGCTGCAGCATCTAGTGGGATGATCAGTGTGGTCAAATATCTTCTAGATCTTGGAGTTGATGTAAGGAAGACTGAAATAGAGTCATATGTGTTTATTTGTTGTTCAAAATGCTCTCGTTAGTATTGTAGCACACTGTTTAGAGGCAGGTTATGGCATAGTGAAAATAGTATTTCCAAATATCTTAATTCACATGCTTTTTTTGCTAGAAAACCTCATGCTGTCAAGTAACTTAAGAGCACTGCAGGTTTTGCACAGTTATTTGGAAATAAATTTGTATTTAACAGGTTTTTTGTTCATTTGGTATTTCTTAGTCTTAGTTCATTGGACTGGAACTCAGGAAATAGGAATTCCGTTCCTAGCTTTGCCACACAATCCTTTTTGAACTGCAGGAAATTAAAGCCTTTTGCTTCAGCTACTTGTAAAATATAGATGTTACTGACTTTCTTACACCATGTAAGTTTTGAAAAATACTAAAAATTGTGAGAAACTTCAGTACTGCAGTAAGGAAGGCCATATTAATATTGAAACGCAAAACAAAATAAAAGTCTGTACTGTACCTGCATGTAGAAGTGTGTTAACAAAACACTGTGAAACTGTAAAAGATTGTGCATCATATTTTAGTCTTACAAAGCTGGAGAATGCTGCCAAAGATCTATCTTGGGAAGGAGATCAGAATTCAGTATTGTGTTGTGCACAACAACACATTCTACTTCTGTACGTTCCCATGCCTCTTTGCGTACCTCTCCCCTCCTCCCCACCCCCCCCAAAAAGTAAAACATATACTTCTGTGTACTTCAGAGTCTTGTTTGGTTTAGATGTGGTTTTATATCTTCTAACTTGGAGATGTAAACAGTGGTACCTCTTGTAATTCATTAGTGAAGCATGTGATTGCATTTCAGAAGTAGCTCATAACTAAAACTCCTGTTATGTTCAACCTGCAGGTTCTAAATGACATTGGGAAGTCTGCCTGCGTTTGTATAAACACACTATATCTAGGAGTTCTAAATTTAAATGCCTAAAACTTATTCTGGTGAGACTCAGGTCCTGTGACCTCTGTTTTTAATGGAAACCCGCAAATGTCTGTGCAAATTGCCACTGACGTTTTTTCCGTATGTGTGTTCTGTCAAGCTGCACACAGGAAACTGGTGCGGAGACAATAGGAGGAGTTTGGCTCACTTGTAGAGCAATTGGACTCTTCCCTGGTACACACTTGTTGATCAAAGCACTACATCCAGTACTTGCTTTTATATTCTAGATTTGAAGAGTTCCAAAATGTAGCAAAGAAGTTGTCTCATGATATGACATTTTTCTTTGTCACAATTACATGCTGCAGTAATACAGGTTTTTGCCTACTAACTAATCTTTTTGGTTTTTTTTTTTCTTTGGTAGATGAATGAACCAAATGCCTATGGAAATACACCCCTCCATGTAGCTTGCTACAATGGGCAAGATGTTGTAGTGAACGAACTCATAGACTGCGGTGCTAATGTAAATCAAATGAATGAGAAAGGTTTTACACCTTTGCACTTCGCTGCTGCATCAACACATGGAGCATTGTGTTTAGAGCTTTTGGTCTGTAACGGAGCAGATGTGAATATGAAGGTAGGTGAATCCACTCTTAAAGGTGCAGTACATCTTTATCAGAGGTAATTTTTCGAAATAATTCTTACAGTAGCATTTTAGAAGTTCCCATTGATTGATGGAGTTCTTCCATGAGAAGTACAGTAGAAAAAATGAGCCAGTATGTTGCTTCAAGGAACTTGATCTGGATCTGAAAACCTCAATGGGAAGTAGTAAATAGCCCAAAAGGATAAAGAAGAAAGATCACAATACTGTCTGGTCAATCTTGATTATATTTTAACGTCAAAATTACACATAATTTGTCTTCCCTAGTCTATCCATATGAGTAAGGGCAAATCATATGGAAAAATGCAAAATAACTTGATTTTCTTATAATGAAGCAGCATTAATGACATAAAGGATATTTCAGAGAAATGTGTATGAACAGCCTAATTACTGGAGCAGTTGACAAGCCGATAATGTAAGATGCTAAAATCTGACTAATAAGGAAGAGTTGTGAAGGATGTATTAATAATAGAAAGGTAAGTGGATTAGGCCAGTGGAAAGTCTTAAACAGCTGGTCTTTTAATTACTTCAGCAAAACTTAGTGAACAGAGTCAGTATACATTTTATATCTCCGCTTGGTCACAAGTCTTTGGGTGCAGAATATTCCTTACAGCCCAGTGTTTGTGTGGGTAGGATTTTTAATCCACAAAAGCATAAAAGCAAACTATCACCTACATCTTTTATGATAATCTCAAGTGTGTAGGGTAAGGTCTTGAGATGTGAGACCTCCTGTTTTGTGTTAAGTTGATTTTTACTCTAGTAATGAATACTCAACTGTGTTCAGAAATATTCAGTGGCAGGAAGAGGTATATTGAAAGGTTTCAGACTGGTGGGAAGTGTCAAATAGGTGTGTGATATAAAGAGTCCAAGTGTTCCTCTTACAAAATACCTAATTGCCTGTATTGTTACCCACATGTGGTAGGAAGAGAATTACCTATCCTTTCGTTTCTTAAAATAAATAAATCTGTTTAATAGAGTTATACTCGAATTTCGGTACAACCTAGGTAAGACGTGAATATTAGAATAGCTAACATTTCTATTAAAATTGTGGTGTTTGTGGCTTAATTTATGTAGGATATTCACACTGATTTTTAGCCAACTAATTCTAAACACAGTTTTAAATTGTTAGGTCAAAATCTGTAGCCCACTGAAAATTCGGGAGTAATTTAAAAATAAGCTGTTTTATGTGGAAAATGTTAGATGTATGTTACTGCTCGCTTTTATATATATTTAAACATGTAACTCATTTAATGAAAACATATGTAAAGTCAGTTGTGGAAAAATTCGTCTCTCAAGTGCCCTGGAGAAGTAAGGAGCTGTGCTACAGGGTTTATTGCCAGCTTGTCCCAAAATACACGGGTCACAGTCTGTTGGCAGTTTTCTGCTCTGCTTGATGTCCCAGGCTGGGTATGACTGAGGGTTTAGCCTTACAGGGCTGACTTCTGTCCCACATTCTTGAAACATCATTTCTCAGTAATGTATGTTCCGTCATGAAAATAACCCCACAATGTTAAATATACTAATGATTATGTACATATGTTACTTAAAAAAAAATAAGAACAGAAGAGAAACATAAATATTACCAAGCAAAGAATTACTGGTTTTCTATATGCTGGGCTCCAAGGGCTCATGACTTTGTGAATATTTCTGATGTAGAAGAAAGAAGGGGAGGGGGCTTCATTTCAGAAGGAGGTACAACAAGTGATGGTGGTTGGAGGTCTTTTGTCCCTTTCTTTTCAAGTGGACCTTAATTGTAGGTTAGGAATGAAAATGTAAAACTTCCAACATTCTGTTGGGGTACTTAAACACTGTTAAAGATTACTATAATCTTTCTTTTTGAACTTAAAATAAGAATCTTTGTTTTACATATGGTATAGACTGTAGATACTGACTACACTTAGTCAGTTATAACACTAAGTAACCTTAGAAATTGTGCAAAGAATGGCAAATATCTTCAAAGTGACTGGCAAAGTCCCTGAATTCTTTGAAGTTTGTAATGTGGGTGAATTCTTGCTTGAAGGTGACAAAAGAAGTTTAAACATCTGAGAGATGTATTGTTGCTTCCTCCCATTCAATTTTAAGTTACAGGATCCAAAGTATAGATTTGTCTGTTTCTGTAACTTAAAAGAAAAAAAAAAATCCTTAGAAGATTTAGTATGGGTAAACCCAGGTTTTCTCTTAAGCTTACTCTGACATGAGAGAAACATTTTTTTCTGAAACATGATAGTGATGGGGCTGGGAAATGTACCCTGAAGCTTATCAGAGAGCTGAGAATTTCAGCTGAAGTCTAAGAGCTTAGTAAACTTTTGAGTAATGAAGTTAGCCTGCTTCAGAAGAAAATGTCTTTGCAGTGGAAAGGGCTAGTATCTTTAGCTAGGGGTTGGCTGGAGTTAAAATGCGTTGGGTAAGTATCAAAACTGTTAAGTGCAAAATTAAGCAAGTAGGGTTGCGTAGGGATTTTAAGCAATTAAAGCTTGAAAGCAGCATTTATCCCCTGTTTCTGTACCAACATGAGTCTCTGACGTAATTTTGTGTGTGGCATTTTTGTGGATTTACACCACTATGACTGAAATTGACCCATGAATTTGCACCAGAAGGTGTGAACAGCCTTACTTTGTATATGAAAACTTACCACTTGCTCTTTGAAAAGTGCAAGAACTGAGGCAAAATAAAATTGTTTCTAAGTCAACCTCTGCTTCTCTGGAAAAACCTGTAACGATAAATCATGGATTTAATCAGAAGAACTATCCCTAAAAAATAGCAAAGGGAAATTGAATTAAAATACCTTGTGTAGCTAAGAATAATTGGTAGATTTAAAATGGGATGCTTTCAGAGCATTCTTACTATGTATTTCTTGACACCAAGCCTGTTTAGTTTCCAAATACTGAGGCTGAATTTCAATGTAGTTCTTAAAATTATTATAAGATCTATTTTTCATCATAATTCTGTTGCTTGTGTAATCTGATTCAGTAGTTCCCTCCTGTGTGCAACCCTTTCTGTGGTTTTAGAGGTAGCAGAGTGGGTGTGGATGGTAATCAGGGTGCAGAGTAGCCAGAACTTAATGAGGATTTTCTGCTGTGGATGAACTAGTGGGAAGAGCAAAAGGGAAAATCTCTCATTCTTGGTGGCAGACGGAGCGTAAGTGCTTGTGCGTTTCTGTGGATACTGACCTCACCTCAAGGAGGGAATATGTTGCAGAAGATAATATGACCATGAGCCAGCACTGTGCCCTTGTGGACAGGAAGGCCAATGGCATCCTGGGGTGTATTACAAGGGGAGTGGTTAGTAGATCGAGAGAGGTCCTCCTTCCCCTCTACTCTGCCCTGGTGAGACCACATCTGGAATATTCTGTCCAGTTCTGGGCCCCTCAGTTCCAGAAGGACAGGGAACTGCTGGAGAGGGTCCAGCGTAGGGCAACAAAGATGATTAAGGGAATAGAGCACCTCCCTTATGAAGAAAGGCTGAGGGAGCTGCGTCTCTTTAGTTTGGAGAAGAGGAGACTGAGGGGTGACCTTATTAATGTTTATAAATATATAAAGGGTGAGTGCCATGAGGATGGAGCCAGGCTCTTCTCAGTGGCAAACAATGATAGGACAAGGGGTAATGGGATCAAACTGGAACACAAGAGGTTCCACTTAAATTTGAGAAGAAACTTCTTCTCAGTGAGGGTGCCAGAGCACTGGAACAGGCTGCCCAGGGAGGTTGTGGAGTCTCCTTCTCTGGAGACATTCAAAACCCGCCTGGAAATGTGCCTGTGCGACCTCACCTAGGCGTTCCTGCTCCAGCAGGGGGATTGGACTAGGTGATCTTTTGAGGTCCCTTCCAATCCCAAACATACTGTGATACTGTGATAATGGAACACTAGAAATATGTTATATGCTTTTTATCACCTCTGCAGGCAGAGGATGTCATTCCGATCTTGTTTTTGTAGCTTTGTTGTCATCCATATAGCACTGTAGAACAGTGAATCCCGTTAAGTACTGCTCATTACTGCAGCAGTCTCTCCTCACTATTCAGAGTTTCCATGCATGGAAGAACCCATTGAAATGAGTATGTAATGGGACAGTATTAATTGTTTTATGGGGCCCCTTGCTGCTTGAAAATTCAATGACCTAAATAGAAAAAGTATTTTACTTCCACTGGTGATACTAGAACATAAGAATTGTTGCTAGGGGGAGATTTCACTGGGAGGAATACTGTGGCATGATAGACCCACATTTCCCCCGACGCCCAGTAAAGCTCAGTAGTCAGAGTACAGTTAATATCTGAGTAATCACATGATAGAAAACCTTGTGCCATGTGTTAATTCTGTCTAACAGCAATTACTGTTCTTAGCAAATTTTGTATGATCTTAAGTCTTTTGTGGTATGTTTTCTCTAATGATATAGGGGATGTGGGTGATTTCTGTCATATTACCACAATTAATTAAGTTTCAGTAAAGAGAACAAAAGTTATCAGCAGCCCATAGCTATTCTATCATATGCTCTGATTCTACCTGATCTCGCAAAATCAGGCAGCTGTAGTTAACTTAATATTTAGATAGAAGACCTTAAAGGCATAAAAAAGGGAAATGAAAGCAAAAGTTTTGAAGGTACCTCCTTGCTTATGCAATCCAGCCTCCTGGTACCTCGGGAAACAGTACTTTGCTCAATAAGTAGAGCCTTGCTGTTTCATTGCTTAAAGAACTCTTTGACTGCTGGTTCTGATTGTGTATATCCTTCCCAAGGGATGATGTCTAAGAAGGGCATTCTGAATGCAATCCTTTCAGTTCAGCTTCAACGTGGAAATTATCACCTTCATTTAGTTTTATACCTGTTTTGTGTTTATATGTTGATGTACAATTGTGTGTTATGTTATTACTGGGTTGCAAAAGAACCTGAGACTGCTAGACCAGAGAGAGGCACTGTGGATAATCAAATCCATTGTCTTCGAAATATACATTAAATGTATTTTTAAGTAAATTTGAACAGAGTAAATCTAAAAATCCATTATTGATTGTACTGTGGTTTTTCATTTACAACTGGAAAATTATTTGGAGCTTCTTTTTCTGTCACCCTAGGTTATTCTTATGTCCTTGTAAGGTAATTTATTAATATGCTCAGTGAGACTTGAATCTACTTTTTTCTGGTCCATCTTCCTACCCTTCATTAGCCTTACTTTGAGATATAAATAAAGCATATCTGAGCCAGTGAGACTGCAGGTTTCTTTATTTGAGCCCTTAAATTCTTCCATCTGTTACTTCACTAATTTATTTCCTTACTTTCTCAACGTTTCCCCTTTTAAAGTTTAGAACGTTAGTTACCAAAGCAGCTTTTGGTCACTCACTGCAACTAAGCATATTTTATGTGATGATTTTTCTTTAAATTAATTGATTCTTCAACATAAAGAAGGAGAAAAGTGAGGGAAAGAGGCATCAGATGTGTAACAATTGTTTTAAAAGAGGAAGATAGTTGGACACAGAGAATATTAATTGTTGGATAAAGAGAGTAGGATTGAACTGGGGAAACATGAAAGGTACACATTAGAAAAAAATTCTCCTTGTAAGAAAATTGGAGCATAGAGATAGCTTGAGGAAGTTGTTGCTTATGATGTGTTTATTTGGCCTTTTCTAAGGCCTCCAATGACAGCAGTAAAATCGATTGTCCAGTTCCTCAAGTGGATTTCAACCCCATTTTTTGTGGGTTTTTTTTTCATCTACTATGGATATGTAGATGCATCTTTTGGATTATTTATGGTCAAAGCAAACTGCCAGCTGAAACATCTGGAGATAACTTGGCTGTCGTTATCAAGTATTTTATTTCTTTCATCTATATCTGAGAAGACAATGTTTCCCATAATCACATTGTTCTAGGTGGCCTATGTTGCTCTGTGCAGTGACACAACCAGAAATTCCACATCCAACTCTGTCTGAAAGGGTCTCCAGCAGACTTGCAGTGACACGTCCATAGAAGCTTTGCCATTTGGTTCCAAAGGAAGAGGAAAGATTGGATTTTTTGCACTTTTGCACAATTCATATTTCAGTCCATATGTTCATGTTGTATGTTCCCCTTACCATCTTTGTCTTTTTTAACTTTACATTTTGTGAACATTTCATGTTCTCCAAAGCCAGTGTTTAAAGGTGTGGTGTCTGTCTGCATCTGAGAGTGCTTTTATTTTCTGAGTGTCATGTTTGCAATTTTTTGTGTGCATTTGTAGGAACTTTTTTCTTCAGTAAAGCTTTCCCATTACCTATGATAAAGTACAGGGAAAAAGTCATCCTGAAGTAAAAATAACAGAAAAAACTGATTCTATAAGTGTCCTGAGATTGTGCTGTTGGAAAATTTAAATTCTTTTATGTATTACTGTTGGCCTGCTTGAAGGGCATCTTTACTTGGGTGAATGACTAAGTGCACATTTGATATGTGTGTCAAATGTATAGTACCTTTTATGGTTGAGTAGTTCTACCCTAAGATTACTTGTGGTATATTATAAATTGCTCAAAAATATTACTTTGCAGAAATTTCCATGAAATGCATGAGCTTTTTAACGTGTTGTCTTCTAATACGTGTTAGCATTATAATAAATATAGCTGTTTTCTTTCAAGAAAAAGAACTTAATTTAAAGAAGCGTTGTTTTGTTTCAAACTCAGGCAGGGGGAGAGTTGGAAACAGGCTTGTTGCTAAAGTTGTGCTGTCAGCATCCTCTTGAGAGTGATTATCCTAAAGGCATAAGTGTGAGTGAGTGGGCATCTCTGAGTTGTCACTCACAGCTGGAAGAGTGATTAAGAGCAGCTCTTTGGAAAAGCTTGGCATGTCACGTTGACTTGTCACTTCCAGCATCCGTCTAGTACAAGTGCATAGTAACAATTTAAGGGAGGGAGTAGAGAGAAGAAAGTAAAGGAATGTCCTTTTTCTTCTCTTTTTTTTTTGTCAGTTCTGATGGATTACTATCATTGGCCGTAAGTAAACACTGTTTTGTTTTGGTTTTTTATTTTCCAGAGTAAAGATGGGAAAACACCTTTGCACATGACAGCAATCCATGGTAGATTTTCAAGATCTCAAACCATCATTCAAAATGGTAAAAAGGGGAGGGAGTAGTTTTGTCATCAGCTTTCCAATATTATGAATATTTTCCTCCTCTTGTACTGATAACAATGTACTGATTTTTTTTTTTCATATCCTATGTCAAGTAGTAGGTCAGTTAATGATAGTCTGGCATATCTGCTTATAAAGTTTGATAAGTTACATTGAAAAACCATCTATTTTTCAGAATGCAGGAAAAAATATATTAATTTCACTTCCATAAACAAGGTTGCAGAAAGTATGTCCCGTATGGTTACATCACAAAATTCTTCTCCCTATTTTGCTTATTATTAATACGAAATACCACTGAAAGCTGTATAGATTTTAAATCCAAAGTAGTTATTCATGAACAGTTATTAATGTTGCTTAAATTATCCTTGATGCTGTTTTTCTGACAAAAGTACCTGTATGCCTACATATATTTGTACTTAGTAATCACTTTTTATTGTAGGAGCTGAAATAGACTGTGAAGATAAGAATGGAAATACTCCTTTGCACATAGCAGCTAGATATGGCCATGAGCTATTAATCAACACTCTGATTACGAGTGGTGCTGACACTGCAAAGTAGGTAACTTTACTGACATGAATGCAAGCTGAGTGAATTTAGAAATGTGTTTATTAGATTAACAAGACTAGTATGATTTTTTTAATATGGCCTTCAACTTGAAATAGGAAGTGGTTTGTCTATTATCATGTACTATACTTTTAAGAGGCTACACACTATGTTGCAATTTGCACAAAAAGAGAATAGGTTTTCCTCTAATGTATTTGAAGTAAAAGACCTGAAAGTTTCAATAGGCCTGTGCTGAATTAATGCATCCTGCTAGAAAGCATAAGAAAGCATTTAATATGTGAAGTTTTCCTAAGGCTCAGAATGCTAATTCGGTGGTTTGCTGAACCCACCATGCACTTTAGCACATAGTCATGTTTGTTTCATTTGATTTGTAATGAAACTGTGATACCTGATTATGGTGTATCTTAGGCGGGGTATACATGGGATGTTTCCTCTCCATTTGGCAGCATTAAGTGGATTTTCAGACTGCTGCAGAAAGCTCCTCTCATCAGGTAGGATACTCTTTAAAAAACTTACGACTGCTTTGTAGTTTGTTTTTTGTTCCATAGAATCACTTTTAATTAAGTCTTAATTTAGTAGTAATACACAAAAATCTTTGTAGTTTACTAGTAGCCTGCTTGCTTTTTAATGGACAGTTTATACTTAAAGTGAATGCAAACTTTTACAGAAGGTTCCCCCCCCCCCCCCAAAAAAAAAAAAAAAAAATCAAATTGAAATAGTGCATCTATAACTTTTTAAATGTTGAGTTTGTGCATTTGAAGTTGGCCATAGAGGTGGAATGACTGGTTCAGACCATAATGCAACTTCAGGGAGAAAGACTAATGTTGTCTTAAATTACTTAATTGAGCATCCTCCATTTCCCTTCCCTGATGTTTTTGGCTTAGCACAGATTAGTCTCTTCCTGTCTCTTCCTATAGTGGGCACCTCATAGCTCTCAAAAGTCTGTGAACTGCTACATTAAGAAACTGCGGTATTGGTGGTTTATTGTTAATTAAATGCAATGCAAACTGCATTTTGCTTTCATTGTTTGATTCCTCCCCATAGTTGGGCAAGGTTGTCAGGTTATTACTTCCCTTCTTGTCCAGAGGCTGCTCTGGTGTGAATTCTGAGCTCTTTGAACCATTGCAGTTCTGAGATAGTAGATTTGTCTGGAAGAATTGTGGAAGCTTCAGGAACAGAAGAAACTAAATGGTTCTACGTTTATGTGAAGGCACTTCATGGTTTTTAAAAAAAAAAAAAAAAAAAAGTGGGGGACAGAGGATTGGAGGGAGAAGGAGAAAAAAGAATTTGCTTCCCCAACTTTGTGTGTGCTAGGGAAGCCTTGGAGAAAAATTCAAAGAATATAACTAAAACTACCACCGGTAAGTCTTTTTATTTCACTGTCCTGTCATGGACAAGCTTGCAAGGATTCATTCCAGGAAAGAACTGTCCTGTAGTTGACTATATTTCAATTGGATGCATTCAAAATGAGGAATACCTTGGCTCTTTCACCTGTCTGCACATGGTGCTGTGCTGGCTGTGTCTTTACTGAAGATTCAGTATGGGAAATGAATCCCTGCAGAAGACTTGTAAGTGGTTTCTGTGACTTTTACATGAGTTGAGCAACCTTGGATGTAAATCTAGCCTGGAGCAGATAAGGACTTTAAGAATATGGTCAGTATTCATCAGTATTCATGTGAAGAAAAGGGAAGGGAAAGGGAAAAGGAAGAGGAAGCAACCACCACCATGTTAATCTGCATTGTCCCAGTACTGAATGACATTTAAGAAGACAAGCAACTTAGGGATGTGGGAAGGCATCAAAGACTGCTTTTCAAATCAGATTGGTAAACTGTCTTAAATGGTTCGCTGGGTGTCACTGCCTATAGAAATGGGAGGAGAACATAGTGACGCATACAAAACCCATGTTTTGGAGGATATGGAGTAGGAAAACAGTCTTGAATAGTAGTACTCTTGAATAAGACATCCTGTGTTGTTCACTGTTTATTGTTGTTGAACAATTCTTAAAAAGGGGAGGGCAGGGGAGGAAGAAAAGCATTCCCAGGCAAAAGTACCGAAACTGGAGGTGTAATTAGTAAGTTTTGTTACACAAGAGCAAGACTCATAGGAGAATACAGTAATTTTCTCAAACAAAAAAAAATAGCTTTGAAACCTGATTTAAATAGTAATCTTCATGTAAAAATATATTATTAGATATGGAATTGCACAGTTGAAGTTTGTGATCTCAAATTTGAAGTTCTGTAGTTCACACATTTGGGGAATAGGAAACTACCTCTAAAGTTCTCCTCTGTAAGTAATTGCTGTTTACAGCCTTCAGTCTAGCTTAACAAAGTTCTTTCTCTGGAACTAGACCTAAACGCAAGGATTAAATTTAAGTAGTTTCTGGACTTAGTGATGCTGACGTCCCCCTCTCTATTTAAAAAAAAAAAATCTCTAAATCTCTGCATAACATTGATAAATACTAGCATATTCTTAAAATTTCCTATTACCTTCATATATTTTATATTCAATACTACATTACACAGAAATATTAGCAGGTAAATAGTATAAGAAAGAATATAGCCTCAGTGCAGCTAATTGTCTTTCACTTGATCCCTTACAGTTTCACTTGAACGCCTGTTATTCAAAATACTGCAAATAGCAAGGATGTGTTTCAAATGAAGTAAATTTTCAGTGCTTAAGTTTGCAAGTAGCTGCTAAGTTTGCTTAGCAAGCATTTCTCTTAAGAGTAGATGACAGCATTTTTGCGAAAGGTGGTGTTACATAATGATTTTACAAATTGCTTTCTTTGTAGGTTTTGACATTGACACACCAGATGACTTTGGCAGGACTTGTCTTCATGCAGCTGCAGCTGGAGGGTATGTAAAAAAGTATTCATGCTTTCATATTTAGTGTTCTTTTTTCAATTGCTGATCGTTCCTATTCTTTGTGGTTTTCCTGCCCTTTTCCTTTGGAATTTATGTAAACATTAAAATAATTTCAAGATGGATTCTATTGACAATCAATAAAAATAAATATTCAGCTCAATAATTAATTATTGGAGTACAGTGTCCAATATCATCGGTCTTACCTTAGGTTTATTCTTGGGGATGAACTGAATTTTAAGTCCCCATGGATGATGATGATATCATTTTTAGAATTTACAGCATTCAACGATGGCATGCCCAGGTAAGAACACTGTAGGAGATGAGGTGGAGAACAGCAACTTTGGGAAATGTTTTTTTACCAAATACATAAACAAAAGATCAATCTAACTAAATTAAAGGCCATAGTTAAATTCCAGAATTTAGGTGGATGAAGTAGTCAGAACTACTTGCTCATCACTTGAGTTGTGATCCATATTGATTATTGTTATTGCATTGTAGGTTTTCTATAGCAGCTACTCAAAATTGCCTGGAAGAATTGGGTAATAAATTTCATGATACACTTTGTGGGACACAAGAACTCCATGATACTGATATTTTCATTTTTTTTGTTTCAATGTTGTTTAAGTAACACTGTTAAGTAATCATTCTAAGTCAAAATATACTTGATAGATGCATCCTTGTTGTGAACTATTACAGCTAAAATGCTATCTTTTCACATAAAAACACATAATTTGTGACACATTCCCTCATTCATCTCCAGTTTAGGAAAGTTACTAAGATAGTGTTTAAATGCTAAGCAGAATTGTGTATCTGTTACAATGATCATATTTTGTTGAAAATTAATTACACTAAAAAAGAAAATATGTTGCAACTTGCATTTGGCCTTAAAAAAATATATATTCAAAACTGGAAGCTTGGTAGCCAAAGGCATGTGACATGCAGGTGTTATTGTTTGTTTGTTTGTTTTAAAGAATTGAAATTTCTGTTAGGTTAATGTTTGTGTGCTTTATGCATGCCATTTGATATCAAAAAACTACATATTTATAGACTTGAAAGAATTTGTATTCTTTCCTGATCTGGTCTTGTAATTATGAAATCTATTTTGATATACTTATCAAAATTTTCATGTTGATAGTTCAGTTCCATTAAAAATAACATATGAGATGTGTATGTGTAGCAGTTTTGATATTTGCAGAGGCCAAAATTAGGGAAATAAAAAATGCAATCACAAGTAAAATTACATTAATTTAATAGGAATCTGGAGTGCCTAAATCTTCTACTAAATACTGGTGCAGACTTCAACAAAAAGGACCGATTTGGAAGGTAAGACTTTCTAGATTTGTATATTGTAAAGGGCTGTAGTAGCATATGGCTCTGTGGGCAAATCTCTGTGTTCCAGCTTAAATGGCTTTTAAGATACGTGGTCTCTAATAAACTATGCTTCAGCATATGTTATCAAAAGTTACAAGCATATTTTGTTTATTGTGTTTTGTTAAGTAAGTGTTTAGTCTTGTTTTTAAAGACTGAGTTCCATATTCGACAGTAATTTTTATGAGCCTTTTTTGCTTATAACATGGATCTGATGAGTTTAAATTGCTCTCGTCCAAGGACATTAGTGGTGTTTTCCAAATAATGTATTAGTCAAACCAATAATTCTGTTGCTATTTCTAAGCTTTTTTTACGAAAAAATCCATTATTTTATTATAACTGCTTCACCAGTTTCCTGTCATTATATCCACCCCTTTCCATTTCCTTGTTCAGAATCACATTAATTTCTATTTTTAGTATAGGATTATTTAAGTTTAGATGGCATGATGAGCACTTGTGTAAAATCTCACATCACATCATGGAAAATATGATTTTCCAGGATGTAAACAGCGAGAGTAAGACTTCAGGAGAATGATATGGATGCAAAGTTGTGTTTTGCATTAAATTCCACTTCTGTTCTTTCCTGAGAAAGGAACAACTATCTGGAACAACTTTTGTCATGGACAGCTGGGTTTGTGGGTTTGATTTGGGTTTTTTGTGGGTTTGATTTGGTTTTTGGTTTAACATGCATTTTATGTAGAGCAATTCTTTCAGGAGAGGGAAATGATTTAAAATAGTTAAAAATTGAGAGAAATTAGGAAAAAGTGATTTTAAGGGAGAGGGAAGAGGTAGGACACGCCTGTGTCCTCAAAATTGAGATATTTATAGTAGCAATCTCTTTTTAAAAATAGAAATGGAATTCTGAGTCATTGTGGTGCTTTTGAAATTTGGTCTGAACTGGTTTATTTAGAAAATTGTTCACCTATTTGAAGCTGGAATAAGTTTCCTCTGAGATGACACATCAGTACTAATATTTCATGGCTTTTTTATAAGAAGGCAAGGTGTAGTTTTGTTAAGTTTTATTTAACAATACCTCTGGTATGTTAGTGTAGTTAAAAATATATATGCTTGCCTCTTTTAGACGGAATTCTGATCTGCCTGTTGAAAACTTCTATTTGTTAATTGTTGTATTTTATTTGCTTTGCAGTTCTTAGAGTTGTCCATATATTTCCATGTGACTTGAAATTACTTAATTAGAAAGAAAATTTCTAATGTAAACTTGATTTTCCTCTATATGTTTACACAAGAAAATTAATATAAAGCTTTCCTTAATACAAAGTCTGTGCATATTTTGGCTGGCAAATAGATCCCTGAGATAATGTTCTGCATTATTAGATGGCCCCTAGAAAATGTCCTCTTTTTTTTTAATATTGTAATGATGCATTCTTCATGACAAATACTTGTTAAAAAACGGACGGAGGATTTAAGTTACATTTTGTTTTGCTTTTTCTGTCTCTATAATATTATTTTGCTGTTATTTACCTTTGTACTTTTTATTTAAATGTGTACTAAAGAACTCCACTCCATTATGCTGCTGCCAATTGTAATTATCAGTGCCTGTTTGCCCTGGTGGGATCTGGAGCTAGTGTGAACGACCTGGATGAGAGGGGTTGTACACCCCTGCACTATGCAGCTGCATCAGACACAGATGGAAAGTAAGTGGCGTGCTTGGTGCCAAATTCTGTCTCCTTAGAAACATTTGAGCTGTAGATTTTGTGTATTTTCTGCCTTCATATTCACCAAATGCATTTTTAAAATATTTTTAAAGCTTAAAATTAACAGGGGATTATTCATTGTATATAAAATACTTTATGTAACAAATATTTCTGAGAAAAATTAGCAATAATAAAATGTATTGTAATTTTTTTTGTTATCTCCTATAATTAAGATGTTTTAGTTCAGGAATTCATTTAGAACAGAGTTTTTAATCACACCTGCTGTGTAGTGGTTGAGTAAATATCGTTTGTAGGGGTTATTATGACAGTTGTGAGCAGTAGGGTCTTTTTTTTTTAATCAAATTCTGATGAAAGATGGTGTGTTTTATGGAGGGTTCTTAATGCTGCCCAAAAATCTGTGTGGTTAGTCAAAAATACAGTATAAAACTAGACTGTGACTTATAGTAGGCCTACATCAGGATAGACATTAACTCAATATTCAGATAGAAGATGCTTTATCTGTTTGTTTGATTACACTATTCATGTTTGGCGTTACAACTCTCTTCTTGGTGTAAGATTTTGGGAAGCAGTTACACTTAGCAATTAAATTCATCCAGAAACTTTTGTAAATCCATAAATGTCTCTTGCATGTGTTTATTTTGTAACTAATGGTTGTATCTAACATAGTTATGAATGACTTAAATGCTTCCGTGCAAAGCTTATATAGGTAGCACAAAATTGATGAGGTTACTTAAGCTCCAGGCACTGTACGTTATTAATATAATTGAGGAGACTTGAGAAGAGGACCACACTCACATACACAGGTTGAAACAAGCAAAGTACCTGCCTCTTTTATGTAAACCCAAATTTCAAAACAAAATTGCTGCCTTTTAGATGTACTTTCAATTCCTGCTGGAGTTTGCTGAGATAATTTTACTTGAATTGCCCTCTTACAAGTTTAGCTAGGATTAATTTTAGCTTCACAGTTGCTCTGAAAACCTCCAAACTATAATGGTTCTTCAGATGACATCATTTTGCCATCTGTCTTATAAAAGGCATGAGCAAGAAGGATGATGGCAATACTGCAGAGCTTTGGGAGGTAACTCAAAGAGTCGTGTCTGGAACCCATGTGGTATTGCCCTGCTGGTTAACAGTTGGGTGTCTGGAAGACAGACTGCAAAGCAGAATGGCCCGAGGAGAAGCTTTTTATATGGATGCAGCAAGATGATTAGTGACAGCTGGAAAACCAGCACTGCTCAGCTCATATTCAAAATAGAAATGAAGCTAAAAATGATTATTGAGTTGGAATATAATGCCTGGGGGGAAAAAGAAGTCAGGAAATGATCTATGTAGAAATTCCAAAGATATCTATGTGCATTGTTGTAGTCTTTGTTCAGACATCTTTAAAGACAGATTTTAGGGGCAAGGATGTTTGTGTTGAAAATTATTTTCTTGTTTGTTCCTCTTTGGAAATTTTTCTTTTGTATCTTTAACAAATGCTTCTGATCTGGAACAAGCACCGGTAAGCTTCATTTTAGCAAGACAGAGAAACATGATCCCAGAATGAGATAAATTTCAGGGAGAGAAATACACACTCTATGTAAGGCTTCTTTAATAGACAGTACACCCATAAATAAATGGGAAATAAATTTAACTTATCTGGACTTTCAGAAAATTTGATTAATCTCCTTTTAAAGAGGCCTCTTGAGGACAGTTAAGTATGCAAAAAATGCTAAGTTAATCTTTTTCCTGTATGAGAAGAAACAGCAAAAATAATTATCTGGTTTGCGTTGGAAAGAATGGGTACTCAAGGATTTTTAGTAGACTTTGCTTCCTGCAGTGTATTTAGTGTATTGTCCTTTTGGTGAATACACATACAGAGAAAGTACACAAGTATAGAAATTTAGATAGCCAAGGCGAGTGATGTTTAACATTTATTAGTGAGCCGTGAATGTTAATACAAAAATCATTGATTAATATTAACAAAGAGACGATTGCACAAATAAAATGTAGGGACAGTAATTCTCACTACAGGGGACAAATTTACGTGGATTCTTAGAAATCTCATCCCGTTTCAATTCAAACAAAAGTATGCAAGCACAGTTGCCATTAATGAAATCCAGGCATTTGTTTACTCAGCAAATAAAACCTGAATTAACTGGTTAAAAATGTAGATATGCTTTACAGATAACTTTACACCAAGTTCAGCATATCTAATAAAAAGTTATTTACCTCTTGTGTTTTGTAAGTTACTCTTTAAAACTGGAGACTTTTTAACCTTTTTCATTACCTGTCCTTTTCTTGCCTATGTTGGACACAAAGCAATGCAAGTGAGAGTACACCTTGGTGTCATTCTTGTTCTTCTCAACTTTGTAATGAGACAGAGTACTTAGTAATTAGACGCTTCATTAGTCATAGTTTTTCCTGCAGCTTTTTGCCCCTTTCATCTTCACTCATCGGATTTGTTACTTCCAACCTTTGTCTGGGATGGAAGAGCAAATGTCAGGTCTTCACTTCAGCAAATCGCACACGGGGTCATTGGGCCCTTGACCGACAGCTTTCTTACTCATGTTGAAATGTGTTCCTGTTTCATCACAGCTGGTACTGGATCTCATTCAGATGATGAACTTGTGTGGAATGAGTAGATGGAAGAGTGCTCTTCTGTGAAAAGACTCAGAAGAAGTTCTGATGTTGCAGAGTCATGCTGTCTTCCCTCAGGAGATGGCTGCTTTTGTAAAACTTCTTCCTGTATTTCTCCAAGGTTTCAATGTTCTCCAGGATTTTGAATTACCAAGTTTCTACTCTTAATGGCATTGATCAGAGGTCATGTTAGGATTCCTGCCTCTCAGATCTAAACCTGCCAAATCCCACTGCAAGTTTATCACAGGACAGACATCACATACAACTACAAATGTTGAAATTTTCTTTACCTTTCCACTGAACAATTTTCCATGAAATAAGTGGGAACTAAAACCCTCATAATATGAGTGTATCCAACTGGCCCGTTTGTCACTACTGAGCTAAGGAAGAAAGACTCCAAGCTTGATTTGACAAGATAATATATTTTTTAGTTTCATGTGCATTTTATTTAACTGATAAAGAAGTATTTCGTAATCCCAGACAGAAGAAGGGATGGTCACCATATGGCTTCACCAGCAAGTTCAAGCTCATGATTGTGACTAGCTATAAACATCTCTGCATTCCAAGTGCACGTCTCTGTTCTTCTTGACCTACAGAATTAATCTGTCCAACTATAACATAAAGTATATCACAGAATGTTAAGGATTTGAAGGGACCTCAATAGAACATCTAGTCCAATCCCCGCACTGGAGCAGGAGCACCTAGATGAGGTTACACAGGAAGGTGTCCGGGTAGGTTTTGAATGTCTCCAGAGAAGGAGACTCCACAACCTCTCTGGGCAGCCTGTTCAGTGTTCTGTTACTCTCACCATGAACAAGTTACTTTTCATATTTAAGTGGAACCTCCTATGTTCCATTTTGTACCCATTGCCCCTTGTCCTATCATTGTCACTGAGAAGAGCCTGGCCCCATCCTCGTGACACTCACCCTTTACATATTTATAAATATTATTGAGGTCTTCCATCAGTCTCCTCTTCTCCAAGATAAAGAGCCCCAGCTCCCTCAGCCTTTCCTCATACGGGAGATGCTCCACTCCCTTAATCATCTTTGTTGCCCTGTGCTGGACTCTCTCCAGCAGTTCCCTGCCCTTCTTGAACTGAGGAGCCCAGAACTGGACACAATATTACAGATGTGGTCTCACCAGGGCAGAGTAGAGGGGAAGGAGAACCTCTCTGGACCTACTAACCACCCCCCTTCTAATACACCCCAGGATGCCATTGGCCTTCCTGGCCATAAGGGCACAGTGCTGGCTTATGGCTATCCTGTTGTCCACCAGGACCCCCAGGTCCCTTTCCCCTGTGCGGCTCTCTAACAGGTCATTCCCCAACTTTTATGTTGTGTAGAAAGTAGCTTCACTTAAAGGCATTCCTGGACTATTATCAATGCAAGATTCTCCTGTCTGGATTTGCCACAGGAACAATAAATGGTCCTAAACCAACAGTTTTAACAACCCATTTTATAATAGAAGGACTGGAATGTCATGCGCCCTTGCTGGACTTTTGCCTGATGAAGTGGCCATGCAGATGTTGGGCGTCTTTAGACTTTTACCTCCCAGATTTTATTCAGCTGTAGTTCAGTCTTTAGAAGGTCATTTTACTGCAGGATATGTTCCAAGTCTTAAGATATACAATTGCGCTTGAATGTACGACTGCCACCTCAGTGGTGTGTTGCCTCTGTTTTAGTCACAGTGCAGCATGTAGCTTCATGGTGTACTTCATAAGAGTTACAAATCTCACTCCTCTCTGGGATCAGTCTTCTCTTAGCTTCTTGGTTCTCCTTTCCTGAATGGTCAGACATTCTTTCAGTGCTGAGAAGACCTACCCATTCCATTCTTCATTTTGCTCTATTATAACAGATGCTTCTTTATCGGAAGAGAGCACTTGTGAAAATCATGAATATCTCAAGGCAAAAGGATCAACCATTTCGTATCAGTGTTCTTGAGCTCAGAGCTGTGTAGAACAGAGACAGAGCTTTCTGGTCTTCTCTTCAAAATATTGTGCCAAGGTCTCAACAGTCAATCACAATACGCAGTGTTGACAAGTGGGATGTCATGCAGTCTTTTTTTTCCCATGCTGGGAACAAATGATCCAGTCATTCAATATACTAGCAGACAGTTTTGAATGAATTTGTCTTTGATGAGCCCAAACTAGGAGATCAGATCCAAGGATCTGAAGTTCACCTGCTTTTTATGAAGTACCAGTTGTTCTGTTTTCGACACAATCTTGGTTCTGTTATCAGGTAATATTGTATTTGCAGTTTCTCAAATTCTGAAGGCTCTGCTTAATGTAGGACATGAGAAGACCTTCTTAATCCTAACAGTGTTTGAGCAAACTGAGACAAGTTCCAGACTATCTTAATGTGTCAATAAGCAATCTAAAATCTCCCTCCTTTCCTGTTGTATTAATTCAGAATTTTAGAGACTCTGTACAATCTTGATCTTGATCTTGATCTTGATCTGTCTGGATGTTTGGGGGTCATTATGTCTTATGGTCAGTATTATGGTCTCATGAATACATTTGCAAAAGAACCGGATGTTATTCTGGGACTGTTGGTTTCTAACCAGCCTTTACCCCGTTTCCTGAAGCTCTTGAAGCTGAGATTGCTATATGTCAGGTAGTTCAGTGTAGATCAATTTACCTCTTCATTCTCTGGTGACTGCTGCCTCTTCAGAGTTCTCATTTTCATTATTTGTAGCCTCTGCAAAATGTTGTTGAAACAGTAGACAACATAAAATTATTGGAATTGTTCAGTGTGCATGCATGGACTCTCTTAAAACAGAAAAATAGGGGGAAGGAGCTGACTTTTTTCATCCTTGTGGCTGAGTGTCTGTGGTTGAAACTCTGCTGATCATGTTATGTCTTACAGCTTTCTGTAAGGAATGGTAGGATACCAGTGTGCCAACAACTACATGTGTTTACTATTTCTTTTTTTTTAATCAATAAATTAGTGTCTGGTAGTTGAAGTGTATGTGTGTGTGACTCCTGGATACATACAATGAGTAACTCAGCTATTGGTTCTCTTCTTTCTGTATTGAGTGCAGAAAAATGTACTGTACAGTAAAACATACAAAAATAGTTATAAATTATATTAACAAAAGTAACTGCGGTTGCATTAGCTAGGAGGAGAACAGCCATGAAATACTTGTTTTAACAAAGTCAGATAATTCAGAGGATGCAGAATGCCTGCATAGAAGGATTCTTTCAAATTTTGGAAGCTTTGTGATTGACCTTCACACTTGGTGTAATGAGTTAGGTGTTCTCTAGTCCTAGCCAATACTGTACATTAAGTCAGTGTTCCTGTGTGCTGTATCCTATTTTCCAATAGAATTGGAACAATTTATCACTTAGTGCAAAGTTGAAATTCAACATTTAGATATGTGGTTGCATATGTCAATTTAAATAGGTGCCTGGAATACTTGCTAAGAAATGATGCCAATCCGGGGATCCGAGACAAACAAGGATACAATGCAGTTCATTATTCAGCTGCTTATGGTCATCGCTTATGTCTTGAATTGGTAAGAAAACGTATCATAGATGAAGCTGTAACAGCTGTTCTTATGGCGTATGATGCAGAGGCCGAGTGTTCCTCCACCTCGGCTCTTCAGCCCCTGTGAGGATAAATATTTAAGCACTGGGTACTCTTAAAATAGGGGCAAAGTGAGGAGCTAAGAGGGTAGTACTTGCTTAAAAAGACGATACATTCTGAGATGAAAAGATAACTGGTTGAGGATGTGGGATTTTAGGTTTGTTTGTTTCTTAACTTAGAATATGCTACTAAGTTTTTTCCTGGTGGCTGAAATAAAATAACCACAGGTTATCCCACTGAGAAGCGTCAAGAAATTTTGCAACTGTCATTTGAAGGAACAAAACAAAATGTTGGGAAAAACCTGTAAAGTAACAGTGCCTTTTAAAATAGTTCACATATTTACAGTAACTAACAGCCACATATTAGAATTTTAGATACTAAAGCCTCAGGTAGTTTTTTTATTATTCCCTTTGCAAAAATGTGTATGTTATTTGATATCCTAATTTTATCTTCTCTCTGTTATATTATACAACTTAGTATTTTTATACAAATTATACTTTTATATTCAAATGTATTGAAACATGAATTCTGAATTTTTTTAATTGCAGATTGCAAGTGAAACGCCTCTAGATGTTGTAAGTGTATTATTTCTTGCTGTTAAAGTACTACTGTACAGCAAAAGGGGACATGTAATTTTAAAAATACCAATTATTTTTAGACTTATTCAACCATTTATTTAATGCGTAGATGTATTATTTCGTTTCAATTACAATTCAGAATTTTAAAACCAAAAAAATATTTTCTGATCTATTTGTTTTTTTACTGAAACATTTGTATGACCATATTATGAAAGTACGATAATGAAAACTTAGTGATCGGAATGTATTAGGTGTTCTTTAAACACTTAGAATGTTTTTAATTCTACTAGTGTACTAAATGAAATATGGTCTTGAAAAAGACCCATAATGAAAACTTTAGAACACATCTGAAAGTAACAAATAGAAATGTATACACATGGGTATTTTAATCGTATTTTATAAGGCTCATGCCTTTTTTGGGTCTATCTCTTCTTTTTAGGAAATGCTTTTCTGTTCTTAGAAATCTATCTTGCCTTCTGGCTTTTCATATTGTTTTCTTGCTGACTTTTCACCTAATCTAAATGGTTACTTGTTTGCTTGCTTGTTTGTTTTCACCTGACCTTGTCTTCCCTTTTTATGCATTTTTTGTGTATTATTTGATATGGCTGCTTCAGGAAAAAAATAATAATTTGATATTAGTTTCTTATTTAATTTTTGCATTGTTATGCAAAATTAAACAACTGTGCTTGGGAGATGAATATGGGGGAGGGGTTGCAGTCATTGCAATTCAAACTCTTTAAAAGGCTGAAGGAGATCTAGCATTCCTAAAGAAACCGTAATCCTATATTATTCTTCATCTTTGTCTTCCTTATTTTTCAATCTGTGTATACTGAAAACGGTAGCAATTGTTGATGATGTTTTTAAAAGTGAGGGATTTTGGGGCTCACTCTTGACTTTCTCTCTCTGCCAAGCTAATGGAAACATCAGGTACTGACATGCTGAATGATTCAGACAACAGAGCGCCTATAAGTCCACTGCATCTGGCTGTAAGTATTTAATTCTTCAGTGATGGTAGCTCATCTAATTGCAAATGGGTGTTGACACAGTTTTATTCATTCTGGATTTTTTTAAAATCGGTCAATAACAATAAATTAAATGCAAAACTAAATGCATTTTATTCCTGAATAAGATACTCATGGCAAGTTTTGCATTTTTCTTGAAACTTGCTTCATGGAACACTTTTCATTTGCAATCTTCTAGTTAAGAGTTATGTTATAATTTATACTCACGAAACTTTCAGATGACTTGTTCTATGAGTAATTATGACTTTACCATCATAGTTGTTTTACCCTCATCATTGTTTAGGATGACAGATGTTTGTCCTTAATACTTTTAAGACACATCTGCACAGAGTAGTATAGGAGAGGACCTGATGAAATTGTCTATACAAATATGTTCAAAACGTAGAGTAACCAGCTCAATATGTAGCTTTCGTCTTTTTACTGGACTTTGGGCAATTGAAAAAGTCCCATGCAGTACATATATATGGCCAAAATAAAAAGTGATCTTTAATAATGGTAAATGAAAGCAGTTACCAGAGACTGTATGAGGTTCTGTACCTGTAAGTATACATTTTAAATTCATCATGGAAATTATAAGATAGTTGTATATGGTTTTTTCATTATTAATTTGACACTTTGTCTTGACACATACCTACAGAGTATTCTCTGTGCTGATTTTTTTATCCTTGTATATCCATTCTGATCTCTTAACTGTTTCATCCCCTAAGTTCCTTCTGATTTACCAGTTATGTTAACTGAAGCTATTTCTACTGTGTTCTTTTTATTTATAAATTTTACTGGCTTTTTCTTTTTTAAGTATTTTATTTGAAAAACTAATAGGAATTAGTTACGTTTGCATATGTTCCTCACTTGAAATAATCCAAGGACAATGTAACTATAACATGAAGCCGTGAAACATGCAGTATTCAAAATACTGGTAGTTACACAAATTGGAGCTATATGATTTTCTGAGAGTAGTTTCAGTTGCTGGCTGAGAGGATAAAATGGAAAAAAACCCCACCAACCTTCTTGCTTGAAATTTTGAGGTTTTTAAAATTAGTTGCAAGTATTGTAAGTATTTACATGCTACATCAGTAGCTCTTCACATGTTAAAACAAAAATACTATCTTCACAGTTTCATTTATGTAATCTGGGTAAGGAGGGGAAAGAAAATATTTCTAGATTGGAAAACTGAAGAATTTCCTTATTCTTGTAGGCCTATCATGGCCACCATCAAGCTCTGGAAGTGCTGGTACAGTCACTGCTGGACCTGGATGTGAGGAATAACAACGGAAGGACACCACTGGATCTTGCTGCCTTTAAGGGACACGTGGAATGTGTAGACGTGCTCATTAATCAGGGGGCATCGATCTTGGTGAAAGATTATGTTGTAAAGAGGACACCAATACATGCAGCAGGTATGTGCTAACCGCTAACCTCTAAAATTTTGGTTTTTCAAGTGGATCATCTTCATGTCTAGGAGTCTCTGTCATTGTTGTTCTAAGAAAGGTGTAACAAAGCGGTTGGCAGATAGACAGTGCTATTAACCCAAAGCAACATTTTGGCTCAAGGAGGGCTGTTCCATGTTGCTGGATGGAAGAGTGTGTTGCCCTTATCTGTTCAGCTAACTCGTCTCTCATGCAGCCCAAGCTGTAGGCCCAAATTTAGATCCGTGAATTGTGTTGCCTGTCCTTCAGTAAAATACTTCTAAAAATGACTGGAGTCTTGGAGAATTTTGTCAGTTTGAGAACAGATGTGAAAACTATACTTCCAATTTTTTTTCCAAGGATTTAAATGAATCCTGAGTGTTTTCAAAATAACAGCAATCCTTTGCAATGTTTTCTCACTGCCTTTCTCAGAAATCTGTCTCCAAGTCTAGCATTCGTACTATATTCTTATTTTTTTCCTCTCTTTGAAAATAGGCTTATTTAAATTGACATTTATAGTTCTGGTGTTCTAGAAATGTTGCAGTAAAAAGAGTATTATGTACAAAACATCATCATTCTAACCACTTAATTTGTTGCCCATGAGCAAAAGCTGTATTCTTCTATTTGGTTTAGGTTCTCGTAACTTCTGTTAGCATTTCTTTCTGCTAGAGAAGGATGAATTGTCACTGTTCTTATGTGGACTGAATACAGCAGCTGTATGTCACAATTTCCCCTCCAACAAGTAATCATTTATCTTTCATGAGCTGCATTTAAATGTGATTTCTCAATTTTTTGTTTCTTTTTTTAACTGCGTGGTTAATTATTTCTGTGCATTGCATTTCCTTCCTCTCTTTCTAAATGTGATTTCAATTATCATTTTGTAACTGCGCATGCTACACTCGCTAACAATCTGTGTATGACTGGCTAGGTACATGTTTAACCCTGTCTTAAAACAAGCGAAAGTTATGCCAGTTACTATATTTAATTATTCTTCCTTGTGGATGTTATATAAACATGTATTCTCATTATGGTTAACAACATTGATATGCAAAAAAAAACAAATATCTGTTGGCAATCAACAGGTGGAATTTATTATTTTTAATACTATACAGTGCAGAATACCCAATTTCTGAAATCACTTTCTAATGTTCATAGTTTTTGTTTTTTCCTTCGAGTTACGGCAATGGTAAAGCTGTACAGTGGGTTCTCAATCTCAGGGGCTTTAGTCTGAACAGGTTACTGTTCTGTTGGAACGGGATACTCAAAGGCAGTTAATGTAAAGCTTGTATATGATGTTTTACAGCTACAAATGGTCACTCAGAATGTTTGCGGCTATTGATAGGAAATGCAGAACCACAGAATGCAGTGGACATTCAAGATGGAAATGGACAGTGAGTTTAAATGATACACATTCTGTTCTTCACAAATTATTGCATTTTATAAAGGGAAAACCTAAATATTTTACTTGGGTGATTTTTAATTTATTACTTTAGAGGGAGAAGATATTTGAACTGGGACAAATCAGATCCTGTATTTTGCAATAAACATAATGTTGACAGTGAAAAGTGTTCCAGCAGAAGGAAACTAAAATGTGTCTTACTGCCCAGATGCTGAAAAAAATGGATTCTGGTCCCTTAACTGGGCCTTCTAAACTAGGGGATATTAATTTATTTTCTTATATCTAAATAACCAATATGAGTGGCATACTCAGAGTGAAGGTAGTGGTAGAGAAGGCCATTGATGACATAAATTCTAACAGTGTTGTCCAGAAGGACAGTAGTTGTAATATTTCAGCTGAGTGACAGCTGTTAAATTTCCGTGTAGGTGACACTTTATTTCACTCTCTGCTTAGGACACCTCTGATGTTGTCAGTTCTCAATGGACACACTGACTGCGTTTATTCACTCCTTAACAAAGGGGCAAATGTAGATGCCAAAGATAAGTGGGGAAGGACAGCATTACATAGAGGGGTAAGAGAATATTTCTTTTATGTCCTTTCATGTTTTATATATATAAATTTGAAATATGGACTTAATATGTAGTTTTAATGAAGTTCTCATTATTCTTGTTTTGCCATTCTTAGTTCCTAATTGTCATTTTAGTTGCTTTCAAAAGGCAAGATTTTGCCTGTTTGCTCCGTACCCTCAGAATTCTTTTGGACTTCTAGAGGCTCTTAATCTTGCTGTAAAAGTGTTGACTGGAGAGATCCCAGAGAACAGCTTCTTGTTGTGGGGCGGGGATAGTGTTAATGGGAGGAACAAAAGCATAATGCATGCCATATGCCAATTTCTTTTTTTAAAGTCTCTGCCAGATAAGAAAATTGAATGAGCCCTAGAGATTAGCAGTTCATTCAGTGCTATTCCAAGAAATTATTCTGTCATCAATATGATAATGCATTGCTGCTTTTTTCAACAGAATGGCTGTTCCATGAATAAAAATAATAACTGTGCTTTATTTTATTATTAAAAATGTAAGAAATGGTCTGAAGCTTGCTTGCTTTAGTTACACACCTTGGCCTACATATGTTAGTATTTGCAAACTTGCTGTTTCCTCTCTCTCTCTCTCACAGGCAGTTACTGGGCATGAGGAATGTGTGGAAGCATTGCTACAACATGGTGCTAAGTCCTTATTACGAGACTGTAGGGGACGAACCCCTATACACTTGTCAGCCGCATGTGGGCATATAGGTGTTCTAGGAGCTCTCCTGCAGTCAGCTACATCTGTGGATGCAGTACCTGCAATAGCGGACAATCATGGCTATACATCACTGCATTGGGCCTGCTATAATGGTAAAAATATATTAAAGCTAAA
Organism: Columba livia; assembly: GCF_036013475.1. NCBI lineage: Eukaryota > Metazoa > Chordata > Aves > Columbiformes > Columbidae > Columba > Columba livia. Next base: position 37,843,176 of record NC_088603.1, on the reverse strand, counting down.
ATACAGGTCTCAATTTATTTGTTGATATTGAGACAAAAGTTACTACTATTTATAAAAGCAGCATATGAAGTCTGTCCTCTTTCAGATGTTATTAGTCAATGTGATGGACATGGTGTCTTGAGGGAGGGAATGTGTTCGCATCTAATACATAATATGAGGTGTTTATTTTTGTACCAAATAGTTTTATGCCTCAAGCATTCTTTCAAGAAATTCAGTGTAACACCTGTGAATAGAAGCGTGCCACACGTCCCAAAAAAATAGCCTTCACAGGGCGTCTCGGGAGGAACTATTTCAGATCAAAGCTCTTTTTAAAGTTCTCTCAAATCAACCTTGATAGGCACAAGAAGCTAAGTATAGAAAAGTGATTCGATAAGAATTTGTTTTTTTTTCTTCACTGATACTTTTCTTAGATTTGGGGGCGAGGGAGGCCTTAAAATGTAGGAAATTCATTCAGCTCCTTTGATAAAGATTTTGGTGTGTGTGTTCCTTTCCCGTAGAGTAAAGGTTCTCATTTATTTCACCTCTGATTCACATGATAGAGAAAGATCAAGAAGGGTTTAGAGCTTCACTTTACCGCTTATTTCAAAGTGAATAACTAAGCAGACTGTCTTCATAGCTCAAACAACTGGGTAATGTACTGATAATTTGAACTAGAATAATATCTCTTTATCACATTCATAAAACCAAACTGTACAGTCCATTGGTCCATTTTCAGAGTGACCAGAGTGTCTGAATAAAACAGAACTGAAATATGCTTGATTTGTAGAATGAAAATTTGTCAGGACTTATGAAAATACAAATCTTCAGACAACAGTGAATGTCAAACTAAGGTTCACTGCATATAGACATCGAAGATCAAACAGATAATTAAAATTATTAGCTACCTGTACAGCAGCAGGATATAGAATTTTTAAAATAATAGTATGATAGGTGGAACATGTTCTTTTCAATCTTTTATGACTATCAACTTGGTTTTTCTTTGGGTTTAGCAAGACGGTGGAAGAAAACTAACCCTCAAATGGTGGAGATGTCATGCAGACTAAGTGGTGAATGTACCATGAAGTTTGAAACATGGAGGTGTCAGGAACTAAATTAAGTGTTCTGGATTTTCTTCAGACAGCGTGAAATCCCTTCTAGGTTTCACAAAGTTTACAGTGTTAAATGTCAGTTTGATCTTCAAGATTCTAAAAATGTCTTAGTTCCTTAATGTAGCCCTATCGAATATAACCAGTGTGTTATTGAATCTTGCAAGTAAAATATTGATTTATCTAATTCAGATCCATATTATTTGTTGCAATCCATAAATAGACCTTCTCCCCCTTTTTAATATCCAACTTTTACATTTGCTTTAGGTCATGACAGTTGTGTAGAGCTCCTCCTGGAACAGGAAGTTTTTCAGAAAATGGAAGGAAACTCTTTCAGTCCATTGCATTGTGCTGTGTAAGGAAGTGCAAAATTATTCTTCACAGATTTCACTGCTGTATTTTAAAAAAGATTTATAATTCTTTAAATAACAGCCTGTTTAATTCCTTGTAGGATAAATGACAATGAAGGTGCTGCAGAAATGCTAATTGACACACTTGGTGCGGGTATTGTAAATTCAACAGATTCGAAAGGAAGGTAAGAGTGTAAACACACAGTGGAAGAATATTTGTAATATAGTAGAGTGGCTTTGCTAAATTCCATAGTTATTTGGGGGTTTTGTATTTGCTAATTACATTAAATCTGCCTCCCCTGTTTTTATTCTTCTAAGATTCTTTTCTGTGATAAAAAACTCAAATTGGCTTTTTATTATATAGGCAAGTTTGAGCATGTTTTAAATTGTGTCACTTTATGGGTAGCTCTTTATGTGTATTTTATTTTTTCTGAATTAAGTTGTATCTCTGTTACAAATGACACAGAGGGAAACATTTGAGACCTGAAAGTGACTTTCTAAAGGCAGCAGTCACAGCTCCAGCAATACTGATTTCAAAGGCTCAGTGAGAGGGAGCGCACAGTCTTTTGTATTGAATAAAATAGAAAGCGTGGCTGAGCGTGGCCGTATTGTCTCTTGATCTGTTGCAGAACTCCTCTTCATGCAGCGGCTTTTACAGATCACGTTGAGTGTCTACAGCTCCTGCTCAGTCACAATGCTCAAGTAAATGCTGTAGATTCTTCTGGGAAAACGCCTTTAATGATGGCTGCAGAAAACGGACAGACAAATACAGTTGGTAAAGAGAACGCTTTGTATATTTCTGCCCTTAAATATGTTAATCTTACTATGGGTAAGGTTGCCTTATAGTCAATGTTCTTGTGGATCTGTTTTGTCAAAATTATTATTTCATTTTGCACAAATGTAAGCCATTGAGACTTTAAGGAATATACTTTCAGTTAACACAAACCTTTATTTCCCCAGAGGTGCTGGTTAGCAGTGCTAAGGCTGACCTGACTTTGCAAGACAGTTCTAAGAACACAGCACTCCACTTGGCTTGCAGCAAGGTGTGTGCATACTCTGACTTAGTGGTGCTGAGCTTTGTGCTATCAAGCACTGTCTATAAATGTTAACTTGCTACTTTGAAAAAGCATTCAAAGTAGTTTTAGAAGACTGTTTGCTATATGACAAATGTTTGTTCTGTATTAAGGGTCATGAAACTAGTGCCTTGTTAATACTGGAGAAGATTACGGATAGAAACCTCATCAATGCCACCAATGCAGCCTTGCAAACGTATGTATCAGCAGTGACTGTGTTGTACATTTGGTGTGTTTCTGCTAAAACCAGTATCTTGCTCATTAAGAGGAATATTTTTCAGCTTTTTTTTTTCCAAATGGGTTGAATTTTCATTGAATTGCTTAACAGGTATCAAGAGCTTAACAGACTTGTAGTGAATGGCTTAAAGTTCTAGTCTTAGCAGAGTGAAAGGGATGATAAATAAATCTTACAGTATTGTGATTCAGGGAATCTTGTGTGGAATTACTGCAATCCACTGAGATTACCTGTAAACCAATATTTTTCTGGTTTATAAATGATCTAGTTTTTCAATTAAAATTTACTTCAGTTAACAACTCATTGGAGGCAAACTGAGACTTGCTCTTCAAAGCTAGCTAATAATAAAACCTAGCCAAAGTATGCTTTTATGCTTCAGCATGCTTTCTGTTAGGAAAATATACCTATTGCTACTAGGATGAAGGCCTATTTTCTATTAAATATTATGGAGAATATAGTATTCTTAATGCTTCCTGAAGATCTTCTCTCAAGTAGAATTAAGCCTATTTTGTTAGCCCAGTCATAAGGAAAAACTGTGGTATGTCAAACTGGGGGATATATTTCAGGATGCACTATTAAAATGACTTTTGTGCATTTTTGTCCTTTTAAAGGAAATATTTTTGTGACAGGCAATATTTGACACCTGATATGTAGCTATGTACATGAATTGGTAGACTGCTTGAATAATGCTATCACTGACCATTTAGGGAAAAAACAAACAAACAAACCGTGGAACTTGTAAGCAACTTGTGTATTTCTCTGGCCTTACATCCATTCTGGAATCTGTCATGCTCAAACTTCTGCAGTTCTTTCGGCTGTTCTCAGAGATCTGCTTGAACTAAGGAGTTAAGATACTAAGAGTTCTTCCTCTGCTCTTGCTGCTCACCATGGGGCACCTCAGGCAGCATGAAATAACCAGAAAGCAGGAAAGGGTTTGTTTTGCCACATTTCTGGCTCAAAGCAGGGGGTAACTTGGGAGGAGGAGAAACAGAAATGGGATGGGAGCAGAAGTGGAAAAATACGCTACCACAGGCCCATCTAATTCCACCCACATGCCTTGGCTCGTATAGTCAGACCGAGAGATATTATGGGGAAAAATAGGTGCATATTCACACCTCCACGAAATGTTTACATAAACTTCAAGATTTAATCAGTTGTTTAAAATATTACTGGTTTGGCAAATGTTTCTTAGTAACTAAACTGACTTTTTACCATAAACAATATCCTACTTTGTGCCAAGATAAGCATTACAATTGTTGGCCTCTATTTTAGTTGCAGTACATTTTCCAGTATATCTGTGGTGTGCAGGCATTCTTGAATTTTAATACTTTAATATAAGCACCATAGATACAGCTTCTCCTAATTGTATCTTTTGTATTTCTGATCTCATAGTTAATTCAAACCATTTTAAGAATCTCAAAGTGAATGAAGAGCAGGAAAGAGAATAATCAGCTTACTTCCCTTCTGCATTGTGTTGCTCTTCATTCACTTTGGAAAGGTTTTATTTAAGCCAGCGTGAACCAATTTTGAAAAAAACTGTTGCATTTGCAAAAGATAGAATACTGGAGGTAAAGCCACACTCCCCTTGATAGATCAAGTCACTGTGAAACAGGGTTATAGTTAATAGTTTGAGGTTTTGATAAGTAATGTTTTTCTTGCTTCATGCATTATACTGTAAAATATTTTTTTCATTTCTAGTCACAGGGGAATATAATGGTTTCTAAAAGGCAGATTGATGAAATGCTTCTGCATCTCCTATAAGCATTTACATGCAATAAAATAACTACCATTCTGCAGTTTCTATGCTAATGATTATTGCCAGTGACATGGAGTAACTCTCAGATGTGATGATATCTGTTACAACAGTTCAGTGAAGGATTTTTCAACAGTAAGGTACCAGACGTTTCCGAATTTTAACTTGCTAAAGTTCCTAAGCAGGCAGGTCTCTTCTAGCAGCTGCTTCCTCACTGTGTGGTACCATGAAATGAAGAAAGAACATGCAAGATTGTTATTGTGCAGTTTCTTTGCAGTAAGAAAAGAGATTTGCTGGTTTTCCCATCTTAGTTATTATATCCACAAAATGTATATAATGTGTAACATGCCAGTATAAATACTTCAATAATAATTTAATTAGATGCAAGTTACTTATCTTACTTAATATCTTGTTCTAAGGTTTATATACCAATTTCTTTGTCTTCACAGACCTCTGCACGTTGCTGCTCGGAATGGACTAACAGTGGTAGTTCAAGAGCTTTTAGGGAAGGGAGCAAGCGTACTTGCTGTAGATGAAAATGGTAAGAACACATTTAACTTTGTTTCCCCATAGAGAACTGTGCTGTTAAACTCAGCTCACTGAAATGCAATGACCTTGTGGGAATTTCTTACGAGCCTTGCACTAGGTTCCTGCATGGAAAAATATGTGTTGGGTTGGTGATGGGGCATTTTAGCAAAGCAGCAGCAGTGTAAGAGGAGTGAAAACTTTCAGAACAATGCAGGTCACAGCACAGAAATGTTTGGTTTGCATTTGTAGTTTTATAATGTATACACTATAAATACACTAGCTCTGGCATACTGGAAACAATTTAAAAATGTAACGCTCAAAGTAAAATATAACTTCCAGCTGTTAAGATGGATTGAATTGCCATCCATTTTGTTATGGTAGGTATGTTGGTGTTAGTTTTTTAAAAGCAAGTATGAATTACAAATCTCAGTTACTGGTCTCAAGCTTCTGGCTCTTTAGTTTTTTGGTGTACAGAAGTAAGAAAAAGTAACTGCTTTATCACAGAGAATAAATCCTATACCTTGCAGAACAAAAGAAAATTAGATCTGCTGATCTCCTATTTGCATATTTTCATATAAGAAATCAGTGGTCCTCCAAAGCCGTGCTTTTAAGAGCATAAGAAATTCTGCTCTCGGGCCATATCCCAATATGTTTTTAAATGTAAGCAGTAGCTGGAGTTTGTTGGAGGGAGGGGTTGGGGTTTTTTGCTTTTTGTTGATCTTTCTTTTTTCCAGAAGGCATGTGTCTAATTAATAGTTCTAATTATAATTCCAGTTTGGAATTTTTTTCCTCTCTTAATGTTTACTGTGACTTTGTGTGTTTCTCAAATTACACAGCTTAAAGTGACATGGGTGATTTAATGATCGTTCTTTTCCTAGAACAGGTTACAGGGGTAACTGCTAAATGAAACTCCCTAAAATGAAAAGACTGGAAAATGTACTTTTTAAGTTTTTGTTTCTGGCAGCCTGGGGATGTAACTGCAAAATGTGAAACAACTTAATTCTGCTGATATTTTAGATTTTAAAGTAATCTGAGAGCTACCTAATCTAGTTCCTCACTGTGCTTCTTCACTTTTATTTCTAATAGCAATTGCCTTGTTTATAAAATTTGAAGCAGCCTTGAGAATATTTGTAATATATTCTTCTTCTGTTGGATGAATGTGCCAGCTTAAAGTACAGTATGTGCTGAGTGGTGAATACTTGGAGTTGTGAGAGAGTAAGGGAAATTTTCATGTGATTTATCAATCTATTGCACACGTCAGTGTAATATTTTCTTAATTCTTAGAAATATTAGTATGTCAGCAGTCTTGCTAAACCTGTTGCAAAAGTTTTCTTGATTTTCATAGTGTACCTTTTATATTAAATGGAAAAGCTGCTGGCAGTAGTCATAGCCAGGTTCTGCTTTAGGTCTACTTGTCTTGTGTCTGAAGAAAAAATTATTACATACATTTATTTAATCCTAATATAGTAAAAATATAGGATAAACTTTGATTATTTTTGTTAATTAGAAAGGCTTAAGGGAATGATTCATGCACTTTGGAGGGTGAAAGCTCTCTGTTTAGCAAAGCAGACTGAAGAAATAGGCGCTGGCGTATTTTGCATCACAACACTGATGTTCTCTTACTTTAGCACAGCTCATATAACTATGGTGATCAGCCACACAGGCTTGACATTTCAGAGAGAATTAGATTAGATTGGAGTTAGTTTGAGTTACTATTTGACATGGAAGCATGTCTTTCTATATGGAACATGTAACCAGCAGAACCTCAGCTGGTATGGAGTGGTGATCCCCTTATTGTCTTGGAAGTTGTCCCTTTATAGAAAGGCTGCATTGACATTTTTTAGAAGTAGTCTCTGTTTCTATCCATATCTGTATACAAGTCCTTAATAGTTCTCTGCTGCTATATCTGGGCTACAGAACCTACATCACTCCAATTCTCTGCATTTCAGTTTAAATAATGTATAAGATATTTAAAACTCTAGATTTGAAGTCATACTGCTTCTGTTATAGAGCATCTCTTAATGTGGTGAGATCACTTTTTCAAATGTTTAAGAACTAAACTCTTTGGAAAACAATGTAATCCTCTTGGTTCTCAAAAGATTAAATGCAACTGAAACAGCAGTTTGACTGTGGTATACTTGCCGAAATCAGTCATGTTGAGGGTTCATTCTCAGTCCTGTATCAGTTCTCACTCAAATCTTTCAGTTCTATTCCCATGTTTCCACACCTGTCGTGATGAAACTTGGCCATCATCCACATCTACAATAGTTCTCTTACATTTATTTATGTAAGTTTACCTGTCTTAAAATAAATTGCCAGCTTTTTCTTTCATTTGACAGCATCTGGAATTTTACTTTTGGTCACTCAACCAACTTTTCAAGGTTTTGGTTTGGTTTGGGTTTTTTTCCAGTATTTAACTTACCAGGATAGCTAAATTTCCTGGTACAGTCTGTCTTTTATTTGTTGCCTTAATATCCACCACAGTAGTGAGATGAGGGATTCTCTAACTCCAGGGACTGACATAGCGTGGGGGTTTCTCTTCTTTTCTAGATTATCATTACAGTGAGCAGCGGCAGTTCAAGCTTTTTTAAATTTTGTTTTTAAACGAGGGGTGGGAATTCTTTTTGTCTCATTCTTTTCCAAGCCTTCCGTTACTCGTATTTGAGTTTATATTGGAAATCTCCAGTTTTCTGGGAGGAATTTTTCATGTAAATGCTTATGAGATGACTCATGCCTCAGATTATTTTCTTCTCTTTCCCAAGTGTGCAGCTTCATTCAGTTAATCTTGAGAACTCTCCTTGCACTGACCACATTAATAACCCTCTGATTTTCCTGTAGGTGCCTTCATGGAAGCTTCCAGGCCCAGGGGAGGGAGCAGCTCTGCGTTTGGGCATGGGCAGCCCTGGGCTTAGGTCCATGTCCAGCACACAGGCTCAGTTTTCTGCTGTGCAAGGAAGCTGCTTCACCTCCCGCTGCTTCTGTTGCCCCATCTAGAAATGAAATAGTTTTTGTTTGGTTTGTTGTTGTTGTGTGAAGGCTTATGCAGATACAAGTACAGGTTATGGGGAACATTATGTGGAAACTGAGTAAGAGTATTTCAGTGGAGTCAGTATATTTACCAACATCTTCTTAAAAGAAAGTTTGAAGTATTTATACCTATTGTTTCCCTGACATGAACAATCATTTGCAGTTAAGGGGCATAAAAATAGAATTTGTTCTTATAATTGCAAAATAACATAAGCAAAAATAAAGCGGTAAAGGACACAGGTGTAACTGTCATGATGCAAACAGCTGCTTCATCTTGCTATGTCCAAGGCAAGAATGAAACAGTGGTATTTCATTCCTACTTATTAAAGCCAGGAGCTTAAGACCTACAGTCAAATATTAGTATAAACACTGGGTTTGGAGAACTTTTAACAGAAGCAGGTAATCTGTTTAATCTTTAAATTGGCCTTTAATTTTGGGGTTTTTTTATAATGAACTGGGATGCTTTGTTCCAGAAGGAACGCAAGTATGAGTATTCAGGATCTTAGCAGGATGCAGTCTTTAAAACAGGAAGGCGTGGGGAGGGAAGGGCACTAAAAAGGCAGCTGGTGACTGCTCATTTTTGTTTGAGCTTTTATCAAATCATGTAAGTGAAAAAAATGGTGTTGAATATGGCCAGCTTGAATATATTTATTTTGTGTGTCATCTTACCTTCATATAATGTCCAGCAACTGTAGATATTAAATTGTGTGCATTTGGGTATCAGTTCTGAGCCTTCTGTCCTGCCGTGTGTGCCTGAAATGCCATCTTCACCCAAGTGTGGCAAGCTCTGGCCCTTCCTTCTGAATCCTCTCAAAACGTGTCCCTTCCCTTCTGCAGACTGTCACTGTTAATTAACGCCGAGCTGTTTAAGTGCTGTGACACCTTACTAACAATGAAAACATCTGCTGAGCTGCACTTCTGGATAGCCGTGTCGAGTGGTCAGCTGGTGCCTGCACTGTGTATTTCCTTGGTCCTTGGTCTGTCCTGAGCAAACAATAGTTCAGCTGCAAGATTGTCCCTCTGCTTGCTGTTTTCTGAAGTTCTAGCTACATTTTCCCTAATGCGCCTACTTGTTTAAAACATCTGTGCGATTGTACAACGCATTAACTACTCCTGAGCTCTGTCCTAAAACTTGACCTGGATCTGCTTCTACAATAAAGGTGATTCCTTGATAGTTGAAACACTTGCTGGTAGAACGGGCATTGCCTTATATTCCATGTCTTCCTAAGGTCTGGACAGGAGTCCATTATGTGGTTTGCGTTAAAGCTGTTCTTTAATATTACTTGTGTGCTTTCTACCTGGATGTTGTACGCCTTTGAGTTATGGAGTTGTTGGGCTGCAAGACTGTCTGGCCACCCACCAGACCGTGACCGTGACCACTTCTGTGTGGAGCTGGGCAAAGGGAATGAACGACCTTTAGTCTTGGCAGCAGAATTAGCTGTTGTCTGTGGCTGTACTTCTGTGACCGCCCTGCTTCCAGAGCTGCTGTTGTCACCACCAATGGCAGTACCTCAATGGTGTAGAAATGCCCTGAGACCTGTGCCAAATCTGATCCTCGGGTGCCTTGTGGGGTGATTACTCCTGAGACAGGAGCAACGTGTTTTTCTTTACATGTAATGAGTAGAGGCAAGTACATAGGGAGGGGGAAACTGCAAAAGGAGAAATGTTGGAGAATTATTAGAGCTACAGTTACCCAGAAAGATATTTCACATCCCACAGCCCAAGACCTCCTGCGTGTGGGGGCTGTCACAGCAGCGTGGCCTGGCAGGAGCTTGGCCAGACCAGCTGGGCAACCAAGAGGTATAGTTTCTCTCTGCAGGTGCTTGCCTACTAATCCAGCTGGCATTTCCTCAGACTTCCATGGATTTCTTAATTGATAACCCTCAAATAAAAGCTACGTATTGGCTTTATAGTTTATATTACTGTGTATTGTAATAAAGTATGGGTTGGATGAATTTGTATACTCTGCCTTTTCAGTTAGCTGTCCCTGATGCTTTAGCCAGCTTGTTATTGAGATAGGAAAGTCTTATTAAAATAATTGTCTGTGATGAGCAGCTACCTGGAAGCTCCTGGATGAAGAAATACTCAACATGTTGAGCTGTAGTTTCTGCAGTGGCTCCGTAGTGAATACCTTCACCCCCCAGTGTTGGCTTCAATTACTTGTCTCTCCTCAGACTTCCACACCATTTTCAAATCCAGGCTTTTCTTGCTGGCCTGGAGTGTCTGACTGTGCTTAACAAAACAATTACATCTTTGTTCCAAAGCCCACTAGTTCTGGGTTGGTTTTGTAACACAAAGTTGAATACTAATCGATCATGCATTTAATTTTATGTTGTGTGGTGTTTTGGGTTTCTTGGGGTTTTTTGTTTTGTTTTGGCTTTTTTTGGTTCATATGTTTCTGGGTTTTTTTGTTTAACAGTACAGAACTAAGTGATTTTTGCGGCCGAAAGGTGACACAATCTCAGAGAAATTTTTACATTGCCTTTATTTTAAATGAAGGTTTGATTTTTTCTTGACTTCCCAGGTTACACACCAGCGTTGGCCTGCGCGCCCAACAAGGACGTGGCTGATTGCCTGGCTCTCATCCTGGCCACGATGATGCCTGTTTCGTCGAGCAGCACGTTACCTTCCCTGACGTTCAATGCCATTAATCATTACACCAACACCTCAAAAACTGTCACCTTCGATTCCCTGCCAATCATGAGGAGTGACCATAGCTCTTACTGTACTTTCAACAACATTGGCAGGGAAGATGGCTACCCCTATACAGAAGAAGACGAACTCAATGACTCAGATTCTGAGACCTATTAGCAGCTACATTTTGTAGGTCCGAAGAGTGAACCCTCACGCTGGAAGGTCAGACTTGCGCTTTTGGAAAAAAGCTATCAGTGTTTGAATGCAAAAAGAGGACAGACCTTTGAGAAGATTTTTTTATTGTGGTTGCATATAAAAAAAAATCTGTGAGACTCTAGGAGGATTTTTAAGAGCATATTTTGCAGAAGCAGCATAAATTCTTGAATAAGTACTTTGAAACCATGGCAAAAAAAAATAAATAAAATAAAATAAAGAATGTCAAAACTGTTTTATTTAAGTTTATTCTACCGTTCTGTTTCTGGTGCCGGGAGTAATTTCTGCAGACTGGGCACCCGACTTGGTGTAAATGAACAACGCTATTGTACAACACAAAGGATGCTAGATTTAAATATTGTCAATAAAACTAGAACCATTTTGAAGGCAATAAATGAGTTTGGTACAGTAGGCATTGTTTGTGCTGCAAATTGCCAAAGGACCAAATAACTTAAAGATTTTTTTAATTCAGTATCTTTTTGTGAAAACTGGAATAGGTTATTTGAGAAGTTGTTTTAACCAAACCTTAATTACTTCTGGAAAAGAAGCTTAGATTTGGTTTTAAATGTTGATTTATTTTTTTTTAATCATCTGAAAGCCTTCCGACACTATTAAATGTACCATGAAAGAAAGCAGATGTACTTTTAAGTTTCGTTTTCTTTTTCTTTTAGGAGAAATGAAAATGGACTTGTCATACTTTTATAATACTAAAATTAAACCAGCTAACAAGGTGAAGTCAGGGTGAAAAATGTACAGTGTAATAAACAAGGGAAGGGGTGGGAGGTGTGGGAGGGAAGTAATTGTTGCACAGTTTTAGATTTTATAACTTTTGGGTTTTGGAGTGAGATTTTTTTTAATTTAAAAATACACAAGTAACTTGGAAACTATGAAACTGTATAAAAAACTGAAATGTCTTGATAACCCTGTTGTGACTGAGAGTTCTTTTCGATAATTTGTCCACTTCCTTACATCATAAATTTGTATGTAAAATTGTGTATCCCTATCACTTTTTCTAAGGAAAAAAAACAAGCAAACCCTGGAGTTACAAGGGCGGGAGGTGAATTTAAAAGTATATTTCCCTATTAGAAAAAAAAGTACAGTGTCTGGTCTGTGGGAAGAACTGTGTGACTTTGTTGTGCTCCATTTAGAGAATAAACAGCAGAAACGGGTCCCTGTAAAGTAGTTCAGACTTGCCCGAAGAATTATTTTTTGTTTATTTATAACAGACTACTATGTTTTTTTAATTGCCTGATGAATGAAAAACTGACATAAGTAAGCTGAAGTTTTGTCTGTTAAATATGAATATTTACTTTACTTGGCTCTGCTTTAATTATAACTTTTCAAGTGAATTTGTTTATGTACATGCAAGGATTCCTTGCATGTCCTGGTAAAGTAAAAATAAATTACTACAAGCTGATTCCAATTTCCTTTTTATCCTTTTTGTATTGTGAAACTGGAAATCTTTATGATATTATAAATTATCAGCTGGTTTTCTGAACAGTGTGGAAACACGGGACAATATTTTGATCTATTTGATAATTTTGTGGGTTTTTTTAAGAATTAATGAGCATGTACATAGAAATAGTGACTGCTTGAATACTGTATTTACCTGCACTCTTTCAGTACTTCAAGATTCCTGTATATTCTACGGAGTATAATAAAACCCAAATGTGAGTTCTCCTAATGAATAATGTATTTGTATCTACTAAGCATTAATGACAAAGTCTCTTTTGTCGAACTGTTGGAATTTACACAATCTACTTCACAAAGGCTCTGCCAGCATTTTCATTCTAAAGTGAAGGTGAGCTATTTCATTTTAAATGTTAAATTACTTCATTATTCCTTTAGCCTTCCTTTTAAGCGTCACTTTCTTAACTGTACCTGTGTTGGTTGTTCATAGGTGCAGTATGTTCATCTGTCAGCAGAATGAGGTGACTTTGGGGATATCGTGATTTCTGTATTTTCCTCCCTCTGAATCTTTCAGCACGTGGGGCTGAGTGGGAGGACAGATGTGCCTCAGCTGGGCGTGCAGGCAGCGCTCAAAAGATCCACATTGGCCTGTCTTGAGATTCACTGTATCTGTTTAAATACAAAGGTTGAAGCGGCATGGACACGTTTTTCCTCATATGCTTGTGGAAAATCAGAATGAGAATGCCAGCTAGCATGCCCGTTATTGAGAAGGTAACAATTGCATATTGCTGTTAATGAAACTGTTCAGTTTTTGTTGCTTTAAAGGAACTGTGAAAAGATTATGTTAATAGGCCTTTACCATCTGTGCTATTATAACTTCTGTTTGACTTCACAATGACCCATTCCCTCAGAGTTTGGTGTCTGCAGCCCTTGGGCATTCAGGTCTTCTTTGAAAAACAAGCAGGGCAAGAGAGACTGAGAACTGTCCATGTCCACTGTGTGCCCGGGTGACAGAGGAGAAAACCCTCAGAAGGCCTTGGTTTGAAAGTTAAAGTTTTGGATATGGAAGACAGGCAAATGCACAAAATAGTGCTGTTGAACGCCTTTGTTTCCGTCTGTCAATCAGAAATCATGCCTCCCTTTCATTTCATTTCATTACTACTCACCTCTTGAAGGAGAAAACTTTTTTTTTGATGCTATAAATTGCACTATTTTTTTAAGTTGACTTCTGTGAACTTTTTAGAGCTAAAGATGTGGGGATTTTTACAAATTGTTAATTCCATTTAGGACTCCAGTCGTATGATTTGTGTATCTCATCTGTGTCATCATTAGAATTTATTCAGTGAGCCTGTAGATTGCAATTTGCCTGGTTTTGGTTTTTGAAAAGCACTGCTACGTGGCAGTATGGGTTGGACAGTCATTGTGCCTTGAAAGGGATAATTGAGGCTATTATTAGAATCTGGTCTTATTCCAAAAATGGAACATGATTAAAGAACATGCTACCGTGGTCAGAGACAACTTCCTTAATGTGACGTCAAGGAGAAGAAGATTCCTTGTTTCTGTAAAGCAAATAATGCTTTCTGTGGTGGGTGGGGGGTTATTATTATTAAGAAAAAAAAGATGACAGAAGTGTTCATACTTCAGTGGCAGCCTGTTCATTTCCAGAAACTGATATCGGATCCTCCATATTTCTCAAAAGAATCCTCCTCTTTTTGTACAGATGAATAGGGCACAGTTATTGTTACAACCTTCATCCCAACAATCTCTTGGATCTTCACCAAGAGCGAGCAGTGAGCCTTGGCTGGACTACTGGAGCGATACATTAGAATAAAGGAACTGTTCTTATCCTGAAAAAAACCTGAAATCAAATGGACTTCAGGAAAGAGAAGAAACCAGCTCTGCTCAGCTTCATGTGTACTCTGACTTCTGGGATGTTTTATGGGTTTTTCAGTTCTTGGGATTGATGTTCTGCGGGAGAAAATGCCATGTTAGTATGAACCTCCCGGGCTGAGTTGTTACTTCTCGAGCGCAGTGTGGCACTCGATGCTGTTAAAATGAAGAATCAATCTGTCCTCCCCCCTACCCTGAGTGACCCCACTGTAATAAAAAAGCTTTGTCTTGTAATTTCCTAGGAAATCTTGACCTCTCTTGTCTCCTGCTTTGTTTTTCCTCTTCTTACTCTCTATTGCTTCCCCACCTCTAGTTATCTCCAACGTTATTCCAAATATATTGATATGATTATCAGAGCTAGAAATAATACTTTTTAAACTTGGATATTGGTTGTGGTGGGTTTTTTTGCTCATCGTATATCTTCTGGTTTCAAATTATGACTTGTCTACCAGACTAAAGAATTAATAGAAGTTTGGTTAAAAAAAAAAATAAAATATTTAAAAATTAAGGACTTCAAAGTTTTTCTACACAAAGGGCACTGAAGATCCCAAGGCTGTTACCCAGACTATGTGGCAGATCACTAAAAAGGAGCATGAGATAATGATTATGGATTCTTCAGCCTAAAAAACTGAAACCTAAATGTTAATAAAAAGAGCGTTTTCTGGAAACAGCAGTTCAGGAGGACGTGTTCTTTGGCTCAGTGTACACAGGGTGGGTGAGGGAGCTCCTTGGGCTTCCCTGAGGGCAGCAGGAGGACCCTCCTCATCTCCCACCCTTTGCTCTGTGGCTCTGCTGATGCTACATGGCCACTCACCTGAAGAAATGCAGTTGTGTTGCTGGTCAGGAAGCCTTGATTCCTGATAACAATAATTCCTGATAATCCAGTCCTGGTTGGATCAGACTAATAACTTTAGAGAGACCGGGCCTTTATAATCTCTTAATAAGTAGTTTAAACTTTTAACACCACTTCTGTAGGCATGGGTTTAAACTCTGAAAAATCCATTTTATTATCAGGGAAAGCAGATATTTGAATTCTTGAAGTTGGTCCAACAAATTCATATAAGTCCTTAAATCCAAGATTGGCTGGTAATTATTGCCTCTTGTGGTAATCTCTCTACAATTTATGATGATTTCTTTATAATCCTTTAATATGCTGCAAAAACTGGTGGGACAGAGAAGAATTCTTTCAAGTTAGGATTAAAACCCTTTTTTTATAAATCTGTAGCTGTGACTCTAAATTGGACAAGACAGTAATTTATAAAATATAGGTCTCCTTTACAGACTGAAACCTGAGATGTTAAATGTGAAGAGACACAATATAGGCCTCTTTGTTTGTTAAGCTGATAGCATAGGGCTTTTTATTTTCCTGAAGTCCTTTTCTCACTATAATATCCGTATGTTTTGAAGAATGTTAAGTGCAAAGGAACCACTGTGCATTAATTTGAAATGGCAAAACAACTGGTCATTCTTAAGAAAATATCCTATTATTATATTTATGATTATCTATAAGCCTTGTCACAAAAATCTCTTTGTTTTATTCCCTAACAGGAGCAGCAAATGCCTGGCTGGATATTGTAAATGTCACCCAGGCCTCTGGTCTGATCCATGTGTCCTCAGGTGCCTATGGAGGGAAAACTGAAATGGCAACCTCAGAAAGAGTGGGGTTTTTTTTCAGTCATCTACAGCCCAGGAAAATTGCAAGAATGTTTTGGTTTCCTTTTCCTGAGGGAAAAATAGTTACAGATGTGATGAACATTTTCAAGGAGTGGGCGTTTTCCTGTCTTTACAACTAATCCTGCAACCGAACATTCCTACAGGAAGAAGACAAAATGTCCCTGCTTGGGAGACTCGAAGATTTCTTCCAACTCCTTCCAGCCCAGTATCCCAGTCTCTTTAGCACTATTGTCTTCAAATAAAGCAGCATGTAAATCCTCCATCCTTCCCTGGTGCTGTCTGTTACTTTACATAAGGATGAACTGAGTTCCCGCCAGTCCATGCTATGTTTTAGCAATTTTCAACCCATGGCTGGGAGAAGAACCTTGCAGTATTTCACCATTTAACTGTAAACATAGTTGAACACTATGGTACCTAAAGAGCCTTTCAAGCTATCTTAAGTATTTCTAGTGTCACTAAATATTTAAAGAGGAAAAAAACACCTTCTGCTTTTTCATTAAAATTGCAATAGAAGCAGCCAGAAATTTTGCTATTCAGATTCACAACACAACAAAACAAACCCAGCTTTCAAGCCTTGTCAAATTACAGATGTGTGGGTTCTTATTATACCTGGGAGTGGACTTAGCTCACAAAGCTTAAGACACTGAGGTCTCAATTTTTTTTAATGTTAAAAGAATATGTTAGATACCTTAAACAGTCTTAAAGCAAAATCTAAGGATTCGCATCCTATCTTGTCCTGTATTTCCTTTGCCTTGCCAAACTTTGTTGTTCAAGCTGTCTGCATAGTTTTCTTAAAATCTTAAAAATCTTTCCTAGAATCTATTAACATCTTACTGAATTCAGCCTTTCTAATCTCTTCTACCATAAGTTTGTTTGATCTGCTGCGGGTACCATTATTGCTGGTGTCTGACTTCTGACCTGTGTTGTCTATGCCCGCTCTGCCAATGGAAGGAGGAAGGACAATAGAGTGAACCTCTGAAGTACCTCCATTGCTGTTGATTAAATACTTGACTGAGTGACCACTCCCACTTCAATCTGTGAGTATTTGGGGTTTTCAGAAATGGCATTTGTCACAACTTTTTTTTAAACCTACATCGATGAAGGAGGAGGGGGTAATTCTTTCTAGCTGCTGAAGCTGCCTGTGTGTCAGTAGTGGTGTTCAGGCATTGTTTGTGTCCTCTTTCTGTAGAAGTTCTGAAAATGTTATTTTCTTCAGTTGGTTCTTTTATTTGCTTTAGATGGAATGTCTGAAGCAGCCAAAGAGGGCAGTCAGTTTTTTGTGGTGGTCCTCTTGGGTTTTCTGTGATGCTGGGGTGTTCGTTAAATACTTGATTCTGCAAGACAGGTCACAGCCTGGGCAAGACCGTGCTGTGCCTCATGACGATGGTGTCCTTACGTCTGTGTTGACTGTAGGAGGCTCTTGAAGGTCAGTTGTTTCAGCCTGGTTCATTCCACCTGGAGAGAGCTGCCTCAACAACCTTACACCCACTTGTCCCTTGTGAAGATCTTTGTTCTGTACATACTGTCCCAGCATGTTACCAGTTCCTCAGCCTGGTCACATGCCTCTCAGTAGCTGAACTCCAATGCCCTGTTTGCCAGATGTTCCTTTGGTTTGCCTTCTGGTGGTTTCTGTCGCTGTAGAGTATCTTCACATCCATCTGGAAAACTCACTGGTCATGTGAATCCCAAAACAGCAGACCCCTAATGAAGAAACCCCTAACACCTCTGACCTATGTGCTGTTACCCCTACCTCGACAGACAGTTTCTATGGTTGTCTTCTTGTCCCTGGGGCAGTGCCAAGGCCCTTTGAAGACGTTGCCCCCTGTTCTCTGTCTCAGACAGGACATTCCTTTGGTCTCGGCACAAATTTCCAAATCCTGATTTCATTTAAGTCAACAGACTGAGTGATTTAAAGCTGTTCTAGACATGTTGTTCTTCCCGTATGATCCTTGTGTTTGGTTCTGGTTGCACTCACAGACAGAAACTGTTCAGGAAGCTTTAATAAAACTGCTTGTATCCACTGGTGGGACATCAGGTGATGGGCTGCATCACAGTATGTTGCGAGTCTGCCCATGTGAACATCCGCCTTGCTGACGGCTTCTCCCACCTCAGCAACTGGTACATAGCTGCCCTCAGGTGCACACAGGCGGTTTGGGAGCTGTGCTGTGTTCCGCAGGGCAGTGCTGGGGTTGCTGTTCCAAAACCTGCCCATCGGTGCTAGGCAGTGTCATAGGTTGCTGCCCAGTCACCCTGATTCAGAACAGATGCATCTCTTGTTCCTCAAAGATCAAGATGGTGAGAGGAAGTTACATACTGGTAGTTCTCCATGGTGCCTAGTACTGCCTGTTACAGTTTTTCCAGTGTCTCTTTGCTAAAGGCTGTTTTTTTAGGGGTGAAGAGAACAAGGCATGAGAACACATTCTAATACTTAGGCCTACCCTTATCAAGGAGGAGGCAGAGCACCATGCCCCATGCAAATGGTAAGGCCTGAAGGCCTTGTTGTCTCATAGTTTTGGTGTACCCCATGTCAAGAATAGCTCTGTGGAACAAACTTTGCAAGTATTTCACAGATATATACGTTTGGGTTTTTTTTCCTTAAGCATAGCAAATACAACTAAGGCTATTTACTTGTTTAGCCTAATTTATTGTGCTAGTAAGAGTCTGCTTTGGAACTAAACCCAAAGCAGTGTTTCGTGCAAGAGGATGCATGTGGAGTAGGCAGGCTTGTCCTAAAACCTGCCATTCTCCAGCCGTTTCCTGTTCATTTCTTTTAGACTCGGTTGTATGGTACTAGAACCAGAATTCCAAATAAGCACCACAGATATTTTCTGTTCTACCCTCTATGTTCTGGAATTTGTGCAGCATTCAGCAAGAACACTGCTCTGGGTGCCAAAGTATTAATGATTTTTAGTAACCTTGCAGTGGCATGGCCTACTTTTACATCAGCAAGTTTATGTCTAATGAGATAAGAGACATTGCCCTCTCCGTATTTCATATATGCTGCAGGGCAAACAAAACTGTTGGGTTGCTATACAAAAGCTGAGTGTGACTGGGTCCTGACTCACAGTAAAACAGCTTGGAGAAAGGAAGGTTTGGTAGAGCCCAAGATCATAAATATTTATGTATTTATTTTGTGTAAATATTTAAGAAACCTGGATGTAGAAATTCAGCAATTTATTGGTTATTTTGCTTTCTGAAACCAGGAGCTTATTGAGCACCTTTCAATACACACACTTGTAGATGCCATATTGGTTTGAGTTTGAACACATTTCAGAAGTGACTCGGCCCACCAAAACAGAGACTTGCAGCTTTCCTGTTAGCGCTCTGCTCCTCACTGCTCCTCCCGGCCACTGGAATGCAACCAACGCACTGAGCAACTGGAACACGAGGACTCACCAAAGGAACAGTTGTGTTTATTCCGTTACTCAGCAGCTATTACGCAGATAAAGTCATAACGGCCAGTAAGATCACACAGAATTATAACACTAGAGAATAAATTATCTTTTCGGAATTTAACTCCAAATTAATATCCTTTGAATATTCTCTGCAACAGAACAGTTTGTCACCACAGTTCAGTAGTTATAACACCCGATCTAGTGACTGCTCTGGAATGAACGGTGAGTTTTACTCATTTAGCAGCAGGAACCTGCCATCTGGCACACAAAGTATTTATGTAAAAACCTTGCTGTCCCACAGTTCGTTATGTGCTTTTCATAGCTCTTGTTGAATTAATTTATGGACGATGTGTAAGATGTCGGAAAGTCAAAACAGTCTTGAAATGACCTCTCTTTTAAACAGGGAAAGTTAAAGTACTTAAACAGTACATAACATAGTAATTGATATTCATTGCTGCCTTTTTTAAAACATAATTCCTTGCACAGTAGGCTGGAAACTGTGTCTTAATGCAGTCTAGTTTTTCACAATCATCTGATATCCTCTTCCCCAGACTGGCTGTTCCATAGATGCTCACAGCTGCAACATTCACTTACTGTTAAAAGTGTACGAGAAAACTCACTGAGTTTTCTAACAGGATAACAGACAACTGAGTGGTCAGTCTTCAGCCAGGAGTTTTGACGCTAAGAAAAAAATCAATCACAGCACTCTAACCAGAAATCAGAGCCTCACCATCTACAAGCTATATACTTACTTACTTAACTTATGTATGTGTGTATGTACGTCCCTGCATGTCAAGCATGGTATTTGCGTCATTATTCCCTTTCCTATTTTTCTTCCTTTTGCAACGGTTTTCCATTCCATTTTTTTTATATACTCCTAGCCAGGACCCCCCAAAACCAAAGGATTAAATTAAAAGGAACAGATTCAGTTGAAATGAAAATTGTTATTTTCACAATATAAAACACCTCAACACATGACAACAAGCCTTTATCTTTGCAAGGCAGTTCTTTTACTTCTGGTAGGACATAAGCTACCAAGGTGCAGCCTGTACTTACAGCCTCTTAGGCATGAGTGACTGATTAGATTCCACATTGAAATTATAAGTGCTTTGCTTATAATTTCAATGTGGAATCTAATCAGTCACTCATGTAAAACACACATCTGAAGCTCTAGGAAGTACAGATGTTCAACTTTTGTTAAGATACATACTCTGAACATACAAGCAGTTGTTTTCTGATTCAGTCCTTTTCATACCATCGTCCATATAGAGCAGCTGTCAGTAGGCCAGAAGATGTTCTATTTTTGCTTATGAAATAGTGGTTGTTTTTCCAGCCCATGTGATCAGCGAAGTCCAAGGTAATACCAGATGTCAGCAGTAAAGGAAAGATATAAGGGGTACTCATATTTCCCCATAGCTGGAAATCTATCACCGCAGTGGCATCTGTAACCTCCTGGCCACAAGTGCTAAAGCTGAGACCACCACACTTTACTAATGCACAGGCCTGGACATAGTATGTGCCATGCACTGTATGGAGCCCATCAAAAACTCCCAAAGCATACAATTCATCAGTTAACACAGCTCTCCGGTAATTTAAGTAACAACAAAGGGTATTGGCACAAACATGGACCTCTCCTTTTTCCCCCCATACAGGAACAAAAGTAAAGTTGTCATACATCATTTCTGCATAAAATATGGGAGGTAACTGTTCATTTCCTTTTTCTGATACTCTGCCAGGGATCTCTTCTCCTTCCTTAAAACAAACTTGATCATCCATTGAGCCGCTTGTAGAAGTCTTGCATGAGTCGTGTAAGTTGTCTCTGAATCTTTCATTAATCTCCAAATTCGTGTCATAATCTGCAGTAATCACAGGAATTTCTGCTACTATGAGCTTGCCACCATAACTTTCCATGTTATGGTAGATGTAGGATTTGACTGGAGTGTATATCCCACTTCCTGTCATGCCCAAGGTAGGGTGGTGGATATTAGCTGCTAAAATATTGACGTTGAAAGCTGTTGCAAAAGCCTGCTGAAATTCTACAGCAGAGAGGAGTGGGAGCTGGTTCATCCAGGCAGTTGGATATACAACTTGTTTCAAATTGTATTGTCTGATGAGGTTCACTGCAGGCTCAAAAAAGAGTATATCAAAGCAAGTGAACATACCAAATTTGCCTGCAAAGGGGGTATCAAAGAATTTATAGTCAGGCTCTGGCGGGGTATCAAAAGCGTATTCAAAATATAAGTTGTGTTTGCGATAGGTGGCTACCAGCGTACCGTCATCGTTGAACGCCACGTTGGTATTGAACTGGTATCTCCCATCAGATGGACAGTGAGGATCAGTGGGCTCACAGGGCTGCTTAGTTCCTAAGTTTGCCACAAGGAATACTTTGTTCTTCAGTGCCATGCAGCTCAGACGCTGAAGAACCTGAAGAACACAGTACAGGGAAATGTAAGCACTTCAGAATATGGAGGGATAAATTTTACTTAAGCAGCCATAAGTTATTATATTTAATACTTTTCAAATGATTATTTTCAATGGGAAATGTAACACATTTGATTGTACCTGTAAACTTTAAAAAGACTGATGATTTTGTGATGACTGAAAAGTATTTCAGATATTTATGTCAAAATAGCAGTGAAAAAAACTATCTGGGTTTTATCTCCTGAAAAGCAAGTAAGTAAGTAAATCTCTCTATTTCTAGCACAATAATTTTCAGAAACTTCTGACTGTTAGAGGAGCACCAATAGCTTTAAGTCAACTGAAAATTTTGAGAAGGCAGCATAACTGATTTGTGTGCCTTTCGAACAGCAGATGTCTAATAACGATCCTTTGCACCTGCAATGGCCTGTTTCTGCAACTAGATGTTTTTACTCTATTTTTTTATTCTAAAGTGATTACTAGCTACAACTGAGGGAAGCAGAGATGTAAATGGATAGACTTTGTATAATTACAGAAAAGAAATACAAAAAGCTACAGAGTACAGTGTTACTGGGATGTTTCTATGTCACCATTTACAACTTTAATTCACGTTTGCACAGAAATTCTGCTTAGTAAGCACATGCATGATTGCTCTCATTATATTATAGCATAGTAATGCTAATAAAAATAAATAGTTCTTATTAGTAAGCTTGGTTATTTTCACTCAGGTTCAGAACAGTCAATGAAAATACTATTCTTGTGATCTGCAGGTGACATCTGTAATCGCACTTGGTCTGTGCTAAGCTGTGACTTCTATTACATCATGGCAGGTCAAGTCCTGTTACTTGTGCTAATCATTTTACACACAATCACTGAGTCAGAATGTTCTGTCATTAAGTCATTAAAACTGAGTAACGAGCATGCATCAAAAGCGAAGATTAAAGAATCACAGAATGTCCTGAGTTGGAAGGGACACACAAGGATCATCGAGTCCAACTCCTGTCCCTGCATAGGACAATCCCAAAATTCACACCATGTGTCTGAGGGTGTTCTCCAGTCTCTTCTTGAACACTGTCAGGCTTGGGGCTGTGACACCTCCCTAGGGAGCCTGTTCCAGTGCTCCACCACCCTCTGGGTGAAGAACCTTTTCCTAATGTCCAACCTAAACCTGCCCTGGCACATCTTCCTGTTATTCTCCCAGGTCCTATCATTGGATGCCAGAGAGATCAGCACCTGCACCTCCTCCTCCCCTTGTGAGGAAGCTGTAGACCACAATGAGGTCTGCCCTCAGCCTCCTCTTCTGCTATGTTTTATCTTATTAGAGAGTAATTACCATTCCATAGGTTGGGGAGGAGTAGGAGATAACAAATTCAGGTGATGTTCTTGCATATACCTAAACAGAGGGAGTGCGGTCTGGACAACCAAGTAGTGAGGTGGATTGCAAACTGGCTGAAGGGAAGAAGGCAGAGAGTTGTGGTCAATGGGGTGGAGTCTAGTTGGAAGCCTGTATCCAGTGGAGTGCCTCAGGGGTCAGTACTGGGGCCTGTATTATTCAATATATTCTTCAACGATTTGGACGAGGGAATAGAGTGTACTATCAGCAAGTTTGCTGATGACACCAAGCTGGGAGGAGTGGCTGACATGCCAGAAGGCTGTGCTGCCATCCAGCGAGACCTGGACAGGCTGGAGAGTTGGGCAGGGAATAACCTAATGAAATTTAACAAGGGAAAGTGTAGAGTCCTGCATCTGGGCAGGAACAACCCCAGGTTCCAGTATAAGTTGGGGAATGACCTATTAGAGAGCAGCGTAGCAGAAAGGGACCTGGGGGTCCTGGTGGACAGCAGGACGACCATGAGCCAGCACTGTGCCCTTGTGGCCAGGAAGGCCAATGGCATCCTGGGATGTATTAGAAGGGGGGTGGTTAGTAGGTCCAGAGAGGTTCTCCTTCCCCTCTACTCTGCCCTGGTGAGACCACACCTGGAATATTGTGTCCAGTACTGGGCCCCTCAGTTCCAGAAGGACAGGGAACTGCTGGAGAGAGTCCAGTGCAGGGCAACAAAGATGATTAAGGGAGTGGAGCATCTCCATTATGAGGAAAGGCTGAGGGAGCTGGGTCTCTTTAGTTTGGAGAAGAGGAAACTGAGAGGTGACCTTATTAATGTTTATAAATATATAAAGGGTGAGTGTCACGAGGACGGAGCCAGGCTCTTCTCAGTGACAACCAACAGTAGGACAAGGGGCAATGGGTATAAACTGGAACACAGGAGGTTCCATTTAAATTTGAGAAGAAACTCCTTCACGGTGAGGGTAACAAAACACTGGAACAGGCTGCCCAGGGAGGTTGTGGAGCCTCCTACTCTGGAGACATTCAAAACCCACCTGGACACCTTCCTGTGTAGCCTTATCTAGGTGTTCCTGTTCTGGCAGGGGGATTGGACTAGATGATCTTTTGAGGTCCTTTCCAATCCCTAACATTCTGTGATTCTGTGATGTATTGCATGTATCTAAAACCCTCCACTGTTAAGAATGAAACCAGCATAAACTGAGAGTCCATGAAAAAGATAATCTGATGCTAAAAGTTGTTAAACTTTTTGCTTACTTTCCTAAGCAAAACTACTAGAACTAGTTTCCCACTTGAAGCACAAACGTAGCATTCAGTCATTTCATCTCTCTGCAGAAATCACTCCATTACCTCTGTGTCGTTGAACAAATATGGCTCTCTGCATGGATTCCACTTCACAAACTCTGAATGCAGAACGAAATCTAAGTAAGGATAAATGGAGTTTCTGGTGAAGTTGAAGCCATGGATTCCATCTTCAGGGAAAACAATGATCTGTGCCCCCTAAATGTAAAACAAAGACATGTTTTGTAGGCAAAGCAAAACCAACCTGAATACAAAAGGGAAAAAGGGAATCTTATGGGTAAAAAGAGCTAAAGAAAGTTAAGGATAACTCAAGTATGTTTTGACAAGACTGTAGTTTGAAATTATATTTTCTTTGACTTCATAGTAATTATGTGTACAAAAAGAAAGCTTATTTAACCTGACACATACCTTTAGCTTGAAAAATAGCCTATTTGACATGATTTTAAGGGAATGCAAATAAGAGCAGACTTAATCCAAAAATGCTACCAAAAGTATTCTCCATTCACGAGTCATGAGAATGACATCATTCAGGTTAGAGACCGATGATGTTAAAATTTGTCTTAATTTTTTTTTTTCAGAATTATGCTATTTGCAGATGAGCTCTGTCAAAGTTGCAGCATCACTTAGTCCTGGCTATACACCTTGACCAGGTATACAGGGTACTGAGAGTATTGTTTTCAGAAACAGCTTGATTATGGAAGCAATGCAGATTCTGGTGGAAATGCAGCCATGTCAGAGCTCGGCTGGTTCTACCTGAAGTTCAGGAAGATCTGTTCCTAAAAATGGGGTGGACCTCTTTCACATCAGATGCAGCATCAGTCACTCAAATTCCTCTGATTTTTTAAAAGTCCGTTCAAATGCATTATCCATGAGATAATTTACATGGCTTGGATGCATTATTGCACAAAAATAGCTATTCTGCTTCTGGACTGTGATGCCCAGACATCTGAACGTCACAAAAAAAAAAAAAAAAAGAAAAGTCATGAAGTCATGTTTTTATGACTTCATGACACGTTTTCATGGTAATTCTTCTGTTCCGGAACAACAGATTTGTGAAACCTGCAAGTCAATTCTTCTCTGCCTAGGGACAGTAATACCTGATTACTCTGACTAGAACCAGCTTTGGGTTTTCTTGGGGAGGGAAGGAAAGGAGGATGGGCATAAGTGCAGCCAGAAATAGTAGTCTCACCCCCCTAAACATATTTAGGCTGAGAACCATTCCATGGAGGGTAGGAGAAACAAATGGAAAACTTTACTTCCACAAAGTTGTTAATGGTGGAACATTCATTTCCAAAGCATGTAACTTCCTTAGTTTTTAGAAACATTCATGAATTTCCATTGAGAGCACTGGAATAAAATCAAACCAAAAGACAGCTGCCTGTAAGAAAATCTCTTAATAAAAACATTCCATTTAAGAAAACAGAAAAGAGCTAGGTATTCAGACCAAAATAGAAAATTAATTTCCCTATACTAAATAGCTATAGGCGTGTTTTTCTGAGCTTGAAATAACTGTAGACAGGCGAGGTGCTAATTGGCCAGGTTTTTTTCAGAGCTGCTGGCAGGTCAGAATGTCTGAAAAAACAGACCATAGTTATGTATATAAATATGGCTTTAGTTGCCTGGGAACACAAATGTGAAAGATTATCCTCAAATAGCACTTACTCTATATATACATAGAACACAGACAGCTGCTACTAAGCTACTGCATACCTGCCTTGCAGCAGCCACTACTTGCTGTTCATAAATGTCGAGGTTTCTGCCCATGAGCTCCAGCGCAGACTGTCGATCAACCAGGGCTGTCGGGTTAGGGCTCAGGATGGATTCGTGTTCATACACAGCAGCCACATAGTGTCCCTCTCTAGTAACTCTTCCTGAGACAACTTGATAGCAAAAAAAGCAGATGGACAGCTTCCAGCACAGTTCTACCATGGTGTATGGCATCAATCTAGAGAACAAACAAAAACAGGGGAGAAGGGAGCTTGAGCAACAAACAGTGCCAGGAATTTAAATTGATGATAAAATACAGACCGTAACTGAGACTCTTTAACAGTGTTTGAACTAAGTGTGTGGGTTTTAAATTCCTGAACAACCATGTGCATATTGTTTCTAAACCTTAAATTTATCTACGTCAGTGCTTTAAATAACTGTGTCCTGTTTAAAAGCATTTTTGCTTCATACATAGTTCTACTGTTCTTGCTTGGTCTCCCTTTACAATTAATTTCAGCATTCATTTCTAGAGTATTGCACTGTATATCAAAACATATTTGGGAAAAGTTAAATGCAGCTCACAAATTTGCAGTTTCTCTGCCACTTGGTGATGTGGCATGTATTTAAAAGTAGCACTTCCTAAAATTACTTAGACACTCTATTTAATAGTCAAGTAGAAACAGGACTTATCAATACAGAAAAATACAATTGCCAAAAGAATTATGCTAGACACTACTTCTGCATTTATCTATCACGAAAATGCCTCTCCTTATGAATTCACTCTATTCCAATTCCACATATGTAACAGACTAATTTGTCTCATACAGTGTGTCTTTTTTCAACATTTATAACAATGTTAGAGTGCAATTCAAGTCTGCATCACTCCTACACAGGGCAGATATGTAAGGTTAAAAATGCTTTCATAGTAACAACAATAAAGCAAAAATGCAGAAAATTTGCAATACCAAGTTCTTCTTTGAAAGAAATGGAGAACTAGTGAGTCCGGAAGGCTGGGGCACTCTCTCCAATATGGGCTCCCCATGTAGCCTTTTGACTTCCCAAGTCAGGAAAATAGTTACTTCTACGGAAAAAGGACTGGCTGAGACAGTCAGTGGCTGTGCAATGCTTAAGAAGTACTGCAGATATACCACGTAATTCAGAACTATTTTCACAATATGAGATTTCTGTATTTGTCACCAGAGTGTTATTAGTATCATTAAGGAATTAAATCTTGAGTATCAGTGAATTTGAAAGAGCACGCAGGAGAGATGGCTTGATGCTACTATATATTGATAGCCCCAAGTCTTCAAGTTCAGTTACTGACCTTCTAAATTGTATTTTCTCTTTGGTAACTCTTACCCCAAAAAAAGCCCATATGTTCCAAAACACTCTTAGCGCTTTTTCAGTCTTTGTGATCCACAACTCCCTGAATTTTTCTGAAGCGAATACAGACTGAAAGACACATGCATGAAGAGCCTTCTCTAGTTCTTATCAGGAGTTCAGCAGGAAGAAAAGATAAATTTTAAACTAATTCCATTTTTATTCACATTAAATGTAGTTTTGTACCTAAAAAAGGTCTACAGCAAGTTAACTTAAAATCTCTTTTCTTAAATTCCAGAATGAAAAGCAGCTAATAAGCAATCCTCAATACTGTGCCTTTTTTTTTTTTTTGTCTAAACATCAACTGGTTTAGTATTTAACAATGAACAAATTAAAGTGTGAAGAAAGCTCGTCAAAAAACATTTATTAAGTACTATCTTAGTTTAAACCACCTGTTTGCTTCCATGAGTTGCATATGCTATTTGCAACACTGGTTTGATAGCAACCCAATCCCATATAGGACAGGAAAATAATGACCTTAGTGCCCATGGTAAGCAGAAGACTCGTTTGCTCAACCAGAAAGTTTTAATATTGAATAACACTTATAACGGTCAAGGAGTAACTTAGCTGTTAGACGCTGCTAAGCTCAACTACATATTCATATTTTCTTGAGCTTTAATTTGCCACTGTGTCCATATGTTCCTGCCTTCAAGGGTAAATTTAAGTTACCTAAAGCACAATAAAAACAGAATAAAGCCTTGGCATCTCTGTAAACAGCTGTATTAAAGCTACTCCATTTATATAAATAGTTTCGAGAAGTGATGTACAATAAGTTACCCTTGCTGTCCTCCACCTTGAGCAAAACACTCGGTACTTATGGGGGAAGTGATTCAGCAATGCACAGCAAGAACAGTGGATCCTACTCTGTTCTATGCAGCTCAGCTTTGCAAATGAAATACCAAGATGCACATGAAGATATAAAGCAGTAGCAGAGGAGGGAGAGGAGAGGTGGGAAGCCTCTCACAGTTAAGGAAAGCACTGAAAATGAACACCTGGTGTTGCACCTCACTGACAAAACTACATTTTCTATTTCTGTCAGCCCTTCAGAGCTAAAATACCAATTTAGGACAGGAATGGGTTCTAGTCAGCCATTCCTCAACAGAGCTGTCAGCTAAGATGTAATTAGAATTCACGATTACTAGCAATGGAAAAAGTTGGAGAGTTTCGGATCGCAGGATGGAATCGCTACGCATCAGAAAAAGTCTTTTTCACTTCTAAGCAAAACACATTAATATAAGAAATTAGCAGGTAATAGGCTTCTGCAAAATGTTGTATTTTACAGATGTGCTTGGAGAATTCTCATTTTTCTGCCACAGTTTATTTTCTGGTGGTCAGAAACACTCAAAGTACTAACCTGAATCCCTTCCTCGTTCAGATGCACAAGAGGTTTAGCACCAGACATCCAACTACACAATCCCATCTGGCTGAACGTGGGCCCAGTAAAATAATCTAATAACTAAAATAATTCCTCAGAATCCTTACCCTTGGTCGTGATTACTGCTGGTCCTACAAATGATGGCTGAGCACTTAAGTGAGTGCTCCTTGTCTTTCCCCTATTTGACTGTTTAAACAACAGAACCCTGCTATCTAATGGATCGCTTCTAACTAGGAGAGCTGTGACAATTTCCAAGGCTGGGCTTGGGGACAGTAACCTTTCCAGCCAAAACCAGGATACCATCAGGGTTTACTAAGCCCTTAGGCTGTGAAACTCCAAATAAGTCTCAGCCACATTCTAGGGTTTTTTCCCTAATGGCAAATGCTACACATCTAATCCTTTCATTGAAGTTAATTTGTTCGGGGTCTACAGAGCTGTCATCTCACCTGAGACACAACTTCAAAGGAAATTTTCATGAACTGAAATGCTTTATAATTTAATCTCTTTTTCTGTCCCTTTCCTGTGACTTATGCGGTCTTCTGCCTGGCAGATACACTTCAGTAGGATCATCTCACTCAAATGGTATTTCATAGCAATATTACTATCATGCAGTCACAGTATTCTAGCTACAGTTCCATACGAAAGGTAAAAAGATTGGTGTTCAAGTTCAGATGCCGATTCAGACAAGCTTTCCCTCAGTCACATTGCAGACTATTTTCCTATTCAGTTTTTCAGACCATCTAATCTCAGTACATTGTGAAGCAAAGCACCTCGTCACTCACTTTTCAACAACTCTCACCATACATAGATGTGTACACAGAGAAAAGCAACACATACCCTGCTCCTTACAGTTTGATACTAAGAAGAATCCAACAGACTGTAAAAAACAGAGGCAGCACAGCACAAGTCAGGGGCCTCTTAAGTGATTAATAGCAAATGCCTGCTAAGCTGTAGTAACATAAACACTAATAATTACTTGACAACATATTAAATTTGCTATGAAAAAATAATTAAAAGTTTTTATATAGAATGTATAACACAACAGCCCCTACATAGGTATAGAAATACAGTGAAATTCAAGATTTTTCTATTCATCTCTCCAGTCTGCTGCTTTTATATGCTGCACTATGTGCTCACAAGCTATGCTTTCTAAGTTATTGATGGAGTGACGATGAACCAAATGCTTCCATTATTAGTGGTTCAGCTTAACGACAGTAGCACAACCAACAAGTCAGATGGTGGGGCAGAACATACTGTCAACTGTGTCTCTTCCAGGACACCTGCAAGTTTGGCATGGCCTAGACAGGCAGAGCCAGCTAGAATGGTGTGCACCAACCTTTGCTGAGGATTTTGGGGAAGACTCACACTACGCTCCCGCATCTCACAGAATCACAGAATGTTAGGGATTGGAAAGGACCTCAAAAGATCATCCTGCTCCCCATGCCGGAGCAGGAACACCTAGATGAGGTTACACAGGAATGTGTCCAGGTGGGTTTGGAATGTCTGCAGAGAAGGAGACTCCGCAACCTCCCTGGGCAGCCTGTTCCAGTGTATTGTTACCCTCACCATGAAGAAGTTTCTTCTCAAATTTAAATGGAACCTCCAGTGTTCCAGTTTATATCCATTGCCCCTTATATTATCAATTGTCCCTGAGCCTGGCTCTATCCTTCTGACACTCACCCTTTACATTTTTATAAACATTAATGAGGTCACCCCTCAGTCTCCTCTTCTCCACGCTAAAGAGCCCCAGCTCCCTCAGCCTTTCCTCATACGGGAGATGCTCCACTCCCTTAATCATCTTTGTTGCCCTGCACTGGACTCTCTCCAGCAGTTCCCTGTCCTTCTCGAACTGAGGGGCTCAGAACTGGACACAACGAATTGTCCTCATGAATGCCGCCGTCAGGCATTTTCATCTAACACTATTCTGTACTTTGCCCCAGTCTGTGTCAGCGCAGCCTTAGGGTGGCCTGGGCAGTGCACCCGACCACCCGCTCCTGCCTGCCCCGCTTTGAGGCCGACCGCCCGGCGAGGCTCGGAGCGCTGTCCCCGCCTTCTCCGCTCCCGACAGGAGCCGGGCGCACCTGTACGGCTCCGTGCCCCTCGCTGCAGGGCGGCAGCGACCGCCCCTCGCCCCAGCCGCTCCAATTCGGGCTCCTCGCGCGGCCCCGTGGCGGCTGGCGCTGCCGTTTAACGGCCGGCCTGCAGTCGCCACGCGCGACCAACAGGCGCCTGGACAGCCCCCGCCCCCCGGCGGCTGCTCCGCGCTCAGCACCGCCACGGGCGGGTGGCTGCGTGGGAAAGGAGGGGAGGGTAGGCGCCTCACGGTGCCCGCCCTAGCCAATAGGAGGTTCCTTTCAGCCTTCGCGCCCTACCCCGCGTCACCTGCCAACGGGGTCAGAGGTGGATGGTTGCGGCCTTTGGTCCTGCCCTCTCCGCTGCCTCATTGGCTGGGCGGTGTGCCAGTCAACTGCGCCCAACATTCGGCCTAGGGTCTTGTTCCCTCCGCTTCCCCATTCGCATCAGGGCTGGGGCCGCGCGGAGCCGGGATGGCCCCCGGGAGCGATGCGGAGGGGGAGGCGGTCAGCGGGGCCCAGCTCATCGCTGAGTCTCTCAAGGCTCAAGTAAGAGGGTGGGGGACCGGCAAGGGCCTTCCCTACGGCGAGCGGGAGGGGACAGTTACCGCTGGCCACGCAGCGCGGGGGGCGCCCGGGCCGCGGGTTCCCGCGGGGCTGGAGAGCAGCGGGTGTGCGCAGCCGGACTCACCCTGGGCAGCGCTGCCGATCTCCCGGCGGCGGGCACAGCGGGCGGGCAGGGCTCGCCCTGTAGGAGAGAGGGAGGTCCCGCCGCAGCGGCTCGGACCCCCGAGTTGCTGTGCCGCCGCGGGCAGGCCTGAGGTGGTGCCCCCTGCGCGGCGTTGCCCGGTCCTTCACTTATTTCTTCCCGACGAGCTTGCCCCTTCCCGAGCTCAGCCGGCACCTCTGTTACCATCCAGTGGTGCCGACCGCCCTCTGCCTGTGGCAGTTCCACCTTCACTCTTATCAAAAGTCTGTGTCGACCTTGAACTTGAAATGCTGCTGAACTAGTGCTGGTCTTAATGAAAGACCTTCTGTTAGGCCTGTGATACACAAAACCGTAGTTCAATTGTAGCGAACATGAGCACAGTCTTTTAATCGATAAGTTTCTTTCTCATGGTTACCGTTCCAGTTATTTCTTGGGGCCTTTTTTCATATGCTTATCTGTGAAAGTGCAAGAGCATGTAATAATACATAGAATTTTCAGAAGAAGCAAAGTTGACCTGCTGAAAAACGCTGTAGCAGAGAAATTGCAAGTGGTCAGTTTAAAAAAGTGAAACATACGTTGCCCCAGAATCTGGGCTGAGCAGCTGGGGAATCGCTGGGTTTTGGAGGCCTAGAAGTAGTGGAACAACTGCAAAGGACCAAACTGCAAACGCCACCTGCCATTGTGCATGTTCCCACAGTGACCTATGCACTTTCATGCAAATGTAGATGTTGTTACAATCACTTTTAGACTGCCTGTATAGTTAACATGACTGTGTTTCAGTCATATTTCATTCTGGAAACAATTCTAATTTCTTCTAACGTTTTTCTTTTTAGGATATTAAATACATGTTTGGCATTGTTGGCATTCCAGTCACTGAAATTGCAATTGCAGCCCAAGCAATTGGAATAAAATATGTAGGAATGAGAAATGAACAAGCCGTAAGTACATACCTATAGTAGGACCCAATCTTTCTCTTAATTATCTTACAATGGAGTAAAATTTAATTTATCTTTTCTTACCAGGAAGAATAGGGTCTCTGAATGTTCCTTTGAAGAACCTGTAGAGAAGCAGTTATTGTCATACTATAATAAGGGAAAGCACGGGTTGGTTGGGTGTTTCTTTTTCCCCTTTCCATTTTTAAGTGCTCCTTCCTTTTCTCGTAAGGGAATTGCAACTTTTTTTTTTTTTTTTTCTTTCATTTCTGGATGCCTTTCTTCAATAAGAGAGAAAAGATAGAATGAAACTAGGGGTAAAAATACTATGGACAAAGCATTCTACTGCAGAAAGAAAAATGATCAATTTTGTCTTCTTCAAGTAATATATTGTGAGATTTTATCTGTCAGTTTTGGGGGAGGCTCATCCAGGTTTTTTGGTTTTCTCTAGATTTGTATAGACTTTCCAAGCTACTTCTCCCTTAAATTTTTCTACCAATGTTTTATTTTGCTGATGTCCTCCCTTCCAAATTAGAACAATATTATCATTCTCTCTCTAATTGGCAGTATTTTAATCCATTTTTTTAGAGCTTTCTTAGCTGCTGCTTTCCTTTTTGCTTAGAAGGATGTTTTACTTAGGAGTTATTACCTACAGGCCTAAAGAGGTAGATTTTTTTTCCTTGTCTCTTTTCTGTTCTTGCAGTGCCCAAAGAGAAAAGTTTCCCTGCTGATAAACTTCTCCAGACTATTTTCAATAAGTAGTATTTTTTTTTTCTTAATTGTGTTTTAAAACCTTACCAAACAGCAAACCATAGAAAGTTACAGTGCTTCTGAACACTCAGAATCAAGCACAAACATACACTTAGTCAGTCTTAATTGTATATATTTCAGCTTCATTGTCTAGGTGTCAGAAAGTAGGCTCAAGTTCACTAGCATTTTGATGTTGTGCCACTGGTTCCTGATTTGTTTGGTTTTCCCCACTAGTAACTCTTTAAACATTCAGTAGTTTCTTAGGTGGTCTGAGGTTTAATATAATGACCTGAGGTTTATAAATCATTTTCAAGGATTGCTACGCAAGCTGTCTCTATATTGGACTGATAGCAAGTGGATCATAATTTTTCCATACTCAGAGTTGCTCTACTACATTTGCCAATTTTCCATAGCTAATTGCCAACAAATAAATAAATTGCTTGACTTCTATCTTATCGGGAGATTTTTCTTGTGTTTTAACTTGTTTATGGATCCTGTCTATGAATGCTATTAATTAGAATTTACCACTTTTATGAAGAATTCCTTTGAATGTTCTAGACCTACACAGTATTTAGGTGCCTGTATTTTGCAGCAGTGTTCTTTTTCTGTTTTCTACTATGTAGTTCATAGCCTTTGTGGGTTGTCCTAGACACGAATAAAGTATTAAAATAGTAGCTCTCCTAAATCAGGTGATCATGAGCTGTATATTTTGCAGTCTAATCCTTATGTCCTTATATTGGAATGTGAGAATTTACAGCAGAAAGCATGTCTCCATATGGAAAAATCTGTAACATAAGAGGCAAATATTTATTTTCAAAAGGTGTGTTTGTTTCCTTTGAAGGACTGGGAATTCAACACAGTCTTTATATTCCTGTAGGCCATTTAGCAAGTATTCCAGTTTTAGCTTTGGTTATTAACATGATTGAAATTAATTTATTCATGTCTGTAATTAACAGGGAAGATGGCTTTGCAGTGCCAAATGAGATGCTGTCCTATTTATCGCTCTTTACTGGGCTCTTTTCTGTTAGATTGAAAAAGTCAAGAAGCATTCTGCTGTGTAAATGGTGAGGTACTTTTGCTAGGGGAATAATAATAACACGGAGATCTGTTTTGACATCAAAATATCTGGGTTTTCCTTCTTTGGGGAATGGAAAATAATGAACAAAGATATATCTGCTGGTGGGTTTTGTTTTGTTCTTTTTCCTCAGTGAAGACATAGAGTAATTGCTTGGCAGAGGAGAGGGTAAAAGGTTATACACAGTATATCCAAGATACGCTTAATATTTATACATGGCATGGTTTTAATTGTCCAAGTTTATTATTTGTGTGGTCTGGCTGTGGAGGACGTGTATGCAGCTGCTTCCTTTATTGGTGAAGGCAGCTGTATATGATCTAAGATATATGAAAACAATTTTTTTTTTTCCATGGACTGAGTTTCTGCCTCATTTCTGGGCCAGATGTAGCAAAAGCCCATAAAACAGCAGAATAAACTGACTAGAAAGACCATATTAAAGCATGATGTTAAAAGCTACACAGTACTACCAATATCCATTAGCTAATCTCCTGAGGCCTGTGGCATGGCATAAGTTTGCTAGAAGCAGTTTAACCCATGTCCCATATGCCCCTTGAGCGCTGGATAGTTGTGTTGCAACACAGTGCGGGGAGTGTTTTGTGCATCTGTCCCTGGGTAATTAGAGCTTGCTGTGATTGTTTAGAAGACTGGTAGCCCAGGTCAGTTTTAAACTTTAAAAAAACCCTTTACTAGGTTGTTATTCATTAACAGCACACATTACTAATGCTTAGTTCTTTAGGAATAACTATCACTACATGTTCAATATAATCTCTTCTTGATAATCATATCTGAAGTTAGTCATGAGTATACAATATGCTGGAGCTGGTGCAGTGGGGTTAGCACTGATGGTGCTGCCTGTCAAGGGAATCAGGCTCAAGAGCCCTTCAATAGGGAAGCTGGGACCAAAGGGGACATCTTTCTTCTCGACCCCTCAGATTCTAGATCTCTCTTTATAAGACATTTCAGCCTCTGAACAGATCTTACTCTTTGGCCTCTGTGCCTGAAATACAGACTCTGTGGTGCTGGATGGTTGTTGCTTTCCCAGGCTAAGACAGGTACCTTATCCTGTTGCACATCTGGGGTTTTTTTGTTCTGTTTTTTTCCATTGCTGCTTTTTCTAAAGCAATTACAGTGCCTTCCCACATCTCAAAGTTGCAGTTTTTCAGTTATTCATAGGTTTGAGGAAAATATTTGATAGCTTTGTTAACTTTTAGAAGGAGCTTTTGTTACTTATTCTTCTTAACACAATAGTATGCAAATAAAACCAAAAAACAAAACCCCAATTCTATTTCAAAATGAAAGAGGCAGGCTAGAAGGCCAGCACCTTACTTTTTTCCAGTAAATGTTAGAACTTGCTGAATTCAAGACAAAAGCATGAGAATATGAGGGAGGGATTTGGCAGTGTCGTTGTGACTCCTTTGGAGTTCTTGGGTTACCCATCAATGTCTGTGCTTCTACTTGATCACATGTAGTATTTTTACCAGGTGAACTTTGTATGTAAATGTTGACTGTTAACACAGGAAGAGCATGAAAACATCACCTGTAATAATGCTGTTGATAAGCTATGTTAACACATATTGTAGGAGTTACTTTTGTGAAAAATATTCGAAGTGCAATTTTTCTTTACAATGCTGAAGTAGCTAAAGCTAAGAAAATCAGAAATGGAGTGAAAAGAACTTCAGCAGCTCAGCTTGTAAAAGACAATCCCTAATCTTCTAACTAATCTTTCCAGTGGGTCGTTTCAACCTTTTGCTTAATTTCTGAAATACGATGAGTCATTTTAATGATTTCTGTTTGTTGCCTTGCTCTTGCAAATCCCTCTTGCATGTTAGTCCAGAAGGCAGTAGAAGGCAGATGTTTATTATGTTCTATTAATTTTGCTTCCCTAGTTTCAGGATCTTTCTTTTACGTAGTTGTTTCTCCTTTTAAAATTATAAGTATTCCTATTATTGTGGAAAAACAGGAGCCTGAAATGTGAGGATGAGTCTTGAGATTTTTCATATAAACCTTCCTGAACACACCTTATAATGGGGAATGAAGGGCAACTTCTACTTGTTATTTTCAGTATTGTTGTTGCAAGTTTTGTACAAGATATCATTAAATGTGTATATAGTAACAACTGTATAATTAATTCCAATATTTTCAATAGGCCTGTTACGCTGCATCTGCTGTTGGATATTTGACTGGCAGGTACATTCCATATTTATTAATACTTATAATAATATAATTTATAACATTTATAACTGTATTAGAATCAACAGAAGATGGAAACATCTGGTTTGCATCTGGGTATTTTTAGTGTGTGCAGTTGTAGGGCGGTTAAAATGGACCATGAATTTTAAAATAACTGTTATCAGTATTTCTGTTGCTCATATAATATTATCCATCTTATAACTTTCTTATTTTTTCCCTTTTAATTTCTTAATAGTAGATTAACAGCATTGGTATGAGGGACAGAAATCATGCCACCATTGTTTGTTGCAACTTGGTGGACCTGCTATACCTTGATCTCATCATCTGGATGTGTTGTTCAACAAATACCTTATCAATATGGAGGCTGGTTGTATGCCTTCTAGTCAACCCTGTGTTTCTCCTGAAATGAAATACTGGCTTTTGCACTTTTACTGCATTTTGCTCTCAATATTACTGGGAAGTGTTCTGTGGCCTATGACTTGTGCTTCTGGGGTATGCCATGGATCCTTTTTCTAAACTGAACATCTGGTGTCTCCTTGTTCACAAAAGCAGACCCAGTGATGCAGGTGATCATTCCTTATTCTGTCTACAAGCCTGACACCTGTGTTATACAGTTTTGTAGTTCTTCTTCCTTTGAATAACCTCTGGAAGTAAGCTGATTTTCTGTCTGATATGTGAAGAGCTACTAAGGAATGCTCAGTAGTTAAGAATGTTCGTTTTTATCTCATCACCTGGAAAAACAGGTGCCTGTGCCTGAATTAAACTGTAATAAAACGTGTGTTGAATCAGAGGCATTTCTTCCTTTGTGAGCTTTCTTCATTCATGTCTAGTGCTAAAATGGAGTTGACAAAACTGCAAACTTAAGTGGCTTACCAAATTCCATATAAATGCTAGATGATGGAATGAATGTAATAAAAGTAAGGAGCTGTGTTATCATGAGCCTGCTTATGTTGCAGACCTCTGTGTGGGTGGCATGTTACAGCTGTTCTCTTGCTTTTGTAATTGGGTTGATACAGCTAAGTGATTTATGATTCCTGTGTTTATTTTTAGTCCTTCATACAAACCCCTTGCATTTTGATGACATTATTAAAACTTAAAACAATATTAAATAAATATTAAAATAATATTCTTAAATATTAAATATATATAAATATATATTAAATATAAAAACAATATTAAATAAATATTAAAACAATATTTTGTTTTTCAGAATCTTGCTGGTTTGTGTTGGTTGTTTATTCAGTGTTTCCTGTGCTCACTTCCTTTTCTCTATCTTCTTTTTTATATGTGTGGTTTTTATTTTCTAGACCAGGAGTATGTCTTGTAGTGTCCGGCCCAGGTTTTTTGCATGCCCTTGGTGGGATGGCAAATGCAACTGTGAACTGCTGGTAATTGAATTAAATTTTTCCTTTAAAATTCTAATAATTGTTTGCTGTTATTTGTTGTAGATGTTGAGCTCTTGCAGTACTTACAATAGGACTTCTTTTCTTTCTTGTGGTTAATGAGAGGGGATTATTCATATATCAACCATAAAAATAATATAGTTCCATTTTTTGTATTCTTATGGATAAAATTCTCCTTTTTGTCCTACGCCGTTATACATATATTGGAAAATCTATCACCATACCTGAGTCTATGGATAAATTTGAAAATGAAGTCAATATTCAGCCTGTAATGCTTTATTGATCATGGAGAGGCCTAGAGGTTTTTTCTAAATTTAAATGCACATTGCCTTTGAATTCCTGTGTTTCATATGTGAACAAATTGACGACTGCATTGTTAAAATCCATATTTGCTCCCCACGCAAACATCTAGAGCAGTAATTAAGTATTGAATTAAATGATGGTACAGAGTGATAGCATTTACTGCCACAGGCTTTCACTGAGACATGGCAAGTTTAGCCGGTCTGCCACTGAAAGCTGTTTGAAAAGCAGTATGAGGTATTTGGGGTAGAAGTTCTGGTAATACCAAGCGCACGTGATCCGGAGCATTAGAGTAGCAGCTGCTGGTGGACAAGGGAAGCTCGATAATGGGAATGCCAACAAATCAAGTCTCTCACACTTTGAAAAAAGATCTCCAGCATTCAAATTATTTTTTAAGAAATGAGTTATTGACTGATCTTTTGCTGTCCTATGTGACCTTAGATTTAAAAAGAAGATATTAAAACCTTGTTTTTGAAAAGTCATGGATTTGATTATAAGAAAGAAGCATTCATGGCACTTGCTTGTGCATTTGCAGGAGACACTGGTGTTTTCTCAAAAACTGATTTTTATCTGAGTTACGCTCTATTTGCTGGACTTGATCTTGTATAAACCTGTGCTCCTGGCAGAAGGTGAAGGGAGTGACATACCTACTTTGGCAGATTTGACAATATAGTAAGAAGATTGGTGTTCACTGACCAAACTACAGTATGTGCCAAAAGCAGAGAAGTAAGCATTCACAAACTTTAAATTTAGCTTAATGAAACTTGGCTCACTTCTCACAGAAATAAGCTCATAGTTGAACTGACCTTGCTGGTTCCGAGTTTAAATAACTCGGACTGAGTGTTAGTTGTTAAAGCTCAGTCTGAGTTCTCTTCCTTGAGCCTGGAGACCCATTCTTCTGATTCCCCTCTGTTTCAGTCTCTTCCATGTGAAAGAAACCTTTTCTGTATCAACTGGAAAAAAAAGGCAAGCAGTTTGATAGCACAATTTGCTACCAAGTGTGCTTTTAGATTTTATTGCCTCGGAATAGGTTGGCTGAGTACAAGAACCTTTGGTTCACTCTGGAAGCTGGCCACAGTGAGCTGTTGGATGTGTAGATCTAGCCAAGTAAGTAGCTAGTGAGGCTTTGGTAAACTACGTTTCTGAGGCTAAAACCTCTTGATATTTCATGTTAAAATTTCCTATAATGCTGCCACCTTCTGGCTAATTCTGAGCAAAACTTTTGTATCTCACTTTGAGAACAGCTTCAAAGAAGAGTGTGCTGTAGTTAGTAAGATTTCACTATATAGTAGCATGGGGAGATACTATGGTCTTTACCTGACATTGCAGTTGAAATTTTTTTTCAGTTAGCTTAAGTTCTTCTCCTGCAAGTCCAAAAGGCTAACTATTTTTAGTAGTTTCGTTGTAGTAAATATTCTTCCTGCCTTGCTGCTTTTGTTTGTTTTACTTAGTTTATAAGCACTGCTCTTCAAAATGTGTACAGTATTGTGACAGTAGTATGATAATTTCACTGGGAGAAAAACTTCTGTCTGCTTACAATTATGTAAACTTTAAAAGCAGAACCAAATATTTTCAAGATATAGCTGTTGGAGTTGGCTTTCATAAGAGTAGTGCCTTCTCCTAATTATATTTCAGTATTGGGAAGTAGCTATTTTGTTTATTAAATAAATTTGGAAAATATAAATGAGAGGGATGTAAGGTTTGTCACTATGAAACAGACTGGTTATATATGGATAGTCATGATCGTTTTGCTGAGGAGAGAGAATCAGCAAAGTAAAATATCTAGAACGTATACCAAATGCATTTTTTCATAAGGATTTTTCATAGAGGTGAGATTCAGCCTCACGTTCTCATCTCACCATGTCAGGGGATTAGAACTGACATTTTTTTACTTATGGCAGAGGTTATGAGCTCGGATCCAGATACACATATCCCAAATATGGGTGATTAAATTTAGGATTATTCATTGAGCACAGTGTAAATGTTTCAGCTTAATACATTGTATAGATAAATGCAGTCAAAAGAAAGGTTGTATCTGAAGAGAAATTGTTTAGGAGAAAAAGCCTGCAAAGCTAATCACCTAATATTTCAATTTAGTGTGATAAATGAGCAGATTAATAAGACAGAATTATTTTATTGGCTCAGCATTTAGCATGTTAAGGAGTTTGATGTACAAACTGAGTAAAAGACCAGTTTTCATTCACTGTAGGAAAATAATGTATTTTGTGGAAATGATAACAAAAGTGGCCTCTTGTGGAATGTATAACCCATATTGCAAACTAATGCTGCCTTTCTCCAATAGCCATGAACTAGTATAAGAACAGGACTGCTTGTAGGCATGTTAATTTTTGTCTCTTTGGTCTTTGGGGTTTTTTGCTAGAAACTGAATGCAGGGAGAGGTGCTATTGGATAGTGACCTAACTTCTGCATTCCAAATTGTATACAAAGAAAATGTAACCTTTTTACACTAGATGCAGATCACTTAACTGGCAAGACTGTCCTAAAACTAGTGAACAAAAAGCTGTTAGGAATTCTGCTGGCTGACATGCTGAGATTTAGAATC
Source organism: Columba livia (assembly GCF_036013475.1). Lineage (NCBI taxonomy): Eukaryota > Metazoa > Chordata > Aves > Columbiformes > Columbidae > Columba > Columba livia. The sequence continues at coordinate 37,802,391 of NC_088603.1, read as the reverse complement.
CATTCCTGTGCTGAGCTGATCACTTTCTATTCCTGTTGAGATCTGTGGATGCCAAGGGTGCACAACATCATGAGACTAGTAGGATTTGACTGTAAGGAGAGTTTACAGATGTGCCTGCACTTATTAAAAAATACATGTATGCTTAAGACTGTGTTTTGTTTCTTTTTAATACATTTTTCTAGGCCTTTGATTGTTATTGGAGGCTCTTCTGACAGAAATCAGGAAACCATGGGAGCTTTCCAAGAATTCCCACAGGTACACAGACATACAGCTTTCTACAGAAAGGTTTCAGTTAAATAATTGACGTTGTTTCTTCCTTAGAGTGGGAATAACAATCCCAAACACTAACATTTCCTAACAGATCTTATAATGCTGTTGATTTGCTCCATCTACTGGTTTAAAATTGACATTGTGTAAATACAGCAAATTTCCTGGAATGTCTTTGTAGTCATGTTAGAATTCATGCTCTGTTTTAGGTTCTCAGATGGTATAAATTGCCTCTGTCTGTCTGTTCTGAGATGGAAAAAGGCAAAGTAAATTTTCCTAGGAAAGAAACACTGCTTTCTGAGAAAAAACAAACTTAAGCACTCAGAGAAATTAGTATAGCTTTGACATTTTCCACCAGATGAGGAACTACATTTTAATGTGTGGGAGTTTTCAGCTTGTTGCTTTCCATTTGGCATTTCTTCCAGTTTATTCATGTTGAAATGAGATGGAAATGAGCAAACCACTTTGATGAATCAATATAATGGTTGTATGCATTTATTCAGGTTGAAGCTGGTAGGCTGTACAACAAACTGTCTGTCCGCCCAAGCAGCCTAGAAGTTATTCCTGCTGTTATTGAAAAGGTATGAAAAAATACCAAATTAGCAAGAGAATATCAAACAACTGTCTCCTCCTGCATAAGTTTTGAGGTTTGTTTTTTGTTGGTTCGGTTTGGTTTTTTTTAGAGTTCTTACTATAAGTAGTTTGATCCTGCAGATGCTAGGTGATGGTTGATTGAGTAAATTAACAACCAGGGAGATTTTTCCTATCAACTATGCTATGAAACTGGTTAGAAATAGATTCTGGTCCAATCTGATGCTTACCAATCCCTGCAGTGTTTTGTATTAGATTCAGCTAGACCTGGAAAATTTTAAATGAAAGAAATGCTTTTAGGGAGAGATGTAATAACTAGAAATGTAATCTTACAAACTTCAGCTCTTTTACAAGAGATGGTTGTGTTTGGTTTTGGTGGTTGTTTTGGTGGGTTTTTTTGAGAGAGGGAGAGAAAACGCATATCAGTGCTTCAGAAAGGTTTACCAAAGTCTGTGGCTTCTGTAGCAACACTTCAGCCATGTCAGCCTAAATTCTCCCTAAAGTGATGCTGTTTCCAGAAGTGCAAATTCAGCAGAACATCTACCTGTAACAGAAGAACTGGAATCAAAACTAATAGAAAATTGAGGCATTGGTTGTCTTGGGTTTTCTCTGTTTGTGCTACTTTAAATAGAATTCAGCATGAAAGTTGAATTTAGGATTTCTAAACACAACAGCTGATAATGCCATTGTCTCATTGTAAATTAAACAAAGAATTTACTGTCCACTACTGTGCATCCCCTGAAAGCCTTTGGATGGCATATAGGGGAAAATGTACATACCTGTCAAAACTTGAATTTATTGGTATAAATCAGTCATGGGAGCTTTCCCGTTGGTGGTTCAGCAGTATGAAACAGCACGTTCCTACTGAAGGGTTTTCTTGGGGTTTTTTACCTATGAATACATTTTCTTTTAAATCCTTTCAAACAGTAGTTATAACTGTGATTGTTTGTCTTCTAGGCTGTAAGAACCAGCATATATGGTCGTCCGGGTTCCTGCTACATTGACATACCTGGAGATTTTGTGAATCTTCAGGTGAATAAGAGCTCTGTCAAGTACGTGAAGATTACATTCATTGTTTTTCAGGTCACTGACTAAAATAAATTTTAGTTTTAAGATCCTTTTGTGTTCTTAAAACAAGAAAAAGATAAACAAGAGCAAGATATTAAATAATTAGCTGTGAGGCTGAAATGATACTAAAAATCCAGCCTCTAAGTGTAACATTGTATTATAATATGTCGTATAAATTATACTTTGTAATGAAATGTGCAAAAAGGAATTAATTAATATGATGATAATACAGTGATGTCACTTTGTAAATCTCTGGAACAACACATTACCTATAAGATTAAAGAAACATGCAAGAAAAACTTCAAAGCCTGTTTTAAACAATAATATATCCTGTTCATGTAAATGCTGTGAGTACAATGATGTGCAGCAATTGCAGCTTTATGCAGTAGGTTTTATCTTCCAACATCTCTTGTTTTGGGTTCTTTAAAAAAACCTGTTTTGTTTTGCTTGACTTCCAGGTACGTGGAATGCTGCCCACCACCTCCCATTAGCATGGCTGAACGCTCTGCTGTATCAGAAGCAGCGTTTATCATTGCTCGTTCCAAGCAGCCTCTGCTAATCATTGGCAAAGGTAGCACGCTTTCCTGGTGCTTTGAACTGTACAAGCTTGGGACAGATGACCAAAGTGATTTATTTTCCCCATGAGTATTAGCCTTATTTTTAATGCTCTATTTAAACAAACAAACCAGTGAAAACCGAACAAACGTCTTAAAAAAATTATGTTAAAATCTGCTCTGTCTTTAGAATATCTTCATTCTGTTGTCTGACTGTTGTCTTTTTCATCTAGTTTAAGGGAAAAGTCAATTGATAGAATATAGGTTTAAGTAGAGAAAAATCAGAGAGCCATTGTATGAACCATAGAGTTAATACCGAGAGATCTATTCCAAAATTCCTAACAAATTCTGTCAGAATACAGAAGTCATATTCTCTCTCTGATGCTCTGGCATATATAGCAAGAATCAGAGCAACCAAAGGTCATTTTCCTTATGAACTTATTGAAAGTGCCAGCCTACCTGTGTGGGGACAAGGCAACACAGCAGGTTTGCTCTTATTGCTATTTTACAGACTTTCTATTGCACCCTGCCATTGTATTTCATTCCTGAAATAAAGGTGTCCCTAGAGATTGAGGGTAATTATTCTCTGTGCTGGGTCGCTTATTTTTCCTTCCTTGTGGAATGCTGGTCACTGCAGTGGCATTTCTGTTGAAGATGCAGGTTAGGAACAGAATTGAAATAACCAACTTGTTATACCCAGGCTGTTCTCTTGCAGACCTGGGAACAATCTGTATCTTGGAGAGAGGTTCTGTGTTTGACCAGGGAGTGAGATGATTGAGATGTGATGGATCTTATAATTGATTAGGTAATGAAACAGTAGACAGAAAGTAGATCAGGAGAGGTTTGTTTTTTCCCTGTCTGGCTTGATACGCATGAACAAATGTGTGTTCTTTGAATGTTAAAGGTAGAAAACTCAAAAATACATATATACGGGTTTTGTTGCTGTCAACATTTGAGAAATATTGTGTTTTCTTCAAATCTACTTAAAAACGTATCTGCTGTATATTGTTGTTAGCAGATTTTTTGGAAGACATTCAGAAGTTTATTCTTCAGAATTTAAGACTCATGGACTTAAGTCATTGCACAGGGACCAGTCCGTTATTCCAGGTTGCCTGGGCAACCTTGGTTCAGCAGCCTTGTGCTGAAGGCACCATCACAGTAAATTTGTGCATAAACACATATATATCTTCACAGGGTCGTCTTTGAGCTTCAATTTTTTTGTTAAAGGTCTGTTTGTGCAGATTGTTATGGAGCATGTAGTACAATGGCACGCAGGGGATGAGCAAACAATGACATGACACAAAGGTCATCTCTTTTTGCTGTAGCAGAAGTTCTATAATACAGAACAGCCACCCAAAATTGTCATTTTAGATAAACAAAATTGCCTGTTTTTCTCTGCTGTGCTTCACAGAAATAACTGAATAGCTCAGCTGAAGCCTTAAAAAAAAACCAATCTTTTGTTGAAAATATGGGAAATTTGAACCCAAATACCTGTAGTTTGGTGGTTTATGTTTTGAATTCTCCAGAATGAAAAAGAACAGGCAGCTTTCTTTATAGTGTTCTTTCTGCCACTAATGCAATCAGGCTAATTGAAATTAATACTGCAGTGGGTTTCTGTAGTATTAAGCAGTCTCTTTCATTTCATTCAGGTGCTGCTTATTCCCATGCTGAAAACAACATCAGAAAGTTGGTGGACCTTTGTGGACTGCCTTTCTTGCCTACACCAATGGCAAAAGGAGTAGTTCCTGATAACCATCTGAACTGTGTAGCTGCAGCAAGATCAATGTAAATATAAAGCAAGGCTTCTAATCCTAACATCTGAGAATCAACTAGGAAATGTGGTTTGCAGGTGCCAGGGAAGACAAGATGCATACAACAGAAATTTTTCAACCACATTTTGCACCTCATTTTAGCGCACCAACGGTCTTTCTTGGAAGGAGGCAACAGATACAGGTGGATCACTCTTGACAGTGTTCAGAATGCTGGTCAAGGAGATGCTTTATCGGAGAGCTAGTATTCTGTAACTATGTAACCTATGGCAACTAGATGTATCAATGTTGCTCATATGTATTTCATAACGTAAAGTGAAACTGGTAGAAGATTTATGTTAAACATTTATCTTAATACACTAGACAAACTACTAGCTTTTTATTTTAACACCATAAACAGAAGCTTAAGATGCACATGTTACAGTTGCAGTTTTGCTATCTGTTGTCTCTGCATGGCGTTTGCAATACACTGTCCATAAATTGTAGTTTATTTTAAAAGAAAAATAAGGAATCTCAAACTACACTAAAGGACTATATTTAAAGTAACTTATAAGAGCTCATTTTGGCTTTTGGCAAAATTAATGTGAATCAGCTATAAGAACTAGGTGTAAATATGCACAGAGTCAGCTTGCAGATTGAGCATTTTTATACTTGGAGATTAAAATGTCTGTTGAGTATCTTGACTTTATCACTGTTAAGCATACTGTTAGAGAAAAATGGAGAATAAAAGAATATACCAAATACTGTCTACCAGCTGAAAGTTAAATTACAGGGGTCTGTCATCTGCAGTTAAACTAAGGGGTCCACCAGAATGTTAATTTTGACACACACTGTTGCCAGTATCACAGTAGTAAGTTTTTTGCTTTAACCTCAGCATCATTATAGCATCTTGTTAATCTCCTAATGTAGTGATTCCTTTCCCAAAGAGAGTGTATTAGGAAAATAATATTTAACTTTCTTCCTGAGTTCCTGAACTCAAGAATGACTAGATGTTTGGCTATGTAAAAGAATACAGGGGCTAAGCAAGCAGTTTAGAGGAAGGAAGAATTATATGTGTTCGCTGTGGTGGTTAGGATTACTTCTAATTTGAAAACACTACTAAATTAAATCAGAATTCTTCCTTATCTGGTTCTCTTCTCTTTATTAGGGCATTGCAGCATGCTGATGTAATCGTCTTGCTTGGTGCAAGGTTGAATTGGATTTTGCATTTTGGTCTTCCACCAAGGTTTCGACAAGATGTAAAGTTTATTCAGGTACGCAGGAAAATTGTCATCAATCAAAGGAATTCCTCTATGTTCTAGCATTGCATAGAGCACTTATTGTAAATTATTTCAGTAGTATACTTCATGTGGCGAATACTGCAGTACAGTACATATAGTTTTGGTCGTTGTTCAGAAATAGTTCTGATTGCTTTCTTTTTTTTTTTCCTGGAAGTGGTTACAGCATTGTTCCAGCTGTCAAGGACTTGGTGCTGCTGTAATAAGGCAGGCAGACACTTTTTTGTAGCTGACCAATGCAGGATTAGACTCACTCTACTTATGTGATCTTTGCAGCACTAGAATTTCCATGGTTGAAAGCAAATTATCTTGACATTGTGAAACCTCTCGTACTGTTTGACTGCTCTCTTGACTGGAGTTTTTTGAAGCAGATCCAGAGTCAGTCATTATAAGAGCTCAGGCACTCAGAAATTTTAAAAGGAAAAGAGAAGGAAAGGCTGTTTAACTAATTTGGCCATCTGCCAGCTTTTAAAAAGACAAATTGTTGAATTGTTTATGTCCTTAAAAATCTCCTCCCTTAGAGTCTGTGATCGAAGAGTAGTAGTTGCTTCAGTGTACTGACTGGCCTGCCTTCAGTGATCTGGAACATAATCTCGCCTTCCAAAATTTACAATTTTTTCCAGAGGAATAACATACATTTTGAAGCTAGAATTCCTTTTGATGGATGAAATAATACATCTTTTATGTTTCCTTTTTCTAAAGAATGTAAAGGAGTATATTTTTTCACCTCACTTAAAGTAATTTTTTTGCACTGTCAAGGGTTAGTATTAAAATACCAATTCATTCTGTGTGACCTGGTCATAAGTCAGTATTCCATGTAACCGTAGAGGTATCATACATCCATGATAAAGAAAGTGGGGAAAACTTCTTCAGTGGTCACGATTTACTTTTCAGTTTCTTCATAGTAGTCAAATTCTTACTGCCAAGTAAAATACACAAACTTTCCTCAGAAAGAAAATTACTAGATTGTATCAACTTTAAGGGTATATCTAAGCCTAGATTTTTAGTTCTCCTATAAATACCACTAAAATCACCACCTTTCTTGCCAAAGTGTTCTAATATACTTCTGTACTGTCTGTAGGAGCTTGAAAGAAGCAAGCAGTCAATTTTAAGGATATATATAAAGTTTTTTTAAGTGGGTATGTACCACAGGAATTTTATTTTGAATGAAGAATTTCTTGATGTCATTTCAGTGAAAGGCAGAGGAAGTTACCTGTACAGCTAAAACAAAGTATGAAGACATTGATAGATAGTGTTTCACGCTTGAACTTAAAAAAAAAATTCTCTTAAATATCCCTGAGTTAATGGTCATCTTTCTTTTTGAAATATAGGTTGATATTTGTGCAGAAGAGCTGGGGAATAATGTGAGGCCAGCTGCAACTTTATTAGGTGACATAAACGCTGTGACTAAGCAGGTAACATAATGTCAGGTATCCTCCTGTTTTGACTTTAATTTCCTCTGATTTATGTAAAGTAAGTTATCAGTTGGGAAAAAAAAAAGGAAAAAAGCTGGAAAACCATTTTTCAGGCAATATATTCATGCTCTGTGCCCAATCTATTCCCAAAAAGTTAAACATTCTGATTATTATTGTGATTGTGCTGGGATTTTTCTTGATAACTTTATGCTTGTGATGGGGTTTTTCTAAGTATGTTGAAATAAATCTGCAACATTTCATTGTTGTTCCAGCTCTTAGAAGAGTTCAATGAAAGACCATTTAAATATCCCTCTGATTCAGAGTGGTGGAAGAGGCTGAGAGAGAAAATAAAGAACAACGAGGAAAGATCAAAGGTAGTGTTATATTAAGGAAAAGAGGACGTTTCTTGCCTTAACAGATACTGGTGCATAGTCAGTTTTGTCACTGGTCTATATCCAAGTTCCACAGTAACTTCTGACAGTCGTGTCTTGCAGACTTTGAAAATCTATACCATTCTGATACAGGCTTACTCTTGTCAGGCTTATGAACTGTACATTAAGTCTTCATACTTAATTGTAAGTTACGTATTCTAGGTTTTGTATAAATTCAGATTGTGTGTAGGTCACTGAACTTTGGGATTGAATTCTTAAAGCCAATAGTAGAAGACCAGAGCCAGAGCTGCTGTATTATGGACAGTGACTTCTAAGCAGTGGGCAGGTACTCCAAGTACTCTAAGTAGAAGCTATCTTACGTTTAGACACACTGTTTTCTTCTGTAATTGTGCTGTTTAGCAATGCTGGTGGAAGTATAATCTCTGCTAAAAGCAAGTATCCGTTAAGGCCAAAGGACCACAGATGCTTGGTGTCTGCCTAACTTTATACAACTCATATTCTGCAAGCTCAGATACATGTTTCTGAGATTGGGATCTAAAATTAATTCTAGTTGATCACTCTTTTGAACTACCTCCCAGTACACAGATGACAGCTCAGTTAAAGTTATCAATAGTCAAACCTATGTGCAGATAGATTTCACATGCTCCTTAGATTCAACTGAGTTTTAATAGCTTCCTGTTAGTGATAGATCATCCAAGGGTTGCTGAGCTGAGTGAGCCTCTGATAAATACGTCGTGTCACCAGGATAGGTACAGAAGGAGTGACCTTGATGTAGCACATTGAAGACCAAATACTTCAGCCTCACCAAGCAGACTGCATTTTTATTTCCATCATCATCATCATTTACGTCTCAGTTCTGCACCTTACTATGTTATATGCATAGGATTTACTAATATATCATCTTTTTAAGGAATTAGCATTACAGAAATCCCTGCCTATGAACTATTACACAGCCTTTCATCACATCAGAGAACTGATACCCAAGGACTGCATCTTAGTAAATGAGGGAGCAAACACCATGGATATTGGCCGAACTATGCTTCCAAATTATTATCCCCGTCAAAGGTGTGGTATTTTCTTTCTGTGCTGACTCAACAGGCTGGATCTATGTATAAATGTTTTCACTTAGCTGAGAAGTATGATGGTCCAGAATTTTTGTAGTCCTTTTTAAAGGTTCTAAATAAAAAAATAAAAGGTTAGTATGTTGGTTGAGGGGTTAAGGGAAGTTTTCCACTTGTATATGATGTCCTGTTAGAGATTTTAACAATTCTCTGCACCTTGTCTGTGTGCTCTACAACAGAACGATGGTAGTTTCACACTCTTTTGTGGGAAGTGAGTGAGGAGCATCATGTTGAGTTCTCTGATCTAGATGTTTATTTCTGTGCTCAGAGTCTGTGGTAAATATTGGTTTAAAATGAAAACAATTGTTGTGATTCTTATATTGTAAAAAATTCATCCAAATGTTTTTTCTTTGAAACACAATTAAAAATGGGGAAAACTTAAAATGAAACAATTCATTTTGAAAATTGCATTATATGTTGGGCATACTTTTCATGTAAACCTGCATGCCTACAAGGTAGGCACTTGAATTTTGAAGTGTTGGTATGTCATTTTAATCGATTATGTGTAGTCTAGTTTTAATGTAAGTAGGAATTAGGTGCTGTTTCTTGAAGGGGGGTGGAAAACTGTGTTCTGTCTGGTGAGGTGAAACTTCTGATCTGACTGTGAAGCTTGTGACTTTTTGTAAAAGTAGCACTAACGTCCCAAATGAACCTAAACAATTATTTGTAAACAACAGCAACAAAAAAAAGACAACCAACAAAAACCTAGTTCCCATAAAGTTGGGGGAAGGGTTTGCATTTTTTCCCCTTTATTTAAAATGAGGGCACAGTAAATGTTAATGATTGGCTTTTCTGATTGCAGCGCCCATATCAGAAAGCAAATTTTAAAAGTTAACCCTAGAATAATCTAGTTCTTTATGTACTTTTGTATCCATTATGTGCTTCTGACTGAAATAATCTAACTTAATTACAGCTTTCAATTCAATTTTGAAAGTTAAACAGTAGACTAAAATTTGAACAGCAGTGTTTAACCGATGGCTTTCAGACTTCTAGTTATATTTTCAAGGAGTTAAATATAGAAAGACTTCATGTAGCCTGCCTATCTCTAAAGTAATTGAATGTTTTTGAAATACTGTTACTATGAAAGCTAAAAGCATAAAAGAATAGCTCTTTATTGTACTACAGCTACTGTATAAGAGTTCTTAATTTTGAGTTCCAATATGTTTATGTCCCTTAAAACATTTGCAGTCTTATCAAATGTTTGAATCTAATATTCTGTACATCTGGTATCTCTTTATACCAATTGTTTATGAAACAGTATTTGAATAGTATATACCAAATTATTAAAAGTAAAGATAAGTCATCATGGATTAACATAAAAGTTTGAGTAGAAATAAAGGGGTAGTAATTCTGTATTCTCCCATTTAGGCTTGATGCCGGAACTTTTGGAACGATGGGAGTCGGACTGGGTTTTGCTATAGCAGCTGCAATGGTAGCTAAAGACCAAACACCTGAAAAGCGAGTTGTCTGCATAGAGGGGGATAGTGCTTTTGGATTTTCTGGGATGGAGGTGGAGACTATTTGCAGGTAACGTTTTTGTTCAGGAAGACCCTCTTCATATATTGCCAGGCTCAATTTAACGAGAATGCCATGGATGCTGCTGTTCGATGGCATACTCTTAATAGCACATGAAAACAAGCAAAAAAAATATACATAGTTGTTTTTATGCTGTTGTGACATAATGTGTTGCCAGTGATGAATAGATTGTGTTTCTGGTGGAAGCGATTTGTTTATTTATTGTCCTTTTACAGTTTCAACACCTTACAGAAAGGCATAAGTATTTCAGTATTCTTCTAAATGCATCTTTTTGTAGGTACAACTTGCCAATCCTGATTATCATAGTAAACAACAATGGGATCTACTCTGGTTTGGATGCAGATGCCTGGAAGGAGGTGTTAAAGTCAGGAGATGCTGCTACATGGTGAGTATCTTCAAAGTATGTCCCGTTAATTAAGGAAAAAGTGACCAAAATGCACGTTCTATTCACTTTTAACGCTTTGTGATTGAATTTTTTTAATGAAGTGAACTTAGTCCTAGGCTAAGTTCATGTAAGAAAGAACCAGTTACTGAAACCAAGCAACCAACTCAAGTTCCAGACTGTTCTTTACACAACACTACAGCGGAGAGATGACTCTCCATTAGTTGTCTCAGGTTCCTGCAGCAGTTCAGGCCATGCAGTAGAGAGTACACAGTGGGCTAACCTCCAAAATCATCATAATCTCCAAAATTGCCTGAGACTTGTGTTCTGAGTTTACACTGGACTTCTGCTTCTGGATCTAAGATCTCTGCACCAAGAGAACTAGGCTAAAGCTTTACTAAGGAGTGTCCCCAGAAGACGAAAATGAGTGTGCTATGCTATAAACAAAGCTTGAGTGGTATAGGAAACATAGTTCTACCAGCCCAGCAGAATTCATCAGGCCAGCACAATATTGTTTTACACTTTAAAAATCTGTGCTGAAGTAATTAAATGGGTCGGTCTGGCAATTCTTCCCTGCCATTAATCAGACCTTTTCCATTTTGTTACAGTGTGCCTCCTGTTTCTCTCCTGCCAAATTCACACTATGAGAAAATGATGTCTAGCTTTGGAGGTAAAGGATACTTTGTTAAAACACCAGAAGAACTGCAGAATGCTCTGAAAGCAAGTGTCACTGACAAGCAGACACCTTCTCTTATAAATGTAATGATTGATCCCCATTCTGAGAGAAAGAAACAGGTATGTGTATGTTCTGCTTTCTTTTTCTGCAAGCTTCATGTGGGAAAGACTCTGCAGTCCTCAAGAAGTATCACTTAAACTGTGGAGAAGGGAGAGGTAGTTGCAAGGGAGAAATACTGTCTTTAGATTTGGGAGATAGAAGAATAGGTGCTTTTACACTGTGCTATCTGCTTTCCTTGTTTTGGGGGTTTGTTTTTATTTTTTTTTTCCATTGGCTGTTATTAATTCAAAGCATCTTTCATGACTGTTTCCAGAATTTATGATTGTTCCTTTCCATTCATGACAAAATGAGGTGAAACGTTTTTTAGCAGTCTTTATTTCCTGTAGATCCCGTCTGGTAGTTAAGACGCGTTTGTATCCTGTTCCTCTTATTGTTTGTCCATTCTGATATGGTTTTTTATTCTGGTTCTTTTTTTGCTTCCAGGAATTTCCCTGGCTGACTCGTTCTAGCCTGTAATAGAAGATGAAGATAATGGTGGTGCAAGGCAGTGTGTTAACCCAAACTAGTTTGGTGTCTAGAAGTAGAACTGGCACAACGCTCTTTCACATAAGCATTGGAACAAAGTGCAATTTTAGAACTGCTATTAGAGGAATCTTTAAATGCTGAAATTAAGTAATTGTAAAATGAGTAAGACATATATGAATGTATACCAGGCCTTCTAGCAGATTGTACAGAGACACTGATGTTGAAATTACATATACATACTTTTATTCAGTGTCATACCAATCAAGATTTGTGAGTTAGAATCTCAGACGTTCTGGATGAAGGGAGTAAGCTGAGGGTTTTATACTGACAGAAACATAGAAGTCTTTGGCAGTCTGCTATTATAATAGCTTCATTTTTAACTGACCACCAGCATGAACTTGTGAGACGCTCTGTCCTGGAAGGACCAAAACAAAGCGTCTTGTTGTGGAAAAACTGCTGATTGGCCTCATTATGCAGTGAAGCCCATTGGATTGATAATCACTTCATAATTTTACAGGTTGCTTTTTCAGCTTCTAGTGCGGGAGAAGTAGTGTGTTAAAACTTGAGACTCAAGGGCTGAGTTTTCTGTCTATTGCATTTGTTTTTATTAACTGGGACTTATGATGCTTGCAGGGAGAAAAAAATCTTACATTTTTGTTTGAAGCTTTGCTCGTTGCAAAATCAGTGTCATCCCTGAAAACAGGACTGGATTTATTAGTGAGAATTATGGGATTAAGAGATCATAAATCTTTCTAATCAGAAGCATTAAAAAAAAAAAAAAAGAAAATAAAAAGACCAAAATCAAAATGCTCACCAAAATATTCAGTTTGGCTGGCATCACAAAGCAACCACCAGCATTCATACTGTGGCTGGCTAATTGTGCAAAGGTTCTTCATAAGATTTACTTACTGTATAGAAATTCAGTGCCCAGCTCACACTGGCTGTGATGCAGAGCTAACATTTAAAGTAAGTAATTGGCCTCCCTGAGGTTCTGTCATCTGTATTTTCGTCTGTTCTTGCATCTGACAATCTGACTTAGAGCTCAGACTTTAAAAATGAAGTAGTTCTTTCTCTCTGCTTCTGTCCTGGCCAACAGCAACTACTATTCAGTGTACCACTAACCAGGTTACTTTATATTTACGTATGTTCTGAAATGCACTGGGAGTTTCTTTGTGACGTATGTACAAGGGAAGATCCTGACACTGATTTGGGTTTTGATTGCTTTATAGTCTATTATTCCATTGACACAAAGTGTTAACGAGTGGAAGGCAGTGGGATGACCCCAGGAAGAGGAGGACTGGGCTGGCCTCCAGTTAAGTTTGTTGCAAAAAAACTCAGCTTATTCTTGCACTTCAGTCCGGGCCTGGCACAGGCCATGGTTTACTGTTAGGCAGAGGAATGTCTGTGCACACTCGTGCGGAAAAATAGTATCTGACATGAGCAAGAGTACTGCAGCCTGACTGGAGATAACACCGTTTGTTGTGCGTGTGGGAACAGCCACGTGGCCCTGCAGTCAAGCAAAGTAATATCCTTAGGAGGGCTAGGAAGTGCAAAAAGATAAAACCCATAGAGTGGATACAGCTCATGAAGGCTGCCGAGACGGTAGAGTTGCTGTGTTCTCTGGGATACTCTTCAAGGAACGTGGAACAGCGTTGGATCTTGTCGCTAATTTTGTTTCGTTCTTTTTAACTCTCAAAAATTGAGTTTAATATGTTGTGGTGATTGAACACAATCCATTATGATGGTGTAAAATATCAGTAAGAGTTCATGCTGCAACTGACCGTTTGCACTGATCATGTGGACTGGATAAGCTAATGCATAAAATTCTTGGATTATATCTGAAAATTAATAAAGAGTGATTTTTCATACTCTTTCTCCTTTAATGAGGGTATTTGAATTATGTCAGCATTTTGTGTCAGCTGTTGGAAATCAGCGTACACTGGAGTTTTATAAAAGCTGTTGAATAACCACAATAACGCGCAATTCATTTTAATAAGTCAAGATGCCTGGACAACAGAAAGCAAAGAATTTGAAGCTGTGGGCAGGCAGTAACGTAATTGATAACATTGGTTTGGATTTCATTGAGTTTTTAAAAAGCTCAAAAAATAATTAACGCTTTAGTATATTTTCAAGCTGTAAGAAATAATGTGATATAAATATTAATATTATATGATATGATATATAATATGATATAATATAAATTCTGAGCTGGTAGTGATTAGGATTTTTGATATGAGGGAGCGCACAGTTTCCATATAAAAACAAGGAGAATGAAATCTGTACTACTTTGTTTATATAGTTTACCTGCTTCATACTATGTTTTACACCATGGAATTGATTCTAAGAGATGCATATGAAACTGTATGAAAGGAAACTGTTTCAGAGAAGAGACAGAAATAAAGTATCTCTGAAATGTCCCAATTTTATTAAAAAGAGGAAAAAAATTCCAGATGTTATAAACCTGGGGCCATGCTGACCCATGTGGCTTTAGCCAACTGGAAATTTTTCTTGAAGCCCAGAGCACAGAAACAAAGGTATTGAATGGACTCAAGACACTAAACTCAAGAGGAAGGAAATGCTTGGGCCTCAGCTGAGGGAAGATGCTGTGGAAGAGGTACTGAGTGTAATTTACTGAGACATACCAGGAGAAGTTAGTGTTTAAATAAGGCACAGTTCTGATTCTTCTTCTTATCGTGACCTCCAGGTGAATAAAGAATATTTGAAATTTTGCTATATGGGTGGTGTCCATCAAACATTAGTCTTGTTCCTGTGAGAACTTTTCTCATTTCATGGGGTTGAGGCCAGCAGCACTTGTCCTCTTCAAAGAGGGGACACTGGTGTGCATGAAAGGGGTTGGAAATGGGACCAACAAGTGGTACAGGAAAAGCGTTACAGAAGTGTCCAAAACCCAGCAGGTGGTTTAATGATGGGACCACAGGTGAAACCATCAATGACCACAATGAAGTGGCCAGGAAGGAAGGTTTGTTACTGTCTCAGCACCTCACAAGATGGTTTAAGGTATTGAGTACATGCCCCTGCAGCCTCTTGGTGTGCTCAGCTTGTGAACACATTTAGTTTTTAGTAGTTACTAAGTTTTTAATTATTCTTTTTCACTTTTATTCTGCAGTGAATTTTATGGACTGCTTGCCCTGTGAACATCCGAGTGTGTGTCATGTATGCTTGCCTTCTGTTGTTATGGCCATATAGTGCATATCCATTTTGATGAGGAGTTAGATGTGGCTAGATTTGTTTTTAAGAACCCACGCAAAATCGCAAATACAGTTAAAATGAGCAGCAACGCTTCTTCAGGGCTGCCAATCTGTACCCAGGAAAGCAGCACATGCTGGCTGTAAGCTATAGGAAAAGTCCTACTAAGAAATGTGAGTTCTGCCCTTACTGCATCATTGCTTTATATGTTGGAATCAAAATCCCCATTGCAGCTCTTTCTGTGCTATTTAAAGACCTCGATGGCTGTGCTTGGTAGAGAAGAGAGTGCTGGGTGCTCCCCAGTTTGGTGATGTTCTGAGGTCAGACCAGGCATCAGGGCTGATTGTCTTTATGGCATACAGGTAATGCGACTTCTGCCGATTAATTTACTTGTAACTGTTTACTGTAATGAGCAAGAAACAGCTATTCTGAAGGAGACATTTGCTGGTTTTTTTATTATTTGATTAAAACCAGATGGACAAGGTTTAAAGAGGCCCTTGGTAAAGCAGACCCTTCCAGCTAATTATGGCATACACTAATATAAATGAGAATTATTTCAGTGTCTGTTCTTTCCAGGAATCTCTAGGCTGCCTGAAATAGTGCAGAAATAAGTAAGAGGAATTAATAGAATGACAATTTGCTTGCTTGGTTCAATACTTGTGATAAATTTTTGGGTTTATCAGTCTTTTTGATGGGACGATAAGATGAGGAAGCACACTACTGAAAATGTTGCATAGAATAGTGTAATCTGGAATCTTTTTATCAGCTACAGGATGTCTGAGCAATCCCAGTGGCAATTATTTGTGTAATACCTTGGGTCAAATTCTAAACTGGATGCAGAGAAAGGGTGCTTTTGAAGACAGGATTTGAGTTGCTGTATTTTGGAGTTGAAGAAATGGATTAGCAACCCATTAGTGTGATGTAGGTGACCGTGGACACATGAATGTTGGCAACTTAGAACGTATCTGCACATACCTGATGGGAGATTTCCCCTAATACTTTGTGTTGGTAATGCTACCACAGGAGGAAGATAGTGGAAGACTCGTAAGCCTTTTTACACCTCTAGTCTCTGCAGCAACATAAGTTTTTGTGACTCTTACTTCCAGAAAGCAATTATTATTCCTGGTTGTGAATTTTGTTCAGTAACTACCTGTAGCTGTTGCAGCATGAAACTTAGCATAACCTGCCATCCTACCTGAGGACCAAATTGTTGGGCAGAGAGACCCTTCTGCTCTCTGTATGGTGGCTTCAGCAGGTTTGGACACCTCTGCATCACCGTGCAGACACTCAGCCAAGAGAAAGCTCCATTGTGTCTGGATGTAAATCTCTCTCCAATGAAATCAGCACTTAAAAGTGTATATATATATATAAAGTTGACACTTTTTGAAGTATTTTAAGAACTTGTCATCTTTCTCCTTAGCACTGTCATTAAGATAATGTGCACCTATGGCATATTATAGACCTCGGTCCTGGGAGGTGCCGATATAAATGCTGGTGGACTTGCAGGCACGCCTGAAGTTCCAGCCAAAGCAGTGCGTCCTTATTACTGCAAGGAGACGTGGCTGCTTTAGGTATGAAAGCCTCAGGAGCCAGGCCATAAACCTTCTGCTTGCTCTGCAAAAACAGGGATACCATTCAAGTGCTCAGAAAACAGGTAAAAATTATGTTAGGAAAAACTAATATTTCGGCCCTACCAGGGATTTTAAGCTACCACAGATAAACAGCTAAAGCTGGGCCTTGTTCTATGTGGTTGAAATCAGTGAGAACTTTGTTATAGTGTAAGAACTGTTTTTACTCAAAGTTTTCATCCCCATGTGCCAAATTACCACTGGATGAGCATGTCTTAAATTCAAATGATTGACGCTTCTAAAATGTAGGGCTGTATAACAGAAATGCTAATGCAGCCTTAATTATAGCTCCCTAATTCTGCAATGGGACCTGAGGAAATGCATTTGTCTAGTTTGATTAGGCTCAGCTGTTATCCTGTGTTTGGAAGATGACAACCCTGGCACAGTGGAATGACTGGGCAACTTGCAGCGCCCACTCTTTTTGGAACCTGCTGCATTAAGAGTGTGACCTGGGCTTCAAAATTTGAAGCACTGTAAAGAGCCAAAGCCTCTCCAGCTGTAGCCTGACCTGGCACCCCTTGAAATCAGCATGAAACTCGATTAAAAAACACAGGACGTTTAAAGTGGAGGTGTGGGCTGCCCAACAGACTTGGTGCCAAAGAAGTCTTATTGAGGTCTACTTGCTGTAGTGTCATGGTCGGCACTCCTGGCCATCTATTTGCTAAAAAAAAAAGAAGAAAAAATGGCAAGCAAATTCGGTGACATACTGCTACTTCTTCCTGCCATTCTACTGTGACCTGTTTCTTTGGGGCACAGTCTGTTTGGAAGGCTGTAGTTACTGGGGTTCCTCAAGGGTCAGTCCTGTTCAACCTGTTCGTAAATTACCTGGATGAAGAGACTGAGCGAGTTTGCTGATGATACCAAACTGGGAGGAAGGTTTGACACACCAGAAGGCTGTGCTGCCACTGAGCGAGACCTGGACAGGCTGGAGGACCAGTCAGAGAAGAACCTGATGAAATTCAACAAGGTCAAGTGTAGAGTCCTGTGTCTGGGGAGGAATAACCCCAGGCAGCAGTACAGGTTAGGGGTGGACCTGCTGGAAAGTAGCACTGCTGAGAAGGACTTGGGAGTTCTGGTCAACAACTGGTTGACCATGAGTCAACAATGTGCCCTTGTGGCCAAGAAGGCCGATAGCATCCTGGGGTTCATTAGGAAGAATGTGACCAGCAGATCAAGGGAGGTTGTCCTCCCTCTCTACTCTGCCCTGGTGAGGCCACATCTGGAGTACTGTGTCCAGCTCTGGGCTTCCCAGTTTAAGAAGAACAAGGAATTACCGGAGGGAGTCCAGCAGCAGGCTACAAAGATGATCAGGGGTCTGGAACATCTTTCTTATGAGGAGAGACTGGGAGAGCTGGGCCTGTTCAGCCTGGAGAAGAGAAGGCTGAGAGGGGATCTTATCAGTGCTTATAAATATCTCAAGGGTGGATGTCAAGGGGATGGGACGAGGCTCTTTTCAGTGGTGCCCAAAGATAGGGTGAAGGGCAGCGGGAGCAGACTGAAGCATAGGAGGTTCCATCTGAATATGAGGAAAAACTTCTTTACTTTGAGGGTGCCAAGCACTGAAACAGGCTACCCAGAGAGGTTGTGGAGTCTCCTCTGGAGATATTCAAAACCCACCTGGACACAATCCTGTGTGATCTGCCCCAGGTGAATCTGGTTTAGCAGGTGAGTTGGACTAGATGATCTCCAGAGGTCCCTTCCAACCCCAGCCATTCTGTGATTCTTTACCCATCTCCAGCTTTATGCTGTTGGTTCATTTGTCAGACCTTTGGATAAACAGGTGAGTGTTGTCCTCTACTACTGCTCCCCAAGTAGCTTCAGCATCTCTACTCCTGGTTTTGCTTTCTGCCCAGAGAAATCCATGAGAGGAGAGGACAACCAGCTGTGGGACGATGAGACATCACTCTATTTTAAAGACAAGGTATCTGAAGCTTTTTCAGGCCCCGATTTGGCATGACACCTATGCACATGCTTCATTTCAGGAGCAGCGACATTGATTTCACTTGCATGCCTGAGGCTGCGCTAGTGGTTAAGTCTTCTCCTGACTTCTCCAGGTTACATTCTGATTAAGTCTTGTGACCAGTGGTTCTCTGGCCACTTGTCTGATAGGGAACCTCTACAGAAGGCTACAGTGCCTATGCTAGGAAGCATTCTCCAAGGTGTATATGCCCCATCTTCAAATCTGTGTTTGCTTGCATCTTAATGGTGTAAGGGCCTGTAGTGCAGTACAAAAATCGGGTGCTACATTGCCAGCATACGTGAAGCTCTCAGGAATGGGGAGTTCTGAGACAAAAGTGAGTGTTAAAACAACAATATTAATTTTTTTCCAGCAAGAATCTTCACAGAGGAGAAAAAAAAGTGCTTTGTGGTGTTTAATTGATTGGGCTTTTTGGCAAGCTAGATGATAAATCACTGAAATTAGGAGTCATGAGAGCCAGTTACTGACAGATACTCTGCTCTGTGCCTCCAGCAGCACTGCAGTGATATGAGTACAGGCACTGAGTTCTGCAGAACCTTGCTAATAGGAGTAAATAACAGCAATAGACAATCCAAATGAAAATAAGATGAAAGAATTACCCTAAAGGCCATTTGCATCTCCTCTAGATGTAAATACCAAGAACAGGCTGAGTTATAGCCGTAACTTGTTTGCAGTTCACCGCCCTAGGATGCTAAAGGCTGTTTATCCACTTACATACTGCTAAGCGTAGATCTCAGCTGGCTAAGACTCCCATTCTCAGGGCCATTGTACACACAGATTCCCATAGGCATCCTCTTTTTTCAAAGGGGACATTTTTCGATGAGTAATTCTAGCATTTTTCCTGTTTGTCCAGGATTTCCGAATACCTGGCAATCCTCGATGTATCTCTTGACTCTGTGCAGACTTATGAGCATGTGGTGAGTTCGTTACATCCAAGAAGCATCAAGAATTGTACACATGTCCTGCATGACGGTCTGCTCCTGTGCAGTAGATACAGCACAATCGGAACATGTTGGACATGCTGTATGTCTACCAAATAACCACATAGTGCCTGAACATCTTGAGGAGCCATCAGACTTTCTGCACATTTGATCAACACATTCAGCAAGCCCATAGGATTCCTGCTTACATCAACTTTTACAGCAGGTGCATGCATCATAGGGAAGCATAGGCCCTCTGCATGTCAACTGCATTATGTATAGAGACATATTTCTGCCATTCGTACCCTGCCATTGTACACAATTTTATATAATCCCACAGCAAATGCTAAATGGTTTGCATTTGAAAGGCAAGGTCTAAAAGGCAAATAAACAGGAAAGGGGAAGGAGAGTAATGTTATAAAGGTCAGCGACTGAATTATTGTTTTAAAATTGTCCTATTTTGTTGAGCCTTCCAACGTTAAAAGGCCACAGTGGGGTCCTTCTGATAGTTTTGATGGAAGTCACTTGGCATTATCCCATAATCTTTAATCATGGTCATAACTCTTTCATGCTGTAGTTTGTTCCATTATCATCAATAGAAAAATAAATGTATGCATGAGGATTACTCAGAGGAGGAAAGAAGTGAAGGAACAGGCCTTTGATATAAGACTAAAGGTGCAAAGTTAGAGTTTGGAGCTCAGCTTTCTAAAAATGAGGTGAGAGCTGGGCTGTTCTGGAAACAAGTAACCTCTGAAAGGTGTGAAAATAAATTAGACTCCCTAGCCAGTTTTGCATTTCTGCAAATACAGAGTAGAGAGAAAAGAGAAGGTCGGAAGGCCACTACTTGTTGTGGAATATGTAACATCCATTAAGATGTTAATTTGCAGAAATGGTTGTTTTTGGAAGCTGCTAGGACTTACCAGGACATCAGTGTCCTGCCTTCACCCTGGTCACTCAGTGGCTAATCTGATGAAGACTTGCTGGCACTGGCTTGCCTTGAGCTGGCCACCTGCCCTGTGACCTGATAGCCACTGGGTCACTGCCACAAGTGGAGCTGTCGATGAACTCAGAACTTTCTCATGTGGCTGAGTTTACTTCCTCTCGCAGTTAGTGGCCCTATTCCTATACGGGCTTCTGAATTAGATGTAGGTATGCCAGCAAGGAAATGGTGAAGCTGTTTGGTTTTTTTTCTGTATTTACTATCTTTTTAACTTCAGTAGCTGCCTTTCTGCTTGTAGATAATACCATCTTCCAAAGCAACATTAGCTATGTTTTCCAAGTGTTAAACCTAAATATTAGGTGTAACTGATTCAGATGTGCAAACTTGAACAGATGTTTTTATTGTGAAAGCAATTGTTGCTAAAAAACTCTCTAACAAGGAAAACATAATTATAAAGGATCTTTTCCATCTTCTACACTAATTGAATGAACAGAATTCTTCTGTACTACTTTGCAGACATAATCTGTTATTGAATTATTGTATTAACACTGGGTTGCTGTTTTACCTTTGCCCTACTCAGGAGAAGATCTTCTGGACTTTTGAACTAGAAAGTCTCAATTATCTTTGTACTTTTAACTAGAACTGTGTTCACATAGGACCTTAAGATTTATGAGATTTTAACTACATTAACTTTTCCTTGGCTTGTCGATGAGAGGACCTGCCAACCAAAAGCAGATAGAACTTGGAAGAAGCCTTCTTTTTAACAAATAGTCATTAATTCTTGCATAGAAAAGATTGGTTCATAAATGCTGTTTACATGGATGACTAGGATGATCAGGAGATTCTTCCACCCACTTCTAAGAGTTCAGTTCTGGGTTGAAAAGATCAAGTTACAGCTGCTTGAGCAGGTAAACTGTGCAGACCTTTTTTTTCCTTGTTGGTGTGTTGGTTGGCTTTTGACATTTTTAGTTGCTGTGTCATCTACTCAAAATAGGATTTTAGAACTACAGTCGATTCCCTGTGGTAGAACTTTGGGGATCTTTATCTTTGAACAATAAACTGCAGGTGACATTTAGGGTTTTGGGGTTCTCACTGTGGAACAATTTTTTTAAAGTCAAATCCTCAAAACCCTTGCTGTGTACCAAAGGGCATTGGGGTATTTTATAAGACTCGGAAACTGCAGAGTGAAAATCCTTTGCTGCCTTTCTTGCTTAAGATGGTGTCATCTGAAATAAAAGCACAGCTGAAGCCATTGTGTTTCCATTTGATGGATGCTACTCCTAGTATCGTAAAAGCAATTCTAGTAAGACATGAATATGAATTATGCAGGAAGAAACACTTCCTCTGTTTCTAGCAAATCCATAATTACGTAGAAAAAAAAAAAAAATATTTAAAAATATTTTTGTTCCCAGATTTTTATGGGATCTTCTTGAGTGGTTGCACCATGAAGTCATATTAATGTGGGTTTTCAGCACGCCCGCAGCAGCAGTGGCTACAGAAGGATGAAAAAAATATTTTGTTATTGATTTGCTGTTTGGCTTGGACAAGGATTTACATTTAATCTCAGAGTATTGGCCTTAACCACCCGGTGCAGAGCTCTCTGAAGGGAGCAGAAGTTTTCGGTTGGCTTTGTGTGCACATGGGAATTGTTGGAGGAATGAGCTGCTTGACTGAGCAAGCTGAGAGATGACTGATAGCTTGGAGGCCTGGAATGCACACGTCTGTCAAGTTTCTCACACTGTGTAAGACTCATTCTGCTACGTGACACTTCCCTGCCTCGGGTTTGTCTCCATCACATGTGCCAATGCCACGGAGGTCAGAAACATGCCATGTAACCAGCTGTACATCCTTGTCATCTAACGTGGAACACCACTTAGCACGGAGTGTCACTCTTGTACAAGTCAAAAGCAAAAAGCCCACAGCTATTGTCTTATTTCAAATGGACTTTATTCTTCTCCCACTGAAACCATAAGCAACCTTGCCAGCAGGTTTAGCTGGCCGAGGCCTTAAAATTAAAGGAAACAGAAAAGAGTGTTTGCATCTTGACATGGCCTGGCCTGCTGCCTTGTGTTGACCTAATGGTGATGTCGCTAAAAACAAACAAGATGATGAACTAGCGCTACATCATGATGAAGAGGTCTCTTCAAGTGTAAGTCCAAACATCTCCTTTTGTGTCCTCTGTGGAAGACAGTGTGTTTTCCACAGGAGCGTGTTTGCCTCCAGAGCTTTTGTCTCGCAGTTACTGAGAGCCAGTTTGGGTCAAACAGGCTCAGACCTGAGAGTGATGGAGACGCTAAGTCAAAAGAAAGGAGAATGTTGACAAAACATCCATTTTTAATCAGGGCTTTTCACTGAAAAAAAAATGAATGAACAATATTTAAGAATTTACTAGAAAACTAACTACATTTTTTTTTTTAAACTCAGAAGCAGCTCTGGTTTTCTCTATCACTTCTGGCCACCTCCAATATAGGACTCACACTTGTGAGGGAAAGGTGTATTCTTTGTTCCTGTCTTCTTTCAAGCAGCTCAGAAGGGTGCATGTGGTTTGTGATACAATGCCTTGCAATATTCTTCAAGCAAGATGTTCTCGCATTTTTACCCAAACATGCATTTCTGTTCTAGGTCAAAGAAGGAAGAACTGAAACTGGTAAGGGAGGAGGGAAAAGATATGAGTCTTACTGCATGATCCTTGTTCTTTGTAGTGTTATTGGAAGAATTAATTTCCTTAGCAAATAGAACGTATTTTGTACTATAAATTTCTACCAAATTTTCTATTGCTAAAAGACTACAAGAGGATTTCATGAGGATTTGAAATTACTTGATTGTTGCTTTGATGAACTCTTGAGTTGATCAAACATTTCCAGAGGTGAATCTTTTGGTAAAATCTTGACATTTTAACTTTTGAGCATTTTTTTTCCAGCATCTGATTTTTTCCAGGTTTCTAGTGTGGAGATTGTCCCCTGGTTACCTTTTAATCAGGCAACTGAACATTTGTCTTATATACTTAGGGCTTGTCATGATAAACTTTGCAGGAACTATGCCTTTCCCTCTGAAGGGCACTTTGCCAAGAGAACTAATGGCACTTACTTAATCCGTAGTCATCTTGGTCAAAGAAGAAAGAGGACAAATTACTATCTTCACTGAAAATAGCCAAATGCTAAAAAGTAACAGACAGTGAAATAAGATAGACTGAATTAAAAAAATTAATCCAGTTATCCCAAGTGTTGCAGTACTGGAAAGGGATTTTAGAAAGCATCATGGTTATACTAAGCATGTCCTTTAAGGACAGAAATATGTAAGGCAGATATGATTGTTCCCATCAAACTATTACACTTAGAAAGAATTTGTTAATATGTTTGCAAAGTCTCGAAAGGAACAGTCAAGGCTGTTTAACTAGAATTGTGGAAATCCATCACTCTGTAGGAGTTAACACCCAGAGGGACTTGTCATCGTCTGTGCCAATGAGTACTTTACTCAAATGAAAAAAAATAATATATATATATCTGTAATTAATCCAAAATATTTCCATGTTTGCCTTGGGAGTAACAATTAACAGTGGGCGAAGAAAATAATCTCTGTCTGGAAGAGAGGAAGAAGTGATGGTTTTCACGCTAAGGGAGTACCTCTGCTTTTCCTGGAAACCACTGTCAGATCCCAGGCAGAAAGGAGGATCCCTGTGCTAGTTATTTTTGAGGACAGAAGTTTGTTTGCAAAGCCCTGCCAGTTAGAATAAGGCACAGAAACACCAGGCTTTTTTACAGGTGACATGGGCACACGCTGCTTTTCAGAGTCAGGGGTTTGTTTTCTTCCCACAGTGCTGCGTGTGACTGTCACCACCCCGGAGCTGAAAGCATTTCACTCGCCCCGTTATGGCACATGTATTGTTTCTTACACCTGTTGCACCTTGTCAGTAAACTCTTTGCAGTCCTCCGATGTCTGGCACTACCAGTGATACTGTCATTTTCACTTAAATCCTAAATAAGAACCTGTTCTGCAGTTTGCAAAGCTTTTGTCGCATCCCTCAGCCTGAGATGCATGCTGTGAATGAATGTAACGCTTGTAACTGCCAGTGATAAATAGATGTTAAGCCACTGCTCATCTTTCTCATTAAGGCAATTAGTGACCTGTAGAAGATGATCGATCAGGGTTTTTATCCATCTCGACGCCAGTGTCTGGTTGCCTGCACTGAAGGATCCTGTTTATAGCCCGGTTCATAATTTCTCCCTTTCCTACTCATCATTATTATTATCCAAAGTGCCTTTTTGCTTCTGCTAGCAAAACCAGAATCCCCCATGCCCTGGTTTTAGCAGCTAATGTCCACAATAGGGGCAACTGATCCAGTGCAGGAGTTAAATATAACCGTGTCTAGTGTAAGGAGAAGATTTAATGGGAAATGGTTGGCATTCTTGCTTCCTAAAGGCACGGGGGGGCTGCAGGGGGGGGAAGAGAGAGAGAGAGAGAGACGTACACAGACAGACACAAACAGACAGACACACACACGCATCCCACAGAGAGGGAAGAGGCAGAGAGGGAGCGAGGGGAGGGAGAGAGAGAGATATCCCCAAAGCAGCGCTGCGCCTCCGAGCTGGAACCTGCCTGGGCGCAGGCAGCATGTTGGTCCTCAGCCCGTGGGTCTGGGGATCTTACCTGCAGCTCTTCTTCTGCTTTGCTTTCTCTCAGACTGCAAACGTTGGCAATGTCTTCTCAGTTTCAGCAGGTAAAATGCTTTAAGTCTTGTTACTTTTCCTTGCTTGGAGCTCTCTGCACTCTGATTCTTGCACTTTCTGGTGATTGGGAACGCAGGAGAAAAAAAAATATATATAAAAAAAGCAAAAACAACCAACCAACTTCAAACTGCAGATCTCAGTGGAAGGATTTCACATTGCAGACCTGTTCTGCCACTTGCCGGAACATTTTGTTCCTAGGTTGTTTTTCTTTCTGCTTTATAATTTCTGGATTTAAAGCCCTCCCTTCTCTCGGAGAAATAATAGACAAGATCCTCAGCTGCTCAAAAATGCTTTTTTTCCATTGGCTTCTATGGTGCTGTGCTAATTCATGGATCTGGCCCAATTAGTATATTACTTGCATGTCTGCATGTTTCTTTCTATTTTGGATGAGCTTAGGTAGATTACAGCAAGGGAAGGAAAATGAATCTCAATGTATATCTGCTTCTATAAATAAAGCCCTGACCTCAATGAACGCTGCTGGAGTCCAACTGGATGTTAGCAGAATAAACATCATCTGGCTCTGGCTATGACACTAACAAATACTCAGATGTCTTACATAGCAAACAAGAGGCTGCTGCATGGAAAATCCCTGCTAGGCAAAGGCAAAACGAATTAGTTGCCAGCTGAGCCAGGGCACTGGAAATCCCACTTAACAGGCTTTACAGTTTCATCAGCAAGATTTTCCTATAGCCATGTTCTGTGCAGAGGGGAAAGTTGACAAGAGCTCTGACTCCATCTCATATCTGAGGAACTTTTACCAGTTTATGGCAAATTAACTCTCTCTCACCTTCTCTCTGTTATTCTGTATCTGTCAATAGAGATGCTTCTAACTAGAAGCATGCACTCCTTCAGTGTCAAATTTGAGATGGTTCGACTGAAATTTGTAGGTTCAGGTCAGCTGTACCTACAGGTCATCCCCGTGTCTTTCACATGAAGACAATGACCAAAAGGGTGCACATTTTAGGACTGTACATAAAATCAACCTTAGACATGACTCTAAAGACATGTGGCCTTTCCCTCTCTAATGTCTCTGGTGTGACCACAGAGCCAGATGTTGTACATTCAAGGAATTTAAGAGAGAAGGGTGATCAGGAAGGTAGCTTGTATGAGGTGACAAGTTTCTGTACTAAATAACAGTATGTATCATTTCTTCTAAGGGGTTTTTAAAAATCTTTTAAAGTGTGCAGAGCTAGTACGCTGTATTTCATTCCCAATGGTTTGAACAGTCCATTCATTTAAAAATACTCCTAGTCAAATAATAAGATTCTGAGGGCTCCAAGAGTAATTCAGATACCTTTTGGGGAAAAGCCATATAGCATTTAATAACACAGCCTTTCCATTCTCTAGTCATTTCAGATAGCTTTTGAGATAACATCTAGAAAAGTCTAATGTTCAAATAAGTACATGTTTTGAAAGACAATTTAATCCATTCTTTAGAATCTCCTAATGATTTTTTTTTTTCTCCAGAACATTGTAGGATGCTAAAAAGCATTTACATTTCTGTTCAGTTTGGTGCACTTTTTCCATGATGTTGATATTATTTAATGCTAAGGTACAGAAATCTTCAAGATCCTGATATATTCCAAAGTGCTGTGCAAAAACGTGTGAGTTATTAGACCTCAAAAACTGTTTTGAAGAGCTTTACATTTATTTGACGCTGGTAGTTGCCACCCAGACAAAAAAAGAATGTCGAGTTTCCATCACCTGCATGGCCTGGCCTTTCTCCTGTGGCACATGCTTGTGTGTCTAGAGAACCCGTTTAAACTGTCCTCCTGAAAAATAACAGTTAAATTAATAACGTTTCCCTTTAGAATAGGAAAGACTTAGCATCTCTGCTGAAAATGTGGTGGAAGAGGCAAATATGAAGGAAAATGACGGACTCTGTTATTCACAGTAGAATATTTTTCCATAGCACAGGCCCGGGGGCTTCCTTGCAAGAGACCCTGAGGACTCGCTGGGCAGAGATTACAGCTGACCACAGCCCCTTCATCCTCCATCCCCACAGGCCAACAGCTTCTGGGTTTAGACTCGGAGAAGGTGTGAACCTGATCCAGAAATCTGGTTCCCAATGGGGCAATCTGGGCAAATTGCCACTCCACGGACCACTCTGTGGTAAGGCCCTACTCCATGTTCCTCTGGCCAAGCCACTGAAAATCATCTTTGTACCCAGCAAGCTCTTAGGAAGGCTTCTGTCACAAATATATTGTAAATGTTTGCTTGATGATACGTGGAAAAAATAACATCTGGCAGATGATTCAGTTGTAATCCCACAACCGCAGGGCTGGATTAAGAGACATACTTTGGGGACCTGTTACATACCTTTGTGCCATAGTTACTTGCTAATCGGGATGAAAAATGACACAACAAAAAATTTCTTTAGTGCTTTGGTTGCATTAAGAGACATTTCCTAAGAAAAAGCAAGAAGTTATCTTATTTTCTCATAGAAATAACACAGTGGATATAGAAGGTGAATTAATTAAATTTAAATTCTAGGCTATTTTAATGGTTTCTCAAATGTTCTGTGGCTGTCAGCTGAGTCACTTATTTGTATCTGGCACCAGGATGTAATTTCACATTTAAAGAATGGATTTCAGCACTGTACTTGCAAATTCTAAAACTAATCACATTTAACAGTGAGGATGTTCTTAAGTGACAACTTGTCTTTCCTACAGTTGCGAAAATGCATTTGGATATTTTCCAGGTATGTCTGAAAACTTCTGGGCTAAAAGTACTTTTTCTTCTGTCCTCACACATCTTTACACAGCAACATGTCACAAATAAAAAGGTTTACAGGTCACAAAACAGTAACTTGAATGCCAAAATAAACACCTGGTACGGGGGGAAAGTGTTTGTAGACTAATTGGGGAAAGAAGAATCTTTGTTTGTTTTGCTGCTAACTCCACCTTATAGACCCATCAACCTCAAGCAATGCACATCCTTGTTTCTGGAAGTATTTTGAATGACGTGTCAGCTCCAAAGTGTTAAATTTCCTGGTGCTGAAGCATCATTTCTGGAGGAAATGCTTCAGGAATAATATTACAGGAGCTCAAGCATGTGTCTGTGGTTCCACGTGGCAGTGAAGAACCTCATGGTGGGTGGCTCGGTCCTCCTGGAGGCAGCAGGTTTCTTTTCAGAGTAACCTGCCATATCCCACCCTGATGCCGTTGTGTTTCAGGTGTCCTTTGCAACTATTTTTTGGAGCTCTGCTCTACTGAGATTCCTGCACTGTGTACTTGAGGAGGTTGAACTCATGTGATGAAAACTAGGCATGAATTTTTATACTCATTTTTAGTAAGGTTACATGAACCAGTCTGCACCATCTTACAATCAGCCTGAAGGTTTGTTTTGGAAGCCACCTTCCAAATTCAGGTAGTAGAAAGAGTCTCTTCCTCTCCCCCTCGGTCCTCCCTCTCCCCCATTCTACTTATCCAGGCCTGGTTTCTGAGGTTTTGCAGAGAGATAGGAACGTATTCAAATTACTAGCAACAACTGGAGAAGACCAGTATCTTGATGCTTCTTCTGACCCAAAACTCCTGGACTGGAAGAAAAATGACATTGTGATATGGTGTGGTTACTATTTCTTTAAGTAAATGGGTCTTTAAAATAAACAGTTAGATCAAAGAAGCACCTGGTTTTACTTTATCTATAGTTTCTCCCATGGTAGATATGACCTGTGAGAATCCCAAATGGGGTTTCCTGCTCAGGTCAATGCAGATAATACTCAGGGGTGAAATTACCTTGGGATTCATAGACCCTTCTCTGGTGGCATATGGTGCAACACCTGTGCTGAGCAGAGCAGCCATGCTGATGCACAGTCTGTCCGCAACCTTGTGCTTGCACCCAGCTTTGTGTTGGGAAGGTCAAGGGGAAGACCAGTGCAAGCTCCAGCAGCAAAGGACCCCCAGGAGGTCCTGTGAAATTAGCAGTATATCAATGAGTAGAAGCCCACTTGATCCTGCAGATGAGGTACAAGGAAAGGACACCAGAGGCAGTTCAAGAGGTTGTGCCATTTGCTTTGCAGCAGTAAATAAAAGTCAGAAGAGGACAGAGCCCTAGTGAGATGAAGGAATTGTAACAAGGCTCCTTTAGTACAGATCTGGGTCTTGCATACAGGAGGGAAAATGGGCTTCTGACCTGCTTGTGACATTACTGGATGACAAGACACTCCGCTCATCAGAAAAGGTTCAGTGACTATAATGCAAATGAATGGAAAGTGTTCAATTAAATGCTGCTTAAGGTGAATATAATGAACATCCATTCACTCCAGAAAACGGAGGTCAAAGGACCGCGTGGTCCCCTCATGTTCCCCCTTTTTTAATATAAAGGTCAACTCATTTGGCTTCATGTAGTGAGCTGAATCGGGCAGAGGCATCCTGAAATACAGAAGCCAGGCTTGATACCTGGACTCCTGAAGTGCAGGAAGCTGGGACTACACTGGTGGCCAGTTCAGGGTTTTTTTCTAGGACAACATTTGTGTTACTTGTAAGGCAGGTGTCCAACTTCAGGCTGTAGAAGCTCCTTTGGAAATACAACCCAAGCAAAGCCAGTATTTTTCAGGGAGTTGTTTTGTGGTGAACAGGTGCTCCTGCTGTCAGGGACACAAGCCAGTGCAGGAGCTGAAGCAGTGGTTCCTTGGCTTTCCAGAGAAGGAAGTAGCAACAAATCTGAAGGTTTTTCTATAACCTGTGAATCTTTCTGACAGGCAGTAACCAGTCCCAAAGGGAACCTCAGCTGAAAGCAATGCTGCAACAGGTATGGAGATCCCAACTGGTTTGAGAAAGCTCGTCCATGCTGCATGGTTGCTGCGACTGTGCATAGCACTATCTGTTGTCCATAGATATTGGACATGCTGGTGAACACTGGATTTTTATTGTGACCAGAGTGGGAGATGGAGGCTTAAATTCCAGCACAGCAATGCAAGCTGCCTAAAATTCAGGTATTTCTAGTGAAAGTAAGGGAATTCCACTGACAAACAATCCAAAGTGCTGTAAAACAAATTTATTCCCTATGTACTTGTAGGCAGTGTCTGTAGGCCTCTGCTCCTATTACAGACAGTTTATTTGTGGGTTTCTCAATATTATAAAATCCCTGAACAGGGAGGAAACAGCCTGTGATTTTGCATTTTAGTCTTATTGTTTTTTAAAGCTTGTTCATATGGGACACAGAGGCTTCTCATGGATGAGCTGTATTGGATCAGGAGCACCAGTAGCATTATTGAAGCAAGAGAAATGGCTAGTTCTGGTTAAAACTACTGAAAAATATAATTTGTGTTTATACAGAAGGAAGATTTTTGTCAGGATAGGCTGTCTCTCTTGCAGTCTTTAACTCTTGGTGCTAGGATACTGTGGTTGCAAAATCAGGGGGCACATTCAGCTGTAATGCAGCATAGGACTCAGCCAGAAAACCTATTTCATATTGTTAGGTAGAAAATAACTGGGAAAGCCCATCAGTTACAGTGGGCATTCTTTGAGGAAGACCAGAAATCGGAGAGAGAGAGAAAAAAACAAACCAAAACCAAACCAAATCCAACCAACCAAAACCCCACGATAATTAACAGAGCCCAACCTATATGTTCTCTTTCTTCCTTTCTCCTCTCCAAGGAACCACCACTTCAATGGGAAGGAAATTGGGGGTGGGGGGTGCGCTTCCTGTAGTCACATGAATGTAATGGTGAAAGTGCATTTGGGATGAGAAGATCAATATAGGAAGAATGCAGAAAAGGGCTGAGACAGTGGGCGAAGAAGAAAAGAAGCTGTTAACCATTTTTCCTAGGAACAAGAAAGTGTGTGTGTATGTATAAATGCATGTGCCCAGGGAATGCACACAAATAAAAGGAGATGCTTTGTCTAAGGAAGGCAGTGCTCCAATTTCAGTTTTCTTCTACCCAGGGAAAAGTGTCAAGGGATTTTTTTTTTTTAGCTTCGTGAAACTACAAAGGTAACGGCTTTTTACCATACCAAATCAATACAGAGTTATTTTTTGTGAAAGGTAGAAGAATAAAGTCAGCTGGGCTGTGAATCTGTTGCAACAAGGGAGTCATGAAGACTTAGTTTAGTCCATGGTAGCAAAGTTTCAAAGCGGAATTTGATGGCATTTCTCCGGAGTCTTTCTGAGCATACGGCAACACTCACAGTCTCATAGGGATTGTCTGGGACTGTGTGACCATACGGTGGAGCAACATCAAAGTCAAGTACACTTTTGATCCATGCCGACACTAGCAGATTATGATCTTGCAGTTGTAGAAGGATGGCACTGGTTTCTCTCTGCTTTGTTGCTACTGATCTCACAGATAAAGGGTGAGAGGACTGTGTGGCAGTGAATCATATGCAGAAGTCTGAAGAGTTGACACAGCAGCCATCTTGCATTCATCTTCAGGGTTTCAGCCTCTTCTATAAGTTGTAGTAGGTTCTTAGGCTTTAATAGTTAGAGTATTTCTAGTGTTGTACTGGTGTGATGAGCAGTTGGGTTTTGTAATCCAGTTCATAAAATGTCTGAGCTAAGATACTGTGATTTACCAGACTAGAACTCTGTTTCTGGTGTTGTAATTGAATCTCCCATGGCTTTGGGGAATTTGCTTAACTTCTCTGTGCCTCAGTCTCTCATCCAATGAAGGGGGGCACATAGAGTTGTAAACATCATTTAGAAGTATCTAGAGCTCTGGACCTCTGCAAATAGAAGGAAAATTGCACAAAATAGCCCTGTTTGGGCTACTGGGATTTATAAGCCATGGGTTTATTTTATAAACCCATAGTATAACCCACTGAAGTATTCCACACTTCAGATGTTATTTTTCATGTTCTTGTGAAATCGGAGTGCAAAGCCAACCCAAGTAAATGTTCCTTTCTCTTTCTGTACTGATCTCAGAATTTTCCTTCTGCGATCAATCAGAGAGAACAGTATATGATTTTTTGGCAAATGTGTTGCCCTCATACATGCACCCACACACAGATTAAATGTCTGAAGTATTTGCACAGAGGGAGCAAAAGACCTTTCCTTTGTACAGACATCTTGCATGCCCCTTTGCTTTCCTGCATCTTGCCATTTCTGCAGTGTTTTCTAAGGCTGATCTGCAAAGATGCTGCCACTTACCACTCACCAGCTGGGCTGCCAAGTGCTCACCTGGGGCCTCACTGTCTGTGAGCAAGTGGGAGGTACCAGGAGATGCTGGGGAACATGGGCTGAATATTAGATGGGGACGGAGGACAGGGCGTCCTTGCTTCTCTGGCCCAGTGAACACCGAGATTCGCCACCCAGGCAGAGTGCCAGAGTTCGTGCTATTGTCAAGCTTTCTGAATGTCGACTGATTTTAAATACCTTTATTTATTTATTTATTTATTATGATAGCTTTGAGCATGTGCCAGCTGGTCAAGCACACATTGCTGCTGCCACAGCCTGTAGCTCCTTTGAGGATTAGATACAGTGTATTTTCAAATTATTTTTTGGTTTGTTTGTTTGGCTGGTTGGCTGAAAATAAAATTGCAAGTTTTCAGCTGGAGTTTTTCATTTTCTGTCAGTAGGATGGGGAGTTAATTTCTGATCAGCTTTCCTCCATTCCTTAAAGACTCCGAAGACCCATTTCAACCAGGAGGAAACCAGAAAGGGGGAAGAGCTGCAGTCCTGTGTCTTATCATAACTCCCACAGGAGCTTCATGGGTCACCATCTCCTCTGCACAGGCACCATTACCTAAGCTGTAGGGCTTGAGGTATTTATTTGGCATATTTATATTAGCTGGTTTATAGGAAAATATATATTTAGGCCACCAACTATAAGGTCTAAGTTCAAAGGGGTACTAAGAGATGCTGACCATTCGCAACCTGACTGTCCAACCCAGCTTCTGACCTGGGCTATATTCCCAGCTCTGCTTGTAGCACATTTTAGAGTCACAAATCTTTGTAAAACAGGAAAAAAAAATTGTTTATTGTCAGTGCTGACATATGTCTTTGGGGCTATAGAGGAGATAGTGATACCTGTATCTGCTCTGTAAATAAAGGATTTTAACCTCTATGACTCTCAAATGGCACCTTTGACAAACTCTTAAACTTTCCTAACTTAAAAGAAAAAAGGACCTTAGTCACCTTGCAATAGATGTACAGAATAGTACCAGGTGGCGACTGCCTGTGGCATGCTGCTCTTCTTGCAAGGACAGCAAGAGGAGCCTGAATGAACAACAACAAAGCAGATCCAAGTATCAGTTTCAGCTGGACAAGCCCATATTCATTAACTAACTAGCCTGCCCAGCTCGTTTATTATTAATTCTGAGTGCCATCCAAGTGGGAGAAGCACCTGTGATGGAGTGTCAGCCATCAGAGGTGTCTGTCTAACAGAGTCCTGTCCATCACTAGCTGGGTAGGCCACCAGTGCTGCTGTCAGGGTGACAAGCCTTTGGATGGCAGCTCAGCTTCCCGTCAGGGCTTGCTGGATGAATGTGGTCACAAATAGGAAGGGAAACACACATAAAGTATCTTTTTCCCTTCTTGTCTTTTCCTCCTAACAGTTGGCCTACAGATTTGTAATTTTAGGATAAAAGTCACTTTCATGGTTTACTTATGATTTTTTTTTTTTTTTAAATGAAATCCTGTAAATCTAAGCTGAACTCAGAATAGCACTTCCATTGCTGCTGAGGAGGAGTTCGTAGGGTTGAAGGTCACCTCTAGGAGCAGCTCTAGGAGGGCTAAGAGACCCATGAGCTTCACCCTGAGGGACTCAGCCTGGGTGAAGACCTCTCTCTGCCCCTGTATTGGACCATCTTGGATCAGGGTTGCCAACTTCTAGCTACAGTCAGAAGCAAGCAGTTAAGCAGCAACTTATCTAAAATATGTTGTTTTCCAAAGCAATCGCTGTCAGTGTAACCATAGATTTATACAGTCACTGTCTTGAATTAGATTACTATATAGACTGGACCATAAAAATAATTCAAGTTTGAAAATGATAAAGACTTTCTATTTTAAAGCTGACTGTTAAAATTTTTATGTTCGCTGAAAATAGTTGCCACTTAGATAGGTCCTATAAGCAGATTTTTGGTTTTGTCTTCCTTCTCTCGTTGAATACATTCTTCAGTTTTGAAGCTGTTGAAAGAGCAGTTTCTATACGAGATATGTAAATGCACGCTCTGTGTAGTCAGGGTCTTCACATTTCACAGAAAACTACGACAGTCCTAATCTTGGCCTGAGATTTTTTCCACTGATGGGGACTGGAGTATTCCAAAGCTGTGTTTAGCAAACAAAGGTAACCCGAAGCCCCAAAATATCCATTGCATTTGCGGAGAGCCTGTAATCCTGTCAAGGTAACCTTTTTGTGATATACAAAACAAGCCAATACTGTAATAGTTGTGCATCTTGGATCCAAAGTTCCAAAATCCATGTTGATGAGATGGATTTTATTGGAAGATCAAATTATCGCAATTGTACCTGTATTCACTCTGTGAGTCACTTATTTTTTTGTTCCCTCTTCCATTGTATCTACCTGCCGTACCAGCTTTTTCTTAAATATTTGCTTTATAAGTACACCTTCCAGAACACAGCCATGATTAATGATGAAACTCCTGGAATATTACCTGCCTACATCATTATACAATTGATATCTATTCTATATAATAGTAATAATAATTAGATACTTTTTTCCTTGTTTTCGCATTGACATCAGTATATACTGTCACTGTTTATACCAGCAAACCTAGATTGAATTTCAACCTAACCTGTGGTACCATAGTATTAGAATAAGACTATAAAGGCTGAAATCAATGGCTATTTTGCTATCAACTTGGTTAGCTGTAGTGTTTTTCACAATCAGACCTGTTCCACAGAATTTCAGACTTCACTGCCAAAAAAGGAAAATCCCAATATTTTGTAACCCAGGACTTGACTTTACTCATGAGGACATGATAAGTATCCTGTTAAAACTATAGATGTACACCTACGTTTAAGCTTATCTTCGCAAAATATTTAAAGAACACTTTAACAGATATTTTTTTTTCATTTGGAAGTAGCAGTACAACTGCAGTGCCTGGTAGCAATCTCTTAGCAACTAAGCTGCATTGGGCCAGCTTTGATATTCTTATTCTGCTGAATGATAATAATCCTGTTGAAAATTAGCTAAATCATGGAATAAGGTAGCACCAAGAAACAGTGATAAATGTGGCTGAAAAAAAAATAAAAATCACATTTTATAATCTGTTAAATTAAAAGCTGTCATTTGCTTTAAATGATACAATTTAGTCCCACTGCAATATGTTCAAATACAATCCTGAAATGAGACTAACCAAAGAAATGTGTGTGGTTAAAATTGAAGACCTTAGTTACAGCTACATCAGAGTGACTAAATTCAGGATAAGCCGATATAGAACTTTACAAATCTTTGAATTTTATGGCTTGTGCAAACTGGAGGCAGGTGAACTCAAACCTTTGCTACTTTTTAAAGAGCACTGGCATTTTCAATATGTATTGAAATGGAACAATACATCTCTAGTTTTTATTATAAGTCTTCTGCCTTTCTCTTAAATTGAAGGTTTTGGTTGAGTTTCAAACTTGTGAGGAAAAGCTGAGATGGAGTCTTCATTATGGATCCTTTCAGATTTTAGTTGGTTCATCTCTCAAAGGTATCATTGCAAACAGCATCTTGATAGAGAAAAAATCTGGACAACATAAACAACCCCCAAATGCTGCTGAATCGCTCTCCTCTGGGAAGCTGGTTTTTGTGTATCAGGACTGAAGGCAATGATGTCCCCATTAACATGGGATGGTGGAACTGATTTAATAAATTTTTCTGAGACATTTGGAAAACTAGAATTATCTGTATCCCTTTGAAAATCTGCCTTACCTTGAGATGTGACTCATACCCAGCCTGTGATTAATTTGCACACAAATCTAGCAATTTTGTCAGGTTTGTCTGCCTAGAAACTTAATTTGGAGATTTTATATTAATACCGGATCCTTCACCATGGGCTTTTCTTCCTACTGTATTTGGCTCCCTGCCACCCTTCAATTCACAGACACACATTCTAGCTGTCACTGGCCAGAGGAATCAACTAACAAACACAAATAAATATTTGCTGTCCTTGGTCAAACCTTTGCAGAAGGCCCCTACCCTGATTAGAGAGGTATTACCCAAGGAGTAAATAGATTCAGGAAAAATGACAGTATAAATACATCATCTTCACATCCTTTATCTGTGAATCTTCAGTCACAGACGCTTATTTTGTTGATGTAGTTTGCCACTTAGAAAAGGGTAAGTAAGTCTGCAGACACAGCTGAGGTCCTGCCTTACCCATCAGTCAGTGGCAAAGCTATCAGCTAAATCTGGGTTGCAGACTTCTTATTCCTAGTGATGATGTACTAACCAGAAATAAGGCAACCAGGGGAAGTATAAGCAGATATGCTGTGGAGCAAGTTCCCACTCTGTTATCACAGAAATGCCTGAAGCAATTTGGTCCACAGGGAAGGCTGGTGGGCAACAGCAGAGAGTGCTTGATGGTGGAGAGAAATATTTCCATCTATTTTCTAATGTTTTATATCTGTAATTTTCCAAACTCAGCCTGTGTCATAGCCATATCAGGAGCTTAAAACTCTGTGTAGCCTTCAGCAGAAGAAGGATCTTACAGACTTTAGGGATCACCTGGTTTCTTAAATCCCTGCTTGGATTACAGTATTAGAATCAATGCACATAGGATGCAGGAAAATACTGTGGAACGAAAATGCCTCTTACTCTGTAAGAAATGTTTGTGGTGTTCAAGACAATGGATGACTGTTTGTATTAAACAGATCTCCCTTGTTTGGAACAGAAGAAACAGCTCAACCGCAGGGCGTGTTGCCTCCTTGGTCCTCCTCCACCACCCATGTTTCCACCACCGTCCTTCAGGCACAGCTGGAGCACTGTAAGTGTGGCCCAGGAGCCTTTCTTTTCTTTTTACATGACTTTTTATGTATAAAAAACACTGAGGCATTCTCTCAAGCGCTGCTTCAAGATGTCACTCAGCAAACATGTTGACATGTCTCTCTTAGGACAATCGTTCAACACCCTAGACAGGGGCTTGAAGTAAATCTCAAATAGATCAAGGAATGAAACAAGACTGTGTTTGTTCAGGCAGTTAATTCAATTAGCTTAAAATATTTTCCTTACTCTGTTTTGGGAACTTTTTTAGATTAAGGCAATCCTCAACAAAATGAAATGTCAATGCAATAAACCAAGTAAGGACAGAAAGGCAATTTTCCATCCTGCACAATGATTTCCAGGTGTACATTATGTATGTGGCCTATTTTGCATTACACTTACCTTACCCAGTAGGTGGGATGAAGGTCCTGAAATCATCCTATGGAATCGATTCCCACCATTTCATTTTATGAAAAGACTTGTTTGAGTTGCTGGTATGGAGTTTTCAATCACCCATCTATGCGCATACCTGCTCTGTACGATATGTATCTGGATGCATATGTTAACATATGCAACATACAGGATACAATGAGTATATGATATAGCAGTTTGTCCAATTACACTTATTGGCAGGGTTTGTTAACTCCAATATGTTTTCCATTCCAACATTAAGAACTTTTCTACCTACTCAGTAATTTCTCTTTCTTTCTACTATTCATTTACCATCTACAAATACTGCAATTATTGCTAGTGTTATGTAAATAATGATTAGTAAGGTGTCTGACAAGAACTAACCCAAGAAAAAAATACAGTGTAAAATCTTCCGTTTTCTTCCAAGTGATCAGGATTGTGCTATTACCCCAACCCAAAATCTAGTTGCCTCCCTATTCTTCATCCACTCCCCTCCCTGTACTTTGATTTCCACAGAAAGTCTACCCAGAAACAAGACCTCCTTAGGAATGTGGTGTACTCCTTCAGTGAGGATGAGGTTGGGACCAGGGTCCTTGGGATTCCCCAAGCAGCCCAAAGAGTAATCTGCGCAAAAAAATCACCCTCCACATGATCGCCCCATAAAAACATGAAATAAAACTAAGTAGTTACCAGGAGGATGTGAGCCATATGAATTCACTACAAGCAGTTTGTGCTTTGGAGTCTCTAGTTGGAGCTTTTCTGGAAAATGGCTTTTCACATGGAAGCTGAAGATCAGTTGTGTTAACCCAGTGTTTCTGGCACAGTGTTCATCTGCATTTCCAGGGGAGATCGCTCTTGTCACGGAACATAAATAAGGCAGTTCACTCATGCAAGCCTAATTTTGAAGTCAAAAGATTAGACATTCATTGATCTTTAAAGGCATCAGCTCTGGTCTGTGGTAGATGAATGCCTATGGCTTAGTATCTTCTGGAGCGAAGTTCACACTGCCTATACCCCCACCAAACAGAGTGTCTATTATTAGAGCAAAGAAACTATTTTTGGAGAGGAGCTACTACTAGCAAAGTGGGATGGAGAGAGAGCAGGGTCAGGCCTAAGAATAGGCCAGGGTCCCATGCTAGCTTGTTGGGGTGTGTGACAGCCTGTCTGCGACGTACTGCTGGGAGAAGAGGACGAGGAAACATGGGGCAGGACACTATGCTGAGGTGTTAATGTCCAAGCATCCGTGAAGATAACCTTGTGACAAGCCCTCGGCTTCCCCCTAAGGGAGCAAATAAACTCTCTGGAGGCGGTAGCATTTGGTGGCTGTTTATTTATGTGTTTCTCCCACAGGCTGCGTATGGCTGCATGTTCACTCATATGTTTTATGTCACGTAGAAGCTGCTTGCCCTTGATACGGAAGAGTTGTGTCGGGAGCTCCAGATAATACAGCCTTCTTCTCTGCCTGAATCATTTTGCCCCAAAGGGCCTCCTGGCCCCCAGGTGAGTGATGCATTTGTGATTAAATCACATCGTTCTCTCACTTGCTCCAAGGTCCTTACAAAGCTGTAAAACATCTTTTGCAAATGCTTTTTATCACTTAATAAGCATATCAAGCTCTGGCTTAATTTCATTTTGATATGACTATGCATAAATCATGTAGGCTTTTTACCCTGTGTTCTCATCCCTGCCTTGCACAGTCCAGTAGGTTTCAAGTTCACCTTCTATTTTCATGGAGTTTTACAGTGGGTAGCATCCAGTAAAAATCCCATAGGTACCACCAGTTCCTTCAGAGGCTCTTTATTAGTTTTTTATTTTCTTTAGATTGTGTTGTTCTTTATGTGAGGGAAAGAGCCTGTAGAGTGGATGCGCAAGAGGCACAAAGAACTTGAGTGTTAGTGGACTACATCCCTGAGAAGGCAAACACAGTACAGATCAGAGACAAGGAGGAGCTTCAGAAGGGCAATGGGATGGGATTCAGGAGACGTGGGATCTCCTAGCTTGACCTGCAACATCTGCCTCTGACTTGCTGGGTAGTTGTGAGTTAATCCCTTTGAGCTGTCCTTTCATTTTCTACAATTTGTACATTCAGAAATCTTCTGAGGGAGGTCAGAGCTCTCCTGAAGAAACAGTCCAACTCTAGGGGCAAGGTTTTTGCAAACACCTCTGTCATGTGGAGAAGATCACCCTTCTGTCTTTCCATTCCAGTTTGTTCTCTTGAAAGAAAAATGAAATTTTTTCATGGAGAGGTACTTCCAGTTTCTCCTGCAGCATAGACAGTCCTTCTGTATGTGCCATGCATGGTGCTTTGGGACAGTGATCTTTCTCCAGGCCTCTGGGTGCTGGTTTTATTACAATAGAGCTAAGAGGAGACATAGCACAGGATCTTTGCTGTGACCGAGGCTTTGGCAGCCTGAGAAGTTAACAAGCACCCAAGCATTGTTTTAAAAGTATGGACAGTACATCACAGTAAAAGTACAACTATGTGGCAAAGAGCTTGGCTTTAGTTATCTAGAAGCCAATACTTCAAAAGGTATTTGGAAATAGTCTGGAAGCTGCAGTGTGAAAGCCCCAAAGTCCAGTCTTATGAACCTTGACTTTATTGTTCTGCCATTTTGACTTTGCTGAGATGCAGGATGAGGCAGATTCCTTTAGCAAGTGAACGATGAGGGGTGGAGAAAAGCGATGGGAAGTGTTTGTTCTGTCCTGTACTGAGAAAGGTCTTCTCTGCGCTATGAAACGGCCCTGCAGTGTGGCTGGCCACAATCCAGAGTTGCCGTACATGTTGTGTTTGTCTGCATTTGTTGTTATTTCAGTCTTTGCTAGACTATTTTTTTTAAATCCTCTTAAAACTCTCTCTGACTTAAATTGGAAGAACAGTAAAATATTAAATCAATTGTTCTACAATATCCATTGCTATAAATAATACTAATCTTGCAACCAAATAATCTACAATCCCTCCAAGAACATTTTTAAATAGTAGAGTAGGCTGGCAGATATTATCACAATGACAGACAGTAGGGTGCGTATAACATGGCTTTGGAATTTTTAATTATAAATTACAGGACTATATCTTGTAACGGGACAATGTTAGAGCCAGCAGTCCTCTGGGAAGCACTTTTATGACAGTGTTCATCTGAAAAGAAATGCTACCATTACAAAGAAAAAAAAAAGAAAAGAAAAAAATCTAAGAAGTACTACTGAATTCTTCTCTGCTGTAGCTTGCATGGCTTTTAAAGGAGTTGCAGAAGCTCATATTGTTGACTCAGAGCTGAATTTTAATAGTTTTTAATAAGAAGGAAAATTAGATTTGTAATGACTTAACTCAGAGTACAATTCCTCCCATGGGTAACCTAAGGTAAAATGAAGGAAATAAGATAAAATTTGGCTCTGACTCTATTAGAGTACATTTCAATTCACACTATTGAAAACATAAAATAACTCAACTGATGAAAATAGTTGGAGTAATTTGCATTTGAAGGTACACTTTAGTCCTATTCTTGTACAATTTGCATCATGTTTTGGACAGTATAAGACAGCCAGGATCCAAACCTGGAGTGGGTGACTGGTGT
This sequence comes from Columba livia, assembly GCF_036013475.1. NCBI lineage: Eukaryota > Metazoa > Chordata > Aves > Columbiformes > Columbidae > Columba > Columba livia. Next base: position 37,761,512 of record NC_088603.1, on the reverse strand, counting down.
GGTGAATCTAATGCTCCTCTGATGCAGGCTTATGGGATTTTTTTTTTGCCTTAGTCATTCAAAAATTAAAGGTGGCCTGTGAACTGAAACATTCTAGAAACAAAAATGTGTTTCTTATTTTTTTTCTGAGATGGGGTTCAAGGTCTCCCCGGATTAAGAAGTCTCCTGAAAGGAGAATCAGCCTCACTGTAGAGAGAGAAATATCTTCAGGATTCAGAAGTGGTGGCAGTCCCCCATGTCCATACCACACTGCAGAGCCCATCTCACAGGTTTTATGCCCCTTCCCTTGCCACCACTTCGGCTGACCTCCTTTGCCAGCTGACACAGTGTCTCCATGCCCTCATTGGCACTAATTCTTCAGAACTCAAACAACTTCTCATCTTTACTTTGCCCCAGACCAACTTTCTCATTAGTTTTCTTAATCCAGAAGATGCCTCTGCACTTTGTATGTCAGTTCAACTCTGCAGCCTGTGGCACGGACCTGGCTGTCACATTTAGAGGTCACATTCAAACACCATATTCAACACTCCAACATTATGGGTTCACACTCTTTCCAGGAGACACTGTCAGCGCCAAGGGTTGAGGGAAGACAACCACCAGTGCCTCCTTACTAATGCAGTTTAATAATAACATCCGCTTTTCTCCCTAGGGCCCACAAGGAATTCCTGGTATAATGGGACCAAAAGGGGAGAAAGTAAGTGTCTGTTGTTATGGGGTTTGGTATGTTCTTGAGGGACAAAGAAAGGAGAGTGGGGTGATATTCACTTTTTTTGTTGTCTGTTTAGTGAATGGTGGGCCTCATGGATGTGGGAATCTGCTTTAATTTGCATGTAAAGCTGTCTATTGGATTCAAGCTATAATATAAATCTCCATCTTTCAGTGTTCATTTTCAGTCTTGAAATATGTTTTATGTTTTTTCAAGATAGTCACATCTGTCTAGAGTATGCATTAACAATTCAGCTCAGGTGCACGTCAGCAATCTTACTGATCCAAAAGCCTTTGTACACCCTGTCCCTCTGGGAGGCCATGAGAGGCAGAGATCCCCCAGGCAGCGTTAATTGTATGTATCAGCTCAGACATTAAAACTGGACTACATGTTAAGTTATGGCTTCAGATCTGCAAAGCATTTGCTCCATGGTGATGTTTTAAAAGCCTTATTTCTAAAGCTGGGCACATAATTATATGCTTTGCTATACAAGGAGATGACTGTAGATTTAAGGCTGAGAACACAGGAAAGACCAAGGAGCTTTATTAAAGTGATTGCTCTCATTTTACCTCTGGAAGCAAATCCTTTAACACAAAGATATTCCCAATATTTATTCATTTATTTGTTTTAATATAAATGCATTGACTAATGAACTGCTCTGATTCATATGGTGCCTATGAGACTAACATATTCCTTTCTCTGGCAGGGGGAGATTGGCAGGCCAGGAAGAAAGGTATGAACAAAGGTGCTGTCTCAGAAACCTCTAATACTTGACATATAGCTGCTGTCAGAGAGGGGTGCAGATAATAGTTAAGTAAAAATTAATTAATCATAGAATTGTAGAATCATGTTGGTTGAAAGAGACCCTCAGGATCATTGAGTCTAACCGTTAATGCAACTATGGCTCTAAACCATGTCCCTAAGAAACCTCATCTATGACTCTTTTAAACCCCTCCAGGGATGGTGACTCCACCACTTCCCTGGACAGCCTGTTCCAATGCCTGATAACCCTTTCCTTGAATAAATTTTTCCTAATATCCAATCTAAACCTCCCCGGCACAACTCGAGGCCACTTCCTCTTGTCCTATCACTTGTTATTTGGGAGAAGAGACCAACACCATCCATGCTACAATCTCCTTTCAGGTGGTTATAGACAGCGATAATGTCTCCCCTCAGCCTCCTTTTCTCCAGGCTGAACAGCCCCAGTTCCCTCAGCTGCTCCTCATCAGACTTGTGCTCCAGACCCCTCACCAGCTTTGTTGCCCTTCTCTGCACTGTCTCCAGCACCTCAGTGTTTTTCTCATAGTGAGGGGCCCAAAACTGAACACAGAATTCCAGGTGCAACCTCACCAGTGCCGAGTACAGGGCAACGATCACTTCCCTAGTCCTGCTGGCCACACTGATCTTGATGCACGCCAGGATGCTTTTGGCCTTCTTGGCCACCTGGGCACACTGCTGGCTCCTGTTCACCCAGCTAATGTTGAAGTTTAACCTGTTTGTGCTGCTTTCCTGGCACCCAGGATAGGTGGCAGGGACCTCTGGGTGCAGGGCTGGAGAGCTGGGCCCTGTGGCTTGGGGAGATGTTCCAGCTGGTTTGAGTTTGACAAACTCCCTCTGTAAGAGCATGTGGCTCTGGCCTGACTATTAAAACAGAGTGGAAAATAACCTGAACTACGTCTCTGTGTATTGAAAAAAAAATAAAAAATACAGCAAAATAAAACTTTTTACTCCTCCAAAGCCTAAACAAGGCTCAGCCAAATACCTCTCATGGAGGAATAACCATTAATGATTACACTTACAGAGTTTTGGCACCAATGCAATATGCTGACTACAATCCTATGCTTAGTGACATATGAGCCATGATACATTGTCAAAAATATGTGCCCCTACATGTGATGAAACAGAATATGTTATCTCAGTTGCTAAGTACCTCCATTTAATGTAATTAACTTGAAAAGAAGACAGAAATGCAAGATCGGATCAGAGATATGCAGGAGGTAGTCACTAACCAAGAAAAGAAGTTCCCTTCTAATAATATACCAAGGACTTTAACACTCTTCTAACAATACAAAAAGGATTTTGACACCAGCTACAAATCTGTAATTCAACTAAACACAAAACACGTAAACAAAAGTCTTTTTTCTTTAATTTACATTGCAAATGCCTTACAGTAAACAAAAATAATACCTAAATTCAAGTGTTCAAAACAGCAATGTCTTAGAGAGAGTCACCCACCAACCAACAAGAGAGTGTCAGCCTTAAACACAGTACCTCGGAACTTACTCTTCTGACAAAAACTAGTAGGTCCAAAAGAGAGGTTGCTCAAACTGGAAATAAAACAGTATAATTCTTGCTAAAATCTATCTGGCTTGTGGGACGTCACTCTTAACCTCAAATGTCATGATGACGTTTCTAAGATCATATTGTCAAGTGGCATAAAGTGATGGAATAGCACTAATCTGCAGCATTTTAGAAAATACTTAAAGACTGATTTACAGGCAGTAATTAAAACAGATAAATAACTGTATGTATGTAGCTTTTGCTAGTCATATAACAGCTAATAAAGAGCAATTGTAGCTAGTAATATGAGAATGTTCAGGATAAGAATATCTTAGTTAAAGATGTCATTTTGCTCTTAATGCAAGTTGGATTTACACTGATATAATTACATGCAGGTCTTTTTTGATTTACATTGTCTTAATAAATGAAAAGAGGATTTAAGCTATTGATACTGGGGTTTTAGGATGATTATTATGACTGCATGTAGACTGACTCTGTAGCTGATCTACTTATTTGAATCAGTATAACCTGGTATTTCTGTGAGCTCACACTTCCTCCAGTAGGGTCAACACAAACTGTATTATGAATACCATATTGTATTTTTTGTATTAAAAGCAAGATAAAGAAGCATATGCAAGTCTTTTCCCAAAAAGCCTATGTTCCTCCATAACTCCTGTCTGCAGTGGAGGCCTGTGTATAGGAATGATGTTAAATGAATTGTTGTAATCAATGTTTTCCGTTCAAGGGTAGACCAGGTCCCCCGGGTGTCCCTGGGATGCCAGGACCAGTTGGATGGCCTGGACCTGTGGGACCGAAGGTAAGACTAAAATTCACATTGGATTACCTGTTCAGCATCATGATCTGAACACAATAGTTGTCTGAAGAAGTCTTTAAACTACAATCTGCAGGAGGCTGGGAAGTTGCGAGAGTGCAAGGCCAACTTTGTGCTTGTACTATATGTCACACTACTCTGCAAAGACTTGCCCAGTCTAGGGTTAAGTTACTCCACTTTCAGCCTAGACCCTGCAGCACTTCTTATGTTAATTAAAATATGTGAAAGTGAAATTCAGTCTAATGAAGACTCATTGATAACTCCTGGTGTCTCACGATCACACAAATCAGTGTTTCAAAACTGACCATAATCTTTATGTCTGCGCTTTATGACAATCTCTTTGCCTGAATTTGTACTTCTTGGCAGCCTATCTGTGTGTCCATGCAATCACAGGGAAAATATCAGGCTGGAATCAGGAGAAAGAGATTATAAACCATGTGGTTTGCTGATCTGATCTTTGAAGCTCATTCCCATACAAAAAAAAAAAATTAATTCCTGTGATTTTTAATAACCAACAGTAGAAGAAATGGCAGGACACACTTTGCTACAGCAGAGTGGTTGCTCTATCTGCATTTATCATAAAAATGCTGCAAAACAGCCCTTTACTGAGCATTAATTTGTGCAAAAGGTATATAGGTCTTCACAGGAGCCACAGCATATGAAGTTTCTACTGGTACTTCTGAGGTAACTAGCTTTTCTCCAATCCAGTGTCTATCAGGCAAAAGGACTGTGTTTAAAACAATGTTTAGTTCAAAGCTGCATTTTCCAGTAAATCTTTGACTCTTCATTTGCTCCATGAGGGTTAGTGTCCCCACTTCAGAGGACATGATGCAGTAGCTCTTGCTACTGCATGAATAATAGTAGGTGACTTCTGAATTCAAACTACACCTGGGAAGCAGATCCTCAAGTTCTTCACAGCTATGTTACCTGGGTGTCCTCCCATTGCATTGTAGGAGCAGTGAGGGCAGAAGGAAGGTCCAGCTATCTCATTCCCTCACAGCCTGAATAGCAAGAGCAAAGCAGACAGAAAACTCATTCACTTGGCCTTTTCCTTATATTAACGCTAGCTGTATTTATGAAGTCTTCCTAATTTTTATTATATCTCCTCTTTGTCTGTTATGTTTTTTCACCACACTCCTAGAAGTATCCTTCACATTGGGTAACAGGGCTGCAAGTTTTACTTGCTATTTAATTCACATTCTTCTGCTTTTATTTTCTCCTCTGATACCTGTCTCCTCTGTTCTTTAGATGGGTTCCTAATTTCATTTCTTCTGGTCTTTATAAATTTTTGTTTCCTGCCTGTCAATGAAGGCTCCAGTTGAATAGAGGCCAGCACATCCTTGTGCTCAATTCCACTGGTTGTATCTCTCTTTCCTCCATTTTCTCCTGATCTCTGATTTTCCCAAATTCCTGATATTCGTCTTCACTATAGTCATTCACTGCATCATCTTCTTGCTGTAAATATCCAGTAAGATATTGGATGGTTTTCTTATTCCCATCTCTGTGCCTTCTATTTCTTCAGCTGGGTCTCATTACCTGTCCTCTCAGACACAGTCTTGGTTCAATCCTTATTTCTCCTGCTTTGTTTCTTCAACTCTTTTCTGAACTTCTGCTGGAGCAGCAGCCAATGCGAAAATCCTCTCCACTACTAGGACAGTGGAAGCCAAAGGAGAATGAGAGCCAACTGTATTCTGCTGGTAGGACTGCTGCATACCTGCGGGGACTACTCCATATTTCACCCCAGCCAGAGAAGTTGTTGTAAAGCCTTTTCGTGATTTACTGGCTCCAAACCACTCTAAAGCACATGATGTCTCAGAACTATGACAAAAGTAGTCATTGTGCCTCCCCAAACCATAAAGGCTTGCAGCAAAATTCCTTTCTTTTCTGCAACTCGGTGGAAGTGATGCTGGGTAGAGACAATACACTGTCATGCAGTAGAAAGGATGCACTTCTGCTGCTAATTTGCTTGCATGTCATTTAACAGCACCTGTCAAAACCAAAGCACAAGTCACACACCCAAGAAAATGCAAATAGAATAATAGGATAACATATGAGGACTCAGACAGAATATAATTGCAAGATAGACCTCTGACTACAATGTTACACTCAGCTCAGGCTTGTCACAAGTACATTCAAACGCAACCTCTTCAGAGAGCCACAAACAATAACTCTCTTTATTGACCTCTTTAGGGTGAAAAGGGAGAGTTGGGTGTGATGGGATTGCCAGGTACAAGAGGACCAATGGGCTCCAAGGTTTGTTAACCAAACGTTGCATTTTCAGACATTGGTTTCTAACGCTCTGCTGACAGCTGCTTCCCTCATGAATTTGCTGGAAAGCATTTATCAACATCTGCCTTTTCTAATACAGCTAAAAAGATACGCTCTCCTTCAAGCAAGGTTATGTTGGCTGGTTGGGCTTGGCTGTGTTTTTGTCATTTCATAAAAATGCTTTTGTGTAAATTACTGTAATGCAAAATTTATTTTAAAAGTAAAACATATATAATTGTATCGCACTAGAAAACTGGAGTTCTTAAGTGTATCTGCAGCATTTACTTGTGTCTGCAATGTTTTCCACACACCTCATAAGACTGTGGAGATCATTTTGGTCTTCTACTAAAACTATGCATATGTATTGACAATTGGATAGTAAATGCAATTTGGTCTGGCTATTCTAGTATCTGTACGTCACTATCTATAGTATAGCCTTTGCCTTTACAAATTTAGGCCACAACATCTTAAAGATACTTTAAAAAAAAAAAAAGTGTAATTAGTGTACTGGAAAGAAGAATTGAACACTATTGTTTACTATATGTTTCTTAAAGAGAAACTCAGTCCTATAGTAATTTTCACATTAGAAGATTACTTAAGTATAATTTAAGGATGTTCCTCAGGGAAAAAAAACAATCAATCAAACAAACAGAAGAGAAAGATTAGTGGCAAAAATGTTTTAGATTATTATTGGTGGCAACTAAGGTTTCATTCACTTTCTGTTACATTTTATCTCCCTTGTCTCAATTTCAAAAGCAACATCAAACCTGCTGGCTTTACCTGGCTTTTTCACATTGGCTTTTGGGCTGACTTGTCTTGCCTTTAATTCATATTTCAGAGCTCTGTTTCAGTGCAATATTAGAAGTTATAATTATTGATTTGCATTTACAAGTTCATGCAATTAATTATTTGTGCTTTGTTCTTTTGAAAGTCCTGCTTCTTGGATAATCTTGAAAGCGAGAGACATTAAAATATCTGTCATTCCCTTTAGGGTTTTCCTGGAACGAGAGGAGAAAAGGTCAGTGTGACAATAGAATAACGTATAGTTTAACAATGGGAAGCAGTTATGCAAAAAAAAAAGAAACAGTAAAAATGAGATTTAATTTTGATGAAGTCGAAAGGTCCCATTGAGGAATGAAAGCAAGCATTGAGAAGAAGCACAGTCCTGTGGCTTGGGCTGGGATGCTGAAGAAATTAATTTTACACTCTGTCTTCTTGTGAACAATTTACTACATTGCACCTCACTACCATTTCCCCATCTGTAGAATGGGTATAATAACCCATGTTAATTAGACACAGAGACAGTTTTTACTATAAGACCATACAGTGGGACCAGAATTGTATGAAGCCAACTGGAGGAAAGAAATCAAGTCTGGAAGTATTATATCCAGGAAAGCATGTGCTTAAAGCAATTATCTAGGGAGAATGAAACCCTTTTCCTACAAGCCTTGCTCTTAATTCTGTTATAATATCACTGAAAGTAATAAGGAAAAGTTTTAAGGTATCTACCATATGCCTTACTCTGGGGATAATGTTGTATTCTGTGTGACTCCAAATAACACCTTTTATAAGAGAAATATTTTTTGCTTCCTTGTCAAAGGGTAGTAATTCAGCTGTTGTCACCCTGTTATCTCTCTACAGGGATCCAGAGGTGAGAGGGGTGACAAAGGAGTCAAAGGAGACCAGGTAATTTTCTTTTCCAAATGGCTGTGACCTTTAGCTGAATGTACAGGAGGACTAATGTAATTCTGATAGCAAAAAAACAGGAGCAGTACGGAGGGAGGGAACCTGGAGGCATCTTCCTGGGAGGGCAAGAGTGGTGGGGCAGGCAGTGGTCCTACCCAGCGGGAGGGCAGTGGGGCAGCCTCAGTGTCCATGTGCCCCACAGCCCCAGTGCATAGTGGAGTGAGGAGGCAGAAGGGGATTTCCCCAGAAGTAACCTCAGTCTCTTCCAGCCTGTGCAGTCCAGAACCGTGACAGCTTGCCAAAATGTTTTTGATTGGTGATGTGATAATGCTGTGAGAAAAAAAAAAAAAAAAAAAAAAAAAAGTTAAATCATTACATTCTTGACCTGGAGGTTCTTTTAATTAAGAAAGGAAGAATAAACTGCTTTAAACTGCTTTTGATATAAATGCAGAAATGCCATTCCCAAATGCAGGCATTGGGAGTTGTCCAGGTAGCAGGGTTGCCTGTAGACAAAGCACAACTGGGATGTTTTTGCTGGAGGAGAAGCAGCAGCCAGAAGAGGATCAGACAGAGGAGTAGTGATATCTTACAAGGGACTTTACAAGAAAATTTTGCTTGTAATACTCCACCTACTACATCACCCACAGTGCTGAATCACAGTGCAGGTTTTTTAACCAACATCAGTACAAGGCTCTTGATTTTCTTCCTTCCAGGGAAGGTGCTGCTTTGCCAAAGATCACTCCATAATTTTTGATGCTTTTTCTCCTTTTACTTTGTAGGGAGAAATAGGCTTCCCTGGAATGCTGGGACAAAAAGTAAGTAGGCATGATGTATTGGGGAGTTGTGTTAAGTAGTGGCATAGGGTCAATGAATGACTGCCGGGACACCCTGGAAAGTTTAAAGCATTGAAGGTTTTGCTTGACTCAATGACCAACGCTTTTGGACTTGATCAAATTCTTCATGTTTTTTATCTTAGGAGAAAATTCTGAGAGGTAGTTGTTTATTCTAGTTTCTCTTTTTTTTTCCCAGAACATTGTTTTAGTCATAATCTTCCTCCCATTTAACATGTTAAAATTCTTGATTATAGATTAATAACTGGCCTAATTGTCTCAGTATTATTCACTTGAAGACCATAAATATTTCCTTCTTGATACTCTGAATCAAAATAGCACTACTATAAATAGCAGTGGTAATCCTGGACCTTTTTGATATCATCATTGTTCTGTACTTAAAAAACAATCACAATTCACATGTTGTTTTATGGATAGAAATCCTACATGAAGATAATTTTGTCTCTGAAATTAGGATAAGGAAATAATAGTTGCTTCTAAGGAGGCTAGAAGATGAGTGAATACATGTTCCTTTCCCTGAGTGATTCTATTACACATGTACCTTAAACGCGAAGCAAGATATTGACAAAAAGGTCAGAGAGTTTTGCTAGACTTGACCTCCCCATGTCTCCGAGCCAGTTTCTGCTTTGCTTCTTCTTTAGGACAGGACTTTTCAGGGAAATATGGGTAAATTGTAAGAGATGTTTTTCACTTCATGGTTGTTTTAAAATATTTCATCATAATGTTGATGTTCTGAGGAACAAATGGTGGTATCATTATCTAGAGGAATCACATGAATTAGAGAGTAAGGGAGGTATAAACAAGGCAACATAAATTTCTGTATTTAATGTCCTGTTTCCTTCTTTCTGCACCCACCAAGGGAGAGATGGGCCCGAAGGGACAATCTGGAGTACCAGGACACAGAGGACCTATAGGAAGACCTGGAAAACGAGGCAAACAAGTAGGACCATGGTGTTTCCCCTTCCCATGACTCTTGGCATCTGTGTGGTTGTGGTGTGGGACCATGTGGTCTGTGCTCTCGATACCATATGATTTGTCACACCAGGAGTGGACAGAAGCCCTGAAACATCTCACACGCATGCACAGCCTGTGCAGGAGTTAAAGCCTCAGCTTTAGAGCCAGAGCCTTATCTGAAGCATTCGCCTCCCTGGCCACACACCATGGATAAAGCTGTATTTTTCCTGGCTTGGTAATGAACTTGAACATAAGTTGAGCAGATCTCAAACCCTCCCTTTGAATCCTAAGCAACACAGAGCTATGATCCCAGCCCTACCTGATGTGTAGAGAGCTGGCACAAGGTCCAGGTCTCAGTGTGGGACATAGCCCTGTTGGGCCCTACACTTCGTAAATCCCTAGTCCTGAGCCTGACTCAGGGGGATGGGCTGCTAGATTTACAGGCAGCTTGGTACGCTGCAACAGCAAATGGGATATATCCAAAATCCAACACATTTCAGCCTGCCCAGGTGCCAACCTCTGCCCCTCAAAAAGAGATTCCTGGGACGAGTGAAGGAATGTTTGAAGGAAAACACTGGGTTTCTAGTGCTCTGCTTGAGGGAAGAATTGCTGTGGATGCTACAAAAACCAGCCCCCCTCACCTCAGCTCCAGGCAGACTGACAACTACAGCACCTTGCAGGGGCCATCCCGTTGCCTGCCCATGAATTTTCTCCCTGGCTCTCCAGTGCAAAGAGCTACACTGCTTCTGCTAGCAAAAACATTGCTTGTGTGCACTGGCAGTAACAACCCGTACACTAAGAATAGTGTGCTGTAATGGATTAAACTGGTATGTGATCTGTGGCAATGAAAACCACTGGTCTATACATCCAAACCTCGCATTACAGTGTAATACACCCCATTCTCTAGCACACGCACTACGTGTGCATCCAGTCTATGTTCAGGCTCTGTTGCAGCTGCCAGGCCAATCTGGAGGATGTTTTTTGTCCACACCATCCAGTATGGTTGAGTCAGGCTTTGCCCAGGCCCGAGCGTTGGTCAACACAGATCAGCTTGCAGAGCCACAAGGACTTGGAGCTGTCTGACACACAGGGCAAAGAACCAAAGCACTAAAACACCCTCTCTGTTTCTCCCATTTCCTCTGTTAACACTAAACCAAGATTGATTTGTTATACTGGATATTTATATGACAGTTCTTACCACACTACTGCATGCCAGGGACAGATGCTTCTGCTCTGGGAAAGGTCAGGAAGACACATAGTGACCTTAAGGGATCACAATCTTGTATGGAAGCCTTTCAGAAATGGGATGGTTGACAGATTGTCCTTACTTAGGGCTCAAAATAATTATGCTGGCAGAAAAAAAAAAAAGAGAAAATCAGAGTTTCAGGTGAATTGTAAAGACAAGGAATTGTGTGTAAATTTGATATCAACTCCTCCACTGCAGTATTTCCCAAGAAGAAGGTAGCAATATTGATGTAGCTACCTGCTCAAGTCACCAAATGGGCTTATTTGAGAGCACCTCTCCTTGTGTATTTTTTTAAGCAATGATATTTGGGATACAAAGGAGACCAGTTCCTGTTCTCTGAATTGCCACTTGCAGAAACTGTTTATTTCTGTTGATGGTCAGGGAAGGGAACCTGTTCTGGTTACACTGTTTGTTTTAATGTATGTCTGCTCAGATACAGGAACTGTAGACCTTGTACTTAATGGGGTCAACTGGAAGCACTTTATTTGCAGTCTGGTTATGTCCAGCATTGCAAACAGAGGCACAGGCTTCCATCACTCTTGCTCTGATGATGTCAGCTAATATCTGAAGTGAAAGAATAGCCAATGTGGGGAAAAGTGAAAATCGGGTGTTGGGAAGGGAATACTAGGTCACCAAGTAGGGAAGGTATGTGCAATGTAAGTCTGCTAGATGATGCAGAAGAAATATTTTTTTCTCTCCTTGTTTCATCAGGTTGTAAAAGCTGATGTGTGCTCTTTGCTGATGTTCTTTTTGGTTGGTTGGTTGGTTGTTTCGTTGTTGTGGTTTGGGTTTTTTTTGTTTGGTTGGTTTTGTTTTTTTTGGGGGGTGTGTTCGTTGGGTTTTTTGTGTTTTCGCAAACAGTAAACTGTGCTTGTCTGTCTTGCCAAAGTAATGTGCACAGAATATCTTCCCGTTAGCATAAGGCAAGGACGCAGTGCCTGCAGATTGTCTTGAACACAGTGCACTTTTTACTTGACCTTAGACATTTTGTCACATTACACAGTGTCTTAATCAAAAAGTGGTGACATAAGGCATGTCATAATTTGAGGCAACAATAGTGCGACTAAAAGAACTATAGTCTGGCCCTAAATTAGGATTTTCAGGCCCAAGGCTAACTACACAAACCCCTTCCTTGTGCCCTGAAAGCAGTTTCACCATTGATCTTCTGCAGGAAAACCGGGTTTCCCTCTGTAGTTGGTGAACTAGCCATCTCCTTTCCTCTTTTCTAATCCTTTGAAAAAACTTCAGAGTGGCATTTTAAGGCTGCTGCCCTTAAGTGCTGTAGTTGTCGGGCTGTTTGTTCAGCTGAGAGGATCGTTTCCATCAACATGAGGACGTTTCCTGTTTCTTGATCCTGCTGACATCCCTAGATAAAAGCAGCTAAATTAGGAAGGTGTCACTTCCACTTCCATTCTGAGACACATCTTGATTATCCCACTGGCTTCTTCAGCTCTCCCCTGCCTCTGGAACAGGCTCTCCCCAAAAGGTAGCCACGAGGTGGGAGTCACAAGCCACAGCCTCACTGCCCACAAACTGAGATATACTAAACACTCAAGGCTTTGTAGCTTGGGTGGTGACCCTAAGGGGCAAGTTTAGGGCCGCAGTCTTGATAAGGAGGAATGACTCAGGGCTTTAGATAATGTTAGTTCGAATGAAGGGAGAAGAATGTAAATATTGCTCATGGGAAAAGCTTTTCTGAATGCCATGGGTTCACATGAAAAAAAACAACTCAAAACAAAATCTAAGGCAAAGATAATTCATATAAATCTTTGCCATTATTATTTAATCTATTTGTGCTAAACAAGAGAGCATTAAGTAATCATTCCTCCAAAGCAGATGTTACGGAAGACAGCTCATTTTCAGGCAGCACATGTCAACTGGAGCTAGCTTGCCTCTGCTGGATTGTTATTGTGTGGGGGAAAGAGATTTCCCACAAATTTCTTGGGATTACAAAATCCTGGTCTGCTACTTCTGTGTTCAATAAGGCAAGAAGTAATTAGGGATAAGCATCACTGACATTCACATAAATCCTAGGATATTTTGATGGCACAGGGCTTATCTAATAGGATTAAACAAAACAAATATTCAATTAGTTCTTTATGGGCCATGGCAAAATCAACCTTCCTCTGTTGAAATGGTACAAGTGACATTCAAACATATCCATGGGATACAACATATTATACAATGAACAATTATCTTAGCATATATTGCTATATATGCTTTATTACTCTGAAATCAGACAAGCAACAACCCATCTTGAACCCGTGAATGCACATTAACCTGGAATTACACCATCTTCAAGGAACCAATCTCCTTTGTTATTAAAGGAAAGCTTACATACCACTCATCATTTTTGTTATGCTAAATAATGTATGCTGCTACATAAAAATCAAATCAGATATTTAAACTTTAATCTATGTAATACACTTCTGAAATATAAAACTGAGAAATCCAAGCCTTGGAGAGTACATGAGCAGGAAGATAAATATAGTTATTTTTAATAAGTGTCACCATATTAAATTCAAGAGTAAAAATAGGAAGGTGCTGAACAGTTCTAGGGTGAAACTTTCAAATGCCTAAGGGTACAATGCACAAAAAAGCTCCCATGGGGCATATTAGGGCTGATTTTAGAGAATATTAGCCACCGTGTGGTAACTGTGTGTAAACTCATTGCCCATAGGAAAATGTACAGCATTTTGACTGAGTGATAAGGTACCAGAGGGCCACCATTTGTCAGTACAGTGTTGCCAAATACTACCTTGTGATGATTTGTTAGTGTAACTTTACCCACGGTGAAAGTCAAGGAGACACAGGAGTCCCAGCACCTAAAGTACTTCTGAAAACAGTGTGAGCCTCAAAGTCATTAGTGTGCTTCAGAAAGCCTGCACCCTAAGAAATGTCACTGTGGAAGCCCTTCATGACTCCCTAATGTATTTTCTCTTTTTTCCCCAGTGTGTATTAGTGCAATAACTAAGGATTTCCAGGGTCAGCTGCCCTGACTCCTAGAAAGCTACCAGGGTAAAAAGGCGTCGTTAAAAAAAGGCTTTCAAATGACTGAAGTTGGAGCAGGGTGATTCCTGACTCCACACAGAGCAGATCTCTGGGACCTTTCACATTTAGGAGCAGAAGTCCTGTCTGCACATGCTTTTCTGTCTCCATGTAGAAGAGGACAGCACCTCTTCCCCTGGAGTAGTCACTCTGAAACTCATGCTGCATGCTTCTACTGAAAAATGTCTTGGCTTTCTTCAAAGGGAAGCCAGTGCTGGCTGGAAGAGTTTGTGTGTTATTAATAGTTTAGCAAATAAATTAATGTCTCCTTTCTTCTAGGGACTGAAGGGAGATGTTGGACCTGCAGGTATGATGGGTCCACCTGGAAGGCCTGGTCCTTCTGGCCAGCCAGGCCCCCCTGGACCTTCAGGATCAGGTGAGTAGGAGGTCAGGTTTAGGAGATGTCCTAAATAGTGTCGCTGACCCCCAGCCCCTCCTGACCCATCACAAAGCCTACCCAGACCCCTTTACAAAAGGTGCTCCACGGTTTCATTTGCTCCTCCACTGACAGCAAGGAGAGGATTTTTCCTGAAAGCAAATCATGCCATGCTTGTTTGTTACAAGGACTATATACACTTAACCTTAAAGTCTACATTATGGCTTCTGATGTTTCAGATAAAACCAAAAACATGGCCTGTGTGGTTCCTGTGGGACTTTGGTAGATGGGGATGATGAAAAGTCTTCTGGCAGCCATGGAGGAATTAGTTAATCTCCATCATCAAAGGTCTGCTGCTTCTCCAGATATCTTGGCTTACAGCAAAAGACTGTGATACCCATCCTGTGCAGCTCTTTACAAGAAAAACAGATAAGACTCAAATTAGAATGGCATTAAGGAAAGAAGGGAAGAAAAGAAAAGGGATAGGAATCAGAGGGGAAAAAGGGCAGTGAAGAAAAACTCTAACTAAGTGGTGGAGATCTATGCTAGCTGCAATTGTGCATGTTGTAGAAATTAGAAGAAAAATCTTGTAATTGATAATTGTACAGTTTCAAAGCTATGAATACACATGAACTCTGGGCAGCTTGTGAGACCAAGCTTAAACATGACCCACAATGTTCAGTGACAGTGAATCCTCAGGTAGGGTTTTCTCAACCCAGATATATACCAAATTGTCCGAAAAGCAAAACCTATTGGGAACTACTATTACTTCAACTGGCATGGAGCTGCTTGTATTATGACCCATCTGTTCAATGTCCTCTTCTATTTTGCTTTCCCATTTTCTTCCCTTGCTTACATCAGTGGGCAGGAGGACTCTTTCTGTGGTGGTATGAAAATGGTATATCTGTGAAGCTGGGGGCTGCTTCAAAATATTCACATATCTCATGTCTCCCATTATGAAACTTCTTGAGTAAATTAGCTGGAAGTTTTCAGAGGGCAGAATTTCCACCATGCCAATGGGAAGGCAGCCAGGATCTTGAGATTATTTTTTAAAGGCTTTGTTCTATCCAAAGGAAGTTTATGTGTCAGATTTGTTAATCTTTTCCCTCTGGAATATAAATTTTGTTCCTAAAGGACCTTTCTGTAATGATGTCACCACTTGCAGTGTGAACATGTTGACTCATAGTCTAATTCTGCAGAGTAGCACATCCTTGCCAAAGTTTGAAAGTCAGAAAGTAGTATTTCTTTTAAATTTTATTCATAGCACTCCTGTATTTCTGGTTGGGTTTTCCTGTACAGAAACTCTGAAACAGTACTGCTCAAGTGTTTGTACAAATGCAGAAGTCCAATCTGTTGTGGATGTATACAGACCTTAATGTCTAGGTGCTGTAAAGTGATTCGTGTCTTCATGTCCTGAATTTCTGTAGCTTCAAACCAGCTGACATTTATTCCAAGCAAATGCTCTCTCTCTGCAACCTTGGTAGGAAAGATTAAAAAGTTATCTGAAATAATATGACTGTGGTACAAACTTCAGCCTTTCTCCTGAAGTGCTAGAACTGGTGATTCTGGTAATTCCTTCCCTCAGTTCCCAGTGGATTTGGTGGGAGATGTGCATATCTGAAAACTTAGGTAAACACATACATGCTCCTGACCTGTACTTTTTCCACTGAGGCTGCCCTTGTACAACCTGGCATTTTGTTTCCTAGGGCGATTTGCAATAGGACCAAAAGGGGAAAGAGGACTTCCAGGGCCTCCAGGAAGATGTCTCTGCAGACCCCCACAACATGTGAATAACCCTTCATATGAGGAATCTGTGTTTGGACACAGTTATCCAAAAGTCCCCGCAGTAAGTAGATTTTCTGGGAGAGAATGTGAGCAGTTCTTAAGTACTTTTAATGTAAGAGGTGGCGTACACACTAATATTTCAGATTCAACAAGGAAGGTGTCTGGATGTAGGCAATGTGTGACATCTAGTATGCAAAACCTCTGAGAGCCAGTTGGTGCAAGAGTTTGGTCTTGTAACCAGTCTGAGGGTTGTGTGATTGAGATGCTGAAATGCAGCTGTTTCAAACTATCAGTAATGTAGCATGTGTTTAGATACCTTTTTTCAAGCCTGAGGATGCTCTCTTCCATCTCCTACTGTATATGTGTAATCTGTTATTTCTACTTCAGTAAACTGAAATATATTTCAGTGAAGTGAGCTTCTCTTTCTTGCTTATTTTTTAGATCTTCTGAAAAGACAGTGATTTCAGAATGGAATATTGGGGTCAAGCATTTCACATACACGATAGGATTTCTCCCAAAGCACAGATCCTCTACCAAAAAGGAGCATCCACAAACCATGAGTGTCAAAGTTCTGAGCTCCTGTCTGTAGACGTAAAATTTATATAGCTAATTTCAATCTCTAGCCTTCTTGAAAACATTTTTACGAGCAAATTGGGCAAGGCGCTTTAAAGGACAAGTCATTGGTGAAAAGTGACCTAGCAATCTTTCATCTCTGATTTCTTTGGGCTTTGTAAATACCATTTCAGTACTTTTCCTTCTGCTGGTCCCTGCCTTATTACTCTGTGCATGGTATCACTTAATCAGCAATGAAAATGCTACCTTGATGCTGTGTACCAGCATTAGCCAGGCCACTCCACTCATGCAAGTGGATTTTGCACAGTGTCTGGTTGTCTCTGAATGACAATAAGCAGCGATTAGCTTTGTTAACTTTCCCATCTGTCACATTGTCAGAAAGCTGTTACAGAGTGTGAAAGGGACATGCTCACAACGCTGTGGGTTAAACTGGGTCGTTAAACTCAATCTTTTGCATGAGTGTGCTGCAAGTCTTGTCAGCTGCTCACTCATCCCCCCCTGTGCTGTGTTACAAAAAAGCCCCATTATTTTTAAAACATTGGTGAGAGAAGAAAGTACATGAAGTAAAGGTACATATAACATTGTGTTGGATGTTGGACATGACTGCAAAAAGCTATCACCTACTTCATGGCATGGAGAGCTCATAGGTTAAGGTGTACAACTTGCAGTCTTCTCTGTAGGTTTTACAACCCTCCTTTTCCATTTGGCACAGGTTTATATTAGATCTTAAAAGATGGTAATGAGAGTGTAATTACCTAAAGCATAAGTACCCTACACTATCGCTATGAACCCTCATTTGATGATGATCAAGTGCCATTTCGTCCTCAGAAATGTGGGATGTCGAAGAGTCAAGGCTCAGCTCTGGAAAGCGGAGCACTTGCAGAGCAGCGCTCTCCCTTTGCCTGCGCCATTTGTTTTACTCCCTTGACTGCCAAGAGCAGGAGCTTAAACATCGCTATTATTTATTCTGTTCAGATCCCTGTGCAGCAGCTTGGAAGCCTGCCTTGTACAACTTGAAAACTGTTGTCAGGGTTTCTTTAGCTGCACATGGAAAAGCAGCATCCTTCGGCAGCATGTCCCCACAACCATCACCCACTCACCCCTCAACTCCTCTGGTGCCAGCGCTGGAAACAAAGCACTGTTTTCCTGTCACTGGCTATGATTAATTCAATTTTTAAAACAAATCTTTTGCAATTCAAAGGCCAGTATCTGTAAAAGAGAGTTTCAGAGAGAACAGATCAGCTATTGATTCCAAGAGAAATTAGAGCTCTGGGGTTGGGACTTGAGCTCCTGAACAATTACAGAATTGGTTCTTTGCTGGCTTTCTGTTTCTTCGCTTTCTTTTATTCAAGGTGAAGGAATTTTTATTCAAAGCCTCTGTAATGAAATTGGCTTTTGTCAAGTGCTATGGGAATATTCTGCTATGTAAAAATTTCAGGGTCATTTGTTTTAAAAAGAGCCAATTTTGTTTATGCTAGTGGGAATCAGGCTCTGCCTTATATCCATTTTTCTCAGAAGCACTCCATTTACTTTTTCTTAATTTAAAAATGGTTTGATTTCTGCTAAATTTAATTTAATTAAGCTGCTGAAGGAAGAGATTGTTTCTTAATGCCCCTTACAGCCAGTTTCAGTGGCTGAGACATTTAAAAAATTGGAAAGAGCAGCTCGTCCTCATTTTTCCATTTTGAACTAATTTTTTCCTGTTTACTTGAAGACTTGGCTTTAGACTAAGATATATGCATAGGAAAAAAAGTGCATTTCAATGCAAATTAAATATAAACAAAGAATAAAGTAATAAAAGATAAATGAACATTGCATTGAGTGATGCATTATTTGTTCTGTAGCCACGAGCGTGCCTAAAAAATTATAGACAAACCTACGAAAGGCACTTATGCCCATATGGATTTTGCAATTGTTCCAGCATCTAACCATCTGAGCATCTGATTGTTTTTCTCGGCAATGACTGGGAAGGTATTTCATGATCACTACCTGTGGATGTGCATTTTGAAACAGAGGCCGTTTGTGCCACAGGTAGATACTCAGGAAAGACCATTCTCCTTTGGAAACTCGTGTCTCTTCTCACCAGTCACAAAGGAGCCTCTTATGGTCTGGCAGTCCATGGGTTTAAGTTCTCACACCATTCTGTTTCTGAAAACAACCAAACCATTTTTCTGTGTCATTATTTACCTATTTGCAGATACATATGTCTGCAAAACTCGATTATGTGACAATCCAAAACACTTCTTGAAAAGGTTACCAGTCACCTCTTTTTTTGTGCCCCAGATTTTTGTGGTGAATAATCAAGAAGAACTGGACCGGTTAAACACAGAAAATGCCTTAGCTTTTAGAAGAGATCAGAGATCTTTGTATTTCAAGGATACCTTTGGATGGCTCCCAGTCCAGGTGAAAATATGACTGTGGTCTCAGAAAATTCGTGAGTGTATATTTCATGTTCAAATACAGAACATACTTCTGCACTTAAAGTGTCATACAGAATCGATGAACTCAGTGGAGAAAAAAAACTAATTTTTGAGCACTGCCACAACTGTACATAATTCTGTGATTTTTGTTCACAGGAGTGTTAATCACTGATGCATTAACTCATCAGCGTGGCAGGTTTTGCTAACCTCCCTGTGAACCAGGCTCAACCGGTGAACAAACTGGGGCTGAGTTTGGGGAATTAGATTAGTAAAGAACATTTTTGTTTAATACAAGAATAAGGTGAAACTCACCAGGGTACAAAGTTGTGGAAAACACAAACCCCACAAAACAAAACCTTGTATTTCCTCATTGCTTCAAGGAGCTAAGCTGAGTCCTGCTTAGAAAGAAATTCTTTACGGCGAGAGTGATCAGGCATTGGAATGGCTGCCCAGGGAGGTGGTGGATTCACCATCCCTGGAGGTTTTTAAACTGAGATTGGACATGGCACTTAGTGTCATGATCTAGTAAACGGACTGAAGTTGGGCTAAGGGTTGGACTTGATGATCTCTGAGGTCTTTTCCAACCCAGCCGATTCTGTGATTCTGTGTGATTCTCTGAAATCATCATCGGCACCCTTTGTGTGTCCACTGAATCAGATTTTGTATAAACCCCGTGAACCATCAAAAAATGGGATGTGAAAACTTGGTTGTGGGACCTGCCTCCCACAGCCCTTCACCTCTGCTTGCTGGCTAGGCTGCTTGTGGGCTGGTCAGTAACCGCTGGGTGTTTGTTTGGCCAGCTCAACCCTTTCTACCCCGTGGATTATCGCTTCGAGGACAGCGGTACCTGTGGAGATGGGATTGTGCAGGATGGGGAAGAGTGCGACGATGGCAATGCCGTGGTGACTGACAGCTGTATAAGTAAGTTACAGTGCGTCAAGCGCAGCCTCCTTCTGCCATTAGTTATGCATTAGTTATTTTCACGGGGTGCACTGCTGTGTAAATCACACCGATGTTTCACTCAGGGGAGCTTGTGTGGTTTGCGACTTAAGTGCAGACATGGGGATCCTAAAACAAGTTGTCCCTAAGATGGCGTTCTTTAACTGATGTGCATGCAAATGAGCCAAATTCTGCACACAGAGAAGAGCTATTGATTTTATTACAGAGTTATACAAGTCTGGATACTAGATCAAACTAGCATACTGGCAATACAAAAGTCTCAGTCATTTATACAAAATCTTACCACTATATACACAACCTCAGGGCAGCCCTGTAGGGCTGATTGGTTACAATATTTGCATACAAGTTATATAACACTGTATGCATGCTCAGTGAGTAGGGGTTATCTTCTGGAGGCGGGTAGCCTTCAAAAAGAAGGTGTGTTTTTGTATTAAAATGAGATTATAGTGAGCAAAGTTTAGTTTAGGTTGAGCATGCCCACAAAATTTGGCAATAATCACTAAATACTCAATCAACTGTCTATGTTTGACTTCTCAATTCCAGGATAGGTTTTGTTTTACAATTAAAAGTTTATCAGTGCTAAACATCTCATTTATTATTTGTATGAAGGTTAACCTATGCTAGGCAGTTCATGTATTATTAGTCTAATATTAACTTACTAGTAAGCTTCATGGTCAGGTCTTTTGACCTATCCAGAAACAGGGAGAGGGAGGCACAATATGTGAAAACTGAGGTCCTTGGTGCATGTGGATGTCACACAGCAGCACGAGACGGAGGTGATGCCAAGTACTTTTCACATAACCTCGTTGAGGACTGCGTACCTCCCCAAGCAGGGGTATTTGCAGTCAGAGCAAAACCACTGCATTTCAGGGGCCAAACTCAGCAGCTGGTTTATATGCACACCCTCTGCAGGGGGTGCCAGCATTCTGGTCAAAAGATGTAGCTTACATTTGCGGTGCATCACAAAACCCCTTAGGATAGACATTGAAGCTGGCTGTTTCTAACAGTAAGATAGATCCTGGGTCCAGTAAAATCACTTTGGATTTTGTTATTCACTTGCATAGGCAATGTGTCAGCCCACTTCCTTCACTGTTAGGTTTATACAACAATTGATTCCTGTCTGGTCAACCTTCTTTTCATTTTTGTGGCTGTGAATAGCAAAGAGCTTTTAAGCGTAGAAGCATCTGTGACAACCTTCACTCCGGCCTTTTGGTTACTTTTACAGCTTGATTCCTTCCCCAGAGCACAGGACTCTGCACCATCTACAGCTGACACACAGCAGGGTTGGTATTCTGGCAGTTCTAGCAAAGGGATGTTTCTTCACATTTCAGAACAGGTATCAGCCAACACTGAAAGATGCAATTTTTCTTTTTCATTTATAGAGCTCTCAATTTTTTAAGCCTGACTTTGAAAATTAGGTGTATGCAGCCATGTTGTATGTGAATTTGTCCATCCACCTGTTCATCACCACCCTTCCTCTCATAACCTAGGAATCGCAGCCAACTCCTCAATGACAACAGGAAAGAGATTTCAAATGCGGTTCAGCTGGTATAGACACACATATAAATGTCCCTCTAAGCTTGCCTAGCTGCAGAATAATCCAGTGAGAGAGCATGAGCTTTCCAGGCTCCAAGCATGAGAAAATGATTCAATTAGAATTTGCAATCAGCCATGGGGAACAAGCATGCAGGAAAATACTGTTCATTATTTCTAGTGCCTGCAAAATTATACATGGTGTGTCTGGAGGCACATCATATTACCTTGTGCTATACACTGGGCAAAGCTTCAGGTCGGTTGAAACCTTACGATATGAAGATTTCTGACACTGATGTGATCTGAAGAGTTATCATCGAGCTACTTGGAAATGACCACATTGTCATCGCTCTGATCTTGTGACTGAACCAGAAGAAAAAATGTTAACCAAATGTTAAGTGGATTTAATTGTAAAATAGGCTTGTTGTTTTTAGAAGCAGCAATTTCTAATTAATTAATGATTTCTGTTTGTAAATAACCCACTTTAACTCTTACAAACTCCTCATTCTTGAGAGTCCTTTTAGTCCATTGCTTAATAGTGTCTCTGAGAAGATCTCAAAATCATTTTAGCTAAATCAGTTTGTTAAAACTATACTCATAGTCAAGAAGCTGAAGATGTTAAAAGCAAAGTCCAGTTGCTAAAATAGCAAAAAAACCCCAACACAAATTACTTCAGCCTACATGCCATCCACCATGAAAAATTGTTACAAGGCCCACTCATGCTCAAGTCAGTAGGAATCAGTAGGAAAATCATCTTTTTGGCCATCAGTACTTTTTTTTTTTTTTTTAAGAGACAGGCTATACATCTGCATAATTCTATTAATACGTGGGAACTTGCAGTAGACACACATAGATACTGTACAATACTGGGTAAATGTCTAGGTTGAGATTTTCAAACTACTGAATGACCTCAGGGTGGTTTTTTTTTGAAATGGTGGCCTCCCCAGATAAGTTTATGCTTCCTTTAATTTCTTTCTGGCAATAATTATCCATGGTAACAATAGCTCTTAGAATAAATGCTCTTGCAAGGAGTGTTTCTGTAGTAATTGCTTTTAGTAGTTATACATTCTTGCCCTTGGTCATTGAAATTAGGCTAAAAAAAAGGCATATTATTTGTAGTGAAGAATATTGCTCCTCCTAAGACAGTCCTTACAGGGTGCTCTCCCCAAAATGCCTTATTTTGTATTTTAACCTTAAAAATCTAGTTCCACTTACCTCACCTGCCTCTTTTACATGTCAAGTGCCTTGAAGGTATTTCTTTCTGTACTTTCCTCTAGGATGCCGCCGTGCTTACTGTGGGGATGGCTACAGACATGAGGGGGTTGAAGACTGCGATGGGAAGGATTTTGGATATTTGACATGTAAAACATATCTCCCTGGGTATGTATGAGCTGTCTTCACTTTGTTTTGGGGTGGTGAGTGTTTTTGTTTGGTTTGTGGTTTTCTTTTTTTTTTTTTTTTTAATATATCATTTTTGTGGTGTTTAGTTGGTTTGGTCTGGTTTGGTTTTCTTTTTTCTTTTTTCTCTTTGCCAGCTTTAAAAGAGAAAAGTGTTACCCACTTAAGCCTTGTTCCACTGGGACCCTTGCAGGTAGTGTGGGGGACAGAGTTTATCAGATTATTTCTGCACATCATTGACTTGGAAGGCTAGATTTCATCTCTCAGTAATAAGCACATGCCTCTGACTGTACAAGAATGAATGAAGGTCACATAGCCATATGTTTGCCCATTGCTTCCAAATATTTCCTCATTTGGTGACATTATCGTTGCATTAACGTTCACTCATAACACAGTAAGAGTAGAAACAACCATGAGACAGAAGTGATCACAGGAAAGGAAAAAAAAGGAAGGAGAAAAAAGAAAAATGAAATAACCAAACCCCAATCTCCAACTGACCTCCTGTTGCCCTTGTTAATGGGTACTCTGGGGGTATCTTTATTTCTGAATAAACCAGTCCTCTCCCAGCCTTTCCAAAGCCCAGGAAGTTCACTCAACAGCAGCTGCAAAGCCATGCATCTGCTCAGCAATGTCCTTCATTTCAAACATCTGCTTATTGTTGACTTGCCTTGTCTGCCTTTGTTTAAGCAGCTTCCTCCGGTCAGCATTCTGCCTCCAACAGCAGCACTTCTATTTAGCTGTCAGGTATTGTTACTGGCTAACAGGAAACATTTAATTTGCAAATGAAATTATGCGCAGAGCCCTCATCATTCATGGAAGAATAATGTGCTAATTGGCAGGAATCAGAAACCACAGGACGCCTTTGTAAATCAGGTGCTGTGCTAATCCTTGCACTGCAATTGTTGGAGCACTCCTAGTGTAAGAGATTACTAAAACCAAGACCAGCAAAGCTGACAGCCCGAAACATTTTGCAGAGAACTCATCTTCAGACAGTGCGGAGCTGTTTTCTACTGTGAAAACTCTTCCCTTATAAGAGTCTGAATTTTGGTGCCAAAACCAGCACTGCAACAGCTTGAGAAATTTTTACAAATTTCATTTCCCATGTCTAATCAAGTTGTGAAGAGCAACTGCTATCCTTCACTTTTGTGTGTGCAGTCTGCAAATTATCTGCTAAACTAAAGAAAAAGCTGTGAATCATGAGTAAATTGGGATAAATATGTGAGCAGGGCACTCCCATGCGAGTTTTACCCCAAAGCACCTTTTCCTCCTGCTGCAACTGATTTTCCCATTTTCTACTCTTACCAGCCCCCAAATCCTCACATTTCACACATGTTCACTTCAGATTTCATGTGTTTTTTCTGAGAATACGGGTTATCCCAGGACATACTTTCAAGGACCTGCTTAATGGCTGCTTAATCCGCAATTTTTGGATTGTTTGATGGGTGAGTTGTTCGCTTAGACATATGCTAGCAATAAAACTGCATCAAAATGCTTATTTTGTTAACATCTCTGGTCAGATCTTCAGTAGGTAGAGTCACTGCAGCTCAGTTTAAATCAGTAGAAAGAAAAAAAATCACTGTTTTTCTTCATTTTGTAAGGAACCTTTGATTTACTTTTTTAATTATTATTTCCAAGGTGGTCATGTGTCACTATCATTGTTTCAAGTACATGAAAAATAAGCTAAAGGACAGGTACAGTCATGCCTTCTGGAGCTATTGGAAGTAACTGGAAAAACACTTAACTCAGAGCCTCAGATATTCCCTTACATAGTTCCCGTGGGTGAGTGCCAAAGCCTTCCCTGCACCCACCTCTGCATAACACTTCTGACTGCCAATAGGGATTTTGGTTTTTTTAATTGGCATTACTGGGAATTAAGTCTTCACTCACAGTTTCTCCTGAACTCTTATTTTACTGACAAGGGGGAGCACAGTGGAGCACTGATGGAAATTGCACTCTTATTTTGGTTCCCATATATTGCTGCACATGGCGCCTTCCAATGTTCTTCACTCCTACAGAGAGTTATATCCAGAAACCATACAATGTACACTATAGCATGCTTTGAAACTGAGATACTCTCTTTTATTTTAGGTCTTACGGAAAATTGCGATGCACTTCTTACTGCTACATTGACTCTACACAGTGTCGATACTTCACATGAGGGGAGCAGAGGTGGGCAGCATCCCACTCGTAGTGGGGTGCTAGGTGCTATGCTATCATCTATCCAAGAAGGACTGGGACAAAAAATACCACCCACCTCTGTGTGAAAACAAAGAGACATCATGCTGCTGCTGGCCATTTTGAGGTGTTTTTCTTTTTTTCTTTTTTTTTTTAATTAAGTTGGATTGGGAAAATAAAGGACCACTGCATCCTGTCTTAATAGAGAAATGTCAAACAGTATTTGCCAGTAAGACTTTCATACGGCTGTGGATGGCGACTTGCTCTCCAGCACAAATGCAATGTAAAGCTGCTGGAAACTGAATTTCACTAGCCAGGAGTATCGTGTAACAATTACCTCGACTTAGCACTGTTAAACCTACATGTAAACTCTTCAGGGTTTTAGTCTTTAACCTTCTCAGCATAAACATGAAGCGTATCTTCCATGTGAAGTTTATAGAGCCTTTTTCTTTTATTACATTGTGAACTTTACAAGTGTATCCACATGAGTGATGACTTCAGTGACATTAAGGTTAATGGTACATCTTCGTGGGTCGAAGGAGCAGAGGCCCTTCAGTAAGTGCTTTCAAGATCAGCAAATCAGCCAAAAAAGCTGGTTTACTTCACTTTCAGGCTGAGACGTTCGGCTGTTTGAGTCTGCGTGCATGCACAGAACTGCAAGTGGTCACAGGATGCCTGAAACTGCAGACCACAAAGGCCAAACTTGGTCAAAAAAACTGTGAAATAGCCAAGGAGCTCTCTCCCAGGAGAAAATCAGACAAGAAAGGAAGATAGAGAAGGAACGTATTTCTGTATTTTTCACCTGTGTCAAGCTGGCTGTGCTCTGGAAGACCCTGAAGGGGCTGGGACAGCATCGATTACCCACCTGAAGCCGCAGTGAGACCATGTACACGTTGCCTTCACTCTGTTTTCTTCACTGGAAGGTCTTTTTCAGCCGCTTGTCTACCTGACCATTATCATTCAGTTACTGGTTACACCCTGTCCTCTCCCCCTTGCTGCTTCCACCGCTGTGTCTGGGGTACCTCCCAGTGTACATTCTCACTTTTGTATCGCTGTAAATCAAATCTTGGAGTAGAGTGTTTATGGATACTCATTTATGCTGTGTAATGTACATGTATTTTTGTTTTTCAGAAAGTTTGTTCAACTATATTAACTCTGATAGGAGTCAGAGTAATTATAATATTTATTAGCAAGCATTGAAGAGTAAACTTCACGTGAGAAGCATATTAAATGTTATGTGAAAAACAGTCTGTAACAGAAGAAAAGGAAACAAAGGATGTGCAGAATTCAGGGCTAAAAACCTCAAATCAAGGTATTATTTTCACTCAAGCCACTCTTTTATTCTTCAGGATAAATGCTGTACAAAACTGTGTGAAATGCATGAGCTACCTGTACCAGCAACAGCACTGGAACAGCTGCGCTTATACTGGTGCTTTGGTAAAGGTTGAAGGTAGATTTTGCATTGTAATGATAAGGCATTAAGCAATCAAAAAATGCATATGGTTTTTATCACTTGTATAAAAGTCTTTAACTCTGCATGTCCAAAGTGATCCTGGAAATCACCAACTTAAAAAAAAAAAAAAAACAAAACTAAAATTAGGTGTACTCTTTGTGGCTGTCACTTACCTGAGCTCCTTATGCTGCTGTAAAGTCAAGCTACCAGCATTTGTAGCCCAGTTCAATAGTTCAAAATTTTAAATCTCATTGCTTCTTTTCTTTTTTTTTTTTTCTCTTAAAAAAACCTGAAGTCTTAATAAAAGGTCAAGGAACCACTGGGCCAAGGATCTCGCCCAACATAAGCTCTGAAAATCTGGGCACTAGCACAGCTGCCTTTAATTTCCTGTGCTTGTTCTAGCGGCAGATTCCAGCAGTGTCACACAGTGAGGGAGCACATATCCCAGCGTAAGGCTCCCGAGGACAGCCACGTTCCCAGCACTGCGTCCTGCTGGCCAACCCTCTGGCTGAGCCTCTGGCAGCATCTTCTGAGTGGCACAGTCCTGAGCTTGGAGAGACTTATCTTAACTCCTCACCTTTCTCCAAGGAATTCACCTCTACTCTATCAAAATGCTGGAGTCTTTGAGAAATTTGGCAATCCCAGTGGCCTTTCACCTTCAGTTTTAAGTCACATCATTTTTAAAAGATCCTACCTCCGAAGGACATTGAAGTTGCAAACCAAGTGAACGGAGGACAGGAAATGTAAACAGGAGTTGTGATTGTGTAGGTAAAATTGTACTGTGCTGCACACGTTCAGGAAGGGGCGTATCAGTCTGATCAGAAAACATTCACAAAGTATGGATTTTAAATGGACTTTATTATTACAGCCCAAACAATCCAGCATCTTAACAGAAAGGAATGTAAGATATAAGGAGAAAAAATACATGAAACAAGTTTCTTATTACCATTACTGTCTTGGTCCCCTCAGATGATAAAGCAAGAGAAAGACATCTGGGAAGGTGTTAAGTATATATGATTTTTCAAATGGCAAAAAAACCTCAACCCTTCCTCCTTATTTCTTACATACCTGCTTTGTTATTAATTGAGGATCCTTCAGCTGGATGGTGCCTGGTCTGCTGTGAATTATCTTCCCTCCTCTGAGTTTCTTAACACATTTGTGCCAAGTCTGGTTCAAAAAGTTAATTGAAGTATTTCAGTTCCTTGACCTCTTGTAGCAGCAAATGCTTGCGGGAAAGTTTTCTAATGATTAGTATGCAACTCTAGAGGCATACAAAAATAATATGAGCTCACACCATGCACTGTATTAAATGTGTATTAAAAATCCAGCTTGCACATAATATATGATTAAATATATCCAGTTACCTACAGCGTGTATTAGCAGCTCATGTCAATAAATCATGCTACCTTAGTTCTGGTATGTCCTTGCTTTCACTTATTTCATTTTGGGTTTAACATCAAAATTTTTAGATATTATTTCCTAGTTTAAGATGCTGGGGAGGGAGAATCTCAGTGCCTCCCCTCCTCTCCAATGCATGCTGCTTGTCCCACACCTGCTGCTGGCCCCAGCTCTGTGCGTGCGGGAGTGCGACTGTGAGTCTCCACAGTGGGTCCCGCTGTCACCCCAGCTCCAGACGGACCCGTGCAACATGCCATGTGCAGAACCGCTCCTCTCTCACTGATTTCTGGTTGTAGTTGATGTCACATGGGTTACTTTTAATAAGACTTTGGGCTGAGGTTTGGGGGATTATCTCCTCCTGCTGCCTCATAACATCCTGGCTGGTTTGCAACTCCTATTAGAGGCTGAGCTGATGGTTGCAAACCAGAAAGCTACAGCATCGGGTGTTGATGGGCAATGGGAATGGTAATTTTGGCACCTCGGGTTTGGGCACTCCCAACAGCCAGCACTGAGGCTTTGGGAACAGGCTCCTGCCTTGCAGTAGCAGCTGGCAAGTCTGTCCTCTCGAGGCTTTTGTGCACAATGGGGCATCCCAGAGAAGGGTGGTGCTGTCTGTCCCCAGGGGAAATGGAAGTGCATTGACAGCTAGAGAATGAATGTGTTTTTAGGGTGGTATATTTTCTGCCTTCCCTTTCTAACAGCTCAGCTTCTGTGACACTTACCTCTCTGTCTTCCCAAATGCCTACATCATGGCTTTCTTCACTTCAAATAATTCAAAATTGTAGCTGCCAACCCTGTGCATGCCCATAAATCTGGCCATGCCTCTCAACTCCTCATTTCTTTGTTCTCATTATTTTCTTTAAAAGTACCAAATTTCACACCCTTCGTAGCCCTTCCAAAACACTGCAACACCTTTACTGGTCTGCAGGCACTGAGTTTTTTTGGCTTCTTTTTCAGCCTCTCACACCATCCCTTTTCTAACATCTGAGGTTGCAGCCCCACGGATGTCACAGCAAAGCCCCTTGGCCACGGTTCTTACCTCCTTAAAGGATGGCTTCTTAGAGAAGCCAAACTCAATATCTCTAGAAATCTTGTGCTGCAATTCCTGTTTCAGTCCGATTGATTTGGACAAAGGGAGAATGGTTTGGTAGTTATCCTTAAACTGGAAGTCCTCCAGAACAGGTACTGTCCTTAAGCACCAGCTTAATAACAACCCAGTTAGTTGCTCTTGGGAACAATTCTATAGCTTTGGCACTTGGCTGCCACATACAATCAGGGCACATATTATAAAAAGAAGACCAAAGTATACCCAAGAGAAGTAAACCAGTGTTGTGCTGTGAATCTTTGATGATACTCAAGTGTATTATGCAGGCAAGGCAAGGCCACAAGAAGACCTTCAGAAGGGTTTTTGGAAAAATCATGTTTTAATTCACAAAGGGTGAAGCAACAGAGGGCACTTTGTGATAGACTTTCAAGTTCTTCCTCTGATAGCTTTTGACCAAGGAGATGGTTACAGTAGAGCAAATGTCCTTTCCCTGGAAACCATCGTCTTGCAAGGCAAGCACCAAGTAATAGGCTATTGAAATCTGCTGTGGGCAACAGTAAGGTGCTGGCAGAAGGACAAACTGAGGCAAAGAGTGAATGTAAAATTGGGATCAGGAACTTGGTTCAGAGTAACTGATGCTCACTGATCTGGTAAGAGATGGTGCAACTTGTAGACTAAGTGCTGCCAGACCTCAATCAAAGAGGAAAAAAAAGAACAAAGCCTATGGAAATTAGTCATTTTATGTCTTTTTTGAACATGGTCAATGACAAATCCCTACTGCATCAACGCATTCAGTTACATGTCCAGCAACATGCTCTTTGCTGCAAAGTGGGGTCCCCTGTGCTGAAGGCTGCTGTCATTCCAGGTCTGAAGAGGTCAGAACAAAGCCTGGGCACATGTTTTCATTGCATTGGTAATTACTGAGGCATTTAGGAGGATGGACCTGAACCAGCTCAGCTGAGGAAAGGCTGCGTTTGAAAGGGTAGCTGGGCCAAATTACATTAGAGGAGTGCACTCCTGCTGGAAATTACATTAGTGGTTACTTCCCTCCCTTCACCCTCAACAAAATCTTGGAACTCAAAATGCACTGAATTATAGGCCCAGCCTTTCAGGATTTTTAATTTGCTCTGACTGTTTCCTGTGCATCTGATGGAGGGTCCAGCTTGGACGCACAATCTTCTCAAGTGAGAGAGACCAGGGTTTAAACATATTTTGCTGCAGTCTTTCCACCCACTATTGAACATGCGTCCCTCCCTGCTTGGGGTGCTGCTCAGCATTTTCTTTTTGGAAAGGCGGGTGAAGGAGAACCATGGAGCTGAACCCACAAAAGCAAAGCCAAGCAGCAGCTCTTGCCATTGTGCTCAGGGTGGGAAGGGACCTTGTGCCACAAGTGTATCAAAGCATCTCATGCTCTTCAGGAAAAGCCACCTGCTGGGTTGTCCCCAGGGCCAACACTACTGGTGGCATCTGCTGCACAACATATGGAAGGACAATGTGGTCCTCAAGAAGTTCTGCAGGTGCAATCAGCAGCCTGCCCGGCTGGTGTGTGATGACCCGACTGCAGAGTCTTGACAGACCAGGAATCTGAGGTCATGGTGCAATAAATCAACAGGAGGAAGAGGAGGTAACATTAACCTCCTCACACAGCAGTATGCTTAATATATTTAGAAACTCGGCAACTGATGGCCCTCCCTCAGCCAGTCTAAAGTGTCACTGTTTAATAAGCGAACAAACTGACATCAGCATTATATTAAAGCACTTGGCAAGACGTATATGTTTGACTCTTGTGCCAGGCATGGGAGGAATCTTTCAGGATTCATCTTAGAGGGGAGACAGAGACCCATCAGTGTTCTCAGCATCCCCTGCCTGGGATGAGTGGTTGTTCACTGTAACCCTCGCAGAAGGAAGAGGTACCCGATGGCATTTCCCACTGAACCACTACTGAGTGCTGACTTAAGATGTGCAAATGTTGGTGTGTAAAACTTATTTTCCTTTGCACTCTTAACCAGAGCATATCCAGTTTGGTGGAGCAAGGAGGGAATAGCTTGGAGACCCCATACTGTTCCCCAGCCCCCATGTGAGGCCTCAGAAACTTGTTAGTGATGAATTATGTTTGAAAGATAAGAGCTCCCATTGCCCCCTGCCTTTCTCGTTTCCTTTGGACATGTTCCTCCATGAAACTCACCATGCAGGAGCTGGGGGGTCAGCTGAGCCAGTCAGACCTTTGGGCCAGGATATATACTTGTTGCTTTCCATGCCTTTCTCTCAGAGATCGTTTCATGGACACACATATAGGGGAACCTCTGAACCCTGACATTTTATAGCAATATAATTTCTTTTATACATTTCCGTTTGGTTTGTCATCTTACCTACCTGGCACTACTGCTCTGAGGACAGGATGTGCTGAACCAGATAATATTGAGGACTGCTTAGGTTTTGAGTTGCTACCAGATTTAAAGAGAAGGATGACTGATTAGAGATAAGAAACAGAGAATATTTCAGGCAACCGAACTGTCCAGAAGTGTCCTGTTGAAATGTATACATTATGGGCCAAAACCACAGAGAGGCTGGTTGCAAAGTACAATCAAAAGCCAGATTTATGCTGTGATGCTCCAGTGCATTCAGATAAACCATCGCAAACCATGTGGTGGCCATAGCGAGGAGTTACTGTTTCATTGTTGCTTGACCAGAGATTAGTTGTCAAACCCAGCAGTAACCCCAAAGCTGAAGCGTGAGATCAGCGGGGTAAAGCTGGTAATGTCACTGTTCTTGGTGCACACAGCAAAGGGCAGAGAGGCTTGCTCTGTGCCAGAACTTTTTAAGCAAGACAACATCTGGTGTGAAATGCTGCAGGATTACAGCTTCTAAATAAAGCCAGGGAGCTGTACCTGTTGCTGCCAGAGATCAGCAGGCTCTAACTTAAGCTGTCTGAGACCAAGCTGTTATGCTCATCTAAAGAAGTTAAATATTTGTTCTCTGCTCCACACTACCCCATTATTTGATGAGCAATCACGTCCTGTAAGTTTGCCAAGGAATATCCACATGGCATGGAGGACTCAACTGCTGTGACTGGCCCTTAGGACAAACAGATTGACATAAAAGAGTTTGGACTGGTTACAGGCAAGGAAGAATTGAGCCCTAAGGACAGACAAATAACGTGATTATTCCTCTTTCATTCAGCAGTCAAGTATCATCTGTTGGCCATTTGTAAGGGGAAACCCATGTTCTCTTTACCCATATTGCCCCTGTATTTTGCAGCCCTGAGGATGGCAGGACTCTAGCTGCAGGGCAAAGAGAAGCGAAGCTTCCGTTGAAATGCAAAACCACCCAAAACACCATTAGCAGTGTCTCAGCAGCGGGGTCCCTGCAGTGCCCCGCAACACGCAACACCGCACAGGCAATGCCTGGGGGCTCGGGCTTCTTACCTTGCCTGCAACACCCATGACCAGGCTCCATAGCTGAGTGGTCTGTTTGGTGACCATATCCGTATGTGAAGATTGCAGACTTCTTAACTTCTACCATATCAATGGCGGATGCGTTGCATCAGCATTTGGGAGTGGAAGGAGTTCCCCTCTGCACCCTCATCCCTGTTGCTCAACTGAAGGTTGTCACTGAGGCTGAGTGACAAATGCTTGACAGCTCTGATTTACAGAGGTGGTCAGATTTGCCTGACATTTATTTAGGCATATAAATCAAGGCAGGTTTCTAGACCCTCTCTTGGCTTCACCTAACTTTGAAGCCCATAAAAAAATCCTTTAATGCAGGACCACTTAGCAGAGGGCTGATTATTTATCTGCCTCTTTCTCTTTTAATTAAAAAGGCAATAACAACTAGCTATTTTTGAAAAAGTTATATTTGCACAAGAATATCCTGCTCTTATGTGTTTTTAAGCATCTGTATCAATAGCTGAAAGCAGAGTTTCATTTGGGATGGTCTGTGGACAAAAAAAATACTAATGTGGACAGATGTACTGATGATCCAGGCTTAAGAGAATGTAAATTAATATTTAATTACATTATCCAAAGCAGAAGAGCTTCGGCAGAAGAGAGCCCTATATCAGAAGGAGCAAAGCCTGGATGTATGAAGTCCCCGTGCAAGTAAAGGACCGATACAAGAAAACAAACTGCCACATGAAGAAACTTTTGGACTGACTGACAAGAAGCGTGTCCAGGTTCTTTGAAGTACTCCAGGGTTTTTCTCAGCTTCCACCCAGAGGCTGGTTCGAGCTCCTGGGGAGAGCAGCCTGTTCAAGGTGACTGATGAAGTGTGAAGCGAGTAAAAGTAGCAGTGGCTATTTATACATTGACAGTGTGCTGCAAATTAAAGGTGAGAGAATACAATTCCTTAAAAGATGGGGGGAGGAGGTGAATTGAAAAAGCCAGATTGAAGTAAATAAATTGTGAAATGCCATGGCAGGATCCAATGTGCAACTGAGACATTCAGCGTGTCCCCAGCAAGGGGACAACTCCTTAGAGACAAGCACCTGCAATAAGGTCCCTGTGCCTGGGGCTGGTGCATCTGATGAGGCAGGACTGGCGGTGCTTCAACACAAGGGCTGGGGCAGCAGAACAAAGCTCTGTGTGGGAGAGCATGCCGCTTGCTCTTGGCAAGGGTCTTCCACTGTGATTCTGGCAAGAAAGCTCTCCCACCCACCACAGGGCTCAGAGCTCCCATGGAGACATCACAGCTCCCCGCTGCACACACAGATGCATCCTGCCGGTGGGGCAAAGCTTCTCGTTTTGTTCGTTTTGGGAAAGCTGGTTGCTCCTCGATGCATAGGACGTGGAACCTTGGGCTTAGTGAGCATGGAATACATGAGACCACAGCTCAAATGTCACAGTGGGGAGAAAGTGGGGCAGGCGAGCGGTGGTGACGCGGCAGCGGCTGCGCGGGCTGCACGGCACCGAGCTGGCCCTTGCCTGCAGGAAGGAGGCCGGGTACCAGCTGCCGAGCAAGAAAGCAAGTGGAAAACTGTGACCTATAGGAAACTATGTGAGGCACGTCTGGTCTCTGAAGGCTACAGATGAGCTGGTGATACCAACACTGGAAACAGATGCTAAATTGATTGGAAATTATTTTGGCGGAAAGCCATAGTTGGAGCCCCGGTACGAAGATAAATTGATGCAAAACGCATTTTGAAGTCTCAGATCTGTCTGATTTTGAGAAAACAGTGACCTGTTCTCTCTTTGGCATCACTGCAGGACTTTGCACAGGCCACACACCAGTGCATTTTGCTGAAAGCAGTGAGGTACACACTTAGAAAGCGGACAAATGCTGCTGGTTGGCACCAGGACCTGCTGGGGGCCCTGACAGGGAAGCAGCTTCTCAGTGGCTCCTTGACTGACAGCTCTGGAAGGACACAAGTACCACCAATTTCAGCTCCTCCTGCTGCAGGTGAAACTCCTGAACTAATGCTGATGCCTTGCCAAAGTGGTGGATAAACAGCAAAAGGTCATGCAGAAATTTTACCAGACCTTGCATAACAGAACACCAGCAAAGTAATAGAGGCTGGGAGAAGGTGAAGGTTATGGGAATGTGCAAACACAACAAAACTTGGAAGAGTCTTTTTTCTTAGTCCCCAAAATTGGGGGTTGAGCCAGCACTGCCGTCACTGCAGCTTCTCCGGGAACCATCCCCTCATGGGGTGGGGAAGGGATGCTGGAAGCTTTTTAAGGTTGATGTGCTTTTTTAATGATAACTCACAAGAACCAAATCTAAAATCTGTGTTAGACACAGGAGAGGAATAAATATCTGTTAATTAAGAAATATATTTGCATCAATACATTTAAATATTAGGAAAAATTACATGGTAACCTCTCAGATGAAATCTTCCAGATGGACAGACAGACACTTAAGCTTGGATACACCAATGTCTGGAAGTGTCTGGCACACTGCAGCATCTCCTGCACTTTTCTCCATCCTAGTACTTGTGCTTGACACTTGTTCTACCCATTCCTAAACAATAAAGAAAATTTATTTTCATGGTTCCGATTCAAGGGACAGCTTTGCATAATCACGTTGAACCAGTGTTCAAAACTTGTGCTCCATCAAGGCTCTAGCACTGAAAGATGGTACCATATTCTGCATTTCAATAGCTTTATACTTCCTTTAGGGCAGCAAAACTGCAGGCCAGCCCCACAAGGCCCTCAGCATAGCAAGGTTTCCAGCTGGTCTAGAAAGAAACCAACCCAGTAAAGGTTTCACTCTGCTCAGTTGCATAGGTCATAGCTTTGGTGCTGGGAGCTTGCATTGCCTTTCCCCCTCAAATTCAGAAAACAGTCTTTTTTCCATATAGGGGAACCCTAAGAAAAAAACATTTATGGATATTTTGGTCATTGCTGAATCTTTAATGTGTCCTCTTCAAGCTTTCCATTTTAACAGCAGCACCTGTGTGTTCCTATGAACACTACATGTTCAGCACACCATTTTTTATTTTTGAACCATGGATCTAGATTCCTGTGGGGACAGCAATTTAGCAGCCAACATCACAGTCCACGACCTTTACTAATAAACATCACAAACTCTGTCAAAGCTTTAGCTGGGGCTCTTCCTGCAGTTTAACTGGAATCCTGTAATAGCAACGTATTGACATTTTTTAAACCAGTGGAAGCTGCAGTGAAGAGACACTTTCCTGTGTGGTATCTTTTCATGCACTGGATTTCCATTAGAACACGTCTTTGCCGTGCTGCTGGTCTGCGTTTGGCCGCTCAGGAGGGCGCAGAGCATTTTACAGAGGTGACTAACGACTCGTGCAAAGTCCCTCTGCACAGCCACATACCTCCTTGCCACAGCCACCACGTTCTGTTCTCCTTTGCTCATGGACATGTTCCAGCTGTAAAATAGGACACTGCAGTGCTGGTTGGCAAATCAATATTGCAGCTCCTGGTTAAAAGCTGGGCTTTGAGGCATTAGCTTAGGGGTTTTACCAAAGTACTGACAGTTATGGGGCAGGTCTGTGGGACACCACGATGCATGATGGACCCCATCACATCCTTCCTCCTCCTCTCGTCCAAAAATGCCAACGGATAGAAGTTGGCTGCATGTCTGCAGCAAGTTGCAAGTTGCTACTTGTCTGGTGAAAACGGCCATTTGTTCAATTTGTCTATTGCATGGTCAGATGGAAAGCTGAAATCTCATCTTCCTGCTAGAACAGTACCTTGTGTTTTCAAACAAGAAAATGAAACAGTTCATTATAACACTGCAAGTGAAGTTTTGATTGACTCTGCACCGCTTTCAATGTCTGTCTCTGCGTACATCCTCTTTGTTTTGGTGTGAAGAGCTAGAGGTGTCTAATACAGCATAACGCAGTGTAGATATCAACATCAGAAGTGCCAGCTCTGTGTAGGACAGGGCTCTGCGCCAGCAGCAGCTCCGTCTAACGGTGACATGTAACAGAATGGCTTCAGAGGAGCTGCCAGGTAAAGGAGTGACCTGGGCAAGGTGGCTCATTGTGGCACAGCTGACACTTGAGGACATCCATCAAAGCAACCTGCACCATGGCTGCAATAACAGCTCATGCCAGGGGCACCCAGGCTCACCCACACGCCAAGTTATTTCCACAGGCCAAAAGAACAGGGCCAAGACAGTGTCTTAGAGGGACATGTAAAAGCATTAGTGACATGGCTGTTGTTATTTGGCTGGAACTGCCATGGTCTCATGACTGACAACCTGCTAATTTCCTTTGGAAGGACAGAAGATGAACAAAGCCTTGGAGCTGTAAAAGAGATGTGATCTCTGCCCTGGAAGGCTTTCTAAACCATTCCTCCCACACCCAGTTGCCAGCTATCCACCAGCTCAGCCCCAGCAGGTGAGACAGAGGGATGCTGCATTTGAGGCTGATGCTGTGGGCACTCTTACTGCAATGAGAAGGGTTCAGAGTCTCCTGTATCTCCCAGGAGAAAGGCAGCTCCAGCCCAGCAGCGCTGCTGTTGCCGCACCAGGATACATGCGTCCTCCCCCTGTCACAGGGCTGGCAGGGCACAGGCAGGGGCCCAGTCTCATCTGCTCATCTCCAGCTGAGAAGAAGCTTCTGCCACTTCACATCTCCACCTGGATGTTGCCATTTAGCAGAGGGACTTGCCCTTGCTAGAGAAAGACAATCACAGATCTGCTCTCAGGTCAGTGCTGTGTTTATACAGAGAGAAAGAAAGGGGGGAAAAAAAGTGAGATGTTACACCCACATTAATTAAGGAGCACTAGGCTTCATCTGCCTCTCAAGATGACCACACAGGAGTTTCTGAAGTCTTTGAAACCTGTAATGAAGAGATTCAAGCCCAGGTAAAAGAAGGACAGATAAAACATGCAGTTTTAAAATACAAATTCCTCTCACACTGCTGGGCTGGCCTTTCTAGCTACAGTCTTCACACATTTACACTGGCCAAGGAACCACAAGCACATGCCAGAAACAGCTTTATTCTCGTAGTCAAAACAGGCTCCATGTGTGTTAACATTCTTCATACAAAGATACAGACAGGCAGTTTCTGTGAACCAGAAACATACTGTTTTTGACTGTTCACACAGTACCTAGAACAGATGCATTCCTGAAGAGCACTTTAGGCCCTCTGTTGTAATAAAAGAAACAAAACCCATGCAAAGAGAAAGCGAGATTTTAAAACATGCTTATTTAAAATAAGTTTATTGTAATGAAATAATATAAAAGTCTGACAAAGGGTTTAACAATGCTCCAAAAGAAGAGACAGATGCTGTATGATTTGAGGGATGATGCAGACTGGAAACTCCAAAGTACATATTTCAGACTGAACTGCTTATGACGGCACAATTTGTGCAATGCTTACACTGGAAGAGGTGATTTTGGGGGCAAGAACAAGCCCCTAGAATAAAGTAAATTTAAAGTGTAAGGCAATATACCTTCTCTTTATCTTTAGATGTGTTTCAGTATGTATATAATGTGCTTTAGAATGTATAAGTAAGGCTTGCAGGAAGCTCAGCTTGACATTGATAAAATGTATGCCCAAAATTGGCTTGAAAAAAGAAAACAGGCAAGGAAACCACAAAAGCAAGCTGCTTTGGTTTTCAGTTTAGTCACCACATTCTGGAATGCAATTTACTTGTTTAGTTTCAAGTAGACGCAAATCTCAAACTTTCAAGATGGCTTTAAATAAAGGAATTATTAAGTTTTGGACCCCATGAATGCTGCGATGCAAAATAAAGTTAAGAAACTTAAGTGCTAAGCAGAAATCAGGATAAGAAAACACAGAAGTTTCGCATATTAAAAAGAAAAAACAACACACCTCTAGAACACCTGGAGTATCTGGGGGCAGAAATCCCATACCAACGAAGGGATATTACAAATGATAGTTAAAGGCTACATTTTGAAGAACCGCATGCCAGTGGGATGGTGCATGTGTTTAAGTGAAGCATGCGCCTGTGTTCTAACTTCAAAGCAAGTGCTTAAATCCCTGTGTGATCTGTGAGCAGGATCAGCTACTGCCTGGGCTTGCTCTGAACCAGTAAGTGCACTGTGAAAACCCTTCTGCACGATGGTGCTCTTATATTGCTTGGAGCATGCAGCAGTTTGAAGGGTTTGTTCACCAAGGGGCTACGGAAAGCAGCAAAGAGGCATGAACTCCGTTATTCCCACCATTCTTCTCTTTTTGTTTTGTCACCTGCACTATACAGGCAAGACAAGAGAAATAGGTAATTTAAAAAAAAAAATTCCCGTGCTTTCACTCCCAAGAGGCAGAACTGCCAAGTCTGAAGTGTCCTATTTAAATGTCATTGGTGAAATGTAAAGTTCAAAGTATATGTTTTTTCTGGCAAAATATGTCAAATGAGGGAGAAACTTCAGAGAAAAGCAGTACATTCTCAATCTGACTGTATGTTTCGTTGCCTGACAAAGAATTCACGTCTTGTTTTCCAAGTTTACATTTGTATCACTTACAAAACTTCCCACTTTGCACTCTTATGGAAAGATGCTTTGACTTGACAGCAACAGCTCTTGTAGCAAAGCAGATGAGAACGGGAGGAAATGAAGGGGTAGAGACCAGGTGGGGGAAGAGAGAAAGACAGCCAGGTAGGAATGAGTTAATTATCTTTTCTGGTGTCTGAAAGGCAGCTTATGGTTCCCTAAAGCTTTTCACAAAAGCTGAAGTGGTAATGAAAACAACAGGTTAGCAAGTCCAGCATATGGACATATGTAACACTGTTTTCTATAATGGTCCACACCCCTTTGCCAAAGCACGCTGCCAACAACTGGAGCACATTTTGGGCATATTTTTTATATGTCCAGCCAACCAAGTGACACTTTTCAAACTACAAAACATTTTTAAAGCAAACAGTTGTAACCTAAATCTTGATGATCCTTTTACAAAAAGCTTGTAAGTGAAGGTATAAAGCCTTTAAGTGCATATGTTAAAAGGAGACCCATAGTACAGCAGTGTCAAGATGGGATATTTCAGTGACTCCTTCAGCTTACACTAAAGCACTTGAGTATCCAGTTCATATTCTACAATTGTAATGTCACAGAACTTTAATATGCAACTGAGTATGGTGTCTTAAAATAGCAGAGGGGGCCCCAGAACATAGTTTGTTTTTAAAAATATAACAACAAAATAAATAAAATAAATAAAAGCCTCCCATTACTAAGCAGAACTCGACTGAAATTATTTCAGAGCTCTGGTCTAATGCCAATGGCACTATATTAAAAAATGTGTGTATGATCTCTATTCAAATATGCTGACAGCCATTATTCAGTACTAGATAGCACTTCTATCAGATTGCTTTGGGATTTACCATGTCTCAGCAAGGTTGTGCACTGGACAGACACCATCGGTGTCATGTGCTGTATCAGAGTTCTACACTCAGCTATACTAATTTCACAAAAAGCAGCCTTAGTCCCCCGGGGTAAGGCTGTGATTACTCTTATTTTGCCATGGCTAAGAAAAATCCCTGAGAATATGCAACTGTTAGACATTGAAGGAAACAGCCGAAAGCATTTCTAAAGGAAAAGGATGCAAAACTTTAGACTAGTGCAGTCTGAGAAACCAAAGCAATTAATGTAAAGTATATAGAGCAAGGGTGCTGTTCTCCGAGAGCCACGTGGACCTCTATCAGTATGCAGGTCAGTTCAAAAATATCAGTCATTAAAAAACCAAAACAACCCCAACTGATCAATGAACCAAACATATCAAACAAAACCCACCAACCCCCTCTCCAACTCTAAATTTGAAGGCTTGCTCTCTGCATTTATTAAAATCAAAATCATTCCTCTCTGCTTGCCAAACTGACACCACAGGAAAAGAAAGAAGGAAGGGAAATGTCTCGTAGTGCATTTGCTTCCCCTTGGTCATCTGGTCTGTTGCATCCTTAGAGGTACAACTGGGAGTTATGCTTCGCAACATGCTGCATGGGTTTCTTTCTTAGTGGTGTTTTGGCTGGAAAGGTGGCATGTGTTAGCCTTAGAAGTGGTCAACACCCTGCAGGAGCAGTGCATGGTGAAGTACAAGTTTAGAAGGCATGGAGACCTTGCTCAGCTCCTGCTCTATAAGTCCCCTATTGAACAACAAGCACACAGGGGTCTCCTGAAACTATGGGCTGCTAAGAACATTCCCAGAACCACCAACTTTACAGAGCAGACCAAGGCAAGAAAGCCTGCTTTGAGGCAGGATGCCATGCTGATTAGAGAAGATGCCACGTGGACCACTCTCTATTTGTTAGAAGAAAGAAGAACGGTAGAAGTTAGTTATAGAAGTTAGTAACTGCTGAAGCTAGTGGCCTGATGAAGCTGTTAAGTTCTCTGCTTACAAAATAAAGCCTCCTTACTTTTTGCATCAAACCTTGGGCCTGATGCACTACTAACAAAACAGTGGTTCTCTCACTAGTTAAAAAAAACAAAACAAAACCAAACCACAAACCCCCCAAAATACCTCCAAGACTTTAAGTGCTGAATATGCTTTCCTGCTACTGGAAAAGCTTAGAGCAAAAAAGGGAAGCCAATTCTCATCATGATCTCACAGTTAATTTCTAGAAAAAAGGGATCTCTTCCTGCTCCCCCTGCATATCCCAGCTGATACTTTGTGGAAATGTGGTCTCCATTACCTTTCCAGAGCATCCAGCTAAGAACTACTGCAGCAAAGTTTCCCACATAACAGCTGAAAACCCTGAGGAAGCCATGCAGGGTGGAGAGATGGCTGTTCTGCTGCAGGGGTGCTTTCTTTGCATTCATGCCTAGAAGAAGATGGCGAAATCCCAAAGGGTCTCTACTTCATTTTGAGCACTGCGAGTAGTGAAATAATTAAATAATAAACTTTGGCCAAAAGTTTTTACTTTGTACTTAGACATAAATATTTACTACTTAAATTAAGAAAATCCACAAGACTAAAACCCCCACATCCTTCTGATTCCTCTTGGTGTATGTAGGAACTACAGACAGGCACTACTCAGAGAAGATGACAGAACAAGAAGTCACACTGTTTAGGTATCTAATTACAGTTCTGGTATCTTGTTTTATACACCAAGTGTGATGTTTGGTCATTTCTTCAAGCATCACATGCTTTTCTTAAAGCTCACAATGCTGGGCTCTTCAGAAAGGATGAAGTATTTGGTGTTCAGAGAGGTTCCCGTCACAGTACATTCATTTTACTGACAATGTGGTTTTTAGCCTAGCAAAAGCCAGTACTTCTCCTGTCAGTATGGTGACACTGAAACTTCTTCTGTATTTATGAAGATTTACTAATTCTAAGTACCTCATTATCACACTCTGCTCTCCTCCTGCACATGAGTTAAGCTCAACTCTTTGCACAAAGCCATCTGAAGCTGCAGGTCACCACTGAGAGACCCACTTATGCCTTGAATGGGCAGCCAATAATTCACAGCCAGCCCTCTAGTCATCAACACAACTAGGAATTTTGTCCTTAACCATATCACTAGCTAAAAGGACTTCTTTATTATT
Organism: Columba livia; assembly: GCF_036013475.1. Classification (NCBI taxonomy): domain Eukaryota; kingdom Metazoa; phylum Chordata; class Aves; order Columbiformes; family Columbidae; genus Columba; species Columba livia. The sequence continues at coordinate 37,719,615 of NC_088603.1, read as the reverse complement.
TTTAATAGCAGCAGTGTTAAGAGCACATTTTTATCTGTATCAGCAAAATGGAGAAAAGGGCAAATTTTATTTTCCTAATTTCCAGTCACTTCTACATAATTTAGGATTTTAAGGTTTGTAATTGGCCCAATGCGTAATGGCTCCATGACAAATTCTAGCTTCCCCTATGCTTCACTCATTTCATGTCCACTTTCATGAAGGCTCTGCCCATAATGTCAGCCTAGGAAGGACTTTAATAAAATCTGCTTTTTAAACTGCTAGCCATATTCAATTCAAAACTACATTTTTGTGTGAATTTAAGAAAACCCTAAACCCAAAAGAGAAAATCCCACCAAAACTTTAACAAACCAGGATGACGGACATGATCTTCAATTGGTTGTGTAAAGCACTATTGCAATTCACTGGGCTCTGCCAGTCTGTGCCAGCGAATTTCTTGTGGTCCACTGGCAGGAGCTGACAGGGAGAACGTGGCACATATTGGGAGGTGGTCAGGGAACACGACACCCAGTTTCAAAGGCTGGTTCCTAGGGAAGCTCAAACCAGCTTATGGTGAAGATCTCTCTAATATTTGGTGATGCGCTGCATCAAAAAGCTTTCAACCCAAATTAAGGGACAAACTCACCGCGTACCTTATCAGGTGGCATTTAATTGACCTTCTCTTCTGCTACCAAGGTCACAATAAATCTCGCTACCTCTGTCCTCCTGCGCCGTGGCAGGGAGTGGGCACAGGGCACATGAGAGCCAGAGCCAGCAGCGCCTGCATGGGCTCCATCACAACATCCCGACCGCTCCGCTGCCTGCACAGCTCTCTCCTAAGGTATGGGAGCAAAGGCCAAAATCTGCTCTGTTACTTTTACAAGGTGAAGAGAAGAGGGAGTGCACAGGCACGAGAGAAACTGTCAGAAAACATTCATCATGGACATAGTTGTGACCCAAAGAGAAACAGTACCTTCGCATTTAAACACAAAACAAGCATCAATGAAAAAATACAAATCATACATACCCTTCCCCCAAAACACTCACAACACTCTTCCCACCTGAAAAGATACAATGAACAGAAATGATGTCCAAAAAAATCCAAAACAAAATAAATCTTTGTTAACAGACACAGTCCCTGAAGTTTAAAGACACCGTCTTGCTGTAGTCATACCACCTCATCTGACTCCAAACCATGTACTTCATAGAGAGTGTCCAAGATATTTAGCTGCTTTTCCATGGCTGGTAGGTAAATGTTGAGGTCCCTCTGCATTCCTTTGTAAAATGTTTCTTCCTGAGGCTCACACTCCTCTACAGACAGAGCTGCCACAAAGTCTTCATACGTTGGAGCTGCCCTTAAAGCTAACTGGGAAAGGAACCAAAGCTTTTAGATTTGTAAAACAAAACAGGGAAAGAAACTGAACTAAACACACAAAAAACCTCTAAGACATCCCTCTATGCACTTAGACTGCATAGCTTTAATGTATTTATGTGTACATGCATATGTTAAGATTTTTAAATGAGAGGGAGGCTAACATTATTTTTTTTAATCTCTGTGTAGATCCCCAGTTTAAGACATCTTCAGAGAGGCCTGATTTTTAGGAAGTGTCTGTACATCACACTTTGTACAAACAAATAGCATACATTAGAAATTAATTAAATACAAACTCCACATACAGTTTGTTAAGGGAGCTTCCAAACCAGCATCACACACTTCAGCACTGAAGTTCCATTCTCAAAACGCTCTTTAGTAAGCTCTCCCCAACATTTCTGTTTCTCCCAGTCAAAGTCTCTGTCACGATTCCCTGGATGAGGCTTTCCTTTTTCCTTTTATGTTTTCCAGTGACAGACACGAGGGGGAGCTGCCAGACTGGATAAAAACGAACCATTTCCTCTGGCCAATATATTCTACTTTGAGTCCCTGACACATTCTGCACTAACCCTTATTGAATGCTCACGTCCAAAGACCAATCAATCCTTAAAAGCAACCTGAATCCCTCTTTTCGTCATTTAATAGCTCTGCCAGTCTGTGCGGAAAAATACATAATGAAAAAAATATGCATGCAAAAGTGATCCATCTGTTTTGGCTCCAGAAAGAAGGTTCCACACTGAAAGCCCAGTACTGCACACAGTGATAACCACCATTCTCACCCTGAAAATAAAGTGTGACAAAAGAATCTATTCATTTTAACACTTAAACATTCAACGTGGTTTATGAATTACGCACAATGCCAGATCACATTAACAAGACTCCCCAGCTCTATCAGCAACTAAGATAAATACTTACAGCAAAGACTCCGCGGACAACCCAACCATGGTGCTGCCGTAATGTCTTTCCATAAGCATTGTCTTAAAGGAAAAAAATAAATAAATCAAGAGACAGATGTATGGCAATATTAAGTTTGCATCACAAGGACAACTTACAGCTTACAAATGACTATTTATGGATATACTCTTGCCACTGGATGCAAATAAAGGCTGTTTCTGAGCACCCAAGTTATGACTGAAAGGAGATGACAGATTTGGGATTTCTGCACCGAGGTCTCAGCTCTGCTGTCAAATCTCCTTCACCTCATGCATGGTAAGTAAGTGTTCTAACAGACAGGATGGCAAATGTAATTTTTATTTGACTAGCTGTGCTTCACGCCTAACATTTCTCCTACTATTTAGTTCTCTGTTCAGTGCAAGTCTGATAAAATAATACACAGGGTGAAAAAATCTTCCAAGCTGATGGTTAGCCAGCCTCAATCAAGGTGGTTAGCTCAGGCATTAACCAAAAGCCCTCTCACTGCATCCAAGGGTCAAGTATTGAGTGTCATTGGAAAGGAAAGCACCGGGTCTTTACCAAAATAATCCTTGGGATCTCTCTTGTGAGTGTCTCTGAGTGCAGCCTTTGATGAAGGCCCTTGTTATGTTCCTAGACAGCTCCACTTTCATATACGAAGCTTACTATATACAAAGCCAAATATCTTTGAGCCATATTTTCCCAGTCTTAGTTTGTCACTGGTGTCATTTCATACCCTTGCCCTTCAGCTGAATTTTTAAGTATCTGACATAGTGTTAGACTTTCCCTGAGCTGTTCACCTTGAAGAAAGAGAACCTCTACATTTGCTGCTTTAAGGTATTTGCTCAAGAGACTGCAGACAGTTATTACTGGAAGAGTGTAAACAGCCATAAGTTTTGCTGTACTCTGAAGTACTCCTCACCTATCAGTCCAATGACTGGGGAATGTGTCTGTTCTATCTTCACAGTAGGAATGAAAATCTATGAGAATAGCATACAGTAACGAGAGCAATGAAATAAGGAGGAAAAGAGTATTGCATAGCAAACAGGAATGATGAGTCTATTCTCTGCCTTATCAGCAAATATAAGGGATATTAAAAACATCAGAATTTTAAAAGCTGGCTAAGGTTTAAATCCCAATTAAAGACAAATCCTTTCAAAAAGCTGTTTGTTCCTCAGAAGATCATAAGACCTGGTGGATATTCCATTTTTTATTTTCATTTCATTTCATTAGCTTGACATTCAAGGTTGTAGGCAGAGAACACATACCCCCATCTTTATCTGAGATTCAAATAGCATGAGAAGGCCTATGTAAGAAACTCTAACAGCAAACCAAAGCTGCAACGGTGATAAAGATGCGGGAGAGCTTTTCATAGGGAGAAAGGCAAAGGTGAAGTGAGAAAAAAAACAACAGCATGTCTCTGCCATAGACACAAAGCAATTCAAGAAGGAATTCACTGCTACAGCCTTCAGACTCAGAAGGTCAAATATGTGCTTTGACTTTCCACGGTGTTTAACATCCACATCTTTAGCGGTGTATTTACAGTCCCACTTCCAAGAGCTGCTTATATACTTCAGTGCATAGTAGCTATTTGTACCGATCCTATAAGGCAGCTGCTTAATTGTTTAAAAGACCACTGGTTTATCATAACATTAGACCACATGCATATAGAGAGGGTCTTACTCAGGAATAACCACGTCAAGCCTAAGCAGGGTTTGTATTTTGTTTTATATTTGCTGTGGGCACTACCCTGAATTGGCAAGTGTCAGAAATTCTGTACTTGGAAAAAAATTCCTTCTTCTCCATTACAAATTCCCTTCTAACTGATACAAACAATTCACAGCCATACTAGCAAAGAGGTGATTTCAAAGAGTGATGGCCAATCTCAGAAATAACTAAAAAATAACCCAACAGCTATAAATTTGAGAGTGCTCTCGCTGGAAACCAGTAGAGAAAATTGAATGAGACACAGCACTTTTTTCCCTAAGATATGACTGTCTCCTCTGCCAAAAGTAGGCCAATTAAAGGAATCTTTATCTGCTATTAAATCAACATTGACCAGTTGTCTAGTAATCTGTCCATTTTCAAAAACCGTACTTTTAAAAAAATTTATGTCTTGGAAATTACTTGCATCATTAGTCACTGAAGGAAACACAGATTCTAAACAAGAAAGAAAATAGCCTAGTACATAAATTCAGAAGCACAGGAAGAATAAAGCAACTGGCACTTACTCAAAGCTGTTTGGATATTCTTTTCCCCATTCTTCACTTCTGTCAAAAACCCTTTCAAGAACTTTAAACCTCTGTCAGGATGAACACATGAAATAAAAAAGAAACCATGGTTACAACAAAGTAATCCAAAGTATAACAAAGCCCTCAAAGTTGTAATACAACTCAGAAGTGCATTAAAACTCAGAATTTAGGTGCCATTTTCAATCTGAATTAAAAAAATTGCAGCTACCTTTTTCAGCCTCTCTCCTAACCCAAAGAAAAATACTTTGCTAGAACATTTCTGCTGCAGCCTGCCTGACGTTCTGGTCCAACAGGAGCAGTCATTCACTGTAACTTCACCTTTACAGAAAAACAGGTTGCCTGCCATTGCTTTTTTGGGCCTTTTGGCAAAGTCGCAGTGATACAACCACAGACAACACATTAATCTTGAACCTGGCCAATCTGGATTGATGAAGCCAGTGGAAAGTAACCCGTTTGCTCCAAGTACACAAGCTTGTGCTGGTGAAAGGCCTCTCTGTCTACAACTACCTGAAAGGAGGTTGTAGCATGGAGGGTGTTGGTCTCTCTTCCCAACTAGCAAGTGACAGGATGAGAGGAAATGGCCTCAAGTTGCACCAGGGAAGGTTTAGATTGGATATTAGGAAAAATTTCTTCATGGAAAGGGTTATGAAGCACTGGAACACGCTGCCCAGGGAAGTGGTGGAGTCACCATCCTAGAGGTGTTTAAAAGACATATAGATGAGGTTCTTAGGGGCATGGTTTAGTGCTAGAGGTAGGTTATGGTTGAACTCAATGATCTTGAGGGTCTCTTCCAACTGGAATGATTCTAATGATTCTCATTGCACCTTAGCAATTCATAGGGTAAGTAGATACAAGGCCGTTACCTTTTCAGCCACAAGAGAGCCTCCGTAGCAGAGTTTCTGACTTGTGCTACACCTGCATTCACTTCATGGAGCACTATCTTCTGGAGGGTATCAAACTCTTCTTTGTTGGTTATAAATTTCTGGTTTATTTTCTGGAGTGAAAACAAGAGGTTAAGCCTTTTAAGACCAAACAGTGACCTGTTCTGCAAATACCACCTATTTATCACAACTCTTCCCTGCAAAGGGATACCACAGATCCCCAACCACATCACACACTTCCCATGGCACAGCTGCCCTGCCACACTAGGCACATCTTCCCAGGGCACCACCCCAGTCACATCTGCTTAACACAATCAAAAAAAAAACCCCCACATTTCAGTCAAAGATTTACAGGGAACCTGCCATTTCTGTCTGACAAAATGCTTTAGGTTCCCATGGCATCCTCTACACCAGCAGAAAGGAGTTAGCTCAACCTGCTCTCCGATCAAACTCCCATTTGCCTCAAGCTTCAGGTACAAGCAAGAACACCTTCTGACAACTGCTAAGCTGCAAAATCTCAAGTTACATGTAGCAGTCATCAGCATGCTTAGGCTTTTTAATTTATTCCCAAGTTTGTTATGCACAACTCCTCATAAAAACAAGAGAGAAAATTATATAAGGGGCAGATAAACACATTCTTCGTTCTACATTAAAGGAGAAGCTGCCTATCACTTGACAATGAATATTCAAGGTTTTAGTTTTTTAAATAGCATCCTTCTCTCTTGCTATTTTCAGTATTTCAGTGGCTACCTTCAGTAAGAGAAGCACCAAACAAATCTGAATGTATGCAATGTTCCTTATCATACACTCAGAAGATATGCTTTGTTTTTCTTCTTTTTTTTTTTAAAGAAGCAGCACTTCAAACCTATTCAGACTTGGAGCTTGAAGAACTACCAGACCAAGAACCGAGGCTGCAGGGCTTGCCCTGACCTGCTGAGAAGCTGCTTCTTAATGCACCAACTTCCTCCTACTTGGTTGAGGAAAGGGATTTTTTCCTCCACCTCCTTTTGTTATACAATCCAAAGTCAATATTGCTACCATCACATCACGACTTACAACCTACTCAAGCTCAGAATTAAAAGTCATATTCACTAGGTGTAATAGATATTTTATTTGGCAGTCAAACAACTATCTTATAAGATTTCACAAAACAATAGGATTTCTTAAACACAGCATGTACTGTAAAAACAGAATTAGAGGTATTTCAGCATTTTGATCTGACAGATGGTTAACATTATAAAATATTAAATAGACTTCCACTATTGACTCCTACAACAAAGATTCTTGAGCTTTAGTGCCCAAAATAGATATTTTGTTAAAAAAAATTTAAAAAAATTTAAAAAGTTGCCAGAAAGAAGGTGTTACCTTGATGTTACCTACAAAATCCATTTTGACAGGGGCAAAAACAGTTGGTCCCAGCTTGTCTAGAAAAAAAAAAAAAGAGGCCATATTTTGTGGTTTTTTCCAGTCCTCATGCCTTAGTAACAATTAATTTCATTTACTCTCTTAACAATCCTTCTAGATGTCAGGAGAACACTAAATTAATAACGTAAACCAAAGTCTGTCTTCGGTGTAGAACTGATCCACCTCAGTGGGTGCAAGTGTTAAAATACACCAACCTACAATTCGGAAGTCCTCAAAAGGGTTCATGCTCACAGGGACCTCACGTCCACTGTCAGATGCAGGGGTCAAGCAGGTAGGGAGCTGCACTGGCTGGAGATAGAAGTCTTTGGAAAAAAATCAAATAGATAGTACAGCTGATGGCATGCTGTCTGCTGTACTGGGCATGTAAGGTATACATGCTGCTTTTCTGAGAAGAAGAAATTGCTGCTCCAGACAGACCCATAAAGTTCCAGACAGTTTGGACATGGGTCCCATCTAAATGAGAATGGATCTTCCATAAAGCGAAGTAAGAAACATCTTCTGGTACCAGTCAAATTGATTCTGCTGATAGGAACCGTTTCTATTATACCACTTTAATGAAGAAACTAATTCTCTAAGCCAACAGCTCCACCTTTTCTCGCAACTGGCAACAGTCAAAAGGAGTCAGAAAAAAAGAAGGAGGAGCTGCTTACCCAGAACAGGTACAATTGCATAACACGACTCCAGAAACTCCTCTGTTGGTATGCCCTCCTCCTCCCGAAGCTCAATATCGCTGAACCTGGTGTCCAGGACAAGCAGAAAAGGTTGTTAAATTAACAATTCCTTTTTTGCAACTTCTAAAGGCAAAATTACATTTCATGCCCACTTGATTTGCAGAGATGTAAAATTTATAGACATGAAACCACCAAGACAGCTTTTGTTTCATTAGGTTAAATGACTGCAGAAATGCACTTTTGGTGGTGTGCAAGCAGGGTCTGCAATTAGAAACGAGGAAAAAACCTCCCACTCCACTCTGTACAGTTAATTCTACAAAGGCTATCTTCTTCAATTACTGTGCTATATACAGTCTTGTTGAATAATCTCAGCAAATAAAGCTTTACAGGCAAAAGGCTCTTAAAAATGAGTCAATTAAAGGCTTAACAAAGTTTCAATAATCCTTTTAATTGAAATCTGTACTACCTATTGCTCATGACACTGAAGAAGGTAGGAGAATCATTTTCATTTCTGTCTTCCTCACACAGAGTCAATCCACTTAAAGAATTCGTTTCTGACTGCAGCAGCTTGTGGGCACCAGAGCTTTTTGCAGCTTGCAGCTTGTTCTCTCCATTTTCTTTAGTGCCTTACATTTATAGGAAACAGAAGAAAAACAAAAATAGAAAAATAAAACAGCCACATACCCATACTGTTATTCCTGTTCAACAAGATGCTTTCTATTTGAAGGAAGGCACTTAGATATCTGGATCACGCAAGTTTAAAAGCTCTCCCTGCCAGCAACAAGACTCTCACTGCAGTTCCCCTTCTGTTGACTGCTTAGACCACATTTCCACCAGTCCCTTCCCCACTGCTTTTTAATCAGACAGACCCAGCACCAGGCTCCAGTGCAGGTGAACCCACACATCCTCAGAAAGGACAGCAATATGAGGGGAGAACGTTGAAGAAGTGATTGGGTGCAGCAGGGAGTAGACTCATCTCCCTGAAAGAAAGATCACTTCTCACATGGCTATAACTTCGCCAGTGCTGACGAAGTGGCAGAACGCATTTTCAAAAGCAAAAGAACAATAGTGACTTATTTACTCCTTCTCATAAGTAAGTAAACTGGCTGCTTAGACAGGTACTGCTATGACATCAAAGGTTGCTATGTTCTCCCCAGTTTGTATTAATATCTTTAAAGCTTCCAAGAAAAAGATCCAGTTGCCTCTTCCCTGCTGTGTTCTGTTTTATTTCTTCTTTGGGGTCAAGTGCATCTGTGTCAAATAAACAGAACACTATACAAGTGGCCCCAAATGCATGTTATTCTGCAAGGACTAATCACGCTACACAACACCAGTTACAGAATTGGGAAAAACTCCAAAGGCAACCCATGTAAGAACAAAATCAACTTGATCATTGACTTGGGCTTAAAAACCTCAACTGATTCACTGACTGCACAGGTATGTTTTGGAATGGTGACCAGGCAGAGAAAGCTGCTGTTTGAGAACAATACAACAGGATGAGCAGAAATCATACGTTACTTGTACAGACCCAAATTAAGCTCAGCAGACCTTAACAATATAGCTATGTTGGATGGAATTTTATACTGAATTAGTGCAACAGTGTTTTAGTGAAGTCCCACACAAATCTAAGTTTCATGCTATTGCTCAGGTCATGGAAGAAATAAGGTACTTTCTAGTATTCTCTTAGTTGCAGAAAAAGTGCTAATTTTCCATAAAGATTTGTGAAAACCATCAAGAAAGACTACAAGGTCAGCCCCTCCAAGACAGGCACACAAAGCATCAGTGTCCCCCTTCTGACAGCACAGCCTTACACACCAGCAGAGGTGCTGGCATTCCCAGCGAGGGCCTTTGGGAACAATGTGTCTGTCCACAGTGCAAGACGAGCCCAAGCTCTGTCAGGCTATATTGTTACGCACATCAATCAGCATCTAGAGGAGCCTCCACTTGTCCAAAAAAGGATCTTTAATTTCCTTCCCCTTTCGGTCCCAAGTTAGCTATCAACAAGGGCAGGAGCTATGCTGTGAAGACTTGACAACAGGAAGATATCAGACTAAAATACACTGACATTCCCTCTCTTGGAAAGCAACATATCAGCCCTCTCACAGGCACCCTACACCTCCCTCCATTTACACTTAAAGAGTAATGATGCTGGATAAAAGATAGTGCATATGTTTACCTGCCAAACCCTCTGCCATGTCATCTTCAACAGAAACATCACTTCCCCCCTCATTTGTCTCCAGGTTTAAACATTCCAGATTTTTAATAAGGGTTTGCTCTTGATGGTTAATTTCTGCTTTTACAGAGCCATTTTCACAGGGGTTCAATTCCATCTGCCTGAAGAAAGGGAAAGAATACTGGTTAGTGCATAAAACATTGCTTGGTAAGCTTCTTCCTCTGAAAACACATGAATAACAATAAGAGAAAAACAGTTGACAGAAATTATAGGCTGTCACAGGCTGCTCTGAGCTAAAGAACTTGTCTAAAATAACAAAAGGAACCAGGCAGCTCTTTGCAGCACATAGGATTAACACTTCAAGCTCAGTTTGCAGAGTTGGAATATATTTACAATGACCTTTGTTAAAGAGAGATACAAACAAAAAAATACAATTGATTATGAAAAAGAAAATCACAGGCAGATATTGTAGCTAAAAGAATATTCCCTCATTAGTACTTTAAAATATACACCCTTGCCATCTGCTATATAAATCATAGCCTTCTCTCCATCAACAATTTTATGAGTTTATGGAGCAGAACCTAAAATGCAGGAAAGAGCAATAAAGTGGGAGAGAACTGGCTGGTGACTGACCACTAGGTCATCAAGTGGGTGTCTGAGAAAAATAAAAGGGAAAGGGCTGATAAAGAAGAGACATGAAGTGGGGTGAGCCAGCTCCCTTTTGTTGTGTCTGCTTCCAAGTACACAGCTCAGAACAATACAATTCTGCCTGCATCCAGCACTAGTAATATTAAAGTATGGAAAGAACAGACATTACCAAAAACAGATTAGAAAGACATTGACAATAAAAACTTTTATCATACCTTTCTGTTGAGGTGTGACTAGACAAGACAGAGTGCTTTACCTGCAAGATAAGTGGGGAGGGGGAATATTCTTTAAAGCAAGAAGACTGTATCATGCTTCTGAGGCTTCGCATTTAATTAAACCCAAGATGGAGTTAGCAAAAAAGGCTGAAAAGCTAAGCATACGCTCACTAATTCTCTGACCTGAAGGCAGTATACAGATAGAAAACAGTGCTACGTTATTACACTGTTAAAATATTGAAAAGAAAAAAAAGCAAAACAAAACCCAGGAGACTTCTTTTAGAAGCTAGCTAGCAAGTGGCAAGTGAGACACAGTACAGCATACGGAAAAGAAACAAGGCATTGAGTTTTCTTTGCAATGATGTTTTCCTCACTTATGAAAATAAATTATGAAAAAACAGAAGAAACATGAGGCCAGATACCAGGTATGGTGAAATAACCTCACTACCCAGATGCAGGGACACATCTGCCTTCCTACATACAGCTTAATCTGCTGTTTGTCAGAGATGCTCCAGTTTTGCATATGTAGTTGTGGATTCAGGATCCAATAAAGTGCCTTTGTCATTAAAAAGATAAGCTCATCAGCTCCTGGTGACGTATTACCACAGATCCGATGCTGCAGTAGCTTAGGAGAGTAATAGTTGCTGTGTGCTCCTGCAATGGACCAACTTGTCATACACCCGGGGTATTTTGAAACACCACTGTCTGCAGCTGGAGCAGCCCCTGAGAGTTAATGCTTAATAACTTTCATCTGTCACTAGAAGTTAAAAGATTGGTCACTGCTTATTATTATAAAAAAATGGCCCTATCTTACTTGCAAACCACAAGAAATATCAGAGTATGTCCAGTGGAGGATTACTAGCTATAATATGGGTAAAAATGCATTCCCTACTTCTAAAAATGCTGCTTCACAAAAGGGCGCCTTACCAGCTATGCAGAGACTGAGAGAAAAGGATAGTGGCAATTACCTTGTTCGTTCTGAGAACTGCTAAATGTGGGGATCCAGGTGGGGTCTGATGCAATAACTCAGAAGTGAAGGCAGTATTTGCAATCTGCATACATTCTTCAAGAGTCTTCAGGAAGGTGTCACAGGTTGATTTTAACAGAGCTCCCATATCAATTCCGCTCTGTGGGAAGAAACCAATGCGAAGACATGGACTCAACACAGAGGAACAACTTCGAGCAACAAATGTCTACAAAGTAACTACTACATTAATGATTTCTGTTTAACATGAATTAAAACGCAATGTGTCAGCTGCTCAGAGAACTGGCATCACGTATTCCTGGGGCTATGCCCCCTCACAACATCACCACTCTTGCCAGCTTCTCACTACAAAAAGCTCAGTATGCTCGTGTTTTGAAAGCAATGCCTTCTAGTTACTTATCTCTGGTGTTAAAGGTGCATTAAATACTAAGCCTTGGTGTATTCAACAATGGCATTGCAGATGACACCACTGGCAGGAGAAATGAAAAATAAACAAATTAAATGGGATCAGAATGATCTGCAGATAATTTCAAAAACCCCATGAACAAAAAATTACTACAATTCAAAAAACAGGCAGAATGAAGTATCACATTACCACAACATTCTTCATCTCTGCAAAGTGCAGTTATTGATCCTGAAATGCTTGTAGCATTAAATCTTTCCAGTTAAATAGCAGTAAGATCAGGGAAAGTGAGTTTTGCCCCAGAAGCATAAACTATGAGCTGGATAAACATTACATTACTTATTTGTTGTCAAAACCTGTGAGCTGCAAGTTCCAACAGCACCTTTTATTCATTTATATACTACATAGTGCTTCTGCACTGGCTGTTAATTCACCATAAACAGTTTATTGAGTATCTTTATGGAGATGGTTCGGACATACAAATTATTAACCCTCACATGTTCTGCCTGCCTGTCCTGCACTTGAGGACCCATCTCTCCAGTGAGAGGCATCCTGGAACTTCACACCAGCTTCTCTAGCAAGGGATGTGCATCCTTCTTCACACATTTCTCTCTCAAAGCAAGGGACAGATCACTGTCATTAGGAGACCCCTCTTAAATGAGGTTCCTTTGGTCAGGAAGATTTGCAAGGTTTGAAACTTAAGTGAGGCTAATCATGCAGTTCGTCCTAGCAATTTTGCTTTTTTGTGGTCTGCATTGTCTCTTGACCTTTTAAAAGTTTTGGCTGAGAAGTGTTTTTCTGAGCAGAATATTAATGACTCAGGGGCAGACAAATGTGCACTTCTTGTAAGTTATCTTCTTATAAAAAAATCTTTTGCTTTTTTGATCCACTATATACACATGGTCAACTACAGAGATGCTATTATCTGGATCATAGATCTCTCATCTCATCTCATCTCATCTCACCACTTGCCACCCCAACACAGGGAAAGATATTTGCAACAATACAGTGTTACTGCATTTAAACAAGAGCTGTTATGTGGGTACATTATTTCCCATAGGATCTCTGCAGAAATAGGGTACAATATTAACCAGCTGTGAGTGAACACTACATTGGCTAACCAGAAGAATTCACAATGCTCAAGACTTGACAGATGTGGTCTACACCAAAAATAGTGCTGTACCTCTGGTTCTGATACCGCAGCAATGCTGGCTTCCTTCGTTTTATGCACTTGCTGAACAAGAAGGTTACAGTACAGTCTAAGTTCAGACATTTTAGTCTTCAAGGCTTCTGTGTTTTCAGTGAACTCTAAAAGTGAAACAAAAGAAGAGTTACATTTATTGTATCCATCTTGAAGTATATGATTTTGGAAAGTCGCTGAAATAGTATTATCCAATCCAATCAATACTTTCTTCATTCAAAACATTTCCTATCAACTCAAAAAGATGAGCTGGATTTGCCATAAATTATGCTCCTGACAGGTAAAAAACTGTTTCACTATTTGTCATCATAGACAGGAACAGTATGTTCCTAGACTTAGGACACATAGACAAAGCAAGTACACACCACTTGACTTTATTTGGCCTTTTAAATAGGATTAAACCCTGACTTGTTTTCACTAAGTAGTTTAAAGTGCAAACAATTACACTGTGAATTAAAAGACGAGGATTCTGGGTAGAAACCACTGGAGGGAAAAGATGCAACCTGTCTAACACATAGGAATTCATTTAATACATATCCTTGAACCATAAAATGATTGAGGTTGGAAGGAACCTCTGGAGATCAACTGGCCCGACTCCCCTGTTCAAAGCAGGGTCAGCCAGAGCATGTTGCTCAGGGCAATGTCTATTCACGTTTTGAATATTACCAAGGATGAAGACTCCACAACTTCTCTGTGCAACCTGTTTCAGTGCTCTCTTATCCTCACAATATAAACATTTCTGCTTATGTCTCAATGGAGTTGCTGGTATTTAAATTCACGCCCATTTCCTCTTGCCCATTCACTGAGAAGAGCCTGGCTCCATCCTTTTTTTATGCTCCCCCCTCAGATATTCCCTTTAATCATCTTAGTGGCCCTTTGCTGGACTCTCTCCAGTATGTCCATATGTTTCTTGTACTAGAGAGTGCAGAACTGAGCTGACTAATCCAGATATGGCTAACAGTCAATGTGAGATTTTTCAGAATATTTTTATATTAGAGTCCTAGAATTACAGAATAAATTAATTTCTGTTAATAAGACTAGCATCGTTTAGTTCTGCAAATACATCAGGAGCTTTTTACCCTGTGCTACTGCATGTCAGTTACAGATATAACTTTGTTCTGCTTCTAGGAACCAAGCATCAGATTTCCACTTTGTGCAGGGCCCTACAGTAGCATCTTCTGCTCAGTTCTGACTCAGTTTGAACCAGTAGATGCAAAGCCCAGTGACAATGCACATAAGGCTAAGAGGAAAAGCGATCCCTCACCTAAGGGAAAGGAAGTGCATTTGCTCAGGATCACAAATATATTAACAATAATTAGCTGTTTTTCCATCTTCTGCATAGTCACTGTGCTGAGGTTACACAAGGTTAAGGTATGAGGTCTCATATTGACTGATGAATAACACGCTTGTAAGCAAGAGGGGTCTTCACTGGGGTGAAAGTGAGATTGTTGGTGAAAGCGAAGAGGTCAGTGAATTAATTTTTATAGCCTGACCATGATCAGATTGCAGTTTCCAAATACTAGTATGCACATCTAAAACCAATTGCAAACCTTGATTTTAATTGGGATTGTTGAAGTGCACAGGACAGTTCAGTTAGAACATGGAAGGAAAGGGTCTGAGGAACGCCAAAGCTCAAGAGCCACAGGCATGAGAGGCAGGGTCATCATACTAAGACAATCGCAGAAGGTGGGTGTCTCACCTTTATGCACAGTCTGCATCCCAGTGACCCACAGCCAGCAGCTACTCACTCCTTGTACTTACAGAACCCATCAGCACAGGGTTTTCAAATTATTTATACATAGTATATTCTAAGCAAAAGCCAAGTATTCAAATCCTTGCACTGAGAGGTAACACCTGAGATTTCTAGCTAGAGTTCCCACACAGCCTGGCTTTTAGCAGCACCAAAAACCTGAAGCACAAGTTGGACACAGAGTTCAGGAATTGATTTTGTCATCTTTGTGTGTACATCTACAAGGGTAAGGATGGGAAAATACAAAGCAAATAGTATGTGCCAGCAAAAGGGTGTTCTTGCCTTTTTCCTTCTGTGTCCTGCTGTCAGTCAGACAGGCTTTGGCAGTTCCTAGTGCAACCAGCCACTTTTGCCTTTCAACTGCATTTCTTGCCTTCAGATAGAAGTATTGTTCCCCTGGGATGATCAGGTCCATTCGCGTGTTATCTGCAGGATGAACTGGAAGCAACACAGATTTCAGACCAGTCCTTCCGCCCTTCCCAGCCCAGCTGAATAACTAAGCAGATATGTTAGGTGGCAGGTCAAACAATAATGAAAGCAGAGGAATCTACAGCCTCCACCTTCCCCTGTTGACATTTTATGACTTCTTTTCTGAGTTAGGGAACAGACAGAACACATACGTGTACAGCTGTGGGACAAAAGGCCATGAAAGGCGGTTTTGTGATCAGTACAGTATCATCTGCAAGTCTTTATGGAAAGGGCATTCTCTTCTGACAAGCTCTTCTCTCAGGTTTCCAGCCCATAACTGAACTCCAAAGATGTGGCAAGTGATCCAATATGAGTGAATTGACCTAGTGCTGAAGCTTATTATTAATATTTCTAGCTTCAGCTTTATGCTTATGGAAAGTCATTTGAAGCTGTGTGATGTTCCACCACGGCTCACGAAAAACAGTGACCCACCTGCCTGTGGAATAACCATTATATTAGAGGCCTGAAGCTCTCTTAACATTTTCAAAATACTCTAGAACAAAAACTGGCATATAGATCAAGTGACTGAGTTACTGCAAATACATACCAAACAAATCAAGCCACCAAATGACTCTAGTGTTATTTTATCTTACTTACCTTGGATTTCACACACAGCCATTTGGATACTTCCCTTACAACCCTTCCAGGCATCTTCCCGAGAGTCATAATAGGACAGGATGCCACCACAGAGAAGAAACCACCGAGGCTGCCAGCCTGAAAAACAAAACTGCATTTCTCAGTTGCTTCTCTCCAAGAAATTCCACCGCCTCTCTTACTCAGGACGCACTACAAATAAGACCCCAAAGATTCTCAGTTTCCCCAGGAAAATCAAACCCTTTGAAGCAGTAAGATCTGTGGACAGCCCTGGAGGTTGTACACCACAAGCCCTACTTGCTGGCAGCTACGTGTCCTTTCTGCAGGCAGCTGGAACTCAGCGGTACATTCCTGAGATGTCACATGTCATTTTCAGTAGTTTTGCTAACATGGCATCACTGGCTCACTCTCTCTTGCAAAACCACCTTTTCAGTCCAACACCCCCCAACTCCCTCCATCACTCCTCAATCCACCTCTTCACTCTTTCCAAAAGCCACCTCAGCTGTCTTGCCTTACACATGTTCCTCCCTTGCGGGAAGGGCTGGCCAAACTCTCCTGAAAAGCAATGGGCAAGAAACTCCTAAAAATCAAGGGAAGCAGGGAACAGAGGCAGATGTGTTGGACTTCCGAGCACCATCTTTCAGCAAACAGTTCTCAATACCTCTTAAATTTCCATGCTGACCACATAAAAAGTAATCTTGAATTAATTACTTGCATGTCTGGACACCTTCCCTGAGAACAAACAAAACACCAGGCTAGACCAAAAACAATTGTTCTTGGTACCATTTTTGCCCACCCTGTTGCCCAGTTTCAGAAGCAAATTACCCCTTTTGTTTTCTTCTTTTGGAAGTACTACAGCAGTATGAAAAAGATGCAAACAAACAAGACAGGACAGGACAGCCATCATTTATGTCTAATTAAAAACTACAAGCTCATTAACTTAAGAAGAAATGAGGCAGCAATGTCACTGGAGGAAAGCAGCTTTCGTTACTGAGCTGCAACAAGCTTCCTGGGTATGGACCAAGGGAGCAAGATACGGAAGCTCCCACACTGTGCCAGCAAACTGTGTCTGGGAAAACTACTTTTCCAAGACCATGTGGGTCACGTTGCTCCTACGCATTGTTGCAGAGGGGCCTCATTTCTGCTGTCTCCCACACTGGGGCTCTGGCCACCAGCATGGCAGGAGCCCAGGCTGGGCTTGGGCCAATATCACGTTGTAGGAATGACAGCTCCCTACCAGCAAGAGACCGACTCCCTAGGCTACTGCTGAAGCCAAGCCCAACTCAGTTTAAGGTTAGAAAGCCCGAAAGCCACAGGCTAATAGTACAAGTATGGTTTGGAGTTTTTTTGTTTGGTTGTTTTTTTAAACAAGCAATACCACGGCATCTAGGCCAACCTGGTCTACAGATTGCTGAACCTTGGGGGTGTCTGGAAAACAATTAAACATAAATCCTTTTCACACTCTTCCAGAGCTCTTCCATTATTTCCTAGAAGAATATAAAAACATTATAAATGCCAAAGTACTCTCAGTACTTCTTTATATGAAGGGAAAAAAAATCACAAGAATGAGAATTAAAAAAAAAAGAAAAATAGCCAGACTGATTTTTATTTGTCTTGACACCAAAATAAAGAAACTATCCTAAAAGTCACTATTGCTATGGAGGAACTCACAAAAAAAAAGGATGTGATTGTTCAGCAGACAGAAGCAGTTAATTGCTTCAGACACTCAACAGCACAGAACCAATCCTTTAAATAATGCACAGCACCATGGTCAATACAAGCCTCTAATTCAGTCTGGAGATCCTGCTGCTGCACATGAATCATTTCAGTCACGGCCCTACAGCTTACTGTTGCATCTGATGCTCACCAAATTGCATTCCACCAATCAAAAGCTGTGTGATCGATTAGCCAACATACAAAGCACTCTGCCTCCATCACTTTGGAGGCTGGTTAAAAATACGTTGTCAGTCAATATATTTCATTGAGGTTTTTGTTTGGTTGGATTTTTTGATTCTGGGTTTTTTTTTTTTGAGGGGGAAGCAGCAATTTTCTGTCTTCCTTTGCAAAATCTAACTCTTCTTTATTAGATGTGTACTAAAAAGACAACTATAGACAATTGTTAACTAGGACAGTGTACGTTTTCTGAACAGAATTGTTACACTATTAAAAACACATTTTTGTAAAAGGAAACCAATTTAAAAAAAACAAATAAGGAAATCAAGCAAGGTTCTGTCAGAAGATGCACTAACCACCTGGTACTCACTGACACTGAGTCAGCAGCCATAGGGAGGTTATCCTAAACAATCAGCTAAAAATAGTGTGTGGCTGACAAGTCATGGGCAGTGCAACAGGGATACGAACTGCAATTACAGGAGCTTCACATCTGCAGGCAAGCAAAGAGCAAGGAAAAAAGAAAAAAAAGACAAAAAAAAAGACACTTTGTGAACACAAGTCTTGGGCTTATTAAGTTTTATTCTCTCCCCATAGACTCTCCTGGGAGTATTGCAGTTTCTGGAGCTGAGCATTCAGACTTCACCCGAGATATAACTTGATGATCTTAAAGGTCTTTTCCAACCAAAATGATTATATGATGTAAAGTTAAAGCTGAACCTTTCAAGGTCTTACAGGTGCCGGCACTAACACAACTCTGAAGAATAATTTACTGAGGTCATTTATACTGGCGGTGCACAGGCAGGACAAAACATAGCTCATACTTCCACAGGCTACCTTAGAAAGACAGAGCTATTAACAGTAAAAATTGACCTTGCTGGAAATTTAAAAAAAAAGAAAAAAAAAAAAAAGAAAAAGACAATAACATGCAAAGGACCATAAAAGTGAGTAGTATCTTAAGGTCTCAGTCATAGAAGATAGTGAAGAGATTCCAGACAACTTCACAGACACTGGTTAAGGTCCTAATACATACTCACAGTCCTGTGTGAAACTTAAAAGTTAGTACCTGCAGTACCTGGAAGATCTGATATTGTCCACTACAGGAAAAGATATTTAAGCAGCCTGTGCCTACTGAGGATTCATCATTTCTCCAGAAGGTTCCATGGGCTGAAAGAACTGCCTACTTCCTTCCCTACACATCAGGAAGTCTAGATGCAGCTATCACTGAGCAAAGTTGACATTTCTTGATAACACAGTTGAAATTTGGACATAATTCAAACATCAGTGTTACACAACTCAAACTCTAGACAGTATTCATTCCAAGGTGCCAAGCCTGAAGAAAAAAACAGAACCAAACCAAAAGAAAAACACTTGAAGACATGTAGATCATGTTAGACATCCACAAAGCCAAACCATCTGGGAGAATTACATACTCAAGAAGTCAAACTGATGACCTGGAAAACAAGCTGCAATTCGAGCTGCATTTCTAAAAGGCACAAAGGCCAGACACCCAGATTTTTATTATTGCTTGCTTTCCACTAGAATAATGTAATGCTTTGTGCTTATTAACTTCTTGAGCTTCAATGTCAGCCAGGATAAAAACTTATGCAATAGATAGTCCTTGGACTTCTTCAACCTTAATTCAGGTTTTTAGTGCAGACAGGAGATAATTCTCAAATTTCCACGTTACAGCAACATCTGCCTAGTAGGAGGAATTAAAACCTTCATCACATCCCTACTGCTAATCTCATGGGTAAGACCCAGGACTTGGCTGCAGCCCACAGCACGGTGGCAGAGCAGGGGCAGATCCCTGCTTTTCTCTGTGGTTGCTCTGATAGCCAGAGACATCTCACAGCAAGGACAAGCAATATCCATCTCTTCACCCCTTCAAGAGCAAAGTAAGCTGTGTGTGTGTTCACCATACTACCACGTACCGCTTTACCTCCCAGCAGCCAAGGGCAGATGAATCACAGCTTCTGCCCAGCACCGTGTCAACAACTCATAGCAGGACAAGAGCTGCTCAGGAAAATTCAGCTTAAAGGGACCAAGGCAGGGCTGGTGTCTTGCAAAATAAACAAACAAAAAAAACCCAACCAAACAAGAGAAAATCCAATATATGTCCTTCCCCAGTTGCCAGTGCTGATGCAAGTCTATGAGTGACATCAAGTTTGCACCTCTTCTAAAGCCCAGCCTGCTCCTGGTTGTTCAGGTAGCAGCTGCTGGCCAGAACGTACTACCCTTCCCTCATGCAACTGTGACCACAAAACGCCAGCCTTCCAGTTACAAGGAAAGTCATATTTTGCAGTTCAAGGGTGCATCTAAAAGCCAAAACACAGGACCAAGTCAAGAGACCTTATTTCCAGCTTGGAAAGAAGACTGCTGAGCTGCCCTGGATCGTGCTGAGAAGGACCTGACTTCTGCGCTGAGCTGCCTGCCTCTCCTCACCTACACAACACTGACGTTTCATACTGGCCCAGAAGGACCAGTGCTGGTCTTAAAGCACTAACGTCCGAAGGAAGAGGATTTCCCTGGGGAATTAAGGCTATAGAAATCTCTGTGTCACAAATGGATGAAACACTCGTTTTCAAGATCCCAGAGAGTCCGCAATCTCAACTATTGGGCACCCACAACAAATCTCACAATCTAGTTCTTAACAACTGGCTGGGGCCACGTGTGTCATGTTTCACTCATCCGTGACAATGCTTTCAGTTTTTAGCCAGGAAAACCATTTAGCAAAAGAGTATCTTACACAGACCAAACTTGACACTTTCCCCCTTTTTACTCATACAATGAACAGAAGTGATACAGTCAAAGGGTTAAATTGACATAAGCAATTTGCACCCAAAACTGCTCCCTGCTTTTTCCATTCATCTTCCTAAGGCTATCCAGCATTTTGGGAAGGGCAATCCCAGGTACTGGAACACATTTTGCAGCCTTAATTGTGTAGTGAAACAATTTGTCAAGATAAAAATCCACAGTCCATATCCATGAGGGGCAGCAGACAGACAGAGTGTGTGACAATTCAAGCCTCTCTGAGCTGTCATTATCTCACCTACAGAGCAGCTTGTAGAAATTCCCACATTGCAATTTTACTCTGATTATGTGCACATTAACAGCAGGAATCAATACCAACAGCCCCTAAAGGTAACAAAATTAACAGATTTAGCACTTCAACAATGGCATCACTTTTTAAAGCACTTGGTTGAGGTACACTAGAGGTTTCAGTGAAACAATCAACAGGTGGAACTAGCTTTAACACAGTGACCCTCTCCCAGATGGTTTTTCTTGCAGAGGTCCTGTAAAATCCACCCTCATTTCAATCACAACAGTTAGGGCAGTTCTAGAAGCATTGAAAAAGGACATAGGACAACTGTGTTTGTTTGCAAACAGTTTTATGACAGTGACCACCCAAGGCATGGACAGAGCAATGTACCAGCAGTCAGGCATTTTTGAAGGGGACACAGTGAAAGGATGAAGAGCAGAGAAAGGATCATGGCGAGTGATGGAGGCAAAAGTTCAATAATCCGGTCCACTGCCCAGACACACTAACTCAAGTCATTCAAAGCTCCCAGGACTTTCCCTCCTCTGTTTATACTTCCCAGCCCCAGCAAACTATTTGCTCCTCTCTCTGACCCCTGGGGTGGTTATCAGGCCAGACTGAGTCAATGAATTTATGTAAACACATACAGATACCACCTGGTGGTATCACTTCACCATCGAATGCCACACCTTTTGTTTCTGTCCTTACCCAGCCATTCCCTGTGATCACTTATTTATTTCAGCGTGTGACTGAATGCAGAGGCACCGGTACTGCAGCATACCTGGCAGGGAACAGTGCACCGTGTCGGCTCTGCAGCATCGATCTAACACCTATAACGGAGGAGAGAGGGGACACGGATTTGCATTCCTGCAGCCTCATCAAACTTTTCTGCTGCAAGCACATTACTCAACTCCAAAAAGGTATGACAAAAGCAAGCGTGAAGAAAAACAGGGGGGAAGGGAGGAGAGACTTGAGAAAGAAGGTCAAACCGCACAAACATAATTATGCAAAATCCAAAGAGAATGAACTAACTAGTCCCTGAAGCATCCTGGGTGAAAAGTGTAGCCAGAACTGGGTGAGACTCAGCCACCCATCTAAACCAACACCTGGTCTCTGAGAGCAGCTACAGTCAGTAATACTGACTCTAAAGTCAACAGAAAGTCAACTGCTCTAAAGACAACAGAAACCTCAGCTGCCTAGGTCCACCTCCACAAAAACCAGACTTCTCATCTTATACAATCAGAACTTGGACTACACGCAGAGGCTAAAAAGAAGGGAAAAAATATAAACAAAAGCTTTTTAGAACCAAATGTTTATCTGTTAAGTTTTTGATTACTTCCTGCATCTCTGGGAAGAGAGTACCTTATTTCCAGAGCTTGCTATCAAATGGAAGTGTATGTGTCTGACATCCCAATAGGTCAGATTTATTTAATTAAACTCACAAAACAAAGACTGTAAGCAGTATCATGTGCATCTGGATTCGAGCTATAAAAACTATTTCTTTCACATTTTCTTGAGCTCCCCCGCAAGCTTTTTAAGAAATTTTGAATCATTAGAGTCAAGAGTAATTTAAAGTTTTATGTGAAAGCTAAAATTTACTGCTTGGTCTTGGCTCTTGGTGTCTCAGGATAAACTGAAAAGAATTCAGAGCACAATAAAATAAGAGTGCATGACTAGACACAGGAAGATGTGAAGGACTAACTACAGTATGTGGTATGATGCAGCGTCACTAGCGATGGCATGAATGCAAGGGTGTCATGCCTTGAGGATGATGCATTAGTTAGGGTTAGAGTTACTCAGCACAATTAAGGAAGTGAATATTTAAATATCAGGAAAAGCTTATCTTTGTGAAGAAAAGTGATCAAAGCCATTTTATGGAGCATATAATGAATACCAGGCAAGTCAGTGGAGGCTGTTGGTGTTTTTCTTTCTAATGACAAAGATGCCTTTAATCCCCAAACCAGGAGCTGATAAACATCACCTCTTTCAGAGTTAAGAGGCAATCTTGCCAGTGGCCAGTGATTCCAGGTAAGCCGTGCCTATGCTGAAGATCTGAACTAAATTGAATTTCAGCAGAAAAAACAAACAAAATGCCAAGTTCTCACACACACACCAACGAAGGAAAGCATTCCCCAGTTTCACACTCTGTTTCCCTGTGGGCAAGCAATAGCTTACTCATTCTACAAACCTGTTGAGAAATCAAAATTGCAGACGATTTTTACAAGGCAATCTCCAAAGACTAAAGAAATGTATTTTATTAAGCACAAGCTATGTTTAACAAAGAGTGCGAACTGCAGCGGAAGT
The DNA here is from genome assembly GCF_036013475.1 of Columba livia. Classification (NCBI taxonomy): domain Eukaryota; kingdom Metazoa; phylum Chordata; class Aves; order Columbiformes; family Columbidae; genus Columba; species Columba livia. Next base: position 37,696,455 of record NC_088603.1, on the reverse strand, counting down.
TCGGTGAGAGAGACCTGCAGGAGACAGTTCCCAAAGAGCAGCCTTCAGGTGAAGTCTGCTTCTGCTTTCTCCTTTCTCCACCTTGCAAGCAGCGTCCCCCGTGTTGAGCTCAGCCTTGCTGCAACCCTGCAGCCAGGATCCAGCTGATGCTGCCTACACCAGACGCTTTATGCTCAGCCAGGACCACAGGCAGCGGCAGCACAACACACCAAGGAGCAATAGCGAAGGTATAGGGTGACGCTTTTATCACCTCACCTGCTTGCTACAACAAATGGTACTGAAATAAACGTTATACTCCCTTTATCCATGCTGTAACCCCATCCCTAACCTCCACAATCTTTACCAAGCAATGCTAACATTAGAGTTTTTGCAAAGGATGAAATCTAGGAATTTTTTAAGATCAAGTCACACACTTTGACTGTAGACTCAGCTGAAGCCAATTTACACGCCTGTGTGATTTAAGTCACCCAGCTCTGGGTTTTGATGTTTAATAATTTGAAGTTTGCAGAGGCATCATATATTTGCTCAAGTAAAAAAGTGCCGTCGCACTTTATACATGAGCAATAACTCTGCTTCCAAAGTTCCCTGCGCCCTTAAGGTTTTAACCAATTTAGTGAGGGAAGCACAGGCGAGAGCAATCTCAGGACACACTTATTGTAAACACAAGATCCCAAGTGGATTTTCATAGGCTAGACCCATGTGTATGCATATCTGATCCAAAGTTGGCACACTTCACTTTAACAAAAATATCACATTGAGAAGGCACTATCTGCTATTCTTTGCATTAGGGGAGAGAAAAACTCTAAAATCTCAGTTATCTAAGCTCAGAGATTTCAGAGGCAGCACTGGAACTGCTGCATACAGAAACTACATGAGTGCAGGATCAAGACCAGAGCAAAAACCCTATCTCTGAGCAGAAACCAAGTAACACTAATTCAGTTTATCCTAATCTATATAAAGCAAACAAGTGCATTTATCATAAAACAAGATAACTTGTTTGAGCAGTAAGGCAAGCTAATCTGTCTTTCAGCTGCTGGCAATCATGTTGTGCTTTCTTTGCCCTTTGCCCACAGAAAGCCAAGCTTGTTTCCTACTTCTGAAATGTTCTTGCTGCCAATAACTATGCAATTTGCAATAGAGATCTAGCTCACTGCCCAAGAGCCGAGAGGAAATAGGTTGATGTGGACTTGACCTCTCATGATGGCAATGACAGAAGATGTTATACAACCAAAATCCCCAGAAAAGACTCAATTACCAACAAACTCCAGCTTCTCTCCCACAGTAAGAAGGGAAAGCAGTTCCCCTTTCCTACAGCTTTAAGCTTATTCTTTGGTGCATGTCTTATCTCTTCTCTGTGTAAAACAAATGTGTGATCCTCATTAGGAGGCGAAAAGTGTGTAAGATGCCTGCAGTGTCTGTTTATATCAGCACTCTGCTACTAACACAGACACACAAAATATGAGACACATTTTCCCAGTGTTTTGTGTACATCATTTACACCATGTAGCACCAATGCAGTTAAATTTGAGCAAGAGGAAAAGCAGAAAGTGACAAGAGTACTGTTCTGGATGACCTGTTGAACCCTCTTGCTGCCCTTTATCCCCAAAAGGCGTCTTTCCTGTCCCTCATTCCCCAGTTCTGTACTGCTGCTATGATAAATGCCACATTCCAGCACGATTTTTTTTTTTTTGCATCATCGCATAAATTTATAACTTAATGGCTTCAGGGCAGGAAGTCTTCATTTTATGCCAAAAGAAAGCACATGTAAGCCTAGTTAGCTTGCAGAACAGCAAGTTTACCATTCTCAAACACACACCAGACAGGCCTTCTGCAACCTAAGAGAAGGCATGGAGTGACCTTGACCACCACACTAACAGAGTCAAGTTTCAGCAAAGAAATCAGAAAGATGCTTCAATCCTCCATCACTGATTTTTTCTGTATTGAGAACAAAAATACATCTAGTTTTCAGCTGGGGAAAATATTGTGCATACAAGGAAAAGCAATTCTTTCAGTCTGTATTCACTTAAATTTTAGTTTGCAAACTGTTATCTTTCTTCATGAAGGGTCATTTGGTTGAAAGTGCGCAACAATGTGGCTAACAAAACAAATTTTAAAAAAAGACAGACCTGGAATATTTCTGGTTCTTAGTTTTCATGTTACCATCAAAGCAGAAGACAAGTACAGCTGATCCGACCACATCCACACTCAGGCACAAACGCTACAGTGCCAAACCCCAGTCAGTCATCTACACACGCAGTGGTTCCCACAGACATTCACTCCCTGAAGCTCGAGCACAAGGGTTCCAAATGTATCCCAGCATCTAGGCAATGCAAAAAAACCCAAACACATAAAACTTTAGATCAAATGAACCGTGGACGTTTTTATTATGGGGAAAGGACTAATAACACTGCCTGAGTTCTACAATCCAAATGGAAAAGCCAAGCATGGCTGCTCCTACTGCCACACATTCCATAATTCAAGAGCATTGACAAATCATTAAAAAAAAATATAGATCCATCTCTGTTCACTGAGACCTGACAGATTTTGATTGCCCTCTCAGAACACCTATTGCCTAAAGGGGAAAAGCCGCAGCAATCTTCTAGCACACCAATAAATCCAGCCTCATGCACCACTCTTCCCCTAGCCCCTTGCCACACAAATTCATCCCCTGCTTCAGCTTTTTCTTTGTTTAATTCTGATTTCCTACTCATTCTCAACTAACCAGAGAGGTGCAGCTGCTCCAGCCTCTCCAAAAAAACATTCAAGCAGGACGGCAGCCCTCCTGCCTGCACTCCCCAGCAAAACTTGCACCTGGCAATGTCAAGGTCGTGGTTATTTTTCTCCAATCATCCAGTTTCCAAACTGTTTCAAAAAAACACGACAAGGTTTGTGCCAGGCAAGACCACATCCATGCACGCCAAATGACAAGCCACCCCCAAATCCAATGGGTCTGGCAGTGGACACCCTGCAGAAACACGGGTGGCACGGGTCCCTCCCCACTTCTGCAGCGCTTCTGACCCCACCACCTTCAGCCTCTGCTGAGGAAACCCACTGCTGCTTTCAATCTGCTATAGAAGTCAAGCGTCCTATGGCATGGGAACACCCCACAAAACTCAAATCTGGGCCTAGTGCTAGCAGGACAGCCGCCCCCTCCCCCCTTTTTTTTCATGCATTTTCATCCAAATCCCTCAAGTGTGACTTAATGCCGACACCTTTTCTTCCCAGCTTTGGGATTCCCCCAGCTCCTCCAAGCGACTCAATAAAAGCAATAAAAGTTTCACGTGGGTGTACAGAACGGGGAAGTTCGCTGGCAAGTATGACCTAATGCACCCAAAACAAGCCCAAACCCCAACCCGCCACCCCAGAGAGGGCAAGGGCCGCCCCGGGCGAGCGCTGACACCCCCGAGCGGGTTAAACGCCTCCTCCAGCGCTGCACGGTGACAAGGTGGCAGCGCAGCTGAAAATCGAGGGTGGGCTGGGGCTGGTCCCCTGCACGGCGGGGCCAGGGGGTCGCGAAGGTCCAGACTCGGCAAATACATATATATATATATATATATATATATACACAGTTGTATAAATATACATATAAGATGATGATGGCACCCACCCCGGTAGGGAAGCCGCCCCGCGCAGAGGCTGAGGACGGGCAGCAACTCACCACTCAGGTAGTTAGTCCACTTGTACAGCACCCCCTCCATGGCAGCCGACCCCCGCCCCCATGCAGCGTGGCCGCCCCCCGGCGGAGTCACGCCGCCCGCCGCCGCCGCCACCCCTTGCGCCCCGCCGCGCCGCCGGCACCCAGGGCCATCGCGGGGCACCGCCCGCCCCGCCCGGCCCCCGCCGCCGCGCCTGCCCACCGCCGCCACGCTCCTAGCGTAGGACGCGCCGCTGAGGCGCACCCAAAAAACGGCGCCGCAGTGCTACGGAAGCGTAAACAGTTCTAGGAATCGCAAACCGCGTGATCGACAGGGGAAAGGAGGGGTGAAGGGACAGCGAGCCCAACCCGGTCGCTTTCCTCAGCCAATCAAAATGCGTCTTTGGTGACAGCACCGCCCAATCGGCGGCCGGCAGGAGCCGGCTCTATTGTGCGAGCGCTCCGCGGAGCTCCCCCGCTCGCTAGCGTTCGCTTCCTAGAGCGCCCGAGGCCCGCCCATCCCCTTCACTCAGCACCCTCCCACGGAGCTTTGCTGTCGATTGGACAAGCTGAAGGACGGACAGGGGCATGTCCCAATGGGCGACTGCTTCTTCTGGGCTCCCTCTGAGGCGAGCCAATCAGAAGGCGCATCCTCCGTCATGGGCCGTCGGGAGCTGGGGGCTGCCAGCTGTGAGGGCCGCTGCCACGTCTGCTGGGCGGGCGAGAGCGGCCGCACAGCGGGCCCAGCCCTGGCCGCTGCCGTGGGCTCGTAGGCGGGAGGCGCGGAATGGCGGCCCGGCGGCGGTGAGACGGGAGCCCCTGGCTGTGGGGCGGTGATGGCGGCGGCGCTGCGGGTCGCCCTGCTGGGCGCTGCGCTGGGCTGCGCGGCCGCGGCGCTGATCCCCGCGGCTGACGTGAAGGTGGAGGTGCTGCAGAAGCCGTTCATCTGCCACAGAAAGACCAAGTGGGGGGACATGATGCTGGTGCATTACGAGGGCTATTTGGAGAGGGATGGCTCCATGTTTCACTCCACGTAAGTAGCTCGTCCCGGGCGGCTCTTCCTTCGAGCGGCTGGGTGAGTGAGCTTGAGCGGGGAAAAATATATATATATTTCTCTATGTACATTTTTATGTGTACAGGCTGCCCAGAGAGGTGGTAGATGCCCTCTCCCTGGAGACATTTAAGGCCAGGTTGCTCTGAGCAACCTGATCTAGTTGAAGATGTCCCTGCGCATTGCAGGGGGGTTGGACTAGATGAGCTTTGAAGGCCCCTTCCAACCCAAACTATTCTATGATTCTATGTGTATTTTAAAGTAGGTGCCTCCTTCTGTCAGTGCTTTCCTGAATCTGGACTCCTCACAGTGGCCTGCAATCCATCTGCAAAATAGCTCTGTGAAGAGTGTTTTGTTGAGGGCAGGTTACCCATCCCTCCCAAAACTTTCATTTACCTGTGTGCAAGGAAACAAAAGCAATGCATGCATGTTCATTGCATGCCCTAGATGCTATTTGTCATTGAATTAAAATAGCTTAAGTAAAGGTGCACAAACTTGACAGTAAGACCCTATCCACAGCCACCAATTTTCAGAAAGTTTGGTTTGCCTTTATACTTAGTTTAGGAAGCACTGACTCACAGTGCTGCTTAAGATTAACACGAACAGTAAAGTCTATCTCCTTTCCTTTTGCCAGATCGAGGCTATAAAATAAATTTTATATAGCTTTTGCTTTATGGTTTGTATGAAGTGGAGCCATGTGGCATTTGTTAAAAGGCGAGCATGTTACGCCTCCTCTTCTGCAATGTAGACACAGGTTTTAGTGTGTGATCTCAGCAGTTTAAGTCTTCTGCTGTGCACGAATTTCTGTCAGGTTTATAAATCAAACTTCTAGGGGAGAAGTCTGCCTCTGATTTAAGAGAAAAAAAAAAAAAGTTATATATATCCTTCCACTACTGGCAGCACAATAACAGCTTTTCATTGCTGAAACGGCATATTCTTCACCTGCCCCCGTCCAGACAAATCAACATACCAGAGCCACAGTAATGCAAGTAGGGAGGAAGAGCCAGAAATCCGAGGGAGTCTGCTAAAAGCCTGCAACGACTTGCTAATGTTGCCTTTCCTGTAAAAGACCAACGAAGTGTTAATAGTGGGAGACAGCAAAATGCTCGAGTATCTGTAGGCTACGTTTGAAGTCTACTTTTGTGAAACCTATTTTAAGAAAGACAATGTTTTGCATGTTTATGCCCTTGCTGACGGTTTAAACTAAAATCTTACTAATTTTCTCTTGTAGTTAACCTGCCTCTCTAAAAGGAGTTCTAGTGACACTCTTAAGTTTTTGCTGCTGACTAACTTCTGTAAGTGCTGTTTTCTTTATAAGCACCTTTCCTGCATGACTAGTGGTCCTGTCCTGGTTGTACCACCTAGTTAAGTTGGAAAAGGGGCTTGTCAGTCTGCTCTAAACTTGAAAGTTTTGCATGCATTCGTTTCTGTTTTTCTAGACTATCTGTTATGTAGGGGTTTTTTGTTTGTTTGTTTATTTCTTTTTGTTGGTGGTGGGTTTTAATGTTTGGTTTTTTCCTAATGGCTTTCTATGGAAGACATGTGACTGATTCTTCTAAGCATGTTACAAAGTATATTGTAATCACGACCAAACTGGTTTTTGATTTGCAACTTACCAAAGAATATGCATGGCCTTGAATGTAGGTTTTTAAGTAGTAATGCCTTTCTCATTTGATCAGTTTCAAAGTGGAAACAAGTGATGAGGCAAGTGCAAGTGGGCATCCAGGTTGCTCAGTGTTGTCATAAACACTCCATGTAGATGTTTTCTTATTTTTTCCCCGCTTCTTAAGGGACCTGGTCATGCAAGGCTTAAGTTTTAAATATTTTAAAAGTCTATGTCTTTCATTTAAGAAATGCCAAGGTGTCAAACAGTGGTGTTTTTAATTGTGTATCTATGCTATGAGCATATTCCATCTGTTCCATGTGCCTTTTATAGAGCTTGCTGTCTAAAGCCCAAGTGTTTTATTCCATTATTTTCCAGTCACAAGCATAACAATGGTCAACCTATGTGGTTTACACTTGGCATAAGAGAAGCTATCAAAGGCTGGGACAGAGGTTTGAAGGACATGTGTGTGGGAGAGAAGCGGAAGCTAACTATTCCACCAGCCCTTGCATATGGAAAAGAAGGAAAAGGTAAAACTCCTGAAGTCCTTCCCTTACTGTAATTCTTTTTAATCTCTGTATTTTACTGCTATTCCTGGCTTAAGAAGTTAGTAAGCTAACTTGTAGTCAGGTGCTCTTTCTCAGAATTTTTTCTGCAGAAATAACCATTAAGTGAATACAGCAAAAAAACTGATGGTAGCTGCCATGCTGTATATTTTAAGTGGTTTCTCTGTTAGTGCTTTACTCAACAGTGCCCTGATGTTGTTTTTTTTTTTTTTTCTTCTCCTGCTTTTTATAGTCAAGCTGGAAGTGGTTGCCTAGGTAACAGTTGCCTTTTTGGCTGTTCCATCTGTGTTTGTGGCACTTCATGAATGTGCATGTGCAAGCCCCATTCTTGCTTGCAGGTTTCTTTTGGAACCCTAAGAAACTCCCTGTGCTGCTGCCCAACCAGTTCTTGGCTGATACAGTGATCAGTCACCATTTAATTCTCCATGACAACTAATTCTTTTGCTCTTTTAGCCATTTTGAATTTGTGCAGTGGTCCCTGTTATCCACAGTAAAATATGCAGGTACCTGGGCAGTCATGTTGGCATCTGCTGAAAATATATTGAATAGTGTACAGACAAATAAAAGCATTATTTGTAGTGCTTTCTCAACCTGTCTACTACTGATGGTGTTTGGGGGTTTTCCTTTCAAATGTTTTCAGATTCCTATTTTTATGGGAGGGCCAGATTTGGAATTTGCAGTTAAATGAGTGACAGCCTGTATGATGCAGGAAGGTTACTTTTTCTGCTTTATGGGGTTTGTTTTAGTTATTTTTTTTGAGCAATTATTGGGAATATCTTGTCATGACAACAGTTATCACTAATTACCTAAGGTAATGCAAGGTTTCAAAGTTGAAAGAAATGCCTTGGAACGTAATAATCCTTCCTGCTATTGTCCTCTCCCATTAATCTGAGACTGTTTTAGGAGTGAGGAGTGTTTACATGTCTGTATCTTCTGGCAAGTAGGGCTGAACACAGGCTAACATGGAGCATTCTCCATACTCTCCTTTCTTGAAAGTATTCTTTTAAAACTTGTTTTTCTCAAAGCCTTGGTTTGGGCTTCAAGAGAATATTAGAAGTAATGCTTCTCGCAGAGAACAGGAAACTCATGGTGGTCAGTTAGTTGACTGTATCCAGGACACAACTGTAAATTTTTCCACAAAAAGCTATTAAATGCTGCAGTGCTCAAATAGTCATCACAGGCCTAATTGCCTTAATATGTAAAACACTGTAGTTGTTGTTCAAAGACTTGCAAACCTCACTTCTGTGCTTAGTGCAAGGAGGTTGAACAAGTAAACACTGCTAACTGCTGTAAGAAATCACTAGCTTTACGAAAACTTTGAAGTATGTGGACATAATTATGTTGCTGTTATCAAATGATGCCCTTCAAGACAGAATTACTCAATTTTCTTCGTGCTTTCATTTCACTAATGTCTCACCTTACTTGCTGTCCAACTTGAATGATGAGTCAAGTGCCTTTTTGTGTAACACTTAGAAAAAATTACCTGTGTTCCAAACTCTAAGCAGGCCACTGTGCACTATGTTTCCAGAAGTTTCTACACATTTATTCATCCCAGAAATCTACAAGCCTGTTTGCAGCTCAGGGTGTATTTAACACCATAGCTCCAAAACAGTAGAAGTAGGTAGGTATTTGGTCCTATTCAGCCTTTCTATATATAAGGAGCAGAGTGATGTGCTAAAAGTTCTTTGTCAGTAGCTTTAGCCATCAGCATGAAGGCATAGCACATCACTATAAAAGCCAATGCCTGATAAATTGAAATCCTTGAAGAGTGGTGGCATGGGGGAGTGGTCTTTGATACTGTTAGGAAATTATCAGTCTGTTCACCTGCATAAAAAATGACGTGATGCCAAAACATGTCTTTTCAGCAGGTTAATATACTTATTTTCTGCTGTGTGTTTGGAAATAGCTCAGAGCTTTGTGTTGCAGTCCAGAGATGGCTATGGGATACTGATGGCAGTCAGTCTTGGCTGTATGTTGCAGCAGTGGCCACCTGGCTGGCTGTACAGTCTCCTTCACTGTTTTTCACTTCATCTCTGGCCATCAAAAAAAGATTCAACACTATTATCTGATAAACCTGTGATTATTGCTGAACATGAACTCACATCAACACACACTAGTCTTCCAACAAAACTAGTTGCATTTAAAGTTGCATATGTGCTGTAAGGGCTGCTCAGGGTGCAGGCTACAGTCTGAAATAGTTACATTTATCACTGTTACAGATACTTATCCTTGTTACTTCAAATTGCAGGATTACTGAAAGATTGCTATGATGCATATGGCTTTTGTATGGCACTGAATAGTTAACTTTTCTCCATGTTTACCATTTTGGGCAGGAAAAATTCCACCTGAGAGCACACTGATTTTCAATATTGACCTTCTAGAAATTAGGAATGGACCAAGGTCTCATGAGTCATTCCAAGAGATGGATCTTAATGATGACTGGAAACTGTCCAAGCAAGAGGTGAGTGGGTTGCCCTTCTTGTGAGCAAACCTAACAGGATGGGGTAGCAGAAAGGGAAAGATAAGCTTAACTTGACCCTGTTAGGGAAGTATCTGCACACAAGTTAGATATTACCTACTACTGTGCACAGAGCAACTTTCCAAGCAGAATATACACTATTTAAGAGTGTTTAAAACCAATTATTTATTGGGCAATGCACAGTACAGGTAGCTAGGATTAAGGATTCCTTAGCGTAACTACTGAACTGATATGCTCATCGGTAATGGTAAGACACCCAAAAAGTCACTACTAGCCAGGTGATCATTAGTGGGGAAAGGCAAGTCTCTCTTCTTCCCTGGAGATGACTTTTAATGTTGCTGCCTTCCAATTCTCTGCTTTTTTTTTTTGCCTTTGGAGTTTAATGCCTTTTTGTGTTGTTATCTTTCCTGCTGAATGCTCTTAAACTACTGTTCCTGGCTCAGCAATTAAGCTCCTGTCTGTGCTTTGCTGCTCTTGTGTGGCTTTGGCTTGCATGCTTTCTTACAACTTAAAAATAGATTATTTTTTTTTTCTTTTTGTTTTTTTTCAGTAAAACTATGCCAAGGATGCACATCTATGCACCATGCTGAGCCTTGGATCCCAGCGGAACTGCTGGACTGCAGGCTCAAAAGCAGCTTTGAAAAGCTGAGGCATAGGCATGTGACCCATGTGTGCCCCATGCTTATGGGAGACTTGAAGTAAAACATCTTAGAAATAGAACCAGGCTTCAGGGCTTTGATTTAGCTGGTGATTAACTAATAAATTGGAATTGGAAATTCTGCTGTAGGGCAGTCCTGTTTCACAGCATTCACTGTCTGAAGGACATGTATTCAGCATTATTTGCCTTCTGTTTACCTCTTATTTTCAGTCTTCTGCTTTTCCAATGTGCAAAAAGTCATCAATGAGAAGTTAAGATAAACCATGGAGTTCTGTTTGATTTGGGGCTGGTACAGTTTGTTAGACCCAAAAGACTAATCTATTATACTGTACATCAGACAGACAGTGACAGTGTGTCCAATGTCTGTGTATTAGAAATGTAAGCAATGACCCTAACAAGTACCAGAATATTAAATGAATAAAACACACCTGAAACATGGCCCATTTCTTGCAGTTAACAATCGGTTACAGATCTTGTTATACAAGTGGTATCTGTTTAACAGGTGGGTATGTTGGTATTGATGTTCTTGCAGAAGGTTCTGCAATTTAGAACACTTTGGATTTCAATAGTTAAACCTTAAACTCAGGAAAAATAATCTGAAATTGTTCAAAACACTGCTCACCATTAGTAACTAGCTTTGTGTAAATAACTGTTCCACTGCTCTGTTTAAAAGCTACCTTGAATCTTTGTCCTTCAAAATCTTGACATGTCAATAAATAAATCTTTATTAATGTAGCTCCTACAAGAGTAGCAAACACTGAGATTGTGGGCACATGTCTGTATGTTTTTGAGGTGGCTCTTTTCATCTACTGGATTGTCAAAGTGCTAGGATGTGAAAAAGCTGTTTGGCTCTCTGACCAATTAGTAGCTAATAACTTCTGCCTAGCTATTTATACTTTACCGTATAAACATCAGATGACAGGTTTTATTGGCTTATTTTTCAGTGAGATACAATAAAGGTATGGCAACTGAATTGCTAGTTTTACTATCACGTACTAAAGTGTCTTTCACCACTGAATGGGTCTGCAGAATCAGTCAGACAAGTATTATTCTGGCAGTAGCATATGAAGGAAGATGTCTGTTGTCTAATACTACCATCCTGAATGCAGTGGCCCTCTCTTATGCTACAGTAATCAATTCTTTCGTAAGCCTAAAAATATTAACTCTCACCTTTTTTTTTTCTACTAGGTGAAAATTTACTTGAAGAAAGAATTTGAAAAACATGGAGCAGTGGTAAATGACACCCAGCACGATGCTTTGGTTGAAGACATATTTGATAAAGAAGATGAAGACAGTGATGGGTTTATATCTGCGAGGGAATTTACGTACAAGCACGATGAGCTGTAGAAAAGCGTGGCATAATTTTTTTTTTTTTACACAAATGGCATTGACTTAGACTGTCTGGTTCTCTTGTCATCTTAATTCTGTGTTTTGGAGTTGACAGCTGCTGTTGGCAAAGAAACACTGTTTATATAAAAGAGAATTTCTGTTCATTATGTACAAATGTTTTAAACTATTTTAAAGTATGAAAATGTACTTCCTTTTATGCAGCAAAGACTTGTACATCCGTGGTTTTGAAATTTTGTATTAATTTATTTTTCAGAAATGAAACAAACTTTACAGTTACCAAACATTGTAAAAATCAAAATCCAGTTCAGTGCCTTTCTGTGATTTGTTTGTGCGTTAAGATCACTTTCAATGACTCCTTTATGTATAACTTCTAGTCTGTGGCTTAATTACTTGACCTTCCTTCTTGTGTGTCACTGCTTGAAAAGCAGTGTGCTGACCTTGCTTTTTTTTCTGCAGATTTTTTTTTAAAGATGTACTAGAAGGCATCAGCATCTCTTTCTACAGCTGAGAAACTGATACAAAGCTGAATGAGAAGAATTTTGCTTCTCTAAAGGGAGAGTGCTACCAACCATGCCAATAATTGTCTGCTTTTTTCTTTAAATTATGTGAACAAATAGGAGGTAAATGTCAGACTTCTAATGTCAACAACACTCTGGAAAATGTCTGTAATTTAGAAAAGAGCAAGTTATGCTGCAGTGCAGAGGTGGTGTCCTTTACACATACACCCTTATTTGTTTTGAAACACAGAGCTAGCATTCGTGAAGAAATACCATACCTTCATCTTCTCAAGTTTTGAGGGAGATCTTGAGCAAAATGTTCCAAGTCTGATGTTTTTCTTTTTTTGCAGAAGTGGAAGAGCACACTGCCAGGAGCCTCAGTGTGGCCTGAGGAACAATTTGCATTAGCTTGCCTGCTTTGCAGCTGACTGAGTTGTACAACTTGTTTTATCACTGCCCCTTTGCAGTAGCACACAAGTGATGTGAATTTTAAATAACTTTTTAGAAAAAACAGAGGCATGAGACACATGCTGTGTCTTTACAGAGGTGGAGACCATCAAGATTCTGACTATTTTGTGTTTGATTGGTTTCTGGAGAAGAAGAAAGATTTTGCAGTTGTCCATGGTTTCTTAAGTGCAAGGGCAAGGTACCTCAGGGAAGGAATCAGCCTGTATTCTGGTACCACTTAGATATGGGTCTCTGAACACAAATTTGAAAAATGTTGCTCAAGTCTATGTAGGGACACAAAGCAAATCCAGTCATGTGAAACTGAGATTGCTGCATTGCACTTATCTTTAATTATTGCCAAGGAAGGTTCTACATTTAAGGTTCTCAATGCTGTAGATGAGCTATGTGTTTTTCCCCGCCACCTACTGTTGCAAGTAAGTATTAGAAGACTGCTTCATTAAACAGAGTTCAGCTTCATATGGACATTGCAGATTGCTGTCAATAGTGACTGTTCTGGGGAAAAATGTAGAAGTGAAGATATGCAGTGGTGGGGTTGTTTGGTTTGGTTTTGCCTTTGTTTTTTTCTTCCAGCATCTGGCATTTTGTGGCTGATGGCCTATGTGATATGGAATTGTGGCCACGTATTTTTGTTTTCAGTAACCTTGAGATCTTTTTCACATATGATGCCATCTAGTTTTCTTGAACCATTTATACTTTTGCTTCCATAATGTTCTATAGCAGTGAGCTTCACAGTAGAATAGTCTAGAAAAATACTTCTCTTTTTTTTTTTTTTAGGCTTGTTACCTGTCCTAATTCTTGTATTGTGAGGAAATAATGAATAATCGTTACCTATTTAGCTCTTCTTACTGGTTGTGATTTTTCATCTTGATATTTTTTCTTGTCACTTATGAAAATGAAGCTGTGCTGGGTGTTTTGTTTTCCCCTACAGTCACTAGAGCACAAAGGGACAACTCATCACATGTGTATTGTTCATGTTGTATTGGGATAGATCCCTTATCAAATATTTTCCTGCCTTTCTCCACTGACTACATGGAGAGCCTAGGCAATTAGCACAGCCGAGGCGGATGAGGGCTGATAGGCTATAAAGTTGGCCCTAAGACAATCTTGCCTGGGATGTGGGAACCAGCAGGTACCCAACCACCCAAAGGGAAAAACTCTGCATGTGTGCTGCCCAAACTGAGACTTGCATTGGGACTGTCAGGGTTTTAGATTATTATTTGCAGTGTTCAGCATATTCTCTGAATATATGGCTGGACAATGAAAACATAAAAGCATTAAATAAAACTTGGCCTGGATTACTGACCTAATACATAAGAAGTTAAGCTTAAATAATGGGGTGCCAGTGTGTGCCTTTAGTAAGGGCCAACTGTTGTTTCCTTTGTATTAAATAGGAGTCTGGAGTCAGTGAATGCTGTGAAATGTACATATGCATTAACTTCCACTTAGATTTTTAAAGTACTTCATAAAAATAACTTTCAGTGAACGTGTGCAATAGTTAATTGCTTAATGCCAGCACAGTATTAAAGCTGCAAGACTAAGATGCTTTATTTGGTCTGTGTAGATTTATGTCAGATGAGTGGATGGGTTTTGTTTTTAGTGCTTTTCTTGGTAGCTGTGTTACATTTCTGAAATTGAAATGAAAAAAAGTTTCAAAAGTGCAGAATCAGCAGCAGATTTTAGAAGCCACTTCAACTTCATTACTGTTTGCTATCGTTAAAGTTGTCCTGTGAAGACGAAGGGATTTCTTAGGTAGAAATAGCACCTCCTGTCTTAACCTCAATTGCATCTGCCTATTAATCCCCAGGGTGTGCTGCTGCAGTGCCAGCAAGAGCCAGCTACTACCGGCAGGAGAGCAGGGGCAGCTGCCTGTTCTCCAAGGGGAGAAGGAATTTTGGAGCTTCAGTGGCACTCAACAACATTTTGTCTGGCTTACGTGCAAAGTGCAAGGTGTGTTTCCCCTGAAGAAACAAATCCTTGCTTCTTGTCTGTAAAATGCAGTACTTGAAAAAGTGAAGAGGGCTCAAAACAGCATCATGAGCACGTACCAGATCATTGTGCCTGCAGCTTATAGCCTTCTCCGCACATTTCTTGCTGTTTTGTGGTTATATGTACTGATGGTTTTTAGAATGGCAACCTGTCATTCAGAGCTGCTATGCAGCAATAACAGTGGGAGTTGTTGCCTTCTGTAGGTACTGAAGCAGCCTTCAGAGCTCATTTTATCTGAAAATTCTTGATATGCAATGCAGTGACACAAGAAAGCTTTTGGCAAAACTTGAGGAATGATGCTTATAGTCTGAAATGTTTTTTAAAGCTTTCTTCTTGAGATCAACTGACAAGGCAAGCTGGGTTGAAAATGAAGAAATCGCTTTATCAGGTCTTAAATCTTTGCTTTTCAGTTCCTTATGTCCTTGTGCTGCCAGCAACATCCCCACTAGAGGTGTTTTGCTGAGTACTATATGTGACAGAATCATAAATTTGCAGTGTTAAGTACATATTGAAGAAACTGCTACCATAGTTTCTTCTTTATGACATTTAGAATGAAAAGGATCCAGTGTGTTCCCTGAGTACTTCAGTGTAAAAATAGGTGGCACAGGTCAGCCTTTCATTAACAATTGTCTTTGTTATATGTGCTCCCTCCACCACATCACTTCTGCTGTTACACATGAGGTGGTCTATCCCTTGACCCAGAAATCTCAGTTTCAGATGGGAGGTGAGCATCAGCAGGATGGGGACAGCTCATTGCTTTGAGTCATTCCAGGAAAAGGAGCAAAGGTGGGGGAAATGTGAGAGAGACTGGAAGTAGGCAGAGCGATGTGAGAAATGCAACAGATTTTGTTTCCTAGATCCTTTGGCATCTGCTTGCTTGGTAAAAAGAACATTGGCAGCCACTGATGTAGGTACTGCAAATTATGAGGCTGGTTCCTCATCTGACTTTGATTATAAATCACTGCTGCAGCCAGTGTGTATATGGATTTTTACTCTTAGGACAAAGTTTACATTTATACTTCCATGGTCCATTGAAGAATATTCAGAATAGGAGTATTGCATTTGACTGCTGTTAAAAAAAAAAAAATCAGCCTCATTATAAAGCTTTTTAAAAAAAATCCACAAAATAACCCCACCATTATATATCTTCAGCACTTGTTTGTGGTAGCAGGAAATAAAAACAACAGCCAACAAACCTGCTTATATTTGTATAATCCCAGACAATTTTAGCTTCTCTTGAACGTTAATCATAATGCTTACATTCTGTGCCCTAGTTTTCTCCTGGTACATAGGAAAAACAGCTCTCTAACAATAGAAGGATCTTTCTTTAGCTATCCTGCTTCTGTTTCTATGCTTGTGCTTGATTATGTCAACAGTTTCATGTAAGAATTGTAATTGCAAAGTTCAGTAGGAAGCTATATATCTGTTACAGGGACAAGGATCTTCATTATTGGCCCTGCCAGCCCGCAGGGGATTCAGATGGAGCCTCCTCCTGTATCACATTTCTTCCTTCTAGGAGGTTCTGCTCCAAAAGCAGGTTGGTTTAGCTAGGGGTTGCACCCGGGTAGGAGCTGTGCAGTATTTCTGTTCTCTTGAATTACGTTTAAAAAAGTAGGAGCTTGGTTTAGCTGAGAGATTTGTCATGAAGATGGAGGATAATTTGAAACATGTCAGGTAATTAATTTTGTGCAAGGTTTCTGAAGGCCATGTTCCTGATGGGGGAATGGAGTTTGTCTCCAGGGATTTTTTTTTTATTTTTTTTATTTTTTTTCTTCTAACTGCTCTGCATCTTCAATAGGTAAAGAACAAACAAAGCTACTTTAAAAATGTTAGGATCTGACTGCAGAAATCTAGTGGAGCCAACTTTTCAGAGCTCCCCGAATGCCAGTTATGTTTTCCTCTAAAAAAAAATGGAGGCTGATGCTACCTACCGTTAAGAATCGCTTTTCGTATTAGATACAACACTTCTAATTTCTAGTTTCAGTCATGACCCGCTTAAGGAGATTAAATGATGCAGGATAATTGATTCCTCATCTGGGAATCAGACTGAAAGCATTAAATCAATCCCATCCTTTTACATTTTATTACAATTGAAATTTCTTTAAAGTAGCTGATGTTTCCTCCTCTGCCTCTTTCCCTGAAGAGTGAACTAGGTAATACCTATTTTGCGTGCTTGGCCTGCTGTCTCTCTTAGAGTAAATAGCACAGCTTAGCTCTGCTCTCTCTAATCCACTGGGATATGTCTTTAGAGAACAAGTTTTCTTTTCATAAATACAAAGCAAAATGTTCTTAGTGACCCTGTGTCCATCTCAGGGTATGGAAATAATATGGCTATAGCTAATGGACTAATCATAGCTTAAAGAAAATTATGTCCTGCTGGATTTTACTCTTGGCAATGCTGACCACAGTACTTAGAGAGGTAAGACTGGCGATGTTTCTTCCTTTTAATAGAAGGTATAATAAGAATTTGCATCCAGTATTCCAGCCCTTATGTGCCATCATGTCCTCATTGCTATTGTCCCTGTTATTAGTTGTGTTAAAACCTAGGCTTAACATGGTCACACAGATGTCGCAATGTAGACTTGCACTCTGAAATAATGCAACGCTCTGCCTCTGCAAAACTCAGTCTGAAGCAAAGCTCCCAGATATGTGGTGCTCATCTTGCAGCTGACGTGTGAACACAAAGTGCAGCAGGAGTGCAGATGGAGCAGAAATGGCCAACGCTCCTATTCATTTGGTACCAGACCTTGTTATTGCTAACCTGTGCCAAATCCAACTCCCTGTGGCACCCTTTCACAGCCCCAGCCAGCCGTGCGCGCAGCAGAGGGGCTGCGTGAAGGCAGGCTGCTAGGGTGGGCTGTAGGACACTCATTAAGAAGCTCTGCCAGACCTCTGCTGGCTTTGAACCACTGCACCTCGCTTCTTGGGTGGGCACCACAGGCACATGTAGTTGCAGCTCTGCTCAGGGGTAAATTGAAGGGCAGGCTTGGAGAAAACACCAGTGGCCCTCACGCTGGATGGGAGAAAATAGGAGAGAAAATAGAAAGGCAGGGGAACAGCTCTCCAAACCACCCAGTTTTTCTTGACCAATACCCACAGCCAATATAAAGAAGTGTAAAAACTCTTGGGTAACTTATTGTTGACACTTCTTTGTTATTAATAAAATATGTACACAAGGAATAACAGGCAATCAACATGGTTGTTTTTCCCATTTCCTATTAACTACTATTTTTCAGTTGTACATTATGAGCAAGGCCATTTAGGCAAATGTAGGCTCTTTTATGAGAAAGAGATACCCAGTTGTGGATACTTTTAAAAATCCTTTTGGAAGTACTGGGACCAAAAGGACTTCTTCGTTTTATGTCTCTTTTATTTTAAAGTATTTCTGTTATCAGAGGTCCCTTCTCACTTACAGCTATCTACCACTTCTGTATATGAGGAAAATGACTTAACGATTGAGGTTTATTTTGAGAGTCTGGACTCTTTAAAGGAGCATTAAAAAACCCAAAAAGAAACAAAACAAAACAAAAACTACTAAACCAAAAAGCCCCCAAACCAAAACAGAGAAATAAACAAACAAACAAACAAACAAAAACAAAAAAAACACACACACAATCAAAAAAGAAGACCATCCAAGTTTTAAATCCCCCAAAAATAATAATAATGGAAAATGCTACAGTAAAAATATACATAGCCTAGCAAGCCCCCAGCATATGATGTGTATGGGAGGAGAAAAAAGGTTGCTGACACATGCCTAACTTTTTAAGTGTACTCAGCAAACCTGTTGCTCTGGTAACTAACCAGAAGACTGCACCTCCCCTGACGGAATGCTATTTGCACTGCACCAGATGGCTGAGAAACCATGTAGTGGCATTTGTTGTCCCTTATGTTACTGTCCCATCTTTTCTCTAAGTGCTGTGATTTAATTTGCTGAAATTTACATGTAGATTATTCAGACATGACACAATAAAATACGATGTAAAGCTGCTTCAGGTATGCAGTCACTTTGGTGAACTCCTGTATCACCTGCGTAACACCAGAACTGTTTTATCTTATGAATTTTTGTTCAAGCTGTTGAATTTTATGAATAAAGCTAAGCTCAAAAAAATTTTAATTTTAATATAATTGTAATAAGGGTAACTATATAGCACATTTCTGTACGGGCAGCATCATAAGAATGAAAGTATACACGGAGATTAAACAGGATCATTGCATAAGAAAGTAATGATGTTGTATCTGTTTTTTCTGCTTCCTTGTTTTCACTACTGGCTTATCTTCTTAGGATGACAGATTTCCTTCTTCTACCCTCATATTATTATGAGTGTTAAGCTATTGTCAAGTATTTTAGCTTCATTGTTACAGGTGCCGTTCTAACACACTACAAAAGCTCCAGGCTCATGGACTTTGTAAGCCAATAATAATAAATGTGCCTTGCAATACTTTTTAGAGTTATGAAAATAAGTATCCTGTCAAGGGTTATCATAAATTAAAAAAGGAAAATTATAAAGTTTATGAAAACAAAGCAAGAGACTAACACTTTTTTTGATAAATCATTACTTCAGAAGAAAGCAACCTTTCTAAATGGACAACGCAGCAGCTTAGTTGTGTGGTTCAGTGCCAGAACTGCCAGGTTTCTAGACACTGAAGGTAACTGCAGCATGAGAGTCCTTGTTGCTCACTGTCTTCTGTCCCTGCGACACTAGCTAAGCAGTTGTGTTCTGTTATGTCACTTGTGCAATGGAGAAATGGATCACCTTCTGTGGTGCATGAGTAAGAGCCTGGCATCTAAGCCTGCCATTGTGTCTACAATGACATCTCATGTACAGCTGCAGCCATTGACACAGATCAGTCTTCAATGGTATAATTGGATAAAAGGGGCTGCAGCCAGGATTTCTCACATCATTTTTGTTTCATTCACTGAGCCCAGCAGGTGACATCTTTGCTTCACATCAGAATATTGCACCTGCCACCCTCTTTCTTTGTTATGAGTGAAGCCACCTGTAGTGTGGGAGAAGTGCTCTCAACTCTCTGTTCCACTCTCCTGACTATATAAAAATCTCAAAACACCCAAGTACCATTGACACTTTTTGCTCTTTAGATCTGTTCTACAACATCAGCTGAATTTACTGGCCTATGGGGTAATTATTATCTTAGGGCTACTGGGGTTTTTCAATGTTACTAACTCTTCTGTATGTAAGAAGTTTTTTGCTATTGTAACTCACTGTAAGGGTAATCATTTACCTTTAGTGGGATGCCCTTATGGGTATAGGTTTAGAATTCTGATTTAGCAGCAACCAGGTACACTTCTTCTGTACAACTGTACAGTTCCTCTGATTTTTATGTACTCAAAATCAGTGCCCCACCTGAGAGAACAAGACAAAGATGGTGGCTCGAAATAACAAAAAATAATACCAACAAAAGGGCTTTCTTGGCTGCACTACCTATTCACCAAAATCTATTATAGTACATTTTTAATGTAATTTCAACAGTAAGATGTTCTTTTTTTACAGTCTGCATTAGGCCAGCTTCTCTCCTTCTAAACATCATTTATTGAGAAAACTAGTCCCATTGCTTGCATGCCTGCATGGCTGCTGTCTTGAATTTGCAGAGTAAAGTGTTTTGGAAATGATGAATCAAAGTTTAGTGCTGCAATGTCTTTGAGAATTTTGGGTACTAGTTCTGCTGAATAGGTTTTGATCTCCAACTAAGGAGGTCTTTAAAGAAGAACAAAACCAAACTAACTTAAGCTATATGTTGCTGTGTGTGCCTTTTGGTCTCTTCCTTTCATAGATAAAACATGGAACAAAGGTTCTTTGAAACTGACTTTTCTAAAGGTGTGCCCTTCCCACTCTCCTTCTTTGCTATTGCATCCCATCGGATGCAACTCTTACAGGAGAAAAAAAATATTTTTTAATATCCATAAATTCTGCTGTTATGTTATTAAGTATGAAGAGCAAATAATCAATAGACAAGCGTTGTGGCTTCGTCCTAATTATTATAATTTTGTATTTTCTCTTTACACAGCAATCTCCATTCAAAGATTTCAAAGATGCAGCTGTGAGTAAATGTTCTCCCCATTTCATGTATGAGGTAATTTAATTGCCACGAGTTTACAAGATTTATCCAAAGCCAAGCAGCAAGCTTATGACAGACCGACGTACACCCCAGGCTCTCTTGAATCACAGGACTGTTCTCTAACTGCTCATCCTTGCTACTTTTCACAGTTTATGACAGCTTACACAGAAAGGAAGCCTCGAAGATTTCTTTGTTGCCAGTATGTAATAATTCTGTAGACAGTCTAATAATTCTTAGGTAGATTATACTCAACCATAATCATCTCTAGTGCAATTAGAGAATAGACTTAGTCATCTAAGTGAGCATAATATGGGCAATGTAAGTAGTGTGTTATAGGATATAATTTAAACCCCCTTTTAAATTGCACCTGCTCTTTTCATCAGCTATCTTTCTGATTCTAAGAAGCAAGTTGCCTATGATGCAGTTCTTCCTTGATGTAGCTCCAGAGCAAGGAATTTGGCTTGTTTGTTCAACTGAAACTACTACAATTAAATTGGTATAAATTCCTCAGATTTTCAGTCACTCACATCACCTTTCAGTTAGTTATTTTAAGCAGGAGATATCTAGTCTCTTTTCTCTTGCAAAACACATTGAACCACAATTCTGATGACAGCAAACTGATAGCAGAGGAAAACAAAAGTCTTGCTTAAAATATGTAATGGAAGATCCTTGAGTAAGAAGGGCTCCATGTTGCTAATGATCAGCCCTGCTTTCTAATCTATTTCTAGTCTAAATAATGATTTATAAATTAGTCCCTATTCAGGTAACTGACACATGCTCAAAAGGTGCAGATCCCACCTTCTACATTTTCTTTTAATGTAGGGTCCCACATGCAGATTTTGCCTGGCTGATCTAATAAGCAGTGTGATATTTAAGTCTCTCGATTCCTGTGTTGCAGGAGTGCACGACATGTAGTACTAACTGAAATTTGGGCTAGTAGTCCTGTACTTTTTGTGTCAGTTGATTCTGCAGACGTTAGGCTGGCTTGGCCCATGTTAATGAGTTAGGCTCCTGAAGAGAAATGGGAAAAAAAAGCAAATATCCTCAGGAACCCAACTCCCACCACCAAGTTGTGCAGCACTACGGAGGTCATGTTGACAGGGGACTTTCAGGTAATCAGTTCTGCAACAGCTGATTTCTGTATTTCCCGTGTCTTCCCCAGGTTCCACACTGCTACATCAACATAACGCCCTTGCTTTTTTCCTGCACTTACACTGGAATGCTCTAGTTTTAAATGGTCTTTGTTCCGCCTACTGGCTCATCCTCAACATTCTGACCTCCTCCCTGGCTTTCTTTTAGTCTTCCCTTCTTTAACACATCTGTCAGTCCCTTCTCCACATCAAGCATCTGCTCTGGAGCAGGCATTGGTGGAGCGTGCAGCAAAGTTCCCATCCTTGAAGACTGAGATAGAAACGTAAAGGTGCTGCCTCATGCCAGCAAACCACGTTTGTTTTCCTAAACCAGAGCTGTTTAACTGAGTAGCCATGCACCTGCATGGTCACACCTAGCAGTGGAACAATTTTCAGCTCTCTGTGGAGGCACAGGTTGCGTGTTGAGGATGGAGCACAACATAGCCTCATTTGGGTGGGTTTGGCAAACAGAGCATGGCAAAGGCACGCTGTGCTATACACGGGGGCTGAAAGGGACAGTCAGTGCCACGCGGTGCTGGTGCTCTTGCACACAAAGAGCTGAGAGGTCCCCAGGGGTTCAGCCCCTGGAGGGGCAGCAGCCGCCGTGATGCTTCACACGCAGCCTATGGAGAAGACCCCGATCGTGAGGTCATCCCCTCAGCTTTGCAAAATCTGTTGGACTCCTCATCTTTTGGTTTGACTGGTTAATGAGGCAGCCACATTTTAAATGACTTGATTTACTTTCTAGACTTGTCCTGTGCGTGAGACAAAGGAACTCAAGTTATCTATCCAACTATATAACTAAAACTGAATACATAAGCCCCTTCTCTTCCAGCATTTCATGTGCGGGGAGCATTTATTGGTCCCTGAAAGAGGCTGAGGGATGACACACACACCACTCTCCACCATGCGTGGGGAACATGGACACCTGTTCTCGGCGCTTTTCACATCCTCACGCATTGGTGACCTCTGCCTCAGTGTGGCCTTTGGGGGTACACACACCCACCTAAGAATCACAGAATGTTAGGGATTGGAAGGGAGCTTGAAAGTTCTTCTAGTCCAATCCCCCTGCTGGAGCAAAAACACCTGGATGAGGTCACACAGGAATGTGTCCAGGCGGGTTTTGAATGTCTGCAGAGAAGGAGACTCCACAACCCCCCTGGGCAGCCTGTTCCAGTGTTCTGTTACCCTTACTGAGAATAAGTTTCTTCTCATATTTAAGTGGAACCCTCTGTGTTGCAATTTATACCCATTGCCCCTTGTCCTATAATTGGTTGTCACCGAGAAGAGCCTGGCTCCATCCTCGTGACACTCACTCTTTACATATTTTTAAACATTAATAAGGTCACCCCTCAGTCTCGCCCAAGCTAAAGAGCCCCAGCTCCCTCAGCCTTTCCTTGTACGGGAGATGCTCCACTCCCTTAATCATCTTTGTGGCTCTGCACTAGAAAGGGACCGGCGGCCACCACCTCTGGCCCTGAGGGCTGAGGACGGCTACCAGGAGCCAGGACCGGTGTCCTCACTGAGAGGGTGTGTCGGGAAGACCCCGGGCACCGGCAGGAACGGCTCTGAGGGAAGCCGTCGTGCCAACAGAGCAGTCGGCCAGCTCCGCGGTGACCCGCCGGGAGCGGGCGGTCCCAGAGGGCCGGAGCGGGGGCACAGGGGCCGGCCGAGGCGCCCTGAACCACGCGTGGCGGGACGCAGCACCGCCGCGCCCTCCGCCGCCGCACCGGCTGGGACTCGCGGCGCGGAGCGGTTCGGCGGCGGCTGCGTGCGTCGCGCCTGCTCCTACCGGTAGGGGCCGCCGCCGCCAGGCTGAGGGGAGAGGAGCGGGAGGCGCTGAGGTGCGGTAACGGCGCCGGTAACGCTGCACGGTAGGGCGGCATCTCCCCGGCCTCCTCTGAGCGGTGAGGCCAGGCCGGTGCGGTACCGCGCGGCGCGGGGGGAGGGTGCGGGGGCTGCGGGCGGCGACCTGCTCGGCGGGGCTCGCCCCGTTAACAGCGGGAGGCAGCGGTGGGGAGGGAGGCGTGGGGGGATCGATCGGCGGGGAGGGCGGCACAGAGCCAGTTTCCCGGAGTCGGTGCGAGCGCTGTTCCCCGGCAGCGATGTCCTGCGGCGCCTCCGCGCACCTGCTCCCGCGGCGGCGGGAGGCACCGCGCAGCCCTGGGCGGGGGCTGCGGGCACCGCGGAACATGGCTGCCCCGCAGGCCTCCCCCGGCCCGCGGGGGCGGCGAGCCCGGCGGGAACTGGGCCGCGGTGGTGCGGGTGGGGAGCCCGGGGCCGGGAGGGGACTTGGTGTTCGGGGCTGGCATCAGCAGACGCCATCCCCGGCTGTGTTCCCAGTTTGAAGCAGGGCTCCGCGATCTGTGTCCTCCCTGGCTGTGCTCTGTATTAGCTGCTGCTTTCCCTTCTGCTCTTTAAGGACCCGGTGTGGGTTGTGTTCCCTGATGTTTTTAATTTTTTTTCTGAAGGTGCCTTTTCGTCTAGTCACCTTGAAATCTAGATGCCTTCATGTGCGTTTCTAAGCATACTGTTACGCTCAGGTAGATACGAGATGGTTTCATTTACTTGAGCAGGCTGATGAGAAGACATATCCTCCTGCAAGAGACTGCAAACCTGAGATCTCTGTGCTACTGTAATAATACTAGAGGCTATGATTAACCTAATTTTCTTTTTTTTTTTTTTTAAATACATTTTCTCCAGTACTGGTAATTAGCGGGGAAAAAAAATCATATTAAACCAGCATCTCAAACAGAACACAGATTTGTTAGTGCCCAGATCTTATGAGTACACATATATATAAATCTGTCCCTGTGAAACATATCCTTAGAACTGAGTAAAGCCATCCATACCTGTAAGATATGAAACTTTAGTAAGCCAAGTGCTGCAGTACACCTGGAAAATTCTGTGATGCAAACTATCTGTGTATGCTAAATTTACTTAGTAGTTTAGAAGATACATGAACTCGTGGGAAGTGGAGTGAGTGACTCATTGGTTGTAGACTATTACCGTTTCAACTATTGGTCTAAAGCTGTTTTAGAATTAGGGATTTAAAGAATCTCTAAGCATGCTGGTTTGTTTGTAATATGCACCCCAAAGCCTCCAGCCAAACAAAAAGAAAGCTCAAAACAGATCCTCAGTCATACATATTTAGGAAGCTGACCTCTATGAACACAGGACTTCCGCTGCTTTGAGGTGAATCAAGACTGAAGTTAACTTAAAACATTTATAGTGCTGTGAATTTTACCAACCAGTTTAGATCCCAGAGCATATATAGACAGTCTAAAAAGACGGGTGTTGTATGGAGGCAAATGTGGATGGAGGTTGTATATTGATATGAGTAGGCTTTGTCTGCCCCAGAAAAGTATTTCTGATGCTTAGAGTTTTTTATGGTAACTTCCTTTTTTGGAAGACATTTGTAACTTTTTTTCCTAGTAAAATAGGACATGTCTTAAGCTCTATCTGTTTACTCTTACTGAATTTGATCTTTTTTGGTCAAGGGTACTAAGTCTAGCCTGAATCTTGCCTTCAAAAGTCATCAGCCATGGATGCTTTACGCAGCTTGCATGTGGGAAAGTGTGCTAGTTTATGCTAGAAGCCTCCAGTAAGAATTCCTTTATTTATTATGGACTTGAAGAGTTGTGAAGCTGGACGTTGTCCCTGTAGTGTATTTGCCTTCCCCTTTCTGTAAATTAAGCAGATTGAGAAATTGCACAGAATTGCTGCCTACATACCTGCCTCCCTGTGAGGTACCCAAATGGCTGGTTTCTGCCACAGTGTGTTGTGTTACATCCTAACATTTACAAAACTCTTTTGCTAATATTACTACACTTGCTGTTGTTTTAGGTAATATTTTAAACTAAACTGAGACTTCCAACAAGATACTTTGATGCTTTTTGGTTTACCCCTTGTTAACATAATCATGTTGCTAACTTGAAATGACTACCAGTCAGTGTGCATTAGCTGGTTGTGTGTGGAGGTGGACAGTCAAGACCCAACTGAACCGCCAAACTGGATTGTGCTGCCTCTTTGCAAGGAGGAAAAGCTGCATGGCTAAGTGTTATGCAGCAGTTCGCAGCTTTTCATTGTGAAGCTGTGTGTTGTACAAAGATGCTTTAAATGCCAGCAGCTCCCGACAGTGATTGCTGCCTCAGTGACAGAAGCAGGAAAAGCAGGTGCTTCTCTACGAAATGGAGAGTGTTAGAAAAATGACTTAGACTGCAGGCTGGTATTGCAGCTATAAAAGGAATAGGGTTCTGTCACTGCTTGGGACTTAATTAAGTGCAGTGACATCCACTCAGTGAAAAGGCTGTATAAATAAAGAATTTGCCCTGTATGCACAGCCTGTGATGGAAATGAGATTGAAATCTGTTGTCTTCTGGATGACTGACCCTGATTTTTTTTTTTTTTTTTAATAGAACTATGTTTTCATTAACATAATTCAGATTACTTGAGGCAAAAAATAAGATCCTATCTTTTCGAAGATGTGTACTTTGGAAGGTTGGACAAGGATGTATTAGACAATAAAAACAGAACCAATGCATCAAGGGACTGTAAACTTTTTCAACAGCTGGTATCTTACCATTAGTTAGGGCTTTAAATGCAGAAGAGTTTTACCATGCTCATTTGATGGCCAGTATCTAATTTGTTAGACAATCTTAAAAAATCTGGCAGCTGTTGCCAGGAATATTCCAAATTTTCCTACATACAGCAGCAGAAATATTTTCAGTTCCTTCCAGGCCTATTATGCATTTTCTCTGTTAAATGACCAAAGGGGGTGTACTGCTTAGGAAAGCTTTGAAGTGCAACTTGATTTTATGCCTGTGTAGGGAATTGCTACTTCTCGTAATTCAAAAATAAAAGTAAATTTACTGGAGAAAATGACCATCCATCCCAAATCTCTGAATAGAAATTTGAGATGCTGCTCATTTTGAGAAAATTCTTCAGAAATTTTCAGCATGTTGTTAATATACCAAAAAAAAAAAAAAACCAAACCAAAACAAAAAAGAAGAAAAAAAGGAGAGAAAGGGGAGAGTTGAGCATGGCTGCAGCTAAGTTTCAGCTGCTGATAACTCCTATTAGATATCTTCTCAGACACAGCCTAGATGGACAGATTCAATCAAAGTTGAGTGTGGCACCTTCAATTGGTAAATTGGTATCATCATCCATTGGTGGTAAGGAAAGAGTCGAACAGTTTGAGTAAGCTCTAATAATGAAATGTCCAAACTGTGAGGACGTAGAGATCTGGCATGGTTTTGTGGTTGATGTTCAGGAACAGTCTCTGCTTTCTAAATTCTTAATAAATGCAACCTTCCTTTCTCCTGATAAGTCATGCATTAAAACTGTCCGAATTGTCAATTAAAAAAATAACCTTTCAGTGTTTCCTAAGATGGGAACAATATATTATTGTGCCTTTCAGTTTGCTGTCTTTGTTCTCTGCCTACAGCTGAATGAATTTTGCTTTTCATTTCTGTTTTTGGAAATGTTGCTTTTCTGCAGGATGCAGAGATCACATGTCTCTATGTGCATAAGATATGAAGCTTGATTTGTAAATGGAAATATAAGATTGCCTCAGGCACGGGAAACATCTTAATTTGAAAGTTAAAATACAGGGTCAAAACCAACAACTAAACCCTGAGCAAAGTTTTCACAGTTGTATCTGACCTTTCTCCTGCCACTTCATTAAAAATATGGAAGAGTTAATAATAAATCATGTGTGGCCTATTCAATATATTCTTCCCTTCCTACTGAGACAGTCTTGATCCAAATCTGAGGATCCTTTTTCAGATGCTGCCTCTGTTTTCCATCGTAAATGTTTCTTGCAGGTTGGGTCACTTAGTCTTTGTGGTAGCAATGAAAACAGATTTATTGAATTCTTTAAGCATTATTGAAATAGTTCAGAAGTATTAGCACAGCTGGATTTCTGTTTTGTAAAAGCCAAAAATATAGTGAGGAACAGTCACCCTTTAATACACAGAAACAAGTTGTGTGTTTTTGTAAAAGGTTTAATGTGCTCTCTGGACTTCAAAAACAGCTCGAATCTCTTTTGCAGTATAAATATTAAAGAAAATGCTGTCATCATAGAATCATTTTGGTTGGAAGAGATCCTCAAGATCATCAAGTCCAACCATAACCTAACCTAACTCTAGCACTGAACCATGTCTCTAAGAACCTCCTCTATGCATCTTTGAAACCCCTCCAGGGATGGTGACTCAGCCACTTCCTTGGGCAGCCTGTTCCAGTGCCTGACAAACCCTTTTCTGTGATGGAATTTTTCCTAACATCCAATCTGAACCTCCTCTGACACAACTTGGGGCCATTTCTTCTTGTCCTATTGCTTGTTATTTGGGAGAAGAGACCAACACCCTCCATGCTACAACCTCCTCTCAGGTAGTTGTAGACAGTGATAAGGTCTCCCCTGAGCCCCCTTTTCTCTGGGCTAAACAGCCACAGTTCCCTCAGCTGTTCCTCATCAGACTTGTGCTCTAGGCCTCTCACCAGCTTTGTTGCCCTCCTAATCACCAAGATGCACTCAGAAAGTACCAGCAAGGAATGTAGCAGCCTCTGTGTTTCTAGTACTCAAAGCACCTGTTCCAGATCTTTTTTTTTAATTTGAAGACACCATGCAAGTGAGGGTGGAGAAATTAGGCCATGTGATCAGTAAAACTGGTGTTCTGAGCAAACTGCTGTGGAGGTCTGAGATGAAACCCCAGTGTTAACAGTCCTGCCCTTGGTTTTGTGGACATTAACACCGTGATGTTGATTATCACCAGCATTAATAATAGGTTATCTAGGACAATCACAACTGAAAAGAAAGACTGGGGGTTAGGAGAGCTCTAGACTTTTCCTTGTACAACACTTTGGTCATGTCTGTGTTTCAGAAAGCTCAACAGTTACACCAACAAAACTCTTGAAGACAAACTTAGAAAATGTTTGGAAGATGAGTTTGTGTGAAGTATCTATGCAACCTCACTAAGCTTAATGAGAGCAAAGTGTTTTAATCGTTCCATCCATCCTGGAAGACTTGCTAGCATAGCTATGCTGAGGAATGAATTCAGCAATTATGCTTCTAGGTGAAGGTTTGACTTGATCAAGCTGAAGTTTTGCCAAAATCATGAGTCAAATCATATCAATACAAGGCAAATTTTACAGGTAAATTCTGCTCATAGTAACATGAGGTGAATGCTTTTCTGTTGTCAGTGTTGCCCACTTGGTCTCACTGGACTTTTGTTTACTTAATGTGTACTTGAGTGTTGATTTCTTGTGAAGAGGAGCTGTAATGGTGGTAGCTGACTTCTCATGTAATGTTTTTTACTGGTCTGGTGTTCCTTTACATGGTGGTGACTGGGTGTTATTAATTTTTTAGGCAAGAGGCTGTATTGGTGCAGAAAACAAAAAATTTGCAGAGTACTAAGGACAGAAGTGTTTGTACATGTGCATCACTTAACAGGTCCTAAATAGTGCCTTGTCAGGAAAGAAGGAGCTCTACACGTAGGAATAGCTACCTCAGAATTTTTTTCATTTAGTGTAAATCTTAATTAACATTTGACAATAAATCTTAATATTTCATAAACCTCAGCTAACCAAGCTTGTATTAAAACCAAAGGGGCTTTGCATGTTACTTTAGGGGCATCTTTAACTTTTCAAGAGATAGAGTTGCAGGGTGTTGAGTTAGCAGCAATTTTTAAAGTATGAAGAGCAAATATTGGTTCCATTCTCTACGCATGAGTTAAATTTCAAGACAAACCCTTTTTTGGACCATGTTTTCTCATACTAATCCTTTTTTATTGCCTACTGCTTCCTAGTGAGTTCTGCACTTTCATTATAAGCCTATTGTTTGGTTTTACAATTGAAATAAAAGACAGAAAAGAACTTACTATTGGCAAAAGCAGTTTTACAGTGTTAGAAATAAGCTTTGGAATTGCTTGAACAATAAGTTATTAGAAGGGCTTCAAAACCTAATAGTTCATAATATTGGATTTTTGCTTTTAGTATTCTTTTTAATAAATAAGACATAGCAGCTATGAAAGCTACTGTTGGCAACTTTCATGTAGTTTGGAACTCTGTTAAACTAGTAATTACTTCATGCTTAATGTCTTCAAGGTATTTTCACAAACAAGGAAAATAAGTTGACTTGAAAAGAGTTTATCTGTTTGATATGGGAGGCTGAAGTTATCCTTCTGAGAAGTAATTTTATTGTAGCAGTCAAATTCTTGAAATTGAGAAAGGATTATTTCAGTACCAAATCGCAGCTTTCAGAGAAGCAGTACAGTTATTCTGGAAAACAACAAGTCTTGAGCAAGTCAGTATGAAAATCTTCCTTTCTCTGGTTTGAACTCTGGCTTGCAAAGCTCGGAGTGCTTTGTTGTTGGTACATCGCTATTTCAGTTTTCCTGGCTTAGGGGCAAGGCTCCAAGACACGCTGAATAATTGACGCCCGTGCCTGTTTTCCTGGGAGCGTGGCTCAGTCTCTGAGAGTCATGTGTTTGTGGGGGGAGGATGGGATATTGCAATCCGTCCTGTGTGTCAGTTCCTATAATAGTATTACTTGTCTATTCCTTTTTTTATAAGTGAAAAATGACATCTAAATGAAGCTTTTATTAGGTTGTCACAACCTTTATGTATAGACTTAAAGAATAACAGTTTTATTCCTCGTTGACAACACTTGAAAGTCTCATAGTGGACAAATTTTGATGCAAATAGTGCACGTTGCTCCAATTAGAATGTATGGCCCTTCTTAGCACACGTTATGTGTAAGATCCTCATACTGTG
Organism: Columba livia; assembly: GCF_036013475.1. Lineage (NCBI taxonomy): Eukaryota > Metazoa > Chordata > Aves > Columbiformes > Columbidae > Columba > Columba livia. Next base: position 37,666,186 of record NC_088603.1, on the reverse strand, counting down.
AAATGGAGAATACTGTAGAGTGAAATGTTCCACATCTTGATATTTTCAACCTCAAGATCACTATTTCATGTCTGTCAAGATTTATGGGTTAATTTTCTTGAGATGGAGGTAGGCAATATGTTCACTCTATTTCAGGAGTATAGGGATGCTCAGACGTGTTTATAAAACCCTGAAAATTGTCATACCTGTTGTTTCACATTGTGATGTTTGGAGACAGACATTGCCCAGTAGATGTTACTCCTTTCTTTCTACATCGAAGTACTTAGGAGCTCATCTGTTTTACCATTGACTGTAATGGTGATTCATTCATAGAATTAATTTAGTTTGACAGTCTCTACATGAAATTTATCACAGAGAAGATCTTAATAAAGGAACTTGTTAAACAAAGCATTTTCATAGTGTCAAAACACAAATTAAGCTACGTACCATAGTGACCAGAAGACTCTGGAAAAAATATGACCATGTGCATATTGCATCTGTGCTGTAGAACATAATTGTAAAATAAAAAGCTAGCAAGTGGAGTATATTACCTTGTGACTGTCGCACAGAATTGCTTTTCCAATCTTTGTGCCCACCGTGATTCTAGGTCACCCAGGTGTGATGCCTGCTAACTGCCCAAAACCACAGCAGTTATTACGTAGTGGCATAGCATGACATACAGCTTTTTGTCTGTTTCTAGTGCTTTCATATCCTGAGTGGTTTTGGGTATAGCCCAATACAGGCTGTATGGTCCCTGTTTCTCTTAACTTGCAGTCACCCATTCATGAGTGTAACGTTCTGCAATGAAATCTAGGGCTTGTTGACATACAGTGTAGGTTTACCTCTGTCTACACCAAAACGTAGGTGTGAGGTATGATCTGTTGAGAAAATCAGGCCTGTATGCTAATGTGCTTCATGCTAACATACTCTGGCTGTGAATGTGCAACAAGGTGTTCCTTGAGATGTATTTGCAGTCATTTCCAGTGTTTTCTAACGTTTTCAGGATTGCCTGTCATTGAAGGAGCAGATGATTTGTGGGAAAAAAAAAAGGACTAGGGATTAACAGTAGTTGGGTTTGTAAGTTAATGCGATGTATCAGAGGTACTGTGAAGGAGGAGTGTTCTCTTCCTCCCATAGATGCTGTATGGTATAGAGTCAGGATGGTATCTTGTGAGAGGGCAAAGAGGTGGCAAATGCCTGAAAATGAGAATGAGGACAATCTGAAGTTGAATCAAGGAAAAAGGAAAATGAAGTAGAAAAGTCCTACTTCGGTAGCTGTTAACAGACTGCTTTAGTTACATGATGGAGGAAGACAAAGTTCAAGTAGTGTTCTGAACAAACGTAAGTTGTCGGTGTATCTGAGAAAATGCCATCCTTGTCATATTTAAAATTAACCAAATAAGGTTCTAGGAGAAATTGCTACCTAGCAAACTAAGTAGATTTAAACTGTAGTAGGCTGCTAGCTAGCTTCATTCTCTAGAAATGCAATTTACAATCCCTGTGCCAATTCTCACAACAATCGTGTTTTCAGTACGAGCTTGTAACATTCAGCTTGCAGTGTTAAACTGTTACATACCCCCTGTATAAAATACAGTGTGTGTTCAAGTGAACTCTAGTTATTGAGTAGTTTACTCATACTTTCGTGTTTTAAAAGTGGTACCAAAATGGCAATTTGTTTTTCGTTCAGTAGCTGTTGGTATATTTAAAGGGAAGAATCAAAAACCTCACAAATACAAATGAGCCTGCTTTGCTCCAAGGAGGACTTAAGACTCAGTCTGTAGGTATGTAAAAGTCTGCCTCACGTACCTCCCAATTCATTCAGTAGCACAGTGCTGAAGCATTTCTTCCCATCTTTTTAGGCCCACCTGTCAATATGTTTGGAATGCAAGTTGAAGAACTTTATGTGAAGAAATTAGTACTGTGTATCACTTTAACCTTTCTTTCTAGGCTGTTGGATGTCTAAGATCTTTCTGCTGCCTTATGTAGTTCAAATAAATCCATTTAGTTTGTGTTTAGAATAAAGAAAATATTTATTTTGAACACTGAGATCCACAGTAAACTTGCAAGTTATTCAAGATTTTGGCTGGTCTGGCAAGGCATCAGAAGACAAATTTAGAGCACCAAGTGATGACTTACCTGAAGGTAGATATGAACTCTTAGGGTGCTGGAAAGCAGTTATGTTGACATCACCAGCATAGCAAAAGAAATGTACATACTCAGAATAATTAATAACGAAATACTAAATGGTTTCATTAGTGATGAAGCTCAGGCAATGCTCTGCATGGTGTATTTCAGTTTAATCACTTATGCTCTCATGACTTGCAAATGATAGCTGGCAGTTGAAGTGGGGCTTTGTCTTGGTGTTTGTCTGCAAAACGCTCATCTAGAACCGGTAATGTACCAAGACTTAATGGCACAATATGCAAGTCTGCAGGTAGGTGTCCTCTGCTGGGTGTATTTTATCAGCTGAAGTCATTCCAGCTTATACCTTTCTCACTGGTCAAAACTCGGCTTGTATAAAGGAGTTGGTTTGTTTCCTAATGCATACGCAACTCAACTGGCTGATTATTCTTGTGTATAATCTTGCATAAATGAAAAAATTGTATGAGTTCCATAGACAATTCATCACTGCACATTTTGTTGGTAGAGGACACTTTTAATACACCTTCTCTTGAAGTTTTTTTGCAAGGTTGAGCATCAGTGTGACCTGTTCATAGTCTATAGGCGAACTCTTAATGGATTATAGCCTTTATCCAAAAGGCATTCTTTCTTTCTTCTGTGAGAAGTGTATGCTCAAATGGTACTGCTTAAAAAAAAAAAATAGTCAAATTTGAATGGTTTGAAAGATGTCCAAGTTAATGATCAAAACCAGCCTTGCACACACCCCCGCCCACAGCGTTGTCTTTCAAATAAACTAGCAGCTTTTGAGGGAAAAGTTTTGATTGTAGTGTTTGTTACTAAGGAGTCCAAATGCGTGTAGATATTTTTAGTTTTTCAGGATATCATGGAGGGAGAAAGGGAACATACTTGTTCATTTTGGGACTGGAATTTCTGATGCAACAATAAGATCTATGAAGATTTCTTAGACGTTTGTGTTGAGTGCTATTTTAACAAGCAATAAACTCCCTATTTTTTTATTCTGTAGGTGTATGTGACAGAAGTTTCTCTGAACATGGAAAAAATGTCAGATATGGCATGTACATAAGACCACCTCTGGTAGTGTCATAGTCCTGAAACTGTTTACATTTTTTATTAATATATTGTCATTGCAAACATTTATTTTAAAGACTATTCACATTAGCTTGCATAAACAAATAAACTGCAATCAATTAACTTTAGGCAAGAGCAGCAATGCAGACAAACCACAGAGGAAATAAAGTGCAATTAATGCTTCAGTCTCCCTCTAATCTGAGTAGATAAATTGATGGACAATTTTTTATATAATTGTATCTGTCTTTGTTCTGTTTCTAGTTACGCCATTGTCTTCCCTGTGAAATCCCTCAGACATGTTTTCTCTTTCCTTTCTAAAAAATTTAAACTGCATGGGAGCAGAGAGAGTAAATTATTTAAAATTATTCTGTGTCTCTACACTTGTCTGAGTCAGCAGAACACATCTGGGTCATATGTTCCCGAACAACTCTGGTGCAGAGCTCTCTTTTTTTTTCCTTTCTATGGGGACTAAGTAGACTCATTAAGGTACAGTCATCTTGCCTTTATTCCTCTTCTTTATGGCGTCACAAGGCTTGGGTGAAAAATGTCTGAAAATGATTGTAATTCTTTTTATTAAATCCAGATAAGCTTCCTCTGAGCTGACCTGTTTTTCCATTATCACTGCACAATCAACTGGCAGATAGAGGGAATGCATTGTCTCTTAGCTACAAGAAATAGCGGTAGACTGAATGATTGTCTAATGCATGCAATTAGGAGTTCAGCAAACCCTGCTTCTATTTTTTTCCTCCTTTTTTCCAGGATGGCTGCAGCTCCCCCAAGTTACTGTTTTGTAGCCTTTCCTCCATGTTCTAGAGATGGGCTGGTGGTCTTTGGAAAGAACTCTGCACGGCCAAGGGATGAAGTGCAGGAGGTGGTCTACTTTGCTGCCGCAGATCATGAACCGGGAAGCAAAGTTGAGGTAAGGGTGAGTTGTTACATTCAAGCTGTGAGAAATAACAATTATTGGAAGTAATGAATGCTGTCTTGTTTTCTTGTCGGATTGTAGAGTTCTTGTTCCCCTCACTCAAAACTTTCTTGAGTAGAGAGGAGACAAGATTTTTGAAAGTCCTAAAAGTGAAACTCAGAATGTAACATTTTTGTTTAATCGAGAAAAAAAATCTATGATCTGTACTTTCTCCAGCAGACAGGCTGATCTGTGCACATCTTGGGTTCCTGTACCGTGTAGCCTGTCACTTTCCTTTTCCTTTAAAGGGAAAAATATCCTGGCTAACTAGAACTAGAAGCAATTTTTCAAGGTTTGTCTCTTGCCACATGAATTGTTTTAATTCATGGTTGTTGACAGTTGTAGGGGGGGCCTGACTATGCTGAGCATGTTGAAAAACAGGTACCCAAAAATCTCTGCTTCAAAGAACTTGTGCTCTAATAAGGGAATGTGAGACGAGGAAAGCAAGAGCATAAGCTTTGTAAGACAAACATAACTCTTGTACCTACAGTTTGCTTTGATGACATGTTCTGCAGCTGAGGCACCTGCATTGTGGTCAGTTTTCAGTGCTGTGGCTTCTCTCTGAATCCAGGCTGCATGTGGAGTCCTGAAGCTAGATGTTGATGCCATGGATGCAGGTTGAAAGGAACCCTGCTGGAAGTAACTTTAGTTATATTCTGTTAACTGCAGTTTCACTTTAATGACAGGACAAATGAAAGCATAAGGAGATGTGGAAGGGTGAAACAAGGGGACAAATGAAACAAGAAGACAGGAACAGGGGAAAGTGTGCAGCAAAGGTAGAATAAGCAGTCTGAGACAGCAGAGGGAAAGACAAGTGAAAGACTGGTGAGGATAGCCATTTTAGCAGAGGACTGAGGGCCTGATCTGCGCTGTCAGGAACTCTTAGAGTCCGCAGGTTCTTGCTCTGGCTGGCAACTGGAAAGCAGGAACTGTGAGGTTCCCTGCATTCAGCTCTCTCCTGGCCCTGTGGCTGTGCAGAAGGCTGAGGACACTAGGTGTTCTGCACCAGGCTGATGTCTCTTATCCCTACAGGTCCTTTATAGATATAATTGTTGCTTCTCCAGAAGAGGTCCTAAGGCCAGTGCTGGTTTTAATTCTGTCTTTCAAGTAGGACAATTTCCACGTTTTGGAGGATTTGGTGCTGTTCTTTCTAACGGTTAATGTTCTCTTGATTCCTGTTGCTACCAACATCTGGTACATCTCATACATTATTAAATGGTTTAATCTTGGGTATAAAGAAATGCCTTAACCCTGTCCAAAAGCACTAATTGCTGTCAATTGCAGTGCTGTATTGGGAGCACTGTTGTAGACCTGTGCTACTATACAGAATGTGAGTGTGACAATACGACAAGAAGAAAACTTAAGAGCAGGGATTTTTTTTAGGCTTCTATACATAGAACTGGAAAAAAAAATGCTATTGTGGAAGAAGAACTTCCAAAAACTGCTCTGGAGTGTTTGTGTCCTTAAAGAATACTTTGTAAGAACTTAATGTTAGAGCACTTGATTCTTTTGGTCTCTTTGCCTTGTATCTTATTCTTTGATGAGATTGTTCTAATTTGTTGAAGGGTATAATTAAGTCATATATAATCTATTATGAACCCTCTCCCACCCCATGATTAACCAGTTCCTTTTGTAGAATTCAGTCATAAACTGGTCTCTTACCAGTCCTTCTGGAAGCGGGGAGCACAATCCCTTTGCCTAGCACACTACAGTTTGTGGATTTATTCTGCTAACTGGTATCTGCAAGCCTACAACTTAAATGCTGATTTTTTTTTTCTTTTTTTTTTTTTTTTAATAATTAAAATTTGTTGCAATGTGGTGAAGGTGCACTTTTAGACAAGGGATTGGAGTGGGCTGATAACTTTTTTATAGTAGGGGCTTAAGCCCTAATTAGGTGGGTACTTTGGCTTCTGCTAGTCTGTGCTACGGCATAACTCTTCATTAGCTAGCCTGAAGTTTTACAAGTACAGTGGTGTACAGAAACATGCAGGCTCCAGATGTTTAGATGTTTACTGAAATTCTTCCTGTTTCCTCCCAGCACAGAATAAAAACATCTTCAGTTACTTTGGGTGTAGTGCAAGCAATCACTTACCACTGCATCTTTGGCACACTCAGCACTAAGCTGGTTAAAACTAGGTACTGATTTTAATTGTTTTTTTGGGTCTTAAGGCTATCTGGCAGCTTCCCACAGCCCTTTACCTGTTCTCCTTTGGAGAGACCTAACCATAGATTTAGTTGCTAGTTTTTCTTTAAAGTCCAAGGGTTTTTTTCCACCTTCAGAGAGAGGGCATGTGTTCAAACAAGTTTAGAAAATATCAGTGTTCTAGAATAATTCTCTTTAGAAACAATCCTTTAAAAAAATTTACTGTACAATCTGGCCACTTCAAAGGTTTTTAAAAAGTGTCATAATAATATCGTTTTCTGTGAGAATTGTGAAAGATACACTGAATCAATGAAAGCTGTACAATCCACATTTTAGGCAGCTAAATTTGCTTCTAGATTTTCATGTTTTATGAACTTAAAGACACTAGTGAATAAGAAGTTTGCAATTTCGAACATGCTGACTCTCTGTGATAGCAGAACAGAAGTCAGGTCTTCAGTTTTTGCTAATAAGCTGAATTGTATGTATTTCTCCTATTATAGGGATGTGTCTAAGGCTACTCTTGTTTTACAACAAATGCGTACTTACCTAAAGGTAGAGCTTGAGCAAATTGTGTTGATTCCTTGTGAACTTAGTGGTACCTCTAAAAGTTAAGAAAAGCTTTAGGGAAGGGCTTGAGTTCATCTGCTTCATGTTTTTTAAGTAGCACACATGCAACATGATATCCACCTTTTAAGCAAACTTGATGAGTTGTTAGAGGTATTTAGGTAATAGGGGGAGTGAAGAGGAATGTCAAAGCTTCTAGATGTAGCCTTTGATGTATTCAGGGTTACTACTTTTTTTCTTTAAATCCTGTGGAAAATGCCAACAGTTCAGTTATCGTTGGGTGGGGGGTTTTTTGCTACAGCTTTCCTTCCGTTGCATTTCAGAAAACTAACTAAAGAGGTCTGAGAAAAATAAATGTATAATATTTTGCAAATAGAAAAATATGGTTGACCGATTTCATGCTACTGCTTTTCTAAGTCAGTAATCCTTTGTACCTCAGACTAAATATTCCACTTTATCATTCTAGTGGTGTTTCTTTTTTTGCCAAACAGCTTTTCTTTCCATTCTATATTGTCCATTTGCATTGGTTTCTTATATTAGATACATGATCTGTTACCTTCACTGGGCAGTGATGATGGACTTGCTTTTCTTTATAATATATTCTTTGCAGGTAATGTAATCCAGTATGTATCCAATTTTGATTACTTCTGTGTGACTGTCACTCACATTCTGAACTTCTATTAAGAGGTGGTTTTCAACACACTAACAACATGGGTTGTTTCGTAAGACTCTCTCAGAAAGTCTGTATCCTGTTTACATTCTGTGCTGCTTGTGCAAATGTCATAATGCAGTGTTGCCAAAAATGGCACCGAAGTTCAGGTAGATTATCGCCTGAAAGGAATCAGGCAGGCTGTGCTATGTAGCTATCAGCTAGTTTGTGGCAGGGCCTTAAACAAGGGAATTCAGCGAATACTGCAAGTCACTTGAAGCTTGATCTTTGTGGTTCAATCTACCAGACAAGCAACCCTGCAGCTAACTCATCAACATAATTCCTTCCCTCCGTGTCAGCAGGTTCCCAAGACCCCAAACAAAGGGGCTTTTCATAAAGGTCTGTTCTCTGTGTGTGACAACTTTCTCTAAAGTTTGTTCTTGTCGTGCATTGTAATTTTGCAGCGGCAGATGCTAATCAGCATCTCCTCCTTGTTGTAGTGGTCAGTCTCGCAAGCTTGTGTGTGCAGGTGAAATATTGCTGCTTTAGGCATAAATAGGGTTCTTTTTTGAATTCCCCTATTAAAAGTGTGTTCTTTTTTCCCCCCACCATGGATTTTTAAGAGTTTTTCATGTGTTAGTGAGAATTCTTGTTGAATGAGTTTTAAGATGTGAGCTTCTCTGTCTTATTTTTAGGATAGATTTCCAGGCAGATTTTTTTTTTTTTCAGATCAACCTCCATTACTTCTAATTTTATCTGTTATCTGTGATTTGAAAATAGTCATGGTTGCTCGCTCAGTGTAGAGCTCTAAAAGCTCTTTTATCTTAATAGCATGCAACTTCTTATGAAGGGAAAAGCGAAAGGGGGAAAATAGAAAGGATGGTTTACAACAAAGCCTATCAAATTGTGGAATGTGCACAGTTTTTCTAATATGTTAGTATTAAACACTCTTCTGGGCTTAAAGCCAACCCTCTGTGGGGTAGGAGGAATTTTGTGTTCTCTAAAACTTTGTGCCAGTTATGCCTTAGTTGTTTTTCTTGTTTGTTTCTCTCTCTTTTTTTTTTTAAGATACCACCCTACTTCCCCCTGCTCTGAGTTTTGAGAGGAGTGGTAAGATCTTTTGCTGTGCATTGTTCTGTGCACTGCAGGCACAAAAACTCATCTGGATCTAACTGAGGGCTCTCTGTCTGATGTTGCAAGGTACCTATAAAGCTTGGAAGGTAGACTTTGACTGTATTAAAATTGGCTTTGTATTACCTGGAGGTATCTTCATTCTGGTATTTGTAACGCAATCACCAGGCATCATGCCAGTGATGCAATTTAGTTCTGGTATATTTTGATTCCCTCTTATGCCCACGGTTTGGGTTATCTGCATTATATGTGGGGCTAAGATGTTTTGGATCTGGTAAGAGAAGCCAAGCGGTAGCTGAATCTGCCAACAATTTGCTCTCTGGGAAGCCTCCAGATTAGACTCACGGTGCCAAACTTAGTCATTTTACTGCAGCTGGGAACTGGAATCTGGGCACCCCCACTGTGATACCTCCATGGGTAAGTGCTGACTGACAGGAAACCTTGATGAAACACGGTAGTGTTTGTGCCCATGATGAAACTTTTCGTTTACTCTATGTAGATAAAAAAGGTTGTAGTCTAACGGCTTACAATTCTGAGATAGTTTAGAAAGCTGCTTTTTCTTACCTCTCAATTGAGACCTGATACCTAGCTGTGTAAGCAGCCTGTCTCATGACACAGGCAGTCCGGTGGCTTACCTCAAGCCACCTTGTTTAAGGCTGACCTTTAGACTTCGCACAGAGATGGAGGAGAGGCACTCTGCAGGCAGACAGCAACTAATAAAGAGAGAAAGTGGTTTCTGCCTTCAGCAGAGTTTATTGCCTGGCTAATGCAAGCTTTTTCTCTGTTCTGCTCCATTGCAGGCCACTGGCCTTTAAACTAATGTGTTTGACTTTGCTTTCTAATACAATGCACAAACCAGCAGCAGTTCAGAGGTGGAAGCCATAATCTCTTGGATGTTTCTGCCCTCTCAGAGCCTCTGTTTTCACTGCAGGAGTACTGCTTATTTGCTCTCTTCTGCTACCAAAACGAAACTGGTTAGCTTGAACAATATTTTTCCTTAATCTTTCTTTTTTTTTTAAATTGAAACAGAGAGGAAGAGGAGGGAGAGTGTCGAATTATGCGGGGCAAAAAAACACCAGCTGTCCTGTCTTGACTCAAGCTGTTTACTTGTGACAAAACAGATGTGTGACCAGGCATTTTGAAGGGACCAAGCAAAGAAGTGTGTCCTTGGATATCTGGGAGTTCCAAGGATATCTCCATGATGGTTTTTTTGTAACTTCTTTGAAATCTAATTTTTACCATTTTAAAAAAATGAATTAATAGGCTTCATCCTTATTTCAGTTTTACTTTTGCTCATCACCTGGGAGACTACTTGATTTGTAACTTAAAAACCAAGAGGTGAATTCTTGGCTACCAAGTCAACTCTGATATATAGTGTCTCCAGAGAGTGTTCTCAGCCTTGGGTGTCTTGCTGCACTTTGTGATATTTAGTTTGTTTAAAGAATTTTGTATTTCATTTTGTTGAGGACATCTCTGTACTGTGGCTCACATGCCTGAATCTCCTTTGTGGCTTGGTAGAGTAGGTCAGAGGATGAATAGTTCTGCTTTTTGACAGGGGAACTGTTTGGCTTTTTCTTGCTTTTCTAATTCATTTCTAGAATAAAATCTTATCCTTGGTCTTCAAGATAAATGACACTGCTAGAGATCAGTGGTATACAGATTCAAATTTTACAGTTATTGGTTTCAATGAATAGAAACAGCTAGAACAACACACAAATACAGAAGCCCATGTAAAGTGCACTATGGAAAAAAATCCCCTGTTCTTCCTATGAAGAAGATACATTCTCCTGTGGCAGATATTGGTTTTATTCTGTATTTGTATACTTAGTAAATGCTGCTGCTTACATCTGGCTACAACATAGGGATATAAATACTATTAAAAGCATAGTGTACTTTTGAAAGCCAGCTACCTGAAGGTTTATCCTACCACTGGAGAGACTTCTGTTCACCATTCTGGTTTGAGTAGGGGACTGCTAGAGCTAGGGCTGACTACTGGAGATGTACCCAGGCTAGATTTATCCTGATGCACAGTTGTCCTTTCCACTGTGGCGCAACCATTTTGCTGCTCATAGAGGATACCATGACCCTGCTTAATGGGTGTTGTAAAGTTGTCCAGGTGTCTTTCACTGCATACTTAGTGCTGCTTAGTGCATAAGCAAGCAATGATACAGCATCAGCTTGCCATATCTTCTGTATTGTGTGCTACTGCTTTCATACTTTTCAGAGAATCGTTATTTCTGCTCCTTTGAGCTCTCTTGTGTTTGTTCCTGTAAATAAGCAGCAGAAGAATTATCCGTAAAACATGTTCTACGAGGCACATCCACAGGAGATGTTCTGAAGGGCTTTCTTGAGCAACCATGTTCTAGCTTTCCAGTCCTGCACCATGATGGGAGGGCTCAGGTAGCCCGTGTCACCCATGCAATTGCTTCTCCAGACAGTTCAAACCAGGCTGTCAGTGTCAGTGTATTGATGGACACAGAGGCAGCAGTCTGTCAGACTGTCTCGTCACATTTTTGCCATCCCCTCATTTAGAAGGGGTTAAAAGCAGCCATGGTGCAACTTCTCAAGTTACTGCAGTAGTACAGATATTTTGCCCATTTTCAAACATGTGCTACGGTATGACAGTGCTTGAAGCAGTTAAGCAAAGAGTCAATGCCAAGTGAGAGCCCAGATCTGATGAGAGGGTGGTGTGGGGGAATCTCTTCTGTAATCTAGAATCTTATGGCCCTTCTTCAAATAATATAATTTCTTTCTAAAGCATTCCCTGACTATTGCCTTTGTTATGCACGGCTGAAGCCTATGTGACTTCATTGATAATTCATAATGACTTGACTACAGTAGAGGCTGCACAATAGTTTCTTTTCATTAATGAAAGAAGAAATCTCTTGTGCTTATGACTGTTGTGTCTGGTTTTGGAATACCTCCAGCATAGCTGCATGCCCTAGCTAGGGTGGGAGGTACATTTGTGCTTTGTGCTATACTTAGAACTGTCTTGATAAGATTCTTTTCTTGATGCTGTAAGTGAAATAAAAGAAACGTCATTAGTTTCCAGCCTGCTCAATTATCTTTAAAGTTGTTGGCTCTTCTATGTGAAATCTCTGTTCTTTACTTTTATATTTCCTGATGGGAATTTACTGTCACAGGGCATGATGCCAGTTATGCTGCTTTCAGGGCTGAGTTCTGGCAAATCAGTGGAGCCTGACACCACTCACTCGCAGCCTTTGCCACCAAATGTGTCGGTATTCTTTTTTTAGTATTCATACTCAAAAGAAAAATGTTAGTGTTAGGAAATGCTGATGCTGGATGCTTCAGGAATTTTAAAGACAGGATCAGTAGCAAGCAAAATCTCAGCAGTGCCTTATGTCTATTTTATTCGTCATTGCCTGGTTTGGCACAGCTCTTGGTAGAACAGGCTGCTATGCTATTGTGTTGGAGGGATTTGCCAGATCAGTGGAGTGCAAGAGAGGGGACAGGGAGTTTTGTAGGTTGTGCTTGCTTTTGAAATCTTGTCATCATCTGAGCCTCTGTCTCTTGAGATCTAGTGGCCACTGAGGTTTTTTTGGTGGATGGTGTTGTCTTTCCCCTACTATTTCCTTCCATGTCTGAGCTGTCATAAGCATACATTCTAATTTCTGTGGAACAGGTAGCAATGCAAATTCTGTGACTGGCTTTAGTTGACCTGCCTTTAAGACTGATATGTCTTGGCTACAGGTAGATAGCCCAGCTCCTCTGTTTTCTGTATGAGGATGTTCTTTTAAATGGAAAAGAGTTTTCGGATGTTTTTTTAAGTGTGTGTGTGTGTGAGTTATGAAGAGCAAGAGGTTTATGTTTAAGATTAAGAACCTGTTAGCCTTAATAAATCAGTCCTATTGAGTGTCTGCTTTTCTGCTTACTGTAGAAAATAATTCTAATGGGAAGATAAAATCTCATTAAGACTTTTTCATCGTTATCAGTAACCATGGCAAAGGATTGTTGGACAAGGATCAAGTCAGTAGTACTTTACCAGGTCTGTCAGCTACTATCAGATTGCAATGGTTTTCTGTTACTTTGGTCTTCTAAGACAGTTTATTTAAATAAAGCTTGAACATGGGCAATGTATGTGAGATATTGTATGGAAGCTGAAAATAACCATGTGAAAATATGGTCCATGTTCACTTGTTGGGTTGGAGACTGTAAAGAAGCAATATAGAAGGTGACAGCTGTAGTCTGAGGCGCATGGATAGACCTCTGGATGTTTTCTGGTCTCTGATTGCATAGTTAGAAAGCAAAAGCATCTTTTTTTAATTTATTTTTTTTTCCCAGAATGCTCTGGATCCTTCAAGCAGGAGCAAAAAATTTATTCTTTTCCCTTTTTCAACTGCTGCCATTGACAACGAAATCTTTATAGTATAGCAGCTTTGGAAATGCTTGATTTTGGAATGAGGCCCCAAGTAATAAGTGTTTGGTAGCAAGGATAGCTAAAATATGTTTTGCAGAGAAAATGTATTCAGCATTTTTTTTAGCCTATCTATCACTTTTCAGAGTGTTTTCATCATTTTTCCTTCTAGAAAATGAAAGCGTCAGTGTAAGCAAGCTTGTATAATAGGGCTATTCAGCCAGGGAATGCTGTGCAAGTGGGGGTTTATCAAGCACTGAGTCTCCTTCACACTGCATCTGGGTTTTGCTTTCTGCTGCAGAATTGAGAAGGTTTGTGTCCTGGCTGACTGCAGGATGGCTCCAGGTAGCTGAGCACCTGTGAGATGTAGGGAGCCAAGACTAGTGCTGTGCAGGGCTTGGTGTCTGCCTGCCTGCAGACCTGTCTCCTGACAGCTGCTCCGGTCACGTCTTCACATGTAATATTGGAAAGTGCTTCGCCTTTTGCTGCTGCACGTCCAGGAAATACGGTTATTCTCTCTTCACTCACACACATGCAGTAAGCACTTATCCGAACAGCACTTACCTAAAGCTCTGGAAAAAATTTGCACAGAATGTCAAAAATCGTATTTGCTTGCTGACAGCTCAGATGGAGAAGGGGAAGTCTTGTTAAGAAATGTCTGCTCTGATGTGGCTTGGTTAGAAAACAAAACAAAGGATGAACTGTATAAAGTGTTTTTATTAGTCAGATCTTAGCTCCTGGCCAGTGCCAGATGTCATTGCACCTTAATAGATGAGGAATCTGCCTCTGCAAAATCATAGTGTATCAGTGATTTGATCAAATAGCTTGGTGAAATATTAGGGATTTTCTCCAACAACTACAGCAGGTAAGTCCCTGATGGGGTCTTATTGCCTAAGCCAAAAATCAAAATTAAGCACACGGTAGAAGGGAAAAGCAAAGCATGTTCCTACTATTTTTAATCCCTTAGGATGAATGAGTTCCCTGCTGCTCCCCCCTTTTTTTTTTTATCCTGTGTCCTTCATGAGAAACCATCTTCTTATTTCACCTATAATTTGCCTGGTTTTGTAGAAAGATGACAGTTTGACCTGTTCGCACACGATTCCTAATGAAGGCGGAAAGCTCATTTCTTGTGTCCTTGCATAGTCAGAGTGAAGGACTCTAAAAATGTCATTTCCGGTTAAAGATGGTCTGTTATACATTCTAATTGCATGCTAGACTAACTAGCACTGTAAATATCATTGCTCAAGACTGGAGACTGAAGATGATCATGCTGTGTAATCCTTAGAGCGGGATAGACAGGTTAGGAAAAAAGTCATTTAGCACTGCTAATAATCTTGGACTGATTCCTTTGGCTTTAGCTTTTAGTGTAGACACAGCATTTATTTTCATGGCAAACAACTTTGGGTCTCCAAGTCTATCCTGCTTACTGACCAAATATTCCTCGAGAAAAATGTTGCAGATTACTTCCTGCAAGGAGGATGTTTCAAGGGGAATGTTGGACACTAAGAACTAAGCTTCAGTTTCCTCGAGAGAAAATTCTGTGGAGTTCGGTCCTCGAAGAACTTACCATGACCTCAGTACAAAATGTAAAGCCCATTCCGTTGGCTTGTACAAGCCAATGATCTAATGAGAGATCAAGCTCTCTTCCAGGCTGTCTGGGAAAACAGTGCTTGTTGTTAAGCCGTAGAGCAAGGGAAAAGTAAGCATATTTGAAACATAACATATAATTTCTTTCTTTCTTGCAGTTTCAGTGACTCCTCTGCAGCCTTTCTTTGTATTTTTGACTTGTCAGAATACATCCACAAACCTCTGATTACAGTACACCATTTTAAATAGCAGAAATGTCAGATTTAAGCAAAAACAATCTCTGGGTTTTTTTATTTCTTGTGACTGTTTATCAAAGCATTCCACTAAATCTCTTCAAGTCTTGATTATTTTGTTTGTTTGTTGTTGTTTGTTTGTTTTTGTTTTTCCTACCAGCAGTATCAGACCTGGTAGCAACTGCAGAGGTGGCAGCGAGGGAGAGGGAGAAGCCTTCAAATGTACTTTGTCCAGTTACCATTGTTACACCATGTACTTAATAAAGTACTGGAGATTGTGCTTTTGTGAGATGGTGGAATGGTTTGATGTTGTTACTTTGTACAAACATGATCTGTGTTTCTTTACTGGAACAGTACACTCTGTTTACTACTGCTTTCCACTGATTCTGGCACTTGAGTTCTGCTTGACTCTTTGAAGCATGCAACTATACAGAAAGATGTGTTTTCCCAGACCGATGTAGAAGTTCAACCATGACAGTGAAATGTTGTTTAAAAAAATTCCCATATCATACACAAGACGTGGACTTTTTTAAAAATAATGTGTCCTATCTGTATATTGAAGTCTTGTGGTACGTCAGTCAGAGAATTAGATAAAGTGCTTGCAATTGTTTTGCTTTTTCTCTTCCTGCTCTCTCTGCAGTGCACATACATCGAGATTGATCAGGTGCTGAAGACTCATGCTGTTGTGCTGAGCAGGCCCTCCTGGCTTTGGGGGGCAGAAATGGGAGCTAATGAGCATGGAGTCTGTGTAGCTAATGAAGCCGTCGTGACCAGAGAACCAGCTTCTGAATCTGAAGCATTGCTTGGAATGGATCTCGTGAGGTGGGTGGCTTGCCGAGCTGTGACCAGCCTTTCAAACACCAAAGGTTTAGATGATGGTGATCCTAGGTAACAGCTTTGTGGTGTTTGAATTATGAGATTTTAAAACACTGTAAGCAGGAGACCTGTCTAGGCAGATCTCCAGACACAGCTGAGTTAACACGTAGAACATTTGTAATCTGATTTTGGCTACCGAGTATGTACCAATATAATGTGGGTTCACTAAACCTCATCTACCTACCCTATGGTCTAGCAGTGACTATTCTGACAAAATAAGAGAAATGATTACATTTTTAGTAAGGAACTGCTAATTTGTAACATCAGATTCCTGTTGTGCCCTTCATTCTACCCCATTTTAGAACAGCCTACTCTGACCTAAAAAGTTTGTCCTGGGCTTATAGCCAACTGTAGGCATAAACAGTCTACTATGCCTCACTTCAGCCCATGCATTCCAATGCAAACCATTGCCCTTATTTAAATGCTTGACAAACAAACCCTGTAAGTCTGTTCATTGAAGGCTGACTGCCTAAAAGGCTTGTGCTGCACTGTGAATCTCAACCTGCAGGCTGATCTTGTAGTGAAGAGAATTTAAAGGAGAGTTGGGTGGGGGAAGAAAGCTGAAAATGAAAGAACAAGAGAAAATGGTGCACACTTCTTGCAAAGAGACAGGCAGCAAAAGTACTCAATTTAGTTGAAGATGGAACAGGACAACAACTGCTTTTGTAAGCACATCAATGTTAGACCAAGTGGTCCTGCTGGAATTTGCCCTAGTATACTTACTGAGCAGACTAAACGAATTTCAGGTGAATTCTCATTTTTCTTGAGAAGTAGTGAAAGATGGGAGAGGTTCTGGGTGACTGGAAAAGGTAAGATGTTGTGGCTATGCTTAACTGAATTATAAAGAGTTGTGATGATAGACCAGCTTAATCTCAGCTCCTGAAGAGAAAAAAAAACCACTTAAATATGAAGGAGTTGATAAATGTGTAATAATAACTGTTAGTAAAGAAGATCCTGTCCAACCATTCTACTTTACTTCTGTAGTGTGTTAACAAATTTTATGGATAGAGGATAGGAAATGGATACCTTGATTCTTAAAGAGGACATTAAAGCCTAAGAAGTTATTTTCATAAGCAAGCTAGGAAGCATGAGTTAGAAGAAATTGTTGTTAGATGTATAGCTGCCTGAAACTGTAATTGTAAATGTTCTCTGATGATGTCTCTACAGAAATACAATATCTGGTTCCAGCTACCGTAAATTAAGAGGAATATGAGCCAGTTGGAGAAAATGCAGTAGAAATGAGAAATATGATCAGAGATCTATAGAATCTGACCAATAAGGAAATCATGACGGAATCTGGGTTATATTTCTCTTTGGTATTTTCTCTAAACACTGTATTACTGAAGGAATCTAGGAGGGCTAGTAACTTTAATTGCATCAAGGGAGACTGTATAGACTTGCTAGCTCTTTTAAGACAATGTAGGACAATATGTTAAGTGACTTTCCAAGTTCCACCTTTATTTTTTTCCTCCTACTAGCATTCTTTTGAAACTTTAACAAACCATTGGTTTAGATGCAGTGTTCTGCTTATTTTGGTCACTGTTATTGCAGTCTCAAAATACTGATTTACCCAGACTAGTAAATCAGGAGATATCAATGTAACAAGAAACTCATCATAAAGTACCAGTGATCATCACCTCTAGATATTACCTTCCCTCTCTTCCTTCTTATCTGCAGAAGAAATTGTCCTTAGTTTGAATGCAGAGAGTGCTTCAGGCAAGAAGAACTAGGGGTGTGTTGAAGGCAACCTCTCTTGTTCCAGCCAAAATGATTCTTTCTCTTACAGTGAAGACTTGGCCAGTTGCATTAAGCGTATGTTTGGGATGACCTCCTAGAATAGAAAGCCATCAAGTACAAGATCCATCATATAGCAGCAGTGAAGTAGCTGGCGCCAGCTCTGCCTGTTTTTACGCATCTGCAGAACAGACTAATTCTATCACTCAGGATTTATTGGAATAAAAATAAATTGGAGTTTTAAACCTAATTGAGAAATGCACGTCACTGTTGGCCAAACTTTTCCCACACCTATGTGTATGTTGGTTTTATGCACCTGTATTAGGTCTTAGATGAAGGATGAAGACTGACACTGTGTGTGCATGTGCGGCTACCTGCTTGCAAAAGAAACTAAAGGCTTTATACTCTGAAACATGTTCTTCAGAGCATGTGTAAGAGTTGTCAACCCAGAATGTCATCCAGGTAGTAGAATAAAATTTTCCTTGAATGCTCAGGCTTGCCGAAGAGTTTGCTTCTACATTCTCTTAAAGTGATTATTCTTCTTCTGTAAAGGAGACTTCTATCTTTGAACTGATCTGGAATTGTTACTTTTCAGTTAGGATTGAAAATCCAGTCAACATGGGCAAAGCCTGTGTTGTGAGAACACATGGCATTAAGCAGACCAGAAGCATTTTTGAGCAGGGTAGTATAATTCTGAAATCAGCATGTTTTGTTGTTGAAATAGGAAACTGAAAATTCATCCTGAAATCTCATAGGCAAAGCATTTTATTTTTTTTTCAACGGAGACCACAATGGACATCAGTAGAGATGTATTTCGCAAAGTTCTTTGCTTGTGTAGTAACTGGCTGCTGGCTTGAAGACTGAAAACAGAGTGTTACCTTCTGTACTGCTATATCTGGGGATTAAGACAGTTATCTACAGATTTGTAGCTTGAATAGTGTATCACAGCATGTCAGAACATATGAATGATTCTTAAGAAATAAATAAAGTGTGTGATTGACTTGAGGGAAGGAAGTTGATCCTGCTCCACGCAGGCTTGTCCCTATCCCAGTTTATCTAAATGGAGAATATGAGCCTAGTCACAACAGACAGAAAAACTGAGAGAAAACAGATTCCAGCACAAATTCCTAAGAACTGCTTCTTTTCTGTTCTAAGGAGGTATTCAAAAGATGGTCGTCAGAAGCTGCACTGGTATTGCTGCATTGGTTAGCTTTTCAGATTCTATGATCAGGACTTTCTTTGTATACTCTTCCTGGTGTGGCTGCAGGCTTTTTTATTGTTTTGAGGCACAGTTGCCTCTATAAAGCACCTGTTTACTTATATTTCTATGAAAAGGTGGTGTACTGTTTTGCTTATGCTGATACAGTTAGAACAGGACAACATTATAATACAAAGGGCATATATGAAGAAACTTGTAAATTATTTTTGCATTGTTGTCTTTTAATCCCTATGTGTTTGTATTATTTCTTCATTCTTCTCATCACTGGTGCAACCACTTTTTCAGAGCCACACAGAGACACCAATCTTGGCCAGGAGTCAAGAATGCTCTCTAAAATGGTATTAATTTGCTTAACGATTTCTCTCCTTGGAGACATCAAAACTGAGTAAAGTAGAATGTCATGATCATGTTTGTTAGTTATTTCATTTGGAAAGTCTGCATCTGTAACTGATACGTGAAGTTGAAAAGCTTAAGATAATGTTGTTTTGACAAGGTTATATTATGCTGCGATAGCATATTGGAGGTACTGAGGCAGTGGATTGTACTCAGTCACTGAAATTTCCTTAATGAATAATTCAGGCTCTCATCTGGGGGTCAAATTACTCAAAACTTTTCTTCCAGCTTCCCTTGCAGAGAACTCTGAAATGTGTTAGTGGGAGGGTTATGCTGCGGTTGCCCAGGGTGTTGATGTCAAGATAACTGGCAAGACTTAAGAGTTCTGTGGAGATGAGCTGTGTGGTGGTTGTGTAGGGTGGAATTTTTCCCTCGCTTTGCTTTTTGCTGCCCCTTGTGACTGATAGGAGCATCCACACAAAAACCAGTGCCTAGGCCTTTGTTGAATGTAAGTAAATGTAACATTGGAGACGTGCAAAACAGTGTTCTAAAAGATGCTTCCTTGGCCTGAATCTCTGCTGTAGTTTTGACAAAGAAAGCTAAGACTGTATCCATGTCAGAATTTCAGAGAGACATTACTAAAAGTTTTAGTGTGATGTTATGGCAGGTTTTGATCTAGTCATAAGCTAATGGTCATAAATTGGAGACAAGGGGGTGGATAATAACTGAATCTAGTGACTAAATGGTCACCAAGGTAATAGCCTGCTCATTCATTGTGACAGTTCTTGGGTTTGTTCTTAGGGAATAAATAAAATGTGCTCTTGGACTGGCTTTTGGATGATATCTATGGTATGTGCGAAGACTGGCATCTCTGTATTGCTCTGAAAAAGCGATTGTACCAATGATGAAAATAATGAAGGAATAACATAAATGGAGACATAAATGGGACTAAAAATGGAGACAACAATGCAAAACAAGTTTCAGCTAATAAGAGAAACAATATGAGAAGGAAAGACTTTATAAATGCAAAGCTAGAAGGTGATGGGGGACAAATAGTCCCCCAAAATACCAACTATCTAAAATTCTAGTTGGCTCTTCTTTGTCATTAAGTGATAAATAGATGCTGCTGAGGGAGATTGAAACACTGCTTTTGAAAATTCAACCTAAACCAAGACTAATAGTGGCCAGCTCTTTAAGGAAGCAGGCCCGGTGCAGAGATTAGGTTGAAAAATATTTAGATCAGCGAATTTGTGTCCAAATAATTAGAACCTGATTTATGTACTGTAGTTTTAGAAAAGACATATTAGTGTTTTCTTGTCATGCGATTTCCATGGAAATGGAAAGAGCTGGCATAGTACTTAGCTTTAAAAAGGTGATTTTCTTGGAACTATCCATCAGTCAAAACGACTTTGTCTGTAGAGCTATTAGAGAAAGATAAAAACATAGGAAGATATAAAGGAGACATAACTGAGAAATTTTGGGCAAATCCAGATAGCTCTCCCGAAGGATGGAGGCATGGATATGCTGTTGTTTGAAATACTGCATTTCATCATTACCAGTAACTGGATTTTGGAACCAGCAGAATAATTTGCAGGTCTGATTGAGACTCCTGTGGTTACTGCTTTCATTGTTGACTTGGTTAGGGCTGTAAATTATCGCAAGGGATTATCTCATCATCTCATTTATTCAAGGCAGGATGCAGTCATTCCCTAGAGCTTTGTAAAACCTCTTCTTGTGCCTCAGTTTACTTTTCCCTAAAACCCTCTTGCTTTGCTCAAACCTTCTTTTAAAATCATATGGTTACTC
This sequence comes from Columba livia, assembly GCF_036013475.1. Taxonomy (NCBI): domain Eukaryota; kingdom Metazoa; phylum Chordata; class Aves; order Columbiformes; family Columbidae; genus Columba; species Columba livia. The sequence continues at coordinate 37,645,383 of NC_088603.1, read as the reverse complement.
GCAGTGCAGACAAAGCCGTATCTGGTGTTTAATTGTTAAACATTTTGGGGGGGGAGCCTCCGCAGAAACACTGAAGCATGACTGTGCACAAATGCTTCTATCTACAGCAAGCAACATGAATCAAAGAATACCTTACATCTGACTTCCATGGCCAATTAAGTGTTGAAGCATTGGGAAAGAGAGCTTGTAGAGAGATTGAAATACTGAATGCTCAATTGAAATACTGAATGTTCATTCCTTTTTTTAATCTCTGGTAATATTAATTTGCAATTTCCCACTCTTCTGTACAGAAAAGTCAACTTGCATACAGCTGTAACTTTAAAAAGACCTTTGCAAGTTGTTCTTCAAATTTATTCTGCCTGAGGGGGGATAGATAGAGCATTACACATTTGAGTGCAGTTGAGGCCATTGGTTGGTAATTGGACTATTTAAAAAAAAATTATGTATATATAAACCAGCTGTTAAAAGCTTGAGAATAGACAACCTGTGTAGAAAATAAAGACTTGAAACAAATGAAATAATTTAATATCTCATCCTGTAATTCTAATAACTGATTAAAGCAAAATTTCTTACACCAGGCAGACCTGACACTTTGGTATTTGAAAACCGGATCAGTGCTGATGTTTAAAATGAATAACTTACAGAAACCTCACCGCTACATGTCTGTCTCAATCTGTTTTGCCCTTTCTTGATAGACTTGGCCTAGAAAGAGGTGCAACAGCTAAGGAAGCATTGGATGTGATAGTGGCTCTGCTGGAAGAGCATGGACAAGGTGGAAATTACTATGAAGATGGGAGTTCATGCCATACTTTCCAAAGTGCATTTTTGATTGTGGATAGAAGTGAAGCCTGGATACTGGAGACTTCTGGAAAGTACTGGGCAGCAGAAAAAATCACAGGTCAGTTTATTGCTCGCAGCAAACAGCTCTTATTACAAACAGCTGTAAATAATTGTCTTGGAAGAATTGGTTCTTAAAGTTACTGAGTTTAGATAAATGACGTGTTTGTGCAAGTATTTGATGAAACAGTTGATTTTCACCTTCTTCTATATTTGTACTACTCTTATTTTTTTAAATGTTGATTTGCATTGGCAGATGTAACTTAGCATTTTCTGTGAAGCTGGGGATTGTGACCGGTATACATAAACTATGTAATAATCATAATGCTTGAACTTTTATCTTTGGTAAATGTTGTATTTTCCCAGATTTATTTACTGTTTGGAATGTCCCAAGTACCTTTTTGATGGAGTTAATGCCCAAATTGTTCCTTACAGATCTAAAATATTAAGAGGGAAGGATAAGCATTGATAGCTTTGAGAAAAGGGCTTGTGTTAGGTGGTAAATTGAATGGGCTGCTTCTGGTTGCTTAACTGCAATAGATACAGTTCCCTCATATCCCCATTTCTTGTCTGACATTGCAAAACAGTACTGCTCTTGAAGCTTGGAGATGGTTTCTTTTTCTGTATGCATGAAGCCAGAGCTGCCAAACTAACTCTTAGATTTCACTGGCTTCGTAGCTGAACTTGGTTAAAACTTGTCTGGCAAATATGTGCTGCCTTAATATAACACAGTAGACAAAGGCATATATTTAATTTCTTTTCTGTTGTTGTGTTTTGGGTTTTTTTTTTTAAACATATTTTTATTTTTATAAGAGTAGACCTTTTAAAAATTTACTCACATTTGAATGAATTAAAAATACAGATAATTTATGAGGATTTTTATCATCCATGCTTTGAACTGTGCTAGATCCATTCAATTCTCTTTTGATTTTGCTTTTACTGAAGGGAAGGAGAGAGCAGATATGGGGTTGAGGGAGGTTTAACTTTGTTGAAAATACCAAAGCAAAGAAATAACACCAGGCTGTGCAAGGCTATGTGCTGGCCTATTGTTGGTTCACGCCATCAAATGTGAATCAGCTCACCTTAGCAGGGATGGCGTTTGTCCAAGCAAAGCTTGCGTTTTAAGGGATACCTGCGAGATGGAGGACGTTTTCTAGCACAATCAGATACCAAATAGAGGAGGGAAGACTGATCTTGCTGTCCTGATAAAACCCAAATTCTGGAAAGCAGCTGGCTTCTGAGATCCCTAGGATTATGGAGTGCCAGCCTGCCGCCTTCTTTTGCCCTACCTGGCTGATATTTGAAGAACAGTGTTTTATACTTAGGCTTTTTAGCTGCATCAGCAATACGTAACCTTCATGCCCTTCTTCCCAGCAAGTAAACTCTTGCCTTCATCTGCTGCTTGCAGCTCTTTGAAATGATACTGCAGCTCTGTTCTGTTTTTTTTTTACCAGCACATTTCTCTTCAGGAGGTCCCTGTGAGCCGTAGATAGAGCAGTTTCCATCTCCTGCAGCCTGCCGAGGCTGCCGGGAGGAGAGGCTGTTGGCTGCGCAAGAACTCTGATTTCATAGTTCGTTCAGGGAGTTCTTTCTTTCTTTTTTTTTTTTTTTTGCAACCATAACCTTCAACTCTTGCAACTCTTCAGCTTCAAATGGATGCACAAATGCTGCTAAAACAGGGAAAATGTGGCATTCCCCAGTGTGAAGGCAGTTTTTGTTTCTCGACGCTGTTCTTGGAGCTTTTCTGTTCCTAATATTCCCGCTGCAGTTCTGTAAAGCTTATAGTGAGTGTTTATCACGCAACTCTTCAACAGTAATTTAAGAATAAACACGTTAAAATCCTTGTTACTGTTCTTCAGTCTGAGTGGAAAAATTTATTTGCTTGATAAATTATCATTTTTTGAGGGGCATCAAAACCATGAAATACTATTTTACACGTGTTACTAAATGTGATATTTAAAGAACTCTTAGGGAGTGGCTTACATGGCTTGATACAAATGTAAATATTTCTAACACCCAAGAAAATTCCCTAAAAGGTATGCTGTTTGAAACCATGAATCAGAACAAGCTGTCACTGACCCAGTGTAAGTCAGAACGGAATGACAGTGACTCTTCCACAGACCGATACGCAGAACTTCCTCCTGTAAGCTGTTACTCATTTAAATTGCATACATGAGGCATTACAAAAGTAAGGTTACTTTTACGGAAGGCAGTGTTGATAATTTTCACAAATACTGCTTTGGTTTCTGTTTAAGAAAGAGTCTGTGCCAAATTCCAGAACCTGGTTTGCTTTAAGTGTAGAAATTTATTTTATCAGCTCTTTCCCTGGCTTCCAGTGCATTTGCTTTATTCTCTCTGAGGAGTATCTGCTGCAGCCACTGTTAGTCATGCTGTAGATATATGGATATAAGCACTGCGGTATTTTTGAGAAAAGCAAATTTAAAAACCCTTTCGTATTCTTTGAAGGTTACTTACACTTTCTTTTTACTTCATGCCATTTTAGAATTTAAGATTAAAAATGAAGTTAAATTTAAGCCTATCTGGCAGCTTACAATAAAATTGTTTTTTGACTGAAAAGCTTAAAGCAACTGGTAAGCTTTTAAAAACATTTTTCCAAATTAAATTTTCAGTTTTGATAGGCAAAGAAGGGTCATTACATTAAATGCAGCTTTGCTGAAATATATAGCACGTTTCAAAAAGATGGAGCCAATTGCAGAGAGGCAGTGATTTCAAATTGGGTCCATCTTTTTGAAACACTCTGTATTTTGAAATCAAGTCAGATGTTAATCCTTGTTGTGGCGATAGAATACATCATTGGAGAAAAGATTAGGCAGGTGCCGTAGAGACCACTGTTATTTCATGGTCAGAATGTATGAGGTACGGATTGTGAAACTGGTATTCTGACTAAATAACGCTATTAATCACAAGGCAGTGTAAAAACCTAAGTACGGCACAGAGAATTGAGATCTGCAGCCTGCAGTGACTGGTGATTCTGTGCAAGTGTAGTTACGCAGTCATGCCAAATGTACGTCCTAACCACCGATTTAATTTGTTTCCTAATTGAAATTACATTGTCCTTCCAGCTTCTCCCAGAAAAACTATATTAATGCTTTCTTCTAATATGTGGCTCTTTCTACAGAGGGGGTGAAATGCATTTGCAATCAGCTTTCATTAACTACAAAAATTGATGCTGAGCATCCTGAATTAAGGAATTATGTGAAAAGTCAAGGCTGGTGGAATGGGGACTCAGACTTCAATTTTTCTGAAGTGTTCTCTCTTGCTGATGACCATTTAGCCTGCTGTTCTGGCAGGGAGAGCCTAGAAAAGCAAGGTGGTAAGTGTTGAACCATCTTTCTGTATATGCAGTGGGATTTTTGGTCATTACTGCCTCCTTTCAGGCATTCTGTCCAGAACTACATGTGACTGAGGAGAATGCCTCTACATGTAAACTGTGTGGAAAGGAAGACCAGAACTGAAGACTGCCTCTAAACTTGTCACAACTAAGGATGAATCCCTTAATGTCTCCCTCACGTTTAAGGTTTTGAAACAGGATTGCGAAAAAAAACCTAACAAACTTATTTTCACGGTTGTTCTGATGTGCATGATGTGCTGCTACATTTGTGCTTTAGTGTAGTTATAGTGGCCTAATACTAAAATTATAGTATTAAAACCAATGGATTTACATAGGAAAGTTTGAGCTCAATGGATTCTACATTTTGGGAGGTTTGCTTAGGCTTTTGGGGAAGGAATTAAGACCATAGTGTAAGGAAGAGCAATGCTAGTCAGTTGCAAACTGAAGTCCCTTTTTCGTTGTCAAGCCAAACACAGTTAGCAAGACAGACAACATGCCAATTGCCTTCAGTCAAAGGAAGGTTTATTTCCAGTCCAAAATTGATTAATGACTTAAGTTCACAGCAGCTGGCCAAATAGCTCTGAAATTACCAGCCTGCAGCAGCCCATGGCTGACATGTATCTGCTCTTTCATGTGTGAAAAAACCCTTTACTACAGATGTGGCAAATGTCAAGAAGAGTGTAGAGGTGAAATATTTATTGCAATGCAGAGTTCCTGCTAAGACTATAGAATTACATGAAGTGTGGTTCATGTCTGAGAGGCAGATACAGTAATCCTTGAGGACCATAGGTGAAAGGTCTTAATAAACCTGGATTATAGCACTACCCTGTTTCCCTGAAAATAAGGCAGGGTCTTATATTAGGTTTTGCTCCAAAAGATGAGTTAGGGCTTATTTTCAGGGGGTGTCTTATTTTTCCAAGAACAATGATCTACATTTATTCTTGAACAAAAAATCAATGTTTATTCAATATAGTCATGTCATCACATTCTGTCACATCTGTCCTGCTGCATTCTATTGCCAATTAATTTTACTTTTTTACATGTATAGCTGCCTGGACACTACTTAAATAGACTTTTTAATGACCTGTAACTAGGGCTTATTTTTGGAGCAGGGCTTATATTTCGAGCATCCTCAAAAATCCTGAAAAATCATGCTAGGCCTTATTTTCAGGGTAGGTCTTATTTTGGGGGAAACAGGGTAAAAAGCATCAGGGCCCCTACAGTCAGATGGCTGTGGCTGCAAATCTTTCAGACTGCTGGGTCATTCCATGTCTGCTGGTATATTGAGGCACAGAAGCATTTGAGAAGTTGCTGGGAACAAAGCTCTACCTGCCCAGGGAGTAATGTAAGAAAACATGGTGTGCTGTGGGGTGAAAGCTGTCATAAGACACAGGCAAGAAACAGACTAAGACCAAGGGATTCTTGTAGACAGTGGTTTGGAGAAAAATCTCAGTGTCTGCTGTTGTGACACCCTGTGAAAGTGAGATGATGTTTCAGAATTTTGACTGAGACCTAATGGAAATAGATTAGAAGTGGGAGATCAAGGTGCTCCCAATCTGCCCAGACTTTGGCAGAGGCAGCTTCTTGGAGGAAAATAGGTGGGTTTATGTAAGTAGTCTGTTCATAGTAGTTGCTAAAGCAGTATTACAGACATGATGGCCTTCTTCCTGAGTGATACCTTTTTAATGACGTTTCTCCCCGCCCAGCAATTGTAATGCCTAATTAATTCTTCTTGCTGTTCTCTTTTACTAGCTAGGAAAGTTCATTCTGGGTTTACATTGTTTAAATAGAAAGTGTTAACTGGGATTTGTGACATGCCCATACCGAGTGTCACTGATTATCTTAGGTCAAAGCCCATTCAAGCTAAAATCCTTACCTTGGGGTCGAAGCCATTGAACACTCAGAATTTTTTTTTTCCCCCCACTTCATGTAGGTGACGTTTCTGCACAAGCTATGATTGATGTCCTACGTGACAAGGATAGCGGTGTCTGCGTGGACTCTGAATCTTTCCTTACTACAGCTAGCATAGTGTCTGTTCTGCCTCAGGACTCTAGTTTTCCCTGCATTCATTACTTCACTGGCACGCCAGACCCTTCAAGGTAAGCCACAGCATCGGGGTTCCCTGGGTGCAGAGCAGATGATGGGTCAAAAGATATTAAACAAACCCTGCTACCGAAGTTGGAACATGCTTCAAGAGCATATTCTAACCAGAAATGCGGTCAGTAGTTGTTGGTGTGCAATCTGACAGTCCTGTGTTACTGAACTGTCTTGCCACAATTCTAAATGGGCACCACTGGGCTGAAAGGCCAGATCTGGAACTTTGCCTAAATTCAGAGCTTCAGAGTAAGTGCAGTTTGGGGAGGACCCAGGAACTACTACTCCAGCATAGTTGCTCTCCAGTGGTTTCTTGTTGAGATGATGAGGTTGTGGAGCATTTTAGTAGCGTCTCTTGAACAGGTGGGTGCAAAACTGAAACAAATGAAGTGTCTAACTAGCAAAGAGGGGGCATGTACTGTAGGTAGCCTTGTATGACATCAAAATGTTAACAAACCAAAACATCTGCAACTCCTAGGTATCCCAAGTATTGGGGTTTTTTTTATTGGCGGGACAATTTCTAGTTGGTTTAAATGATGTTTTCCCTAATTGAAAGCAGCAGAGGAGATAAGGGAACTCATGAGCCAGATCATCAAAGAACTAATTAATTATCTTGTGTTTTAAACAGAATCCACCTGGGATTCACAGAAATTAAACTAAACCACTTGCAGGTATTCAGGAGATCTGCCACTTGCATTGAGGTAAAGAGGTTATGGGGAGAAGAAAACAGCTGACAGTCATTCCTGTAAGAAGAGTAGTAGTCAGCATTATGTTCTTCCAAGGGCTACAGAAGTCTTCCATGCCAAAGGGACTTTCCACCTACCTTGCATTATGCAGCTCAAACCTTCAGGGTTATGTATGAAGTTTTAGCTTGCTTACCAAAGCTTTTATTTGACTTGATGCAAATCCTTTGAGATAAAAAGGAGCAAAGCTTCAAATTGTTTTGATGGGATTTCTATTCTTTTTAAAGGTGGAAAGTCTAGCTGTAAAACCCCTTGTTTAGAGGCCCTTCTTGCTCTCTTTTGTTCTCTAATGCATTAAAAAAAACATTATTTTAAGCTAGTGAGTCACATAAACTCTTAGTCAGCAAGACTTCATGACAGTGATGGAAAGAGTAGCAGCAATGAACCTGCTGACTGTATGCAGACAGTGGCTATTAATCATGTTTTGCAGAAGTCTTGCACTTCTGGCAGCTTCTTTACTGCAGAATGAAGGGTGCTATTTTGTTGTGTAGCTGAAGGGAAAGAAGGTGGTTTCTCCATGCACTTGCCAATATGTGCTCTCAGATTTCCAGGAATTAAGATCCTGGATTGCTGGGGTTTTGTTCTCTCTCTCTCTCTCTGGAGTTTAGATCCAAACTCAGTGTCAAAATTGTTTGAGAAGTGTCACAATATTGGTAGTTATGTCTTTTTTATTCCACTTGATATAAAATTTTAAAGTGCTGCTGGTTATGTGGCACATTCTCCTATATTGAGCAAGGTGTGTAATCTTCCCTGCTCCACACAAGTGTCTGTTTGTGATTTTAATGAATATTAAATCTGGGAGGAGAAGGCGAGATGGCAGTTTCAACAGAGGAGAAAAACTGATGTGAGGTTGAATGCTCAAATTTGTTTTTTAAAAAAAAAAAAACAAAACCAACAACTTAGAGAGGAAAACACAGTGCTACTTTTCTGAAGAAGTGGCAGAATGGGCATGAAGGAGACCAAAGAAGCCTAGATGTAAAAAGGGGTAATGAAGTTTTATGATAACTGGCAAATCCAACTCTTTTAAAGCACATAGATTTGTTTTGCTTGTGACCAGTACCAACTCTGTGACCCAGTCTGTGCCTAGTGTAGATGAACCACCTATGCTGTTCTGCATCTGTTGTTTAAAATAGCCTGGTGAACATTTGAATAACATATTAAAAAAAACTTGTATTACTGCAAGCAGTAATTCTCATTTCTTTCAGGTCCATATTTAAACCCTTTATTTTTGTTGATGATGTAAAATTAGTACCAAAAGTACAGTCTCCTTCTTTTGGCAATGATGATCCTGCTAAAAAGATACCTCGATTCCAGGAGAAACCTGATCGCAGGCATGAATTGTACAAGGCACATGAATGGGCCAGATCTCTCCTTGAGAATGACCAGGTGAGAACCATGGGACTGGAAATTCAAGAGGTAAATGTAGATTCCTGTCTCCATAATTGACTTCAGAGTCACTCACTGAAAACAAACAAAAAACATACAGCCTGTTCTGGCTAAACATTTCTCTGTGCTATCAGAATAATAATTTTAAGAAGGCTTTTGCTGAGTATCCTTAGAATTCTTGCAAGTTTAGCTTGAATAATGGTGCCCTCTGAAGGGCAAACTATTCTGCATAGGTTTTTTTGATGATCCTGAGTGTGTTGCTCTGCTTCATTACTTTTACAAAGTTGAAAAGTCAAACCGACAAGCTCTTTAGCTTCTTCAGTCCTCATTGTGTGTATAGTCTTTTAAATTGATTATTGAACACTGGATGTTAGTGCAACATGGTATCAGAATTATATGATAGGATGGTGGCAGGAATGTTGTAATTTAAATGATATGCTGGACTGGGAACTGCAGAGTTTGAGGGTTGGGGTTTTTTTTAAGGAATAATTTGCACATGACAGTTTTGCAAGTCTCAATTTATTGCATTTCTATTAATTTGTAAGAAATAACTGAAAATGCCATGAGAGAAGAAAGGACATTTTCCAGTGCTATGCAACAAGTACTCGAGAGCTGAAAAGCTTTCAGTGTAAAAACCTCAAGTGTTGAATGGGAATAAATTTTGGAATAAGTAAAGGCAGAAAAAGGATTATTCTACACATATTTTCCAACTGATGGAGATACAGCTTTTGCTGTAACAGTGCAAGTAGTTCAACAACTGTTCTTTGACATTTGTAATTACAACTACAGCACTAAACTAGATAACTGGTTAAAATGAAGTAAGACAGAAGGAGAGATCAACAGGGCATGCTGGTGATGCTGGTATGGGTATTTTGGGCAATTTGTGGAAGACCCACATAATCATGTTGAGCTTCTACAGAGGACTTTTCTGCTGTTTTCCTCTGTGCATGTTTGCATGTGTCAGAGTCTTGAGAAGATCATAACAGCATTCAGACTTACTCTTTAGTGATTAAGGAAACCATGGTAACCTTTGCTAGTACAAACTTTCTTTAAATGCAGTTTTAGCTATGTGTGGGTTTTAATCCCTTGGAATGGTTTAATTTAAAACCTGTGGCCTCCATGGTAACATTGACTCAATGTGCAGGTGCTCTGCTCTTTCTGCACAAATGCTTATACAAATCCTGGAAAGCTCAGAACCATCACTCATTCAAAATGTCTTTTCTTCTGGAATTCAATGTTGGTAGCTGCAAAGAAAACAAGCAGCGCTTTTCCATTTAAAACAAACAAAAAAAAATTAACAACAAACCACAAAACCAAAAACCAAATAATTATAGGAGATTCTAAATTACATCTGGATTTGAAGAAGCTGTCATTTTTCTTTTTTAAGAGTGAATTTCTTGCCCAGAAACATGAATAAAAGTCAGTCAAAATGACACCCAAAGCCTTCCCTGGGATCTGGAGTCTTACTGCTGTTATATTACACATCACTTCAGATCTAATCATCATCTTGCAGGTGATTATCTGAGGGATACATGTGTACATACCATGATCTGTACAATCCCCGGGGCTTCTGGTCTTCTCATACAGTTCTGTTTGTGGGTTTACAGGCATAAGAAGTTGCTTAACCTCTTTCCTATTTGTACAAGCCTTATACTGTTTTCCTCTGTCCAGCTTTTACTCCATCTTCCTTCTCTGCTTTAAACTTAGCAACTATTCTTGGTTATTTTTCTTACTGCACAAATGTGCAACACTGTTCCTTTTAGTCTTTTTACATACAAACTACTTCTGTTAATATCATAGTTTTTTTGATGGTCAAAGGCTTTCTCATTTTTAAAAATACTTTGGAAGAGCTCCATAACAGAAGAGAACAGTAAAATGCTTTAATGAGCCTGTTTGGTTGTTTCATGCCTCTAGGATAAAGGCCAGAAACTGATGAGGATTATGTTAGACCTTGAAAAACAAGGCTTAGACGCAATGGAAGATATCCTTACTCGTACAGAGGTTCTGGATCCTGCTGAAGTAGTGGATCTTTTCTATGACTGTGTTGACACGGAACTAAAGTTCTTCAAATAAAGTAAGCAAACACTTCAGTTCTTTAGATACTGGGTTTCTGGTATCATGGATCAGTGCATGTGCAATGTTGATCTGATTCTGATCTTCCTCCTTCTCTTTAACACCAAGCTAAGGGTGTTCAGAATCAGGTCCAAAGCCACCTTCTACCTCAGTGCATCTGCTCGGATTGTCTCCAAGGTCCCTTTTCCTCTGTGATCCATTGCAATTTTTATTTTTTTTTTTTTTAATTTCACTGCTGCTTGGAATGGATTTAAAACTAATTTTATCTTGTTTCAGCTACAGTGGCTCTTGTTAGCCTTTTCACTGGAAGACTGCAGAGTTCTTCAAGCCTTGAAAGAAAGTCTTCACACTTGTGAATTTGCAGGAGAAACATTTCTAGAGGAAAAAAAAGTTACTTGCTAGCTGTATCAGGTTAACAAATTGCTTTCTTTTGTCCAATCTTGTGGTGTTTCTGTTTGTGTATGTATATAGTGAAAGGAGAAAGTCACTGACTGGTCCAATTACTGTGTGCATGCTGGCTAATTTAGTACAGAATGTTTAAATATGTATGTTGGGCAACCAATTAAAGAAAAGATTAACTTCATCAGGATAACCGCCATATTGTTATTGAAAACAATCTGTTTTTTCCTCTATTGCTCAGGACTAGGCTCACAGCAAGGCTGACTCGCATTTTTATCTTCTTGCTAATTCATGCAAAGAAAGTAGAGTTGAAATCCCACTTTTTTGGGGGGGCAGGAAGGTAAGTCCTGGTTCTTGATCTTGCTGTACTGACCTCATATTGGCATATTTGGTTACAGTCGCTCAGCATCTGACCTCACACCTGTACAAATGACCAGAGACTGGGTCCTCCAACTTGAGTTTTGCTTTCACCTGCACCCAACTTAGGGGTGCCTGTGTGTTTGTGATGCAGGTGGCTGCTGCTCTAGTACTGACTACTAAAACACAGAGACAGCCTGGAAGCCTAAGACATCTATACATAACCTATTGGCTCTTAAGATGGAATAAGGTGTCATATTTATATACAAGCTACAAATTTGGGGTTTTTTTTTTTTGAGGGAATAGATGCTGGACATTGATCAGTACCTGACTATTCACCATCTTTCTGCCTTTGTACTGCTGAACACTTCCTAGTACTCCGTGGTGAGCATATGTGGCTGATGAGTCACGTACCAGTGAGTTACTGGTGGGTGTGGCAATCCAACTGGTTAGGCTCAGAAATGGTTGTCTTATGCTTCCTGATATTAAGTGCAGTTCTGCAGCATGCTTCCCTTCCTTGACAGTCTTTACAGACAGACCTGCTTCTCATGTATCTTCTTCTTGTAGAAGTGAGATGGGGCAAGCCCTTTAAGAATTAAACAGGTAAACACTGCTTCCTGCATCATGTGAAGATGGCTGGGTTTTTTTTAACAGGAGGTTCAGACAAGAAATCCCTGTTTTTAATAGTTAGAAGTTAGCATATGGAGTTAAAATGCTTTGCTGCTCAGGGAAGGGCATGGTGAAGAACCATGGGCTTTTCTATTGAGGAAATTTAAGCTCTTTAGAAGGCAGCAACACCTCAACTGGAAATGGTAAGAGTTGTGCATTAAGGAAGTAGTCATTACCATATTGGCACACTGCATCCTCAGAATTTTTTTTATGGAATTGTGAAAATATTTTTTCTTATGGCCTACCTAATCATCTTCCCGTTCACAGCATACTCCTCCCATGCTCTCTATGACAGGAACAGCTCCTGTGGATGGGTATTCTGAAAATGGAGACAAGGGAAGGAGAAAGTAGGCAAGTAAACCCTAAAACTTAGCTTCTGTCTACCTAGCCTAGAAGCCTACTTCATTTCAGAGGGTATTGTGCTGGATGAAGCCAGCTGAAGCAGCAGTGTGCTTTTGCTGACTGCCCACAACTGAAGATTTCCCATAAAATCCACTTTTGGAATGAAAGGGTACTTTGAGTGAAAATATTCCAAGTGAGAGTACACTTAATACATACCACGTTGAACTGCTTCTGTAAGCTGTTGCTTGCTGAGCACTTTACATCCTGATAGGAGTAGCTGGATATTTGTGAAGCAGAACAGGGATAAAATAATTGTCCCATCGAGACGGCCAAAATTAGGATATACCACTTCACACAGCTCTTTTGCACAACTCTGATCTCTAGCCTTTCAGTTGGGAGGGAGGCAAGATGAACGAAGAGGGTGGTCCTGCTGAAACCAAAATATATCTTATTTGTCTGTTTCTTAAGAAAGAACAAACCAACATTTGCAATTATCTTGTGGGAATTTATGTCCTTATTTGGAACTGCTTATGCGACAGAACTAATAAATTGTTTTGAGTGCAGTGATCCAGGTAGTAATTTTCTAATAGGATGTTGCTTTTGCTTTAGCTGTGTAGTGCATTTAGAAAAAAATAATACTGTGCTACAGCAATGTGCTGGAGTGTAATCATGAGTCCTATATGACCTTAAAACTTCCAGTGGTCTTGAGTGCAGCTGTGGCTGAATGGAAGGACATAGTGGGGCCAGCTGCCCCTGGGTGACAGCCAGTGTGATTCTGTATCTCCAGGTAACAGCAATTTCAAAAGTCTCAATGGATCTTGAACAACAATCCAGTACATATGGAAACAGCATTTCACCAATGCTTGCAAATATGCACAGGCTTTTTAATTTAATCTCCGAAAGATGTAATTTGTTTCTAAAATGCCCCTAATCATAATAAAAAACAGGAGTATTTTTTTTCTTCTTCAGATATCTTCTGGCAGGTAGTATGTCATTAAGTAGGTTTAAAATCCTTATGAAGGTACATATTAGATAGCAGTACACAAGTTCCAGAACTCATAAGAACCAACAATAAGTCACCTTTAATAGTACTCTAGCAAAATATTCTTCAAAGCAGTATTAAACTTTTCCAGGTGTTTGTAATGCAATGTATATGCTGACCCCTGCTTATTACTTTATTAATGCATATTTATCAAGTAACTATAATAATTACAGTGACAGTAATTACTGTTCAAAGTATCACTATTTTTTTTCTTTTCACATGATATACAGCAAGGTATCATAATAGGCTAGAAAAAGACTGATGCTTTCTTAGAGTCCTCCAGGTGAAGAGCTTCTTACCCTTAGACCACTCCACACCATGAGCATGTGTGTAGGAGCAGGACTTGCAGCGTAACTGAGCTGTTGCAAGAACTGAGAGAAAAGCAGAGATATGTGAAGATGCAGTTACCTGTCTTTTCCAAATAGTTTTTTTCAAAGGCATGGCCATGGGGAAAGGTCTTTACCTGTGATCTATACTGTTACTATAGCTGCAGCTGAGGGGAGTTTATGGCAATTATATAAATTAATGCCATAACTGTAAAGAGTTGGGCTGTTAAAACCAGACTCACCCTGGAACAGCAGTGTCTTTTTTCAAGCTGGTGAATCATAAAGGTCTTTTCCAACCTAAATGATTCTAAGGTCATTGTGGCCAACCATTAACCTAACACTGTTGAGTCCACCACTGAACATGTCCCTAAGTGCTACTTCAAAATGTCTTTTAAACCTCTCTGAAGATGGTGCCTGAAACAGTTCCCTGGGCTGCCTGTTCCAATATTTGACAAGCCTTTTTAGGAAGAAATTTTTCCTAATATCCAGTCTAAACCTCCCCTGCTGCAACTTGAGGCCATTTCTTCTTGTTCTATCACTTGTTACTTGGTAGAAGAGACTCACATCCACCTTGTTACAACCTCCTTTCAGGTGGTTGTTGAGAGTGATATTAGCCTCCTTTTCTCTGGGCTAAACAGCCCCAGTTCCCTCAGCTGCTCCTCATCAGACTTGTTCTCTAGACCCCTCACCAGCTTTGTTGCTTTTCTTTGGACACTCCAGCACATCAATGTCCTTCTTATAGTGAGGAGCTCAAAACTGAATTGGATTCGAGTTGTGGCCTCACCAGTGCCAAGTACAGGGGGATGATCACTTCCCTAGTCCTGCTGGCCATGCTATTGCTGATACAAGCCAGGATGCTGTTGGCATTTTTGGCCACCTGGGCACACGGCTGGCTTATATTCAGCTGGCTGTTGATCAACACCCCCAGATTCTTTTCCACTAAGCAGCTTTCCAGCCATTCTTCCCCAAGCCTGTAGTGTTGCATGGGATTGTTGTGACCCAAGTGCAGGAACTGAGGAGAGCTGTGAGAAGGGGAACCAGAGAGTGATTGAGATCAGGAGGGATGGCTGGAAGTCCAACGCCACCACTCAAGCAGGGCCATGTAGAGCCAGTTGCTCAGGACTATGTCAGATGGCTTTTTAGTATCTCTAAGGAGTGAGACTCCACAATGTCTCTGGGCAACCTGTGCCAGTGCTCTGTCACCCTCACAGGCAAAAATTGTTTCCTGATGTTCAGACAGGGCCTCCTCTGTTTCATTTGGTGCCCATTGCTGCTGTTCATGTCATTGAATACTGCTGAAAAGACCCTGGCTCCATGTTTATACCCTTCCTTCACATATTTATGCACATTGATGGGATTCTCTCTGAGCTTTCTCCAGGCTGAACAGTCCCAGGTCTCTCAGCTGTTCCTCATATGAGAGATGCTGCAGTCCCTCCATGATCTTATTGGATCTTTGTTGGACCCTCTCCAGCATGTCCATGTCTCCTCTTGTACTGGGAAGCCCAGAACTGGACACAGTACCCCAGGTATATCCTCATCAGTACAGAGCAGAGGGGAAGGATCCCCTCCCTCAACCTTGCTGGCAACATTCCTCCTCATGCTGTGAAATGCACAAAAATTAGGGTAATTCTTGGTGGAAATAGACATCTTATGAACAGATCTGAAGACCTTACCCCAGGCTGCATATTAAAAGCAGAAGCTCAAGTTGTCTTTGCTGCTAGGTTGTTACTTTTTTTCAACCCTCTCTCTTAAAGGGAGAAACCACTTTGGGGACTGTTTGTTCCACCTGGTGTGTTTTGGATAATGAATCTTTGTTGGTGCTTTGGGTTAACAATTGTAGCTGTAGTTGTCTGTTTATAATGTAGGTGTTGGACCCCTCATCCAGAAGCCTCCTAATTGCTGGGTAAAGACAGTCTGTCACACAAAGGGTGAATATCCACTTTGCCAGCAGAAAAATACAGGACACGTGCCCTTACGTACATAATTCATGGGATGTGCATTCACACACACCATATTTCTTTTTCTTACAGTAGAAAACTTTCTTTTCCTCCAGTCTGGGAAAGTTCTGTTGTCTTTTGTCAAGTCCATGACCAAATCTACCCAGCTGGGCTTCTTCAGACACTATCCTATAAGGATCTGTAATCAATAAGAGGTGGGCTCAACAGCAGCCACAGCTCCTCATCAGCTCTTTCCTCTTCGCACTTAATGAGAAAAGGATTGTGGGCCCATCTGTTCATGAAAGTGCCATTCTGCTGCAATCTGAGGATAGGCAGAATAGAAGAAGTGAAGAAACATACAGGGAGACTAAAGGTATCGCATTAGTTTCTAGTAGTTAGTTGAAAAATGTCTGAATAATAACTGGAGGATTTCCAAAATACTTTAAAATGATGATGGAAGAGGAAAAATTAACTACAGGCAGGTAATGCAAAAAGTATTCTGGGGTGACATGTCAGCATGATGAATGAGCATTGTTTCAACACTACAAAGAATTCAGATTTTATGTTGCTTTGCTTAAAAATTATCCACCTATATACAATAATTTAAAAGCCTGTGCTAACATTTCTGTGGTTTGTAGGCCAATTCAAAAAGTATTTACAGCACTTTCCCAGTTTATAAAAATGTTAACATTGCAGCACTTGCAATTCAAATATGATCTCTTATCACTGTAATAGGGACCCCTTCTGGTTTATATATTATCTTGATGTTCTTCTTGTTTAATAGCAAATCCACAGAGCATCTGAAGACTCTTCTCATCTTACATGTGTTCTTAATGGCGGATTTTTAGAGGGATCTGTAAAACACCAAGCATAGGATTTAAATCAAAACACATGATGGAAGACATGGATCAAATCACCTCTCTTTTGTGATTTCACAAGTTCATGAACAAAAAAACAACTCAGTAGCTGCCTGTCTCTTTTTAACATCAAGGGCTCTGCAAATTCAACAATCTGAAGAACACAGAATGCATGTTAAGCCACATAGTTTTATTTTTAGCTACTAAGACTTAATAGTAATTAATCAAGTACTTTTCATTGTATCTTTGGTCCCTGCAACCACTGTAACAAATCCCATCCTTCTCTACTTAATCCTGAGCCCAGTTCTTCACATTAATGCAGGTTTCTGTTCTTTATTTTCACTTGCTGTTTTTAATCCTTTTGGATCATTATCAGAGCTGTTTACACACTTACCTCTAGCTATCTTGCTGGGATATATTTTCTGAAATGGCTTGAATTCATCAGGTGGGGGAAAATCTTCCACAGAATGGAAAGTAAATTTAGATTCAAAGTCATCTGGGAAGTTTCAGGGAAATAAACATTTGTCACTATTAGACAGATACTTAAAAGAAAGAAAAAAGAAAAAGTAAAAATTGCCACAAGTAATTTCAATTTTAAATGCTGACTTGTTTTCCCCTGGAATTGATAGTGGCTCACTCCATATAAACAATCTTGAGGAGTGTATCTGTAAGCCATCCAAGTTTTCTGGCTTAATTGCAAACACTGCCTGCTACTAACTGAAGTGAAGCTTCTGGCTGCTGTTCCAGTTTTCTGCATTGATGAAGTTGTGGTAACAGGGGTATTCCTGGGTGGTTTTCAAGCCATTTAGCTATAAGCAAGAATGAATGGCCAATTCATCAGACCACAGAAGTAATTCTTCCCAGTCTTTGCTCTATAGGACTAAAGCTACTAAATGTCCATGAACTGGTTTTAAGGATAGTAATTTAAGCACCCTACAGCAACCTTAAATAATTTTGCAGGTAGCGCATGCTGTTTTTTCTACTGGATGATTCAACACCTTTGTGAAAAAACCTTAATTTTCTCTCATTATATAAGGTTGAACAAAAAATATTTCTAATGGGTCTAGTTATACTACCTTGTTATTGCCATGAGAAGGTCTCAAATGATTTTTTTGTGGTCTGAGACACACACAGGCTTTTGCACTAAAATCATTAGATAAGGCTGAGAGACGTAATTTAGGTTATTTTACCAGTGATGTGCATGTTTCCATTTTTAAGTGGTGGGTAGGGGTCATGAGCTGCAGCCCAGGCTGAGACTCCAGACTTGCTTGTAAGTTCAGTTGTTGGTGATCTTGCTGGTGGCTGTGGAGGAGTGACAAGCTTCCCAGCACCAGGTCCTTAAAAAGAGAAACAACATTGTGACTAACCAAACTTGACAATACACTTTGTACAAAAGTGGAAGTGTAGAAGGAATGCAGGATTTAGGGCAAACTTAGCTACTTTGGAGTACTTCATAGCTGCTGTTTGTCAAGCCTGACCATGGATTTATAGCATTAAGTATTACTTTTAAGTCACTATTGGTGTTGGCTCCGGCTTGCTATATCTGATTCTAGGGAAGTCTGACATTCTGAAGCATGGCTTTGGCCCCATCTATCCTTCCACTTTGACAAGAACAAGTATTTTGTTTAAGAAAAGAAAAATAAGCAACAACCACACTAGATGGCATCATCACTAAAAGAAATTAATTTCCTGACACTTTGGCAGCTATGCATTGGAATTACCATCGTTCTTGTGCATTTCACTGAGGAGCTGCAAGAGCCTTCAAAGTTCACATCTGGGCAGACCTACCACAGGAACTGTGTGAAGCACAGGGAGCCCAAGGTCTCCAAGTTACCAGCCTCTCAAAACTGCTTCTCCCCCTGGATAACCAAGAGAAAGGCAGGCTAATTTTATGGAAACCTCAAATAGCTGAGCCACCATGAATCAGACAGTTCCTGAGCAGCATTAATCACCATCACGAAGCACCTGATGTGCTGTACTTACATGGCCTTTCCCATGGCTGTCAAACGGAACCACTAATCTTTCTCTTGACATGTGGCTGCTAAAATACAGGGTACGGAACGTTCTCTTCAGATGCTCCTTATTAAGTAGCTGTCTCCATTCCTCAAGCCCACACAGATCTAGACTCATTTTTTTATTATCTTCATTATATCAGTCAGAAAAAAGTTCCTTCTACCATCTGCTCAAGGAAACACTAGCTAATATCCCCATTTCCCAAGCAGTCAGAGAAGCCTTTGTTGACCCTGCCACCTAGATCACAAGAGGCACTGGCCACTGTGGAAAAGCAGAGGGCTGCATCCGTACTTGCCTTTGTCCATCTATAGCTGCAGCTGCCCCGTCCCCCGTCTTTGCTTTAGTCTCTCCTGTAACATTTCCAGCCATTGCCAGACTGCATGGGTGCAGCAGTGGAGGGATGTTGTGGGTAGGCTGACACTTGGAATCATAGAATGTCCTGAGTTGGAAGGGACCCACAAGGATGATTGAGTCCAACTCCTGTCCCTGCCTATGACAACTTCACAGTTCACACCATGTGTCTGAGGGTGTTCTCCAGTCTCTTCTTCTGAACACTGTCAGGCTTGGGGCTGTGACACCTCCCTGGGGAGCCTGTTCCAGTGCTCCACCACCCTCTGGGGGAAGAACCTTTTCCCAATGTCTAACCTAAACTTCTCCCAGCACATCTTCCTGCCATTCCCTCGGGTTCTGTCATCGAAGCTCGAGCAGCTGCAGATGTGGCAGACTCGGCTGCCCTACCTGAGACTGGTAGGAAACTGCTCCTGAGTTCAGTCAATTCCAACATAAAAGCAACAGCCTAGCAGTCCTAAAACGTTGCTGATCAGCGTGTTGCTTCCCAGAATCACAGATTAAAGCATAAGGTGTGTGTGTCCAGCGCTAAGAAGAGCCTGATGTCTCACATGCCCCTTACACGCCACGTGACCTACAGGTACTCCAGACGATGGACTTCACCCTGCTGCTACTTGCCCTCTCCATCCGCACTCCGCCACACTCTCTGGCCACCAGTGCTATTTCCCCGATAGCCAAAGGGAGAAGAAACGTTCCCTCCTTCCAGGTGCGGCTCTCACCTGCCCCTCGGCCGGCTCTCTTCCTCCTGGTCTCGGCCACCGCCGCCGTGGGCTGGGGGAGGCCGGGAGTGGGGGGCAGCGGCAGGGACTGGATACTGCTGGGCTTGTGGAGCTGCGACAGCAAGTTGGGGGACTTAGGGGGCAGCGGAGGGGGCACGTCGGCAGTGCCGAAGGCTGGGGAGGGCGTCAAGGAGAGCCTGTTGGGGAGCGTCAGGGGGTGCGTGTGTGGCGGAGGAGGAGGTGGGGGTGGCGGTGTGGGAGGGGGACAGTCCCTTCCTTCAGAGGGAGAGGCAGCAGCAGGGAAATCCGCTGTCCTGCCGGGAAACGCGCAGGGGGGAACGAGGGGCAGGGGAGGAGGGGGGGGCGGGTGTGAAGCTCCTGCTTGGAACTTGGTGGGTTTGTCAGCCTGAGGAGGAGGGAGCGGGGGCGGAGGAGCAGCGCTGGGGGACACCCCCTTGGGAGGGCGCTCGGCTGCAGGGGGGAGAGGCGGAGGAGGGGGGAAGGCGAGGGAAGGTTTGCTGGAGGCCGGAGGCGGTGGCGGGGGGGCGGGCAGGCTGGGCCGCCCCGGGCCGGCTCCGGCTCGGGAGGTGCTGGGGAGCTCCGGTGGGGCCGCTGCCCTTGGGCCTTCAGCCGGGTGCGACGGGTTACTGCTCGCCTTGGCGGTGCTGGAGGTCGGTGGGGCAGAGGGCTTGGGAGCTGCTGCTCGGACCCCTGGAAGCTGCCCAGGCCTCCCAGCTGAAAAACAGGTATCACATTATACCTCAGGGTTTGGTTCCCGCTCCTCAGACAGAACAGTGCAAAGAGCCAGCTCTTCATCGTCCCCTCCCCACTGGTTACTCGGAGTGATTAGCTCTCCAAAGCCATCTCATATCCAACAGGTTGCCCCTGGTGTAACGGGGCTTGAGAGGTGATGTGTTCCAGTAGGCACTGGGGACTCTGATCCCTGTTCCTCAGTTGAAATGAAACAGTTTAAGGAGAAAGTACTTTTCTTCAAAAGGCCTGAGGTACTTCATACCAGCCCCATCTGCCTGGTACAGCTGGCTGAACATCAATGAGCTGTCTGCTTGGAGGAATCGAGAGTCCTAGTGAAAAGACCTCGAAGAACACAAGATGGACACGCATCAACTTGCATCCTTGAAGTTAAGAACTTGTTCAAGATTTGAAAATTCACGCAACATTATGTAAAGCTCAATCCCATGGATAAAAGCCAAGTTCTTAAAATTAGTGCCTCAAAGGCTTTCTCAAAGGTACAGGTTCAAATGTTTCCTTTTCAACTGCAAATGCTCAGATGCTTGACCTTACAAAATGTATTTTCCTGAGTAAACATCAAGGATTTTTCACAAAGCAAGATGTCCAAAAAAAGGCATCTCATTCTATATTCACATAGTCAGAGTTTTAGAACAACCCAAAGTAGCTACTGCAGCTGAAGCGGTGAGGCGGCTCTGTCACAATCTGAGCTGCGCATTATGGGCTCGTCTTCCAGGAGAAAACCCTGCAGGCAGAACCAATTTGCATCTTTCCCTGCAAATGCCCACCTTGCTCTGTGCTGCCTGAGCAGTCACCAGCTGCCCAACAGCACCAGAGGCCATTGCTGTGACTCTAAAATAGTCACCCCTTCTTGAGGCGAAAGCAGCAGCAGGGGCTCCCACACATGCCTTCCTTCTATCCTTGTGAAGCAACAATAGCCTTCTTTTTCAGGTCAATAAATTACCTTTCTGGATCAAAACTGTGCTTACCAAATCCAGAGAGCAAAAATCTTAAATATGAATCTTTAAAAGTAACACACAAGCCTGTAATACTAAAGAAATGCACACTAATGGAGGGAAGGAAATATGACTTCTATGCCATTTATGCTGAAGTTGATAAGCTCAGATTTCAATATTCAAGGCACAATTAAAAGTTTTCATTAAACTAATGCAAAAAGTCTCCATTAAAACTCTGCACAACCTATTCAATCTCATTCCTACCCAGTGCAGAGATAGCTTATTATTTATATTTTAAGGAATAAGGCACCTGACATCTAGAAAGATTACTTCAAGCACATTATTAATTGAGCCCTCCATGGTCACGTGATGAACTAAGGGTTCAGTAAATAGCAATAAAAATCAAACACTAAAGCTAAACCCAAAGTGTGTTTATCCCAAACCACATTTGCCTCCAGTGTTTCTTTCATAGAAATTAAGCCCTTACCTGGCATGTCCCTCTGGCTCGCTGGTCTGAGAACAGGGAAGCCACCAGCAAATAAACCTCCCAGAGGCTGCTGAGAGCTGCCTTTATTAATGGCTTGATTAACTCCATCTCTGTTAGTTTCCTTGGGTTCTGTTAAAAAGAACAAAAAACACGGGGTATACCAGAAAGTAATTTCATTCTTGCACTCAGACTAGTAAGACCTGGCACCAACAAACATAGCCGAGAGCAGACGTTTCCCTCTTAAGGCAGGCTCAGCAAGGAAAGTTACTCTTCACACAATTTCTGACCCAGATCTTGGAGCACAGCACCCTCTGGTGCTTCTTAATTTCACATCCACAATGACACCAACCAAAAGTTGTGTTAGACAACAGGAAATTTATGCTTCCAGATGTTTTTGGCATTTTTTGTTCTTTTGATCTAGTAAAGAACAGTTCTTCTGCCAGAGCAAACAATTCCCACTTAAACAATTATTTCATTGAGAAACTCTCAAGGACTCTCAGTTGTGACTTTTTTTTCTGGACAAGGAGATGCCTGTTAAGGTGATACCCAGTTATAGACTTAATAGTGTTAATAACAGTGAAGTGTTAATAGTTATTCATCTTACAGCAGGATGCAAGTTTAGAAAGCATCTCCACATCCTAAAGCCATATGAAGGTGCAGACCTTTGCTGAACTTTAAACCTGCCCTTCAATTTGAAAACTGTCCAGCTGATCTCCGCAGCTGAGGCTTCAGCACAGCTCACCCGGGGCCCTTACCCAGGAGCACACACTCACTTTCGATCTGTGGTGCGCTGCGGTCATTGATTTGAGTCACTTTTCTTAAGCGAGTTCCCTGCTGGATATCGGCTAACAGCGCGTTCCGTGCTTTTTGGTCTTCCTTTCGCAATTTTGGCAGCTCTGAACTTCCCTGTTGACAATAAGAATATTAGATGGGAGGTACAGACAAAAATACATGCTTGGAAAGGACACATAAGCAAATGTGGGATGGAAGATTTGAAGTAAACCAGCCTTGGCAGCTGTCATTTCAAAGCCTTTGGGTTGAATCAGCAAGAACAGCATTCAGTTGCATAGGAGGCAGGAAAGATGAAAGTTTAAATATAACACAAATCTAACACTGGCTGTGCTAATACTGTTGAAAGGAAATTAGGAGACACACTTACATGAAATGTGAGCTCTTGCTTGGCCATTTATGGTCTCTGCCCCACAACTCCAGCTCTAACCACCTCTCTCTTTTCATGCTATTTGCAATGCTTTACAATACAGATTTTATATCCTACCTTAGAATATACATATTTCTGTTCTACCTGCTTTGCCTTAGGAAAAGATGACAGTTAATTGCATACTGCACTTATATTTGGATTTGTCTTTAGAAGCATACAATTATATTTTAGTAACATTTCTAGCCTAATCAAGGTCTGTAAATGTAAAGTTAGGTTGTCATTTACAGTTTTGTAACAAAACAAAAAAAATATATCTTCATTTTTTATTCTTATTTCTTCAAGTTTCCTGTTATTTAAAAAAAAAAATAAAATAAAATCTTTTAAAAGTCTGGACGTTTCTCTTTCCTGAAGTGGATATAAACCAGCAAAGCTGTTATTTCTAAACCTGTCATGTGGTTAATGGAGCGGTCTAGCAGAGGGGAATCTTCACGTCAGAGGAGCAGTGTGCTGCATGTGTCCACAGCTACTGCAAATTCCCGGGGGTTAGCTAAGTTCCTAAAGAGAATAAATACAGGAATGTTTCCACAGCCCTTAAGTTTAGCATCGTAGTTAAAATAAAGCAGAAGAATACTGTCACACTTTGAACCAAAAATACCTGGCTTGGTAGTAGCATTCTGAAAGCAAGACAGACGCTTGAAAATGCTTAACCAGCTGCTGAATTAATAAAATATCTTATCTTGCTAATCCTAAATGAAGAACTATACTAGTGCGATACTACTTGTTATTTTTGCACTTGCTAAAAACCAAACCAAACCAACAAACAAAACCAGCAAGCTAAATTTGCAGAGATGGCACTAGATGGCACTCCCGATCCCTTCCGATGCATTCCTGACACCTGATGTAAAACCTCGGAATTATTATCTGGTGACCGATACTATAACCACATATTATTTTAAATATTACAAAAACCCCACTTTGAATACACGGTTTCCTAACTGGATACAGCGCTGCTGGCCCCTGTGGTTTCAGGACAGCATTAGGACAACCCAGAAAAGCTGCCTGTGGGAGCAGTGTCAAACCATGTACCAACCAGACGCTGCTTCCACTTGCATTTTCTTTAAATACTTACTGTGAGAAATGGAAATACCATAACTGGAACAAAGGTGACTCCCCTTCTCACAAAAGCTTTTTATCAGTATCTTGAATTTCACTCCTCTCTACTCCCGCTAATGACTTTGCTGTAGCAGGACAACCAGGATCTAGAGGGATCTGATCAAGACTATGTTTAAAATTAGATCCAGCAGCTGTCTTTTCATTTCTGAGTTCAAATATCTGTATATTATGCCAGCTGTCCACTTCATCCCCGCCAACCCCCCCCGCTCCTTCTCTGACCAGGTAGGCTATTAGAATATAAACCCTTGATATCTGAATGGCTATTACGCTAAAATATCCCACTCATGGCAACTTACATTTGAGAGCACCCATGATTTGATATCACTTTAACATGGCTAAGACATTAATTTGTTCACAATTTATAGCAAAAAAAAAAAGATAAAAATCAGGAACACTATTCTGGAGGCCCATAATTCAGCATAACCTGCTGCCTTTCTCCTGCAGTAGATTCCCTTACTTCAAGCACAACTCCATCCCGTGCCCCCGCTGTTTCTCCTTCCTCCTCCTGTATGTAAGAGACAGATACAATCTCCCATGCCCAGCCTGGTGGATTCAGGTGATTGATGAGCTGCTGAGTAGCTTGATACGGATTCTCTTTTTCCATTAAAAAGTCAAGATGGTCTGGGGTGTAGTGTTGCCTGTTTGCACAGTGGTCAGAGCTCCTTTGGATTTCTTGTTTGCTGCCTGCTCTCCCAAGGGCAGTGACAATTCTTGTCAAGGATCATTTCACCAGGTACGTATCTCACCCACTCATCTACTGGTGTTACTGTGTCAGCAAATTTGTATTTTTACCATATTGCTTTTTGATACACAATCAAAAAGGAAGTTTCCTTCCTTTGATTAAGAAATTAATCTGGAATTCACACTCATGCTATGCCTGCAATCCATCGCACAAGAACAGATAATAAACATAAGTTGCGTATCAAGAGAAAAATAAAAGAGGAAGTCATATGGGTGTTAAATCTTCAATTCCGATCACATGAAGTAGAAGCATTTAAGCAGAAAGGCAAATATATTTTGAGTCACAGAGGAAAAACAGCTGCATGACAAAGGATGTAATTCTTGGGCTACTTTCTTCCCTCCATCTGCAGGGCAGCCTCATTTATTTACAAAAAGAGAAACATCTCAATCTTTCAGTGAAAATCAGAAGGGAAGCGGAGGAGAATGTGAAGATCATTTGTTTTATCAGATGCCAGAGCTGCCTCAGGTAACACAGAGTGAAATTAAATTCCATACTTTATTTACCTGCATCGGTAAGAGAACGGTGGGTTCTCATTACCTTAGTAACCATCAGGTTATTCTGCTACTATTTAGGACATAAAGAATAGCACATTCAGTGCATACTTGGAAACAGAACAGAACAAACCACACATGTAAACAGCCTGTACATGAGATCTACTCCCTTTTCATCTGACCAAACTCTGCTACTTTTGTTTTCAGCGACCTCAGCTATGTCATTCAGTAAGGTATAGAGTCAATGTTGGGGCTGCCTGACAGGTCTCCAAAGTACCTGTAAACAGGAATATACCACCAAATCACAATATTTAGAGTGATGTTCCAGGGTGTAAATCATCAGTGATGGAAATAAACATTTCAAAATCTGCAGCTGGTAACTCAGACTGGCAGAGAAATGAATGAGGACAGCATGGTTACACAGAGAGATCAAATCACTGCAACTCGAGGCCATTTGAAAATAACAACAAACCAAAACACACTCCCCTAAGGCTGAGGGAAGGGAAAAAAAAATGCACAATATACAAATGTCAAATATAAAACTGAAAATGACCAGATGAAAAGTTCTGACCATACCTCTGAAATTAAAGCCAGCATCCAGAGTGCTGGAAGCCTGACCAGCCATAGGCCTCAGCAGTGACAGTGCATGGGCAAGTGTGCCCGACCTCCTAACACAGGGACATGGCAAGGAAGGATAACACAGCCCTCTGATATATTTTATCCTTTCAGAAAAAATAATATTAGCAAAAATGGAGTTACAAGTTCAGTTCTGGTCTTCAGATCTTTAAAATGGTATCAAAAAGATTGAGATGCGCAGGAAGAGAGCCGAAGTGGTATTCAGAAAGCTGGAGGAGACAGTCCAGATTTTAGCAGCTCAGGCTGGTCCATGAGCCCCAAAGCGCAAACCTTCAAAGGGACATGACGGTGAGGACCCGAGATCTGTTAATCCAGCAGGGACAGGCATTTGGCGAGTCAATGTAAGACACAGCCAGACAAGCTCTGATGGGAAAGCAGCAAGTATAGGAGCAGCCAGAGTGACCGGTCTCCCCTGCAGAGGGCTGTGGACAGCAGCAGATCATTGACTTCTTGATTTTCAGATCAAGGCTGGATCCTCTCTGGTGCTTTTTGTGAAGTGCAAGTGGTTGAGCCCGTACAGAGCTACTTGCTGACAGCAGGGAGGCAGCCAGGGGTTCCTAAGGATTTCTTTCAGTGAATAGTTTTATTTGGCAGAACAACTCTGTGTTGACTAGACATATGGACCGCACAAGGTTTGGCCCTGAATAATCACAATCATAACACCCTAAACTGGGTTGTATCAGACAGAGTAAGATCAGAGAGACTTTTTTTAAAAAAAGTGGACTAAAATTCATGGCAATGAACTTTGTTTCTGGGAGTATGACTGCTGCAATATTTGCATCACCTTGGGAAAGTCACTTTACATCTTGCAAGCCAAATAAGAGCATCAACCTACCCTCTGGGCTCCTATGATACTTAAAATATTTAAGAGGCATATGTGCTCAGAGACCAAAATGATGTAAATGCAGAAAGCAGCAGCCATTTGAAAAAGTTCATAGTAGCACAGAAAAGGGGAAATCCTTTGGACTCCGGGCAGCTAGGTCAGGTCATAGTGGATGCAGACACTCCCACAGATGGGTTGTATTTGCTCTGATGTTTAAATATACCCTTTACTGAATTTGCAAAATACTTCAGGATAGCGTAGATCTTTATAAACCTGATGGTTGCAGCAAAAATGTACCTTCAGCTACCTGCACAATCCCAGTAGCCGGGCAGCCACAGACCTTTGTTTCAGAATAAACCCATCAGCTGATGAGAAAAGAGGATCCACTACTCCAGCCTTGCAATAGGTAGGAGCCATAAGTAAGATAAAATAAAGCACAATTCCGTCAAAAGGCACTACATTCTATTTTATTTCAGAGAACTCATAGTATTGAGTATTATATTCCTAACATGTAATGAATTGTGTCATCACAGTGGATTCCCTTTCCTGGTCACTTTTTATAGGAAATACTGGAAACACAGCACTGTAGAAAAAAATTATTATTTATCTGAAGTAGATTAAAAAAATAAAAAAAAAAGAAGTCAAAATACATTTATCTTATCCCTAAGTAGCTATTTGGTGAGACATAATAAAAATAAAAATCCACCAATCAATTTGACACGCAGTATTTTATTGTGGGCAGAAAGAGAGCTCTCTCTTTTGCTGACAGCTTCATTTATTTCTGTGAATCTGATGTCAATCACCCTTCCACTCTCCCACGGCCAATTTTTCCCCCCTAAGTTAAAAAAAGAAGTTATTTGAGGCAGAGACCAAGCACAGATACTGGCAGAAGGCAGACAAGGCATACATTCTAGTAAAATACGGACTTGTTAAGGGGCGTCCTCAAACTCTTTTTTATTTTTTATTATTTTTTTCTGCCATGCTCAGCCAAACCTGCACAGAGAATGGCCAAGGCCAGGGATCTTCACCACTGCAGCATGCAACACCTCAGCTTTGGCTTTGAAGGAAAGGGAAGATGTTACAGCAAGATAAGGAAAGATGAACAGAGAGCTCTGAGAAAAGGGATGCTTGGTCACAGAGACACACATTAATGAAAACAAGAGTTCCTGAGCCAGTCCTGGCCTTCTCTGACATCCAATCTGACACGATTCAGAGACTAAACTTAAACTAAGAAATGCAAAAGTTTACAAACATGGCAATGGACAATTCAAATCAGCATGTAGAACAGCAGACAGGGTAAAAGCAGTAACAGGTATATAGGCAACGCAGTCGGTGACGTGGCAGTGCCAAGTCTGGCCAAAGAAACTGTCCATCAACAGTGAGAGACAACTGAGATGTCTAAACCTTACTTCAAGGACACACAAAGGATCAAGGAAGAGCCAGAACAACTGGAAATATAACAAACCCCCCCAAATACTGTATTAAACATAACTGGGATTCTGGTGTAGACAAATATGGATCGTTCAGGGAAGAGGACAATAAAGGTGAGGGTAGCTGTGTAATGCCTTATGTGCGTCATGCGAGAGATGGCTAAGAATATCAAGAGGAAAACACAGCTTGTTTGGGGTTGATAAATCATCTGAGGAAGGATGATGGGTGTTCTCATTCCCCATATGGCATAGCAAGGCTCTCCAAGTAGGAGGACACGGAGAGAGAGATGCTGACTGTGTCCTCATCCAGCCATAAAGCTCCTGCTCTCTTGAAGGAACGCCAGGCACGGGCTTGGTGCTTACAGCAATCTTGAAGGGTACAGACGTGGAGTGAGGGGCCATAAGAGGCTACATCCTGCTAAAATACCCTTCTTGGAACACTGCTGATGAAAAAGAATGGACTAAGAACAGGGGAGACCTGCTCGCAAGCAACTTACTCCATAGCATCCTTCCACTCAACCGCAAGCTGCTGACCACAAGTGTTCCCTAAGGCGATCCCTGTTAAGCATCAGAAATACTGTATTTACATGAATTCAACTCTGCATCCTTTTCAAAACCAGAAACTGACAGAAAAAGAAATATTGCGAGTAAGATACCAGAACATTCAAACAAACTACAATGTCATAATTTTTAACTAAAAGAGTGAGGTTGATTTGGAACAAGGTAGAATACAGAAGATGACCAGAAACCTCAGTGTAAGCTAACAAGTATGTCTTCCTTGACATAGCAGAGGAGTATAAAAGTCATCTATGCATTTGTAGCCTAACATGAAATCTGAAATGCCAGAGGAACTTGTTTTCCCAAGAACAATCCACTTTTGCTAGATTAGAATTATGCCAAGAATTCACAATTGTGTATTTGCAGCAGAAGCAGTTTGCCCAGCAGGCAAGAGAGTTGCTCTTACAAAGAATTCTCAGCCGGGCAGCTAAAGTCTCTCCCGTGACTGTGCCAAGAAATGCAATTGCAACAAAAAACAAGAGCTTATTAAAATAATAAAATAAACCCAGTTTCCAGCAAGTCACAAACAGAAGTACAATACAGAAAAACATTGTAATCACTCCTGCATTTAAATATGCATCAGGTGTGCTTTCACTCATGCACGGTCAAATGCAAAATAAAATAAAACAAACTCCCCTTCCAGCTTAAGGAAATAATCCAACAAGTCTCAACAACAAAGCACATGACTTATTTTAAGTATTTTAAACTGTTTGTTTATAAAGAAGCTTGTGAGATCTGGTATGTGTGAGTTTTGGTTCATCTATTCACAATAGAGCCCCGACCTCTGATTTAAAGCTTTTTAATAATGGGAAACCTCGCCACGGTGCAAGACTCCACCTGCACAGTCAATCGCAAGATCAGGGCCGCTTCTCCTGTTTCTGCTGTGTAGCATAGGATGAAACTAATTAATTCCTGGCACTTGGTTTACCTGGGTAAACACAGCAATATCTCAGCCTTCTAGCAAGCTGAGCTGCAAACGCTTCCCATGTGAGGGGTTCACTTTCCAGCCAACTTTTTTTTTTTGAGGGAACTCACATAAGGGGACATGCCAAATAGCTTCTTGGCAACTAACGAAGTCATTGTTTCAAGAGAATGACATGACCAGCATTTCACTATTCCATCTACACCCAGCTCAATAATGATTAACTATGATCTCAGTCTCCATCGCACAAAGTTCTGCAATCTGAACCTGCCGGGTTGAGAAGGTCACCGAGCAATGTGTGTCCTTAGATAGGCCTTGTCCACACCAGCCTTGTTCCTCAGCTTCTAGCAAGGGAAGTACTGTGCAGAAGTTGTTACAGATCTCTTCCCGGACTTTGAGCCACCGCCTAGTTCTGGCCTTAGTCCCAAATAATGAGGCGTTTCAGCATTAGCAGAGATGGTGCCTGCTCTGCACGAGCATCTACCCGTTCCCAGCAGACACAGCAGCAGGGAACAAAAGAGAGAAAAAATGGCACAGCAGGAGTTATTGTCTTCTACATCTCTATCCCAGTGCTCATTCCAAACACCACCAGTGACTGACGCCACTGCACCCAATAAAACCCTCTTCATGTTATGTTAGCACCACTCTGCCAGACAATGTAAAATCTTCTATACTTAAAGGTTCAATTGCTCCTGCTACAAACGGAGCAGTGGGCTCATTCACAAGGCTGTACTTAAAGTTTTCCAGTGTGGGTTGCTACATTTCTGTACCTGAATGCAAAAATGCAAGGGAATCAATATAGTGATTTATACCTGCTGAGCCATTTAGCTTTTCTGTGGGTATTTAACTTACCAACACCCACATTTTCGGCATATATTCTGGCTGTTCTTTCACTAAAAGAAAATACGCAGTAACAGAAGCCACCAAAATGAAGGGAGTATAAAATCAAAACTAGTCTAAAATTTTTTCTCAGCCGTTCAGAAAGATCAAAAGTCAGATACCAAAAATACCCTGAGACTGTCTTCAAATACAATTTTGACCTTCACATTCTGATTTATAAATTTTGGGGATTCAAATTCCCAGGATTTCCTCTGCATCAGTGAAAACATAAGTGAAAATTCTTCCACAAAGAAGGAAACATGAGGCCCTGGCATTGCAATGATAATGTCAAACAGCACAAGGCTGAAAATGCTGCCATGGGAGCCAGTGACACCACTGCTGTTTGTTCTCTCTCTCTACCACAGTAGGGTTCCCAGAATGACGAGGGTTACTATGAGTAGTGATAACAAAATATTCAACATATGGCAACCTACGCGTATCACAACTTAATCTTGCTTTGTTCTAAGAGTGCTGTGCCATTTCTCCTACCCAGTTACCTGTTATGTGTTTTAGTATCCCTGAAAATTACGGTCAGCCCAAGACAGAAGAATAGTAAGAAACTAACATTTCTTGCAATGTCACCTTCCAGCCACGTAGAGAAGTTCAACTCAAGTATTGCTATAATTCTGAGTTCTCTTTTAATTAAAAGGCTACAAGTGTAAGATTAACTGGCAGATGGAATTTAATATGTAGCCACTACATACACTACAGATGGGGTAGTGATTTTTCAGGGCAGTATTAGCTTGTGATTAGAATGGTAAATTAACCTCTGAGCTCTCTGTAGCTAGGCTGCTTCTAGTACCTGGGCTTGATATTTACATCTGGTACCTCTGCGAGATGCTGTAGTCTCTATACATCAAACAGATGAAAAACAGACAGCAAGAAAAAAAAATTAAATGCTTTCCATTCCATTCAGACAACAAACAACATTATGAAGAAACCTGCAAAACAGAACTTGCCACCCAAATACATTAGAAGTGGTGACCTTAGAGATCTCAAGTAAAGAATTTAAGATTAGCACATTTGAATATCTGCAGTACATGCCCCTGTCCACATTAAACACAGGGAGCAATGCCAACCTAGTACTATGCTTTCTTTACATCTTCCCCACTTTTCATAGCTCCCACTTACCCTTTCTGTATTTGTCGACTACATGAACAGAAGACTGCAGCAACAATGCTTTGAGATGCTATAGTTGTGCGACATTTTCCACTATCTGAAAATGAAGTCAAATAAACCACACAGACACATCATCTTCCCTACATAATTGCTGCTCACTTCTTTATGAAAGCAGACAGGTATGAGATGTGATACATTATTAAAACACTAAAAATCAGTTCCTTTATTTTGGCTGGAACAAAGTGTTCTCCAAAATGTCAGCTGCACCTTGGCCAGCCCTCAGCACAGTCTGTATGATGGCCAGTCATCAACAAGGTAACCAAGCCTGCACTCTGCTCCAGAATGTTTTACCTAGCTGCAATAAATACTATGATTTAGTATCTCCTGACCTAGGAACTTCATGACAAAGTATTGTATCTGATCTTACTCACAGCTCACCTAAAATTTTAGTAAACACATTCCTAATTATCTTGTAATTGGCACTATGGGTGATCCTGTTGCGCTTTCAGTGTTATGAATGCATGCCTAGGGGCCCGAGTGGAAACTTAGAATCGTAGAATGTCCTGAGTTGGAAGGGACCCACAAGGATCATCAAGTCCAACTCCTGTCCCTGCATGTGACAACCCCACAGTTCACACCATGTGTCTGAGGGTGTTGTCCAAGTCTCTTCTTGAACACTGTCAGGCTTGGGGCTGTGACACCTCCCTGGGGAGCCTGTTCCAGTGCTCCACCACCCTCTGGGGGAAGAACCTTTACCTAATGTCCAACCTAAACTTCCCCTGGCACATCTTCCTGACATTCCTTCAGGTCCTATCACTGGTCACTAAAGAGAAAAGTTCCCCTTGTGAGGAAGCTGTAGCCGCAATGAGGTCTCCCCTCGGTCTCCTTCAGGCCAAACAAACCAAGTGACTTTAGCCTCTCTTCACATGGCTTCCTCTCCAGACCCTTTACCACCTTCATAGCCTTCTGGACACTGTCCAGTAGCTTTATATCTTTTTTAGCCTGTGTCGCCCAGACCTGCACCCAGTGCTCCAGGTGAGGCCGCACCAGCGCAGAGCAGAGCGGGACAATCACCTCCCTCACCCACCTGGCAATGCTGTGCTGGATGCACCCAGGACACAATCGGCCCTTGTGGCTGCCAGGACACACTGTTGGCTCACGTTTAACTTGCCGTTGACCAGAACCCCCAGATCCCTCTGTGCAGAGCTGCTTTCCAGCATCTCATCCCCCAGTCTGTATGTGCAGCCAGGGTCAGTGTGTCCCAGGTGCAAAATCCAGCACTTATCTTCTTAAACTTCATGCAGTTGGTGATTGCCCATTTCTCCAATTTGTCCAGATCCCTCTCCAGGGCCCCTCTGCTCTTTGGAGTGTCAACAGCTCCCCACAGTTTTGTGTCACCAGCAAACTCACTAAGCAACCCCTCAAGTCCTGAGTCTAAGTCATTTATAAAGACATCAAAGAGCACTGGCCCTAAAAGGGATCTCGGTGGAACCCTGCTAATGACTGGTCACCAGCCCGACACAACCCCATTTACCAGAACCATTTAAGCCTGGCCTGTCAGCCTATTGCTCACCCAAGAAACTACCTTCATTTTTACAATAAATAATTAGCAGGCGTACACACATTAATGCATAAACACACTTATATGCACACATTCTCTTTCTCACATTATATTTGGTTAAGACTAAATCAAAATACCATAAATCATCAGGATTTTCAGCCAAGATGTTGTATATATGTTGTTTTTTCTCTTGCCAAAGAACAGTAGTACTAAATGTCACAGGAGAAAAACCAACTCCCACACAGCTTCAGATAAGCACTGTAGCGCTCTGAATTTCTTGGGAAGGTTGGGGAAAACAGCTCAACAAGGTTTTCACTCTGACAACTGTATGAAGGAGGGGAAAAAAAACCATCCCCCCAAAGAAAACTATCAGCTGATGTTTTCCTTAACATTGGAAATCCTGCCTCTGTGTAAATTATGCGTTTATCACAGTATTCTACCATGAGGAATTGCTCCTCCGAATTTTTGTTACAAGAAGGGAAAATCCAGTCAGAATAACAAACTTAGAAAACACATAAATTTGTTTATCTACAACAGAAATTATGGGTTTTTAAACCAAATAATAATGCAGTGATCATTAAGGTTAATCTACATACCAGTCTAGCATTGAGCATTATTTCAAGTTTCACACTTTTCCACACCAAGGTAAGCACATTTCTTTCTTCTCCTGCTCTCGTAGTTTTCAGTACATCAATAAGGCAAATAAACTCCTGGTGCTACTTTACTGGCTTTAATTATTTGATCCATTATGGTTTTGGGGGGTTAATTTCTATGCTAAAGCTTTAATAAGAACAAGTCTAAAGAGAATAGAAGTATTTTCTTAAACTCCAAAAACACATGAATCATTAAACAAACATCTTCTCTGAATAAGGCACAACCCAGCAGGGCTGCTACACATCCACACTTCCTTCAGTGTTAACATTTTTAATAGGTGACGACTGATCATAACATTAGGAATTCAAATGTACAGACAAAGGCTGCACAGCAGCCTCCATTGCACGTAAAAAGTGAACATGGTTTATCAAAGCAAAACTTTCTCTTGATCCTCTCTTGGTAGATGAAGCAGAGAAATTTTCAGTCACTCTCAGTGGTGGTATCTACTCCTGGAAATATGACAGCCAAAACCAACCAGAACATTTCATATGATAAATTAAAGGGCAAAAGAGATAAAAGAAATAGAGGGGGAATAAAAATAATTTTTTCAGAAATAGAAAGCTTTAAAAACAAACACAAAAACACCACCATCGCAGCCCCCCCAGAACCCACACAAACCAGCAACAAAGACCTGTGAAAAAACATACCTAGGTGATGCACACATGCCTATAAAACTGAAAGAGCTTTAGGACAAACAACCTAATGCCTCCCTGCTAAGTTTCCTCTACGAGGGTGGAGGGGGAAAGAGAAAAAGATTTGAATTCTGTAAGCCAGTACCAGGAAATATGTTGGGGCACAGCTTTATTCAGCCTACTCATCCGTCTCATCTTTCTCTAGGCAGGCACTTGAAGACATGCTCAATTCATCCAATTAACTATATTTACATTTTGACTCAGCCACCTACATCTGCTATCACAGATACCCTACCATTCCCTCCTGAAAAGTCCACTTTGTTTTCTTTTAAGCAAGCTCTAATAGCCAGAAGCTTTTCAGCTGTTGGGCACAGGTGGCTCCTAACACGTCTGAAGTACCATCTCCAAGCCACTTTACTATTATCTTGCAACAACTTTTGTGAGCAGAATTCAGTACAAATACTTGCAGAATATCTGCAAATCCAAAATCTTTGAAAACAGTAGGAAAGGACCTAAATTTCTTCTGCCTTAAGACAGAGTTAACAGTACAGAAAAGTCAAGTGCCAACAGTACTTAGGATTTCAATGAAGTAAGGACCTCAAAATCATTTGGGACCATGGCTCATCATATTCACTTAAGAAAATGTGCCAAAAAAAAGATAACGTGGTGAATACTTCTGCGAAAAATCTCTTAACAATGAAAACAAGCGGAAAGTACGGGTATTTTCCATGTAATTAGAAAAGCAAGAGAAGTCCATGGTACCCATGCAATGGCATAATGCAAAATGACAGGATTCTAAAACCTCAACCTACACACAGACATTTCTCTTCTAACATAAATCAAGTAAATTAAAGTAGTGGATTGCCTGCACATCAATAGCAAAATTAAAACCTAACTTCTAATTGCTAACATGTAAATGTTACTCTGGTTTAATTATATCAGTATAATAAAAATCACAGTGCTGTTTACTTTGGAATGTTTCCAGTTGTTGCTCAAATAAAACTTATTTGCTTTGAAGGTTTTCCTTAAACCTACGTGCCTGTTAGAATTTTTCTTCTTCCATCCTCCAACTGCAGATTTAGCAGCTGTAACAACAGCTGGGCAGTTTAGCAGCTGTAAAATACAGATGCCAGGTACCAGAAAACAGCTTCCTAGTAAAAGAAAATGGGGTTTGTAGCAAGTTTTCATGGATTCCCCAATTATAAGATTTTACTCTGCAACTTGGCACCAGCTGACTCTTACATTGTACTCCTGCTGAACTCACCAGGGAGACTACAGATCTCTCAAAGTTGGCCCTCTCTGAATCAGTTTGGACAGGGAAAGATCCTTTTGCTGTTACAAAAAAACCTCAATGTTCTGTCACATTGTTTTCTTTATGTTGGTTCATGTGCTCTTTTCAGTGTCAACACTCTTTAAAATTAAGAATGTAATATCAGACATTAATTAGAAATATGCTTAGTTTTTATCCTATCACCAAGATAAAACTGACTCTAATTTCTGTATGTCTTACACACAGCAGATGACATTTGAAATAGAATGATCTAACTAAAATAAAGAAATACAGCATAAGCCCCCTTGCATCAAAATCCTGTCATAGTAGTGATTCTAGTCATCAGAAAAGGAGGGGAAACAAAAAGCTGAACTTGTTCACACTGGTCTTTCAGGGTACTCTTAGCTTTCTCAAGTCTTTTACAATTGACATACGTTAGAGAAGTTTAAAAATATCTCTAGATATTTACTGCACTAAATGTATTAGGATAAGAACACTTGCAGCTTCTCTTGACTTTAACTGCAGTTGTGGGGATTCAGTTGCTCACAAAATTCAGCCCATTAATTTTAGTATCTCATTATAGGTTGCGCACCAATCCAGAAGAGCTGCTAACTGAGAACGCTGCTCATGGTGCCCAAAGGTAAAACAGAATGAAAAAAGGAATCAAGCACTGCTGATTTCACGTGCTGTCTGTGTCTTCCTCTTCTTCATCTCCACAGTTCACAGAGCGTTTTACAAAATAGTTCAGCCTGCAAAGTAGCAGAGAGAAACAAGCAAGGAAGCCTTCTCCTGAAGGAAGATAAGAACATTATCAAACAAAATCTATAGACATTCATGGGAACAAAACAGGCAAAGATGCCAGAGAATGCAAGGGAGAAATAAAGTTCTTAAAAATAATAATAATCTGAAGTACATTTAAAGTACCATGTACTGTTTTACTACAGGGACTAACATACACTGCAAATAATTACAGCAGTGACAGAAAAATACATGAAAAAAAAGAGTCAGGAGAGATATTATGTGTTGAATACAACCCTGCCAGGTTTCACCCTTTCAAAAACAGTCTAAGAGTTTCAGTGCAGAAACAGGCTATGAACAATTAATTGCAGAACACAAGGCATGACTTACGTATGTTTTACCATAAGTACAATAATTGATTATGAAGGTATGAAAACGCAATACCCTGAAACTTCACTCAGAGCATCCTCCTCTTCTTGCAAACATACTGGCAGGACACATGTTCTGCTTAATGACACACAGAGCAATCATCTGTTGGAAGCCGTAGTTGTTCCTGCACATGTATAAAAGCACATTGTGCTGTATCCCCAGGAAGACAGCATATGCTAGAAAGAGCAACACCTACCACTGAACACTGTGAGTCTTAACAGAAGCTGTAAGAAAGAGGATGAAGAAATTAACATTTACCACCTGCACATTACCAATACAAAATTAGTTCCCTGTGGCTGGAGAAGTATTCATAAATGTTAAGTTCTCACCACATGCACCCTAATGTAATTATCTCCAAACCATCTGATCCTGCACCCCTAGCAATAAAAAATTTTTGAGCATGCACCCCAATGTACCTATATTTAGTTATTTATAAATAATACACCTGTATGACCAAAGTTCTAGTATTTTCTTCTTGCACCCCAAAGGATGATCACACACATCCCACTTTGGAGATGACAGATCTAATGAATAGAAGGACAAAAGCCAGCATAACAAGCAGATATTTGCTATGAATATCCACACCAAAATTCTGGGGGACTGAGCTGACTACTACAGCTAAGCTTTTGCTAATGGAGATGAAAAGTCAATCTTACCAGAGGCGGTGGTGGAGGGGGCCCTCCAGAAGGCAGAGGGGGCGGTGGAGGAGGAGGTGGTGGTGGCGGCGGTGGCACAGGCATCCGTTCAGATTTCTAGCTCCACGCAGTTATCAAAAATATAACCAAAGTCTATGTCCTTGAGGAGAAGGAAGGGAGGAGAAAGAAAAGTGGGGGGAAAAAAGAAAAGGAGGAACGTGTTTATACACTGTAAGCTGAAGATCAGCCAAATTTCTAGCTCACAGCAGACTGAAGACTTTTATACTGTGCTGCTTCCGAAACTACAGAACGAGCAGCCTCATTATAGTTCTCTGATGACAACATTCATCTAAAGAGCAAGCTCACAGATCTGGCCAAGTGCCATGAATACCGAATGCATCGATGCCAGCCAGGCCAGCTTTAACTGTTATGCCTTGCCTCAATCCAGCCCATAGCCCTGAAATGCAACTCACAGGCAACCATAGGTAGACACACTCCTGACGGGACAAAAACTCCACTGATTTGAGCCAGAGTTTTGCTGCTGTAAAGACAGAGTAAGTGACTCTGTGACATTCACTGGACTTGCCCCAAAGTTACCAAAAAAAAAAAAAAAAAAAGAAAAAAACAAGGAAAATCATTCATTGTTCTACAAATTAAAGTTTCATTAAACATAGTTCTATTACCAAAGGACAGCATATAAGGACCAAGCATCTCGTGTATTAAAGTCACACGTGTTTTCCTGCCATTTTTAAATTTTAACTTTCCACAACTCTTTAGTAATGCATTGACTATAGAGACACATATCTTCCGGCAAAAGCTATGTGGTGTTGTTTTGTTTGTTTTTTAAATTGCCTGCAGAATGACAGGGCATCCATCAATCACTGATTTTCACCTCTAACCCAGCCCCTGACATGACTGCATCCCCTCTCAGTCTGAGGTCATCTGTAAAGTTAGTAAGCAAACCCTGTATTTCATCAGTAAAATTGCAAATGAAAGTACTAGGCAGCCCCAAATATAGCCCTCTGCAAGCCATACTTGATAACTTCCTTTATTTTGATAGTGACTCTCGAAGAAATGCTCCAAACATGGGTTTACATCTAGTTTTATGTTCATCGCATCATGACTGTCTTCAGAGATTCTTTACAATGTCATGCAAAACAGCATCAAAAGTCCTACCATAACACAAAACATGTCATCTGCTATTTCTTTTCTATAAGGCTTTATCTTAGCAGGAAATTACACTGATTTGACACATTTGTTCTCTATACATCTCTGTAGATGATAACTTTTCCTTTGTCCTCTGAGCATTTAGAAACATCTTACTCATTTTGGTGTTTTTCTAGAAATTTATGTGAAGTTGAAAGCATCACAGTTCCCAGGCCATAGTCCCCTAATTCCTTCCTTCTTTTTTAAAAGCAGTTACTCTGTTTATGCTTTTCCAGCTGCCTGAAACCTTTTGGTCAAGTAATTTAAGAATCACCTGTGTAAGCAGAAGAAATGAGACTATTCAACCCGGAGGGTTTCAGGAGAGACGACACGACAGAAATGTGGCAAGTTACAATCTGAGGGAATACTTGGATGGGAAGAGTCAGTGAAGTTAAAAGGTACATGCAGCTTTGTCCACTTCATACCAAGTGTCTGTGAACAATATCCAGATAATATCTGAGTATTTTTCTTCTGCTGTATCTTGTAAAACAGTTTATGGGAGACCGATCAAAAATTAACTATGCAGAGCTTCCGCAACATTTTTCTCCCTTGAGAGATTGCTATGCAAAGGCCTATCATATCAAAGCACTCTGGATCTTTAAGAGAATTGGTCACAATCACTTCAATAATGGCTTAATGAAGCTTTCCAAGAAAGCTGGCATCACAGCATCTCCACCATTCCACCCTCATTGTTGCCCTGTGCAAAAAACTGTTATCAGAAGCTATCTCTTTTCGTCAATTAAGTCATTCAAAAACCTGGACATAAGGAGAATGAGTCTTCCCTGCTAATAATATGTTTTGGGTTAGCATCTTCCTACCCTGCAATACAGGCCTTTTGTCTTCATTAAGGATTTAGATGGGAAAATATGCTCTTAGTCAAATTAGAAAAAAAAATACAACCCACGCATCTGTGGCAGACCATATGCATGGCAGCAGGAGGTGAAGCACACTGGGGGTGAGCGGCAGTGGGAGAAAGGAAATGGGAATCAGCTCTTGGTATTTAGAAGTCAATCTTGCATCTGAAATGCAGACCATTCACAGAATCATAGAATGTCCTGAGTTGGAAGGGACCCACAAGGATCATCGAGCCCAACTCCTGTCCCTGCATATGACAACCCCACAGTTCACACCGTGTCTCTGAGGGTATTGTCCAGTCTCTTCTTGAACACTGTCAGGATTGAGGCCATGACACCTCCCTGGGGAGCCTGTTCCAGTGCTCCACCACCCTCTGGGTGAAGAACCTTTTCCTAATGTCCAACCTAAACATCCCCTGGCACATCTTCCTGCCATTCCCTCGGGTTCTGTCATTGATCACCAGAGAGAAGAGATCAGCACCTGCCCCTTCTCCCTTTGTGAGGAAATTGTAGACCATAATGAGGTCCTCCTCAGTCTCCTCTTTTCTGCCTGCCTCTCTCACTAGTCTTGGCCCCAGCACCCATTCTTTCCAGTGATGTTCCAGGGCCAGAATCATAGAATCATTTTTATTGGAAGAGACCTCAAGATCATTAAAACCAACCATAACCTTACTCTGGCACTAAGTCATGTCCCTAAGAACCTCATCTATATGTCTTTTAAATACCTCCAGGAATGGTGACTCCACCACTTCCCTGGGCATTCCGTTCCAGTGTTTGACAACCCTTTGCATGAAGAAATTTTTCCAAATATCTAATCTGAACCCCCCCAGTGCAACTTGAGGCCACTTGTGGCCACCTACAACCCAAAATTCCATGCATAGGCAGTGTTCACCACGTATCCCACTCCCCCATCCTGAATCCTCTGGTCCAGTGACGCAGGAGAAGAATGTATTTGGGGGGGCTATAACCCACAACTTTTGAATTAAATATTGGAGATGCCCTATAGCTTTCTTCCCATGCTGTTTCAAATCCTCTACAAATGAACTATCTTTCAGAAAATTCTGCCTTCCTTTGTCTCCTATCACAAATTCAGAAGCAAAGTGTCCCAACCTTGGCATGCTTTTGTGCACACAGACAAATTCATATGTTTTTTTATACCAGTACTATTACAGTGTCAAGGTGATCACATCTAATACCTACGCAATGA
The DNA here is from genome assembly GCF_036013475.1 of Columba livia. Classification (NCBI taxonomy): domain Eukaryota; kingdom Metazoa; phylum Chordata; class Aves; order Columbiformes; family Columbidae; genus Columba; species Columba livia. The sequence continues at coordinate 37,604,581 of NC_088603.1, read as the reverse complement.
ACAAACATTTTCCATGTAAGGGTTCTATCTGTTCAAGCGAGCTTTGGAGGAAGGAGTGCTGTCATTCACACAAGGAGACACTGATAGCAAAGAAAGACTGGATGTAGATAAAGATAGGCATCTTCAATTAAAAAAATTAGCTCTTAAAATTTGGTCATAACTGCACTATCTACACATTTTAACATGTCAAACCGGGTATGAGAACCTCTTTTGTATCACTGCACTAACGCTTTAATATATCAACACGTGTTATGTGGAAGCCTCTATTCCTTTGTTAAAGGTTGTATTTAGGCTGTAGTTCATTTGCCTCTTCCTCCCTCATCAAGTTGCTACTCAAAATATGGCTGGAAATTCAGACAATAGCTTCAGAATATGCTGGGGTTATGGATTTGCACATTATAAGATAAATAAATTCTGAATTAAAAACAAAAAAGGAGTATCACATTGATCAGTTCTAGCGTCTGTTAAGAGGCAGACAAGAGGGAAATGCCACAAAGGGTCCTTAAGGCACATGTGCCCTTTTTCCTCTATACATATTTCTAATTGGAAGAGCAGGGTCTGAATTATCCCTGAGGGACAGAAAGATAAAGATACAGTTTTAAAAGTTGGCAATAGATGAAGGGGAGAAGCCCGTGTGTTTAGCCTCAGTTTTCTCAGGCAAAAATATAATGTAAATCTTCCCTTGACTTCTACATCACAGAATATAATCAGGCCCAACAATCACAGAATTTATTGCAAAAAAAAGGAAAATCCCAAATCTAGTCCACCTCCCTACGAAAGCAAAGTTGTACATCTTTTTTTAGTGCTTTCTGAAGTCTAATTTTAGGTGTCCCAAATAATGTGACTTGTATTATTTCCTTTGGGAGGCTCTTTAACAGTCAATTCTCATAGTTCAAATTGCCTGAAAAATCAGCCTAATTTCTCCTTTTCTCCATTTGATCCCATTTGCACTCTACTGCAGGTGACTCTGCCTTGTACTAAGTAAAATAGTTTCTCCTACCCCTCAGCATCAGCTTTCTGAAATACAAGAATTCTAATTCAGAAGTACATTTACAAGGTCTAATTATATTTTTTGAGCTGTTTTACTTCTTACAAGTCATCCCATCAGTCAGTGAACTGATTATTGTTCTTGGGTCTCAAAGCAATCGGTCTTTTTTTGTCCCCTTGGTAAGGGTAATTCTAAGACTGGTAATTTCAGGTGTCACAGACTGTTCCTTGTTTCTCACAGCGCTTGCTTGAACAGCAGCTGGGTTTAAGTAAGAACAGCAAGTACAGTCCTCAACACAGAACTCTGAAGGCCCAAATAAAGTCTTCACTTAGACTTTCATTTTGAAGTGACAGACAAGACAATGAAGATGCAGATGCTGCTTCTTCATGAAGTGGTCTCAGCCCTGTGCCTGAATTCACCTGTGGTAAACTCAGACTAAGCTTTTATGTAGATCTGGTCTCACGTTGCCCAGCCATGAGATGGACACAAGCTCTGATCCAAAAGCTTCCCAAAGGTCTCCTTCTAAAGTGCCACTGACACAGTGCTGGGCACCACAATTAAGTCCTGCTGGGATCACAGAGCCACACTAAGGAACAAGCTGGGTTTAGGGCAGCAGCTGTCACATCTCCTGCCACACTGATGCCCAGCAGAACCACCACAGGTCTGTCTGGAAAGGCTGTGCTGAAGTACCTTCAACTGGCATGGAAAGGCAAGGCAGGGAGCGCTCTGCCTCCCATTTGGAACAGTGTCTGGAAGGTAAAAGGACAGAGGAAAACAACTGTTTAAATGCACATAATATGCACTTATATGCAAATTTATTTCTTAGCTAGTAGCATTTTTTTTTTCTTTTCCTTATGTCTTTAGGTGGCATAATCATATAACAATACAGCTGGAATTTCAAATACAACACTTAACAAATTTGGAGAAAGGACTGCAAAAGAACTGATCTGTTTTTACTGGATATGCAATCATTTGCATTGTATACTCTGAGGCAGGTAATTCAGCTTTGGGGAGATGAACAGATTTTTTTGCTTCAAAATGAAGGCTGGGGTAGATATTTAACAGATGTGCAGGAAAACTTATCTAAAATATTGGTCTTATTTCCTGATTAAAAACTAAAGAAAATGTAGAACACAAACTCTGTTTTTAAGTTTTAATCAGCTTTTATATAATCAACTATGATTTCTCCATTAACTATACTGTTCTGAGTAACAGCTTTTAACGCCTTATATTTTAACAGTAAACTAAAAGAATTCCAAAATCACACAGGAGAAATAAGCATCTGCTCATCTTTCACAATGTGAAAAGTAGACAGTGAGCCTAATTGTGGCCCCATTTGCTCCTGTCAAACATCACCAAAGAGCAGCTGAAATCACTGGTACAAGCACACCACAGGTCTTTTGAAGACAGTACAACACATGCAGAATCAGAGAAGAGAAAAAACAGAGAGTAGTGGATGTGTGTTACACAGATCAAATTTTCTTCTGTCACTATCACACAACTGGAAATGACTTGGAAAAAGCTTCTGTTTGGAATGGATCAGTTTAGATTTTAAGCATAACAGAATCAAACTATGAAATTTTTAAGCACCAGATGCTACTTCTACCATTTTCAGTGTGAATCACTTTTTGTGTTTAGAAAATAGAACAAGGAAGAATCATGGTAGAGCCTGCAAGTATGCTTATGGTTTCCTCTCTGCAAAATAACCCCTCCAGAAAATACTTGTATTTGAGAGATTTCAGAGCAGTGCAGAACCGTGAAACTGTTACCTCCTTTTACAGCTCATGAGAAATGAAAGCACTGATATACATACCTACCTTACTAGATATAGTTTAAGACATTCACAGATGTATTCCTACAGCTGACTAAGAAAACTACAGTCTTTCACCATTTCCTAACAGACAGTAGCCAGATCACATACAACTTATGAGGCAAATTTCTGCTCTCAGTCACCATTCACATTACTGCAACTAAAGGCAGAATCTGGCTTTTTAATTTCCATTGAAATGTACAAACCTTGGGGGCTTCTCCTCCATTTAATATCCGATGAAATACTTTAAAGCAGCATTTGTCTACACAGTCTGTGGGATTATCTCACAGCATGTAACAGTATCCTGCATTTAAGCCAAGGAGCATAAATTCTCCCCAGTTTGGACTATTTCCACCAGGCTTGATCCAGCTAAGGGCTGCATTCCCTTTCTGCCTACAAAAACCAGCATGACTCCTGTTCTGTCATGAGCCTGATAACGCCGCAACAAACAAGCCAGGGCTGACCTAGCACAAATTACAAGGATTTGAAGACGCCTTGCTTCCATGTGTGCCGTGGGTAGAGTTCTCCCCTGGGTTCCCTATGGTGCTGAGGCTGGAAATTGAAGTGCTAGGTCTTGACAAACCTCCCTTCAGAGGCAAAGCTGTGCAGATGACTTCATGTCCCTACACATGACTATTTCAGGGTGTAGCTTCCTCTGTTCTGTGGGGATCTGCCATAGAAGGCTAATTGCTGTAAGGAAGCAGAATAACAGAATTTGTTATCCTCTTTTAAATAAGGAGCAAGAGAAAAGAACAACATCTAAGAAGAAAAAGAAATATATTATGCCGACCATAGTGCTAACCTGAAGTTAAAGAATCCAAAGACAAATGAGGTAAGTTACAAGAAATTAGGACTTGCACAAAGATGTAACTTTGCAAAGGAAACAATTTATAAAAAGAGTTTCCTTTAAATGTATAGTCCACACAAAGTCAGACATGGCCTATTTCACTGCCAGATATATAAACAATAGTGAATTTGATACACAGTCATTTGCAAAGTTAATCATTGGCCTAAGCTAAATAAATAAAGCGCAGCTCGGTGGAAGTTCAAGGTCACTGCCGCATCTTGAAGATGACTGTTTTACACTCCTCAAGAGTTTCACTGTGAACACCACTTGAGCTCTCTTAGTAGAGGCAATCGGATGTTTCAAGTTAACACTTGCAAGTTTTGTGGCCTCTGCAGAGAAGTATTGTATGTTTTCACATTTATTTATTTACATTCTACCAAAGAAATCCCTGAAGTGGTTTAGTCAATTCCCCTAAGAAAGTTTTGCTTTCCAGTTAAGTAGCTAGCATCAAAATAGAAAACCCAAACAGGGTAGTATTGAGCAACTTGCTTTTTATATTTGCTATACACAGCTCAACAAATGTCTGTTTTCAAAAGTGAATCCAGTGAAAAGAATTTGCAAACGTGGGTATGAGAACACTCCAAGACTTTCAAAATCCGTATCTCAAATAATTATAAAATTTTCACTCTCAACCACATGATGTTTCATCAGAGATCCTATTTTAAACATTCACAGCTTTCCATCTTGGAAATATAAATTGATAGGAACTTGTATGCATGCCATGTCAGGCTGATATCTACCAGCTTAAGAAACACAGTCAAATACTGGCAATGCAAGAAAAATAAATCTGGCAATATAACACAAGCTGTTTTACCCTGCAACACGGTTATCAGTATCATGGCCCAGCAGGGATTGTGGTCACCATATTCTGTAAGGAGAATTGTCTGTCACAAGGGATGTAAAACGTGATGGTCTGATCACCTGCAGGAATAAGCTGACAGGGAAATCCTCACCTCAAATAAAGAAAGGGAAGCTGTGATCTTGGTTTTCAGTAAGCTGTGATTACTTAATATTCCTTCCAAATCTATTTCAAGTGGTAAAAATACTAGCCCTGATGTTCCAACAAATTAAACTACAACTTCCGAACATGCTTATACATCCTTACTTTCATGCTCTTATCTGTCAATCTGGTTGAAACTGCCGCTCCATTTCAGTTACGTAGTTGGTGACCTCATCTTAGATGTTCTTTACTGAAGAGTAAAGCTTCCATACTTAAAAGTAAAAGGCATATAAGACCCCATGTTATTAAGGAAGCCTCACTACACTACCACAATGTTGCATTCTTAGTATTTTAATTAATTCCGTGTTCTGAAATAGAGTGCAAAATGCTCTTATTGCATCTTAAGTGTCATAGCTGATGTATTTATAAAAATTCCTGTGTGCAAAGTGTAAATATGTTTTCTTGTACTAAAAATTGTTAGCTGTTTTTAAAGGCAATGGACAAAATATCTACCTCCAAACCTACATCCATTTCCAGGACAATGATATTGCTTTGTGCAAAGAACAACAAATCACAAAGTCATTTGCAACTGTTAGTTCCCTTTAAAATCCCTGACAAAATATGTTTTGATTTGTAGGCCTACATTGCTGGTAAAACAAAGTCCTCAGAAGAAACAATATGAGTTTTACTAAATTGAAGATTCAGCCCTTTGACCTATCAATGCACTTCAGTTGCAAGTCTTTGTGAAAGTCACTATATTCAAACAGGACAATGTGACTGACGTGTACCTATACACACAGAATAAGCAACCAACATTAGGAATCCAAAACCAGTTAACTGTGCTGCCTGCTGAAGAAGGAAGGTAATTTTAGGGACTAACTGGCAACAGAAGATTTTTGTGAAGATGTATCCATCACAGACACAAAGAAGCAAAGTGGTTTCCTGCAATTTCCTTTCTTCAAACAAGGCCAGAGTCTGCTCCCAAGAATACTTCCAATGCAGCAAGTATGTGCTACCATCAGAATAAGCAGGAGAAAGATAAAGAATCACTCATTTCCACCAACACTGGTGGCAAGTTTTATGCTGGTTTTGGACTTCATCTTTCACTTCTACCGCTATGGATTGGGCCCTTCTCTTTCTTTACTTGCCTCTTCTAGTTGTTTACCAGTCTCTCCATCCCATCTCTTCACTTTTGTCTTTGGTCAATGTACAATTTATTTACAAGGTAGAGTTGTCTGTCCTGGAGAAGGCACACTGCATAGGATGCAAAAGTGAATAACTCTGCATGATGATACCAGAGGGTTCAGCACAGGTTGCTAGGACTGAGAGAAATCAAAGGAAATGCAGAACTAGGCTGATTTGGCTCTGAAAAAAAGGAAATGTGACTCTAGGAGGTACCAGGAGATACACCCTGACTAGAGCTGGTAAGCATTAGTGCCAGCATACGAACTCTCACATGATGGACTGGATACGAGACTGAAATTTTGGAGAAAAACCACCAGTTTGGGCAGAGGAAAGCAGCAAAGCAACCACAGTAAACACATCCTGCAGCTATATGGGCCTCTGCAGCTCCTGGTACAGCTTGTTCAGAGTGAGCTCTGGTATCCCCACATGGCACTGCAGCATTTCGCCTGCTGCTAAGTCAATGTAAACTCATGATCACTTGATCCAAGAATACTTTGTACAATCCGCTTTTGCATAATTTCCTTGCTACTTAGTCATTTCAAGGCTAAAAAAGGCTTTCATTCTGCATTAAATGTCCTGTCGGGCCCCACATCTGTCACTCACACAGTACACTACAGTGATAGTCTCCACCCCCTCAGACAATTTACTAACTTAAGGACTAATCTCTTATTATTTTTTATACTAATTTTTCCTTCGTTTTCAAGTAGAAGTGAGGTCAGTTCTTCAGGGTTTTATTCTGAAAATACTCAAGTAGTAACACAAGTAACATCACTAATGTGTGTTAAGCTGTTTGCACTCACACAACGAATCAACTGAAGCAACTTTCCATCCAAATCCTAGGCAGAATTTGACATATTTCTGCAGTGATTCACACATCCTCAAGAGGAGCAAACATTCCATCTGAAAGTAACTTACTAAAAAATGCTCCATTTTCCTGATATGTAAGCCTGGCTTGCCTTTTGTGCTCTTTTCTTTATGTGTCTACTCAACTAACAAAGCAGATCTATAGATTTTGCACAGATACAGTGTTATTTCTTTTCTTCTGAACGTGAAACAAAAGTGTGACTGACTCGGACAAAAGTCCCAAACTTGCCAGTTTTATAGGCAGCCAGCAGCGCTGGTGCATGTACATTTTTCACTGCATAAAACTATGCTAGTGAGGACAGCAATAACATAATACCTTTTCAAACAAGAGGATATGAAGGAGGAACAAAAGATCCCAAGACATCCCTTGTGATCTGGTACCATATTCTGCCCTCCTCTTTTTTTCTTTTTTGTTACTTACAATGAAGAGAGTAAAACATGATACAGTAACTAGAAAAAGTTAAATGGCACAGCAGTCATTTACAGACCTGCATTTATTTCCTGAAAGACCAACACAAAGGGGCTACTATCTCTAAACCCATTCATTCACTTTGTTCATCTAGTGAGGAGCATTTTACCCCATCTTACGAATCGAGCAGAAGCACTGTAATTTCTAGCCACCGCTTTAATTTATCAAGGCAGACATTGCACTTGCCAACAGTGTCAACGAAGGATACAGCATATCCATTACATAGAAGCTGCAGGTAGTTTTCTTAGGTATTTGAAAGAGCAGCATCAAGATTGAGCAAGTGCTTTCACGCTGAATTTTCTGTTCTTATGTTTAGTGAACTTTATCTTGGTCCAGCTTTCCTCTGCTTTTCATGCGGTATTATCACTTACACTGTAGCTATAGTACGGCTGCTTTGTTGCTCTCCTCTGCCTGGGCTGGCTACAAAATTATTCCCTACTCATCACAGTGAGTTATATAGATCGTCTGGTAACAGTGGTGAAAGATGACACAGGGTCAATGCAAAGAAGTATCAGGCTCCCTGTCCATGATCTTATTTGAGAGAGAGGTTATTTCTGGTAGTCTAAAGGAAATCCATTTCAGCTGTTGTCTGAATAACCAAGGCATGAAAACACGCTTTTCACACCTTCTGAAAATTCTTTAGTTGTTACACACACTTTCAAAGCAATCCAAAGGCAGCTTTACAGCTGTCACATATGTAAGACTGAACGAGTCCACTCAACGATACTCAGAAGTCAAATTAAGGTGGCCATATTCAGAAGAATACAATTTTGTCTAAAAACGCACTCTTTTTCTCTCTGATTTGGATGGCCCAGGGACATTTTTACTTTTAGCAAATACAGCACTGTTTGCACCACAGTTCATCCTGACAACGAAGCCACTGAACAACCCTCACACAGAATGACCACAGATGAAAAAGCAACTGTGAAGTCCCTTTAAGGTTTTGCTACCATAAGCTAATTTTCAGAACCCTTCAGACTTCCAAAGAGAGCAACTACTCTGCATAAGAGCACAGACTAATCAAGGAAGATCTATAAGAACAGTGGCAAAAAGAGTTCCAGAAAGCTATACCTCAAAACTGCATAGCAGTCACTAGTGACTCAGTGTAAGGAGAGTACTGGAGGCTCTTTAGATAAAATAATTTACTGGATATTATAGCCAATTATTACGTTTATGTAGATATTAATTTTACATATAATCTGAAGAAGGCAGGAATCTTTATTCTGGTACAACAGAGCCTTACATGATTTTCCTAAAGCAATTATCTTCATGTTTTCATCTGTGATCTCATTTATTAGACCTTAAAGTGAATGGCACAAAATATCCACATAATATAAAATAAAATGGTAAAAAATATCCACAAAATATCCCGGCAGATGCTCACACACATCCCACATCCGTAATTGAATGGAAGTCAAGGTTAAGAGAGCTGAACTGAGCTAGTTCAATCTTACCTACTTTTGATAACTGAACAGAACTTGTCCCAGTCACTGAGCACAGAGAAAAAAAGCTTCCACAGAAGCAAACACTTCTGAAAAATCATGCAATTCTTCTAGGTGAGTTATGACTAACAAACAGACAAAGAAATGGAACACAAATCCTTTCACTGCCCTGCTTCTTTTCAGAGAGGGAATATTTTAAAACTATTTAATATATAATATCAGTTAATATTTATTTTAGATATAATACACAATTGTAAATCAGAGCTTTTAATATCTGTCTCTTAAAGTATGCAAATATTTTTCTACTTGTTATGACTAAGATGCTGCTTTCACTACAAGAGCTTATTTCCAGAGAACAATTAATTTCCCAAAATAATTACCTCATCAACCAAAAAAGCCATTCTTTTACAGTATTATGTAAAGAGCATCTATTAGCATCTATGCTACATTCTGTTATGACATTCAACAAACAGTCTTGACTGTTATGGTATGATTACTGAGATGCAATACTGCTATGTTTTGATATAATGTTTTAGAAAAAATAAAATAATAATTTCTGTGAATTCATATTTAGTAGTCATTACATATAGAACCCTAGCATGGCCCTTCCTGATGCAAGGTAGCAGAAACTGAAATGCTACAAGACCTTTATTTATCTTTTCCTAGGGGGGCGGGGAGAGGGGAGAAGGTGATGGAGAGAAGTAACAAAGGAAAAAGAGAGAGTTGCTTTGTATTATACTATGATTTGATAAATACAGTCATAGCTCTTTCCAGTGCAGTACAACCACAGAATCAGAATCTCACGTGCACCTCAACCATTTTCAGGAATAAATCCAAACTAGTAATGACTTGAACATTGCACATTATGAATTAAGCTCTGCATCTGTCCCTAAGCAACCAAAGTCTGTATACAAAGCCAGTCAAAGTATTCGTACACTCCCGTCTTCATACAACATATCTCTTTATTTTTTTTTAATTAAATTTCATACTTATATTGCAAGCTGGCACAGGCACCTGCACTTTTGTGCTATTTCATATGCCACTTAGTCTAGTGGAGGCTCAATCTTAATAAAATGTTACAGATAATACTTTAAAACTTTTAAGAGCAAGGTCACTGTAACATCAAGAGTGGTTGCAGTTGGTTGCTAAGCCCCACTCCTTTCCATGATCTTCTACAGGAGAAGAATCAACTCCCATGGAATTTCTTTCTGGTTATGAGTCTAATCCACATTTTGTCACTATCACCACCCGCAAAACATCCAAAGCAAAACAAAACACACTTACACAATCCTTTTTAAGGGTTCCACACTGAGCTTCTTGTATATTACCTTGTACAAGGAAGCTTGTGACTGAAGGCAAAGAAGACTCAATCTTTCCACCTCATGTTGGGCAATGTCCCTCACCAGCTGAGCCGTGGGTGGCAGCTGCATCTGCACCACCTGCACATTCCAGCTGGGACACTGTTTTGGGTCACAGGTGCAGGCAGTGAACTGGAACCACCCCCAGGCACACATACCTAACAACTGTCCCTGCTCCGACTGCCACCACAGAATAAAGTTGTATTCACTTCCTTCATCATCTTCCCCGTGGTTTACCTTTCAGTGTGAAGGATGTGAACTGAAGACTTTTAACAATGATTGTACAAACGCACGTTGTTAGATAAACAGGATATTGTGCTGGATGGAGAAACTGAAAATACTGATTGTATCAGGAAGCAGTTCAACAATTCTATTCATGCAGCAGGCATGATAACAGGTATCACTGTTATCACAATTTCAGCAATATTTCTCTGTCTGAATCAGCAGAAGCACTTGTGGATCTTAGCCCATAAATCCGGACTGTCCCAAGACCTTCTGTGTTGAAATGATCAACCTTTACGTTATATCTCAGTGTCTTCTCTCCTAAACCAGATTTATTTTGCTACCTTTCAGAAAACTCCGTAATATTCCACTTTCAGTAACAAATGAAAAAAGGGCATGTTGGCCTAACGTGTCCTTCCTATTCCTAGAACTCCCGGACTCCTTGAACAACACAAACACGCCCTTCCTCCGCCCCTCCCTGCGCGGGCAGCGACACGGGCTGTGACATTCCCCGCCGCTGCTACGCCTTTGCAAACCCCAAGCACATCCTAAGAATAGTAACAAAACCCACTCTTGCTACCCGCTTCCAACACATTTCCTGTCGCTCTTTATTAATGCAAACAGGGTGATGCCCAGGTGACAAGATTTTAGTCTAATTTTTACCCTTGTTAATTATTATTAAACCTTTAAGAGCTTCTTCTCCAGCATTCCCCCTGTAACAGGTACATAAGCATAATGCACGGTAGCTCTGATGGTTACTCAGCCTCCTTTTTCTTAGCTGACCTACTCCAGCATATCTATTTCAAGGGCAAAAACAAGGAAAAAAAAGTTCTTCCTATCCCTCGCCGCCTGAACACAGCGCGTTTTCCTTTACTTGGCAAAAGAGCAGAGCAGCACCACGCAAACCCTGTCCCGAACATGCAGCCACACGTCCTCTGCCGCTGTGAGGAAACGAATCCCAAGGGTTTGGGTATCCCCGCCACCGCCGTGCCCTCCCTGGCCCGGCGCCCGGACGCTGAGCGGGTCCGGGCGCTGCCGGGAGCGCTGCCGGAGCCCCCCGCGGGGAGCGGGGCTTGGGCGCGGCGCTGCCCGGTCGCTGCTGAGCGGTCAGTGAGGAGCCGCGGCAGCGAGTTTGTCCGCGGAGTCCTCTCGTCCCCCGCGGCAGCTCCTGCCTTCGGGCCAGCTCTCCCACCGCGGCCCCCGGCCCCAGCGGCGAGGGAAAGCGCCCGCCTCGCCTTCGGGGCCGGCCAGCCCAGCCCTCCCTGCTGTCTCCGGCTGACCGGGGGTCCCGGGCGGGTCGGAGGCACCGTGCACCCCCCAACCCAGCAGCCGCAGCACTGCACCCCCTCCGCGCCCACCTGCTCGGCGGCCTGTGCCGGTGTCGGTGCGTCGAGGCCGGGGCGGCGCGGCGCGCTCCTCCCCGGGCAGAGGGCGCCAGGTACGGCGGCCCCCGCCTCCCCTCCGCGGAGCGGGGAGCTGGCTGGGAGGCGGGGGGAAGGAGAGAGGGAAAATCTTAAGATCTCGAGGAGAAAAACGCCTGTTGAGGTCCTCAGGGGGAATTAAAAATAATTTAAAAAAATAAATAAATAAAAGTAATTTAACACACACCCTGCCCCGAGCGAGAGGGGAGCGCGGGGACAGGTGAGTGCCGGCCGAATCCGGCCGGTTCTGACGCCCGTGGCCCCACGGTGCTGGTGCCGCCGCCGCCGCCCCGCACCGGCTCCGGGCGCCAGCGCGTCCCCGGGCCTGGAGCCGGCCTGCGCGGGGGTGTGCGGCGTGCGCACCCACCCGCGGGACCCGTTTTCCATCCCTACCTTTGAAACACCTGAAATCCAGCTGCAGCCTGGCGCACCATCCCACGAGTGGATGCCGTGGCAGAGCTGGTTATTTTTTAAAGTCCGCGCGGAAGCCAAAATACTGTCCCATGGCATGAAGATGTTACTACCTGCTCCCCCTGCCAAAAGCTGTCCAGCTGCCGGATTGCTTCGGCCCAGCAGTCTCGGGAGGGCCTGCGTTTAGAGCTGGCTGGGTGCCCTCGTTTTTTGTGCCCCAGATTGTGCCGTAGAAGCATCTAAAAAAATCCCCAAAACAAACTTATTTTCTTCTGGATGTTTTTCAAGGCAGTTTGCAGATGGAAACATTACAACCTCACACTAGAGAACCTCCCGTGTTTCTGTTAGGGCAAGGGAGCTGCTGCTGAGCAGGCTTCCAGCAAGCTGGAGGAACAAGGCACCCCCATTTTGTCATGCAGCAAACGCCACTGAAATGAAGATGCTGCTGAATAGCTTATATCATAGTGCAGGTCCTTGTCTGCACAGTGGCCTTCAGATGGTGCTTTCAGGTAACTGAGAGGCAGGCCTACCTTCTTTGGATTTTGCTGAAAACTTGTTTTGTTGTAGAAATGTCGAATTGGGGATTCTATTGCCCTGCTTGATCATAAAGAGAGTCAGGAAAATCAGTGTTGCTTGGGTCTGGACAATGGCAATATAGCCTCTGAGACTGGTGAAAAGTCACCATCAGGCTGTGGTTCCTCTGCTCAACAGGGCAGGGGCACAAAAATCTGTGCTCTAGACCTCTCTGTCCCATCTGTTTGGGAGTGTGAGTTTGATTCTGAAAATATCCTCCTGGTTGCTTGTCAGACTAAATAATTCCCAGTCCTAAGCATCTGCCCCAGTTGTTGCCACAGTGGTCAGGGAGCTCTAAACCCCTTTCCAATTGGTCACTAGTTTTAACTTAAAAGCACAAAACCAAGACAAGAGTGCCATAGGTAATGCCCCAGAAAAAAACTTTAAGTGTAAGCATTTACTTAAATACATATATATATATATAATGCCACACTTGAAAATATCTTTCCGTATTCATGTAAATTAATCTCAGCTGAGATTTTATTTTAGATTTCTAATGTGGAAATGGACTTTGTCCACCTTTTGGTTTAGATCAAAAAGGAACTTAAGAGGAACAAGCTTCAAGTATGCCAGAAAAAAATGGTTTAATCCTGTTTCTATGACTTTTCTTTCACTTTCTTTCTTTCATGTCCCAACAAGGTCCACATAGTAACAGCAGAATTTGTACAGTGCAACAGTATGCATTTCTTCCTGTGCAGCTGGACTGACCTGGTATGAACTTTATGCACTGGTCTAGTCTGTAACAATTAACTTTACCTGCGGTACACATAGTTCACATACATTTAATACACCGAAGAACGTAATACTTGCCTCTTGGCTAGTGGTAGCTGGTTACAGAAACCTGTTGTGCATTAGATTTTATTACAAGAGTCCAACAGGGCTGCACACCTAGGAATTACAAAAGTCTTCTCTTTCTGTTTTGTCTTTGAGAGGCATAGGTGAAAAGCAAAAGAATGCTCCATTTCCAATGATGAATCAGAACGATGGCATTTCTGGAATGCACAACGGTAGTGGAAGAGACCAAAGACTTCTGGACAAATGGCAAGGAGCTTTGTGAAGGGTAGTGCACTGAAAACCCCTTCTTTTTGGTTCCCTGCAATTATATTTTTACTCCTGACAAATATGCTTTAATGTGGATCAAAAAAATATAACAATTTTTTCCAGAAAAGGAGAACCTCTGCCTCTGTTCTAGACTCAGCATTCTCTGTGGTTCCTTGGTACCACACAGCAAGCAACTGCAAAGCTTATTTTGGGTTTTGTCACAAGATGGGAACATGCCTCTCATATCGATCTGGGGACTCCTGAATGGCTTGGCTGAGCAACAGAACAGCCCCAGTCTGTCGTCTTTTTATTCCAGCACAGACAGCTGCCATACTTGGTATCTTTCTCCCACATTTCCTTCCCTTGCTGTATCTTGCACAGCTGAACCCCAGCTCATACCTCCAGCCTTGACAGCCTAAATGAGAAATTTGCACCCTTCCATTTCTGGTCCTAGGCCTTCTGTGGAAAGCCAGATGTGCTATGAGCCTGTATTATAATTCCGAAGAGATTACAAATGTGTAGTTGAACAAGAGTATGAACGAGTGGCAGGATAAACTTAACCTAAACCAGGAGGAAGCAGAATCTCTGTCCAATACATTGAGAAGCCAGGACTATTAAAGACAAGAGAGATGAGAATGGCCTGTGGTGACCTGCCATAGTATGTGATGGGTGAATGATGCCTCGTAGCGAGAGAAATTTCATTTGGATTCATCTGTTTTTGCTACAAACAAATGAAAATTAAAACAATTTTTAAAATGCATTTTGCTTAATTGAAGATTCCTCCCATTCATAGCTTGTTCAATGCTAGATGATAATGATTCTTAGCAAATGTATCATTGACCATTTCTTTAGATATATTTCTACAATGCGAGCATGTTTATGACACTGTTATCTCCAAGACTCCCCAAAATCCCACACAAGAAAATGAAAAATACCTGAAAACCATTTAAGAGGAGATAGAGTGTCCCAAACAGAGGAAGAAGAACCAGATCTTTCATTTGGCACATTGTTACTGATTTTGTGTAGAACAATCTGAGATGCTTTACTGGTATGTATCAATATAAATACTTGTCAAAGAAAGTACTTATAAGTACTCATATTTTTTTCCCTCAGACAATATAAGGAAAATGTGAAAACCTTCATTCCCTTACAACATTTGTACCTTTGTGTTTTGAAGAAGCACATACAAAGCTTTCTAGTCACCACTGAACATAAACAAAAATTATTTAAATTTAAAGTAAAAAAAAATAATTTAAACTTGAGTCAAGGCTAAACACATCTGTCAGAAAATACAGATTGGTTTGTATCTGTCATTATTTATGCAAACATTTTTAAGACTTAACAGAAATACCTATAGGTCAAAGTGTTTGCGCATAATATAAAAATAGGTTTTGCATAAAAGCTTAAGAGCAGAAATAAAAGAAGTTTCTTGCTTTTAGCATGCTATTTGATTACACTTCTGAACAGCTCTCAACACTTGAAAATTCTGTTACAATTACAGTCTCAGCTATTGTGTTTGATGACTTTGTTTGCTCTAATTCCACATTAACAGAGACATTCCCATGTATGAACAGAGATATTCCCATATATTTGTCTGCAAATATTGACCTTTTCCTTGTTATTTGTACAAATTTTGTCTTTTCCATGGAGGGTTAATAACAACTCAAAACTTTAATTTTGCTTTAATAGATTTTAGTAAGAAATTCCTAAAAATGAGTGAGTTGCTTGCTACAGAACAATGGAGTGATGTTTACAAATGCAGTTTAGACTGCAATACTGAGGAAAGCTGTAGACAAATAATTAGTAGAGATGATTTCCCTAGAGGGGGATATTAGTGTTTACTTTTTCACTGTGTTTTTAATCCAAATCCTAAACCCTTGCTTCTGATCTTGTTGAGCAAGCTGTTTACTGAGTTCATTGGAAACGACGCCTAAGTACATTCAGGCTCATAGTAAATAATTAGTACCTGATGTCAATTCCCTCCACTAATTGTATTCTGCTTATTTCTGTTTGTTCTGTGGGATATCTTAAAAAGTATCTCTCGGTAAAAAAGCTTTGTATTTTCTTCAGTTAGTGCTTAGTTCTGCCATTCATTTTCTGCATGACCTCTGTGAAAGTACTTAATCGCTCTTAATAGCATGAGTGGAACAAGAATGCATTCATTAATATTTGTGAGGCTGCCAGATACTATGCCATTGCAAGCATTTACAGTACCTCAAAAAATTATAATTGCCCTATCCAGCTGGTTAATGTTTATCCAGTTACTGAACAGCTAAACAAAATGCAGAGAGGCAGACCTACTGTTTGCTCTCCGTCGGTATTGAATTTGAAAGGAATTTTTCCATGTTAAAGCTGTAGAATTAGGCAATAGAAGAAACACCATTAGCAGGCCTCTGTAGGGAATAATGAGCTGAAAGCACGCCCGGTGCTAGTCTGCAATTAGGGTGAAAAGTGAAATATGGCAAGAATCAGAATACCATTCTCGAATCTCACTTTTTGGAGCATAACCTTTTCATCCCCACCAGGG
Source organism: Columba livia (assembly GCF_036013475.1). Lineage (NCBI taxonomy): Eukaryota > Metazoa > Chordata > Aves > Columbiformes > Columbidae > Columba > Columba livia. Next base: position 37,588,483 of record NC_088603.1, on the reverse strand, counting down.
GGAGCGTACTTGAAGATTATAATTAGTAGGCACAAATAGGGTGTTTGAAGAGGATGGTTTCCTTTGCCACTTTCTTGAAATAGAAAGGTACTTTGTGATCTTTGCGAGCAATTTTTTCTCCCCCGCCCTGAAATTCCTTTTGCTTCAGCTGTCACATCATGGCAAAGAAGCAGCACGACTGGCTTTTTGCGTCCTGGACTTCGAACATGTTTTGAACATTCCTTTTCATTTTTTTTTTTTTTTAAGCATTGATGTCAAGCACAAGATCTTGCTCAGAGTTTACCTGGAACAGGGTGCTAAGCAACAAATGAGAGTCTTCTACATAAGGGCACATGCAGTTACTAACACTGCATGTGCAGCTTAGGTATTAGCATAGTGAAAGAGAGGGGTGAGTCTGTATCTGTTCATCTTGGGTACAAGTGCCCAGGAAGTTCCTGCTGCTCCTGAAAGCAACTCAGGCACAACTGGCTCTTCTCAGCAAATTGTTGTTCTTCCCTTCCATCCAGATCCTCTTCTCTGCCTAGTTCACCGTCAGTCCAACCTGAAATACCATTCACCTCTGCAGTTTTTGACATCAAGCTCAAATAGAGGGGCCAGTCTACGTTGTTGGATAGCAGGAGATCGGCAGGCAGCAGGTCCCATGATTTGTTTGCATCAGCAAATTTGAAGCTTTAGCATGTGGATATATTATTGTAAATCCTTCAGAATTTATTTGGAATAATAATTTGGCCCTTTGTGTCTAAAGGAAGATATGGCCTCATTTGAAGCCAAGATTTAAACATACTGTTAGTAAATGCCTATTCAGCTTTTCAGCACTTAACGATAAAATCTGACATACTTTATGGTCTGCTGCATATGAAAAATATTCTTGCAAGTCCTGTTGGAACAAATGGACTCAAACATATTCTTTACAAGTGGTGGAATCAACATTTTTACAGACGCCTAAAATAATTTTTCTCTTTGAAATACAATTGATATCTGTCCCAGCCCATGAGAGCACTTGAAGTACTTCAAACTCATTGTAGGGATCTGAAGAAGGGAGTGCCCTCTGCTGCGTTATATGCAGATACGAGTTTCAATCAAATTGTTAAAGGGGAAAGATTACATTTGAAGGACCACCATAAATTCACTGTCAATATTCTCAGCAGAAGTTACTGATGCTTTCACTGTCTGGTTTTGCTCAAAGTGACACTATTATTCTCAGTCACTCAATGAGATAAAATTCAATAATAATTTGTTATCCTGGACTACTTCTAAGAAGAGAATTTATTCTCAGTACATACGAAGCAAATGATCCAGGTTATGGTGTGACATTCAAGTACTATTACTAACCACAATAAGACAGCGCTGATAAAAGATTATAATGAGGGGGAAATAAATGGGAATCATTGAGAGTAGAACACACATCTTGTAAGTGGAAAGACAGTAGTCACAAAGCAAGAGAAAGCAAGAGAAAATTTTGCAGCTGAGAATACAACATTTAGGGAATTTTAGCGGGGCCTGTTACGATAGGGTAAGGGGCAATGGTTTTAAACTAAAGGAGGTGAGATACAGGTTAGACATGAGGAAGAAATTTTTTACAATGAGGGTGGTGAAACACTGGCACAGGTTGCCCAGAGAGGTGGTTGATGCCCCATCCCCGAAGACATTCAAGGCCAGGCTGGAGGGGGGGTCTGAGCAGCCTGATCTAGTTGAAGATGTCACTACTTATTGCAGGGGGTTGTACTAGATGACCTTTGAAGGTCCCTTCCAACCCAAACTATTCTGTGATTCTATGATTAATACAGCACTAGGAAACTGTTGCTACTGGCCTGGGCAGCTCATTGGAAAGCACTCCCTCCACGGAGGGGAGTGTGTGGTGAAGAGAGCAGGAGAAACAAGCTCAGTGAGCACCAGAGTGCAAAAATGCCACTGGATTGGAGTCTCAAACAGATAGGGCATCTCTAGATACTCCTGGGAGGAACTCGAGTGGTTTCCCTTGTGTTTATGTGGTTGCTGAAGGCACCAGGCTCGGGGCAGCTGTTGGGAAGAAGGTTGCTGGGAGAAGGAGGCAACCAGATAAGCAGATGGAGGGAAAGAACAGCTTCTGTTTGGGATATGAATTGCTTACTTTCCTTGCTCTGCAGTTGTATCCATTCCAGACTGGATTTTCAAAGTGCAGAGCTAGCAAAAAAATGGAAATGAGGAAACAGTGTAAATATACATGACCAAAAGTATTTCTCTCTCTCACACCAATCTTGAGCTCGTGCTGTAGAAAGCACAGGAAGCGCAGTGATCAATATAGAATAATGCACTTCATTCTTTTTTCTCCCGTAAAACCCTTTAGAAAGTCTTCAGAAATGGTGTCCAAGGCCTCAGATGTGTGGCAGGAGCACTGCAAATTTTACTGAAATTTTTATCTCACTACATTTTTTTTCAGAATAACACTTGACAACATATTGGCAATGAGCATCGAAAGGAGAGGACTGGATTCTCCTCTTCATTTTCCTTCTCCTGTAATATTTTTTTTCTTTCGGTTCCCCCCACCTTTTTTAAAAAAATATCTTTTTTTTTTTTCTTTTTTTTTTTTCTATTTATGGCAAACTGACACGATAATTTCTGGGAGTTGGTGGTGTTCCCATAGAAACAGCCTTGATTTGATGACATCACTGCAGGTTGCTGCTGCTATTATGCTATGTTCTAATTAAAATAAAATCTTCCTAGATAAATTACATTTAAATCTTCAGACATTTTTCTAGGTAATTGGACTGGTATAATCTCCATTTTTCTTGACCATGTGTGTGTGTGGGCCAAAAGACTTACGATGATCAAGACACCATTCTTTTCAAAGCAATCTTTTTGTCTCCGTTCTCTAGCATTCATAAAACCCAAGTGGGCTTTTATAGCTAATAATAGTAGTTATAAGTGGCTTTAAGTGATTTGTGGAATAAGAGCTGTAACTATTACGTGCCACTGAGGAGCTGCTTCTTTTACTCAACGTTTAATACTTTGCAATAACAACTGGTTTTGTTTCAGGATTTCAATGCACTTTCTGTTATTATGACTGAAAGTGCTAATGATTTCTGCATTAAAAAACAGATGTTTAAGTGTCTGGGATAAAACTCTCCAGAGAAGAGGTTCAGTTGCCTTGCAGTAACTGTCCTGGAAGTGTTGTAAAAGGTATGGTGTGTCAAAACCACTCTTTTTCATTTTCTTGTTTGCATCCATTTCCCCTGTAGGGCATAGAAAAGGCTTAATTGCCAACTTATCTTTTCTAGATACTGAGATGGAAATAAAATTACGGGTTTTTTCTAGTTGTAAAGTGAATGATGTTAAGAGGATGGAAAGGCAAGCAGAATGTGGTTACTGAAGCAGCAGGATTGCTTTGAGTTTGTGCAAATTCGAGAGAGCCCAGTGCAATTATTGATGCAGACAAAGATGCCTCACCTTCTTTGGCAAGCAAAAGCTGCTGCTGTGAGATTTGCTACCATACTGTTTGAGGAGACAAAACACGAAGAAAATAACCCAGCTCTTATTCTCTGATTTCTCTACCTTTGACAACCAAACTCACATAATCACAAGCATCAGTATGTCTTAATAAAAGGCAACATGACTTACACTGCAACTTCCATCTCTCCCTAGAAAAAATGATAAGTCTTCTGCAGAGGAGATGGCACTCTATAAAAATTTAGAAGTCCCAAAGGTGGAAAATCTAAGAACAGAATTTGGGGCAAGATCTGCCTTTTCACTTTTCTATTATAAACTTGCCATCAAATTCCCTTTCATTTTGTGCTATTATTGTGCTTTGTCATTTGTTTTTTGATCATATATTTATCAAGTCACTATGTTCATCCTCAGATAAAGTCTCATAAATAAAGAAAATTTACCTGAATGTGGAGTAAAATGGGCCAAAGCTAAAAACATTCTTAGAAACTTCTAGGAGATGAAATGTATTAAGGCAGAGATCACCATTTTATTCTGAGACTGGAGTGTGATGTTTGTGGTAGGATCAGGGAAGGCTGGCTGAGGATCCTAGATACTGCAACAGGAAAAAAAACATAAGAATATTTGTTCCCTTAGAAAGTATTGCAGTATCCAGACCTGCCCAATCAGTTCATCTCATAAGCATGGCGTGCACTCCAGCTCGACAGCTAAACGAATAAATAAACAGAACAAGCCCAGATGAAACAATTTCTAATTGAGTTTCCAAGGTTAGCAAAGAACCACTGTGCAGAGGAACAGCTTGGCGCTAATCCAACTGATTATTCTGGTATCTAGCACGAGAGGGCTGCAGAACAGGAAAGTCTTCCCCTGAAGCCGCCCAGGTAGCCCGCAGTTCCCTTTCCCTCTAGAAAACTGTGTAGCAGGGCAGGTGCCAAACCCTGCAGGTGCTCTGCAGCAACAAACCTCCCGCAGCACATCTCACCAGCTGAATGAGTCTCGATACAAAGGGCAGAATGACCCCGCAGAAAACGAGCCGCCGGCACGTTGCTAGCAATCCACCTACACCCGGTTGCACCGGGCTGCCAAGTCTACCCCAGCCAACTGGAGAGCCGCTAACAAAACACACTTCAAATGTCTCCAGGCAACAAGGTCACCACGTCTCCACCGGTTATGCCATTTGCTTTTTGTCCAGCAGGCAGCTACTTTGTCTTAACAACTAATTTCTGCCTTTGCTTTCTGGTACTCTCCAGCGTATTGAATACCACCCTCTTCTCCAGCTGGGGGCCAGTTTTGGAGTCCCCACTGAAAAAAGGAGGGATTTTGATGTAGAAGTGTCTTCTACCACAGCTACTACTTTTAATGTAGTGATCTGTCTTTCACAGATCTTTTTCTCTGCTTATCTTTGAGGTCAGCTATGTCTCTTTCATTCTGACTTATAACAGATTGCTGCTTTATTTTACCGCTTTCTAAGTTTTCTAAGTTTTTAGTTTGTTATTTGAAGCAAAGACAGAAGAAAATTCCTTTAATTTGACTAGAAAGCTTTACTTTTTGAATTTGCAGTTCACAAATACCCTGTGATTTAAACACAACTTCTTCATTTTTGGACAGCGATACATTTCTTCCTGAGTTTTGATAAACGTATATACATTTTGGAATAAAATTATATTTATTAGGCTAAAGTGTTGTGCTTACACCAGATTCACTTTCAGGCATCTTCGCAGCATCAGCAAAAAAGAATTTTGCTGCCTGGAGAAGAGATGTGGGTTCTTCCTACCAGAGGAAGGGAGGGAGGGGAAGAACAGAACTGTGGTGAAGAGCAGAGAGGATAGTTCAGGAAAGCCAGTCTTGCTGCTGCCAGAGGAATGGGTGAGGATGAAAACTGCTCATTCTGAAATGGCTCATTCCCTGTCCCAAGCAACAGCCCTGACTGGGTTTTCAGGTTCCAGCTTCAACAAAGCAAGGAGCAGAGCTGTGGATGTCTGCTGCCCATGTATCTCCCATTGTCTCTGCTGCTGATAGTTGACCCGTGTACATATCCAGCTTTCAATTAGGGTACAGGAAGCCAATGTCCAGATCCCTTCCTTGCCTGATTTGGAACAAAGAATCATATTTAAGTCTGATATTTTAGGAGAGTATCTTGATCGTTGACTCAGGGAGTATCTGAACATCTGCTCTTGAGACTGTCCACTTTGTTTAACTCCAGTCATTGTAGCTGGTACTGGAAGTCACAGACAAATGTCCTGCAGAGCACTATTTCTTGTTCTCTGGCCCAAAGAACATTTGGAGTCTATGAGTGATTCCTGTGGAAAAGACTATGAAAAAATAGCCCTGTTGCCATGTGTCTGGCACTACTCTTGGATGTGGTTCCTGGTTCCCAAAGCGTGGAATTACTCTTGATTATCACCAAAACAGACATGTTTTCATTCTGGTTTTTACCTCATTCAGCACACAACTGAAATTCATATTTAGTTTTACATTATTTTAACTATAATATACTTTCACATCATTGACTCCACCGTTACTGTAGCAGTTCACTTCTTATACATCACAGTACTGCAGGGATGCAGGTGTTGTGGAAGTTTGAACTGAACTACAAAATATAAATGAAAGTTATTTTCTTTCAATTTCTGAATCAAATTGTGTTTTCTTTTCCTAGTTTTTAAAGTTTTGCATGTTTTTATGGAACTCTGCCAAGCTGATCTATTGTGTTTCTGCAACCTTAGGTCTCACACACATGATTGAGGTATGAGAGCTTAAGAAATAACTGCACATCAGCTAAACCATGGCAACTGTCCTGTGTTCAGGCTTAGCCCACAGCAAATGCGATGAAATGTGAGTTATCTTAAGCCTCTTTCATGATGGACTTATCTCTTTTCTGTACTTTCCTGGGAGGTTGCTGGTTGTCATTATTCCAGTTACACTGATTTGTCTGTTTGGGTTGTCTATCCCCCTGTCCTGTAAAGTAATTAAATAATCTCCTGCTACACATTTAACATTTAAAATCTTTCCTTTTTTACTTCACTTTAATTGGCTGCTGCTGCAGATACCTTGTCATACTTTGCTCTTGCATAGAAGTCTGTACTAAACATTGAAGGCTGGCTAGAGGAAGGTTTTCAGTGCATAAGAAAGAACAAGAGTAAATACAAACAATTCTGGGCACAAAGGCAGTGAATCCTTTCTGAAGGAATGCCTACTGTGTGACGCACTGCTCATTTTACCTAATTGCTGATGCACAAGACTCCAAAGGTCTGACCAAAAAATGATGGACAAAGAGGGAAGTACAATGTGTGCACCCAAGAACATGATGCTGCCCAAAAGATGTGAGAGTGGGTGTGTGGCTGCTGCTTGGGGGTGACCTTGATGCAGTCCTCCTTTGGTTGTGTTACAGCTCTCAGAGGCACTGACTGGGCTGCAGGCCACACGTCAGGCACATTTGTATTGCAAATGCTAGTGATGCAGACTCTGCAGCAAGGCACAGGCTAATGCAATGCAAAAAAGGGCCTGGAAAACTGCAAGTCTAATTATTACGGTTGTGCAACTGAAGTAAAGAGGAGAGCATGACTGCTAAGGGCTCAGATACCAGACAAATGAGCAGAATGCCTATAGTCCACCCAGGGACTAAGAGTGGTCTACAAAAGGTACCCGTGGTATTGCATCTGCAGACTGGGACAAGTCCAGCCACAGCATTTAAAGAAATGTAGTCTGACCTGAGCACCCATCACTGCTGAGGCCTGGAGCTTGTTTGACTCCTTAGGGGTTGGATTAAGTATGTAACCATTTAGGAAGGGCATGATAGAAGATAATACCGAACAATATGCTACAAGATACAAGGAACTAAACAAATGTATACAAAAGAGACTTGCAGCTTGAGGGTTATGAGAGTCAGGTAGCTGGACAACTGACCCCTGCTTGATTGACAGTAAACCATTGCTGTTTGTTATCCTGTCTTAATAAAGTAAGGCTAGTGATAAATGAACTCAAGTTGAGCTCTCTGGCTGAGCAAGGTTGTGAATTTGGTTCGTGGAAAAAAATAGGATTTAAAATCAATTTAGGAACAGCCAATCGTGGTTTAGCAGCTGCACCTTGGAGAGCCAGCAGTGAGGTGTACCTTGGGGGAGCAGCCAGAGCAGGGGTGGTGCTGTGGGAAGAATTCACTTGGGAGCACTTTGTTCTCATGGAATGAAACACAACAGGTCTGAAACAAATTAACAGAGCTGGTTTTGAACAAATCTTTTCTTAGTTATGTTTTCATCCTTGGCGGCCTTGGCTTACAGTTGCTAACATACAGAGGTGGAACTAAAGCAATCCCAACATCCAAACCTCACTGGAGTCCAAACCCAACCTTCTTTCCAAAAATGAGCTAAATATGGACTGAACGTTGATTGGATTTTTGCATCTCAGGGTTGCCCCTGCAGTTAATAACTCTAGGAAGATTCTTCCCTCATCGTTTGTGTAATGAAATGCAGCAGTTATTTTGTAGTCTACTGTGAAATGAAAAACGAGACCACCTGTCAACGGCTGGTGGAGCTGGGTGCGGCAATATCATCCTGCCAAGTCACCAGGAGGCTGCCACATGTTCAGAAGAGATTAGTGCAATCATGGGACACCTACAAAATCTGTCCTGAATGTCTTCAGTCAGGTGATTGCTTTCTGTGAGAGTTTTTATCTCTTTGACAGATTGTTGATTGCAACATTGGGTCTGTGAAGAGAAGACAGTTGGCCTACCTAACTATTTCATTACTTTAATGAAACTGTATAAACACATTGTAATACAGTTGCACAGATTAAATTGAAACAACCAAACATTGCCTTAGACCCATGGGCAAATCTTTATATTCTGAGACAGTTGCCAAAATTGTGACTATTTCCATCATACTCTCCTACACATAAGTAAAACCTGTGCAAAAGATCTTAAATTGCCATTAATACATATGAATATGTAAAAAAGAAAAAGGGTTTGGTTTGACATAAGTATGATTGTCATTACTGTGGCAAAGAATATTCACACCCAAACACAAGAGGTTGTTGGTAAAGAAATCTGTTTCTTGTTTTCTGCTTCAGTCTCCCAACATGGCTTAAGCTGATGGAAGGATTAATAGCCTTGTCACATCACAGAGGTTAGAAGTCACAAACTGACACTGCTCCTATCGCAATAACTGTAGAAATGAGAGTGAAGGCAAAGAGACTAAGCGACCATTTTGATAGTGTTGTTCATCACTATTTTTTCATAAAACCAGTAGAAGTTTAAACACAGCAGCTCATTGTTCAGCCCCCTGGCCAAATTTCATCTGCTTGAGGTGACCAGACTCTGCTGAACTGAACTGCAAAGCCCTTGTGGCATTTTACAGCTCACAGTGATGATGCCATTAACCCTTCAGCTCAAACTCCAGCAGCACATTGATCCTCCGGGTTTGTTTCCCCCAAGGTCTGTGGTTCATTCCTCAATGTATCAGTCAAGGCAGCAGCCTGCACATGGGCTTCCACTGCAAAGAAGAAATTGCATGTGAGACCTTGACGTGATTGAGAAGATAGGCTAGTAAATATGATTAGAAAACAGGCCATCCTATGCAGCTAGAATCAGCAGTTTTTCACATGTAAGTTGTCCATCTAGTAGACTGGGGCACTAACTTTGAACTGCACCTTCACCAAGTAAAGCTTAACACTGATGAAGGAATTGCAGTTGTGTGATCAATTTAGAGACATAATTATTACAAGGTGCATAAATCAGGCAGTTTAGTTCAGCAACAGCTACATGAATAGAGGACAGATAGTACACTGATATCGAGGTGTTTTGTGTCTTTATTCCCTACTACTACCCAGGTTTCCTATAGTTTTTATACTGTTTAAGCTATATCAGTTTAAAAACAAATACAATTAACATGCTAACCATTCTGCTGCATTTCATTACACAAACAAGCCTGATCTAGTCCCTTGAGTTTGGAATGTATTCCCAACCAGTGCTCATTGCACCAAGGCCACTGTCAGAAGCCAATACAATCCTCATGGATTTGTATGCACCCGTGAGTGGGAACAAATTTTGACTGCGCTCTGTTCCTTTAAGCAACAGGAAGGAAGAAAATAGAGGTTTGGTATTCCTCACAGGACTTAAACAAACACATACCTAACTCCATGGTTTTACCAACATATTCCAACTATGAGTAATGTTTGTGTGACTACGTGCATGATAGAGCACTGGGTATTTAGGTTTTGTCACTGTATCTTCAGGACATGAAGTGTACATGCCATAAGAGCGTGACTGTGACAACAGTAGTGGCCACATCCTGAGCACAGTTTGCCCTGATACCCGTAGAGTGACTGGAGCTGGAGCTTGCTTTCATGCGTGACTTCCAATGCAGTTCCCAGAAGTTGGACTTAAGTGTGCAATCTGTCTTGAAAGATGAAATTATTTTACAAAACAGCAATCTTAATATAAAATTTCCTTTGGGTTTGCTCCTGAGAGGCGTGTGGTCCTTGCTGCTCAACAGGAAGCCTGTTGGTATCAGTGGTTTTGAGAATGGTCTTTGCTGAAACACAAGCCAAATTTCCCAAGGCCAAGTTGTCTTGTTGGATCGAGGTTTTTTTATTCCAGAGAATGAGAGAAAAGTTGTCTTGTGTATGTGCGTGCTTTTTCATATTTTCAGCTGACTGCATTAGGTGATGTATGTGGCTGGTCACATCACAGTGAATTACCAACACAAACATTTCATGGTGATAAGGTTCATGGATCACTGGGTGCATAAAAGACGTTCATTGTTCAAGTGCCCAGAAAGAAGTTGCTCTGTGGCATTTTATTTTTCGTTGAATAAATCATCTGAAACTAGAGACTTGTCCCCCACCTTGTGAGTGACATTTTAAAGAACTCGGATAAATAGGAGGATTAATGGTTAAGTAAGCGTCGCATTTCACAAAGGACAGGATCTCAAAGGCCCTCACTTTTGTTAGGTGGCAGACTGCAGCCTGTAGAAGTTCTGGATGAAATTACTTCTCATCAAGTCCAGAAACATGGGAGTGACACACCATGGGCCAGGAGCTGGGCACCTCTGAGGGTAGACTCTGTAGCTGCACCTAAACACAAATTTCCTGAACACCATCTTTTCCTTCTGCATAGTTGGCTTCTTTGGGCAGTAAATAATGTGAGACCAGAGAATGACTTCTGGTTGCAGACCCTTCCAATGATACTGTGGAACACAGAGTCACACTTGTGTGAAAATAATATTTAAAGATAACTTTGTTTTACAGAAATTGCTAGTTGTAATCCCAAGCATTAAAATAATCTAAAAGTGATGTGAAGGTACATCATTTTTGCAGAAGAATTAATGATGCCATGACTTCTGTCATAGAATATTGAAAATATTTTTAAAATGTCAAGCAAGTAAGAATGGATAAAGTAATTGCAGAGTCATATTCAGTGTATTAAACACATTGACTATGTAGATGTAGCATATGAAGTTCCTATTCTTCAAGCACTTCCAAGTTGACAGTTTCATTTTGTAAATAAAGAACTTTTAAGTGATAGCTTTTGGCAAGCTCCGTGCGGTTAATGGAGACAAACCAGATTATTACCCTACCACAGAATCACAGAATAGTTGAGGTTGGAAGACACCTCTAGAGGTCATCTGGTCCAACTGTCCTGTACAAGCAGGGCCACCTACAACTCGTTTCCCAGGACCATGCCCAGAGGGTTTTTGAACATCTCCAAGGAGGGAGATTCCACTACCTCCCTAGGCAACCTATACCAGTGCTCAATCACCCTCATAGTGAAAGTTGGACTATCTGATTTTAAAGGGCCCTTTTAACCAAAACCATTCTTTGATTTTATGGAAGTGTTCAAAGACAGGTTTGACGGGGCTTTGAGCAACCTGATATAGTGAAATTTGTCCCTGCCTGTGACAGGTGTGTTGAACTACATGATTTTAAAAGGTCCCTTCAACCCAAGTCATTCCATGATACTATGAAAAATGTTTTTCTGATCTTCATATGGAGCCTGCTGTGTTTCAGTTGGTGCCCATTGCCTCTGGTGCTGTCACTGGGCACCACTGAAAAGAGCTCGTTCTCCAGGCTGAACAGTGCCAGCTCTCTCAGTCTTTCCTCATATGTGAGATGCTCCAGCCCAGGATACTGCTGGACTCTTTTGCCGCATGGGCACACCGCTGGCTCATGTCCAACTTGTTGTCCAGGACCCCCCATGAATAATCCTGTTTCCACAGCAATCATACAGCTTACAAGTAACATTTAGGTGTCCAGAAAAATGGTGACTAAACAATAGCACACTAATTTTTAAGAGACTTAGCTACTTGAAACCCAGGCAGCTAAAGAAGTAGATGTGTTAATGCAATCATTGCTATTGAGTTTTCTGAATGGCAATACGTCAGATTTGCACAGTCCAGGTGGTTCTTGTCTTCGAAATAACCAATGTAAATACTTTCAATAATAACTTACCTACTTAGGGCTGATTCTTTTACAGCAGAGTATGGTAGTGAAAGCTATGTCATCTGCATTTCAAATGGTTTACCTCCTTGATTAATCCCCCCTAAAATAAAAATTTTTAAAAAGTAAAAAATAAACCACAGCATTTTATTGCATGTTCCTTAATATTTGCTTTGCACGTGTTATTATGCCAATATGTTGATCTTCACCACCATATTCAAGCATTACTATACACACTGCTTCTTCCTGCAGGAACTGAAAAATAGCATTAAGTCTCTTTTACCACTGGGTGGCGAGCTCTTAAAAATTATCAGCGCTGAAAGTCTTGCCCGATCTTTTAATTAAACAAAAACTCAGATGAAAGACTTTAATACTTCTGAATAGCAGCGGTAAAGTCAGCCTGAAGAAAATTAACATTCAAAAGTCTGCTTCTTAAGCATATGACACCCCAGCAGGTGTAGCTACATTGAAAACAATACCATCATTTTATAATGTCACCTGTGCCAAAGTATTCAAAGGGCTTTCTACACAGCCAGACATAACTCACAGCTTTGGAGAAATGTTTTAGGCATAAATCTTCCCTGACTGACGTGTATTTTGAAGTGAATTGTACTTGCTTTTCAGTCACTGGCTGGGATTTTGTTGATCCAGGCACATTTACACAGAAGCAAAACTTTTTTGCTGGCACCCTGAAGGGACTTCATCATGTTAGCAAGTCCCAAATGTATACCTATTTAGCACAAGAATTAACAAAGATTCAGACACACCTGAATCAAATAAAGCTCTCTAGGAGTGCAATGTCACATTAACTAATCTATCTTTGAATTTGTCTTTCCTTTTATAGAGTTTTGCAAATTTTATAATACTGAGAGTGAACTGTGACCATTGTCTCACAAAACAGCGCTGCTTCTTAAAGTCAAAGCCTTCCTGATTTTTACCATACGTTCAGTACATTTAATGCTGCTGTGCTTTTTATTTACATTCAACAGTCAGTATAGAGTAGGTGCTTAAAATAAATTTCTTCTCATTCTTTGATTATTGTCCAGACTAGGAAGCCACCAGGAAGGCTTTACATTCAACGATGACATACCATACATTCCTTTATCATGCCTTCAGATATGAAAGTGAAGGAAGCAATGTGAGCAACAAGACAGGCAAAAATAGAAAGTTTTTTGAGAAACCTAGCAATTAGGGTTTTCAATATACTGAGTGTATGTACTGTCCACAGACAGAATTTCTAAATGGGTTTATCACGTAGCCTTAAAATGTCACTGTCTGTAGAGAAGCATTGCTGAATACTCCAAGTTCTCCTAAGTGGTTGAACCAGCAAGTTTTTCAAGTGAGAGTTAGGCTAGGTTAGATAGAAAACAAGCAGCCAGTCTTGCATCCCTAGACAAGAAATCTCTCAGGTTTGAGGTTTACAAAAGTGATAACTCATAGATGTGTGTATTATGGTACTGCATATTTTTAAAGGTCCCTGTAGTTAAGGATAATTCTGATTAATGTTGAAATACAATTGAAGAAGTTTCTTATGTAGAGCTATACTTCTGTTAAAGTTTCTAACAACTGTTTATAAACTCCACCAATAATGAGCTCCACATTTGGCCTGGATGGAACCTGCAGCAAAAAATTCAGATTTAATGTAAGGTGACCACTACCTTTTCCCAATGCAATCAGGAGCCACAAGACATGCCCATTTCCTTTTGACAACAATTAAATGTAGAGATATGGCTTTCAGTGAATAAAATAAATAAGTTGAGCCTGGACTCTGCCAACTGCAAACAAAAGCACATGAGCAAAGGTTGGCACCACACCCAGCTACCCTTAGCTCTTATATTTTCATTTAGTCAGCTTAGTTACAGCTGAACAGCTTGTGATACACGTTGTTGCCGTCACAGGACATGCTGGAGAGATCAACAGGACCGAATGGACAAGGGTCTTTGGATCTTCACAAACTTTCATCTGTTGCTTATCCTAATGAGATAAGAAAATAAGTGCCATAATCTTTGGAGTTTGTAAAACAGCGTTCAAAGTATGAAATTATAAAAACCCAATATCATAGAAGGGAAGAAAAATCCCTTAGCTTAGCTACAAGACTGTAGGAGTGCAGCTTCTCTACCAGAGAACTGTTTTTAAAATGTTTGTCCATATGTTACATGTTATTAGGATAGTAGCCACTCCTGCCATACATCTCACAGACTTATTTCTTCCTTTCTGGCTGTTGGATTTAATCGGGAAACTTAACCCTTTGGATGCCATGTAAATGCATAACCTCCCTTCTGAGCAATCACTTGGCTTACAGCCAAGACATTCTTGCCTTTGCTGAGTAAAATGGAAAGGAATTATGGCTACAATAAAGCATTCAGCTTACTAATTGTTATTTAACTGCTGTTAATTTCCAATGCATTAACTAGCCATGACGGTGTTACACAAACACTTTAAAGCACCGTCCGAGTCTTCAGGACTCAGGGAAAAGCATCACGTGCCTGTGTGTGCATGTGTGTGTGCGTTCATGTGCGCATTTGGAGGCACTAGACATGGAAAGGTTTTTCTTCCCTGCTCTGCATGAAACATCGCCATGGAGCATATGAATTTCCCCACTGAAGGAATAGCCACTAAATCTGGGTGATTCTTTCCTGCAGACATAATGTCCAATACGAAAGCTCTGTGACAACTGAAGCTCCTGTTTTTTTGCTTCTGTCCCCATACAGAAACACCCCTCTCAAAGTGTAGCACTTCATTAGAAATGTAATCTGAATATGCAGGGTGAAAATATAAAATTAAAGCAAGAGCAGAGAAGAATAATTTCATCTTCTGTTAATGGAGAGAAGAAGGAAGGCAGGGAATAAATGCAAACCAAAAGAGATGCAATATTTTTAGGAATTGCTGTCAACAAAAACCAATTCACTTCAGGTCTTGAAGAATGCTCAGTTTTTCATGAAAAATCCTTCCCATCACTATGTTGCTGCCTGCTTGCCTTTTTCAGGGCTGCTATGTGCCAGGCTGTCCACATGTAGAGGACAGACCTGGACCAGTTGTTACCTCAGGGTGGGTTAAAGATGCTCATAAAGGCCATGCCCTGTGAATGTATCAGATGTGCTGGGCTGGGCTCAAGCTGGTGCTAGCCCTCACTGTGCCCGAATCCCCTCTGCCCCCAGCCTTCCCCTTGTACAGGGACCAGCACACAGAGAGAGCTGGGGTAGCTGATGGGAACATGTGGTTATAGTGGGCTACATTTCAAATACTTCCAGAGCAGCACAAATCCTGAGAGTGTTCTCAGCTTCATGCACATCAGGAGCATGGACCTGCACATTCCATGCACACCACTGTATATCTCTGTACCTGGCATTGGCAGGTTAACAGCTAACTCACATGATGTGAATCTTGTTTTACTGTCCTCTGCAGGCTCTACTAAAAAAAACAAACCGAACCCTGATCCAGAAATCCCAGCAGTATTGTCCCATCAGCAGTGGTCAAGATGCCTTCCCCATGACCTGTGCACACATGCCAGTGTTCTGCACTCCTGCATCACCGTTTTGGGGTGCAAGGGATGAATGACCAGCATGTGGGCACTACAGAGATCTTAAGAAGGGCACTCAGTCTCTAAGCACAATGTCAGCAGATGCCTCAGTGACATCTCAATGACATTTTGGTTAAAGTAGTGCTAAGGACTATGTAGATTCAAATACATTATTTTGACACAAGCTTCCTGTCTGATTTTGGTCATATCACTTAATCTGCAAAACAAGGCATAAAATAATTCCTTTTTATGACCCTTTTTAGGCACACACTTTCTCTCTGAGACACAGATGTATAGTATTGGCTATGAAGAACTGTGGATTTTATTGAGAGTCTCTTGACATGCTTGTAACATATAATGAAATAATAATGTAGTAGCTGGAGGAAATTTTCTTAGTAATCCATAGATTATCTGGTTTGAGAGATTATTTTGGTTATTGAGTCTGACTTCATATATACTATGGATTAGGAAGTTTTCATGAACAATTTCTTGCTTCAGTTAGAGCCTCTTTTCTAAAAATAACTCTATTACTATCTTAAAATTGCAATGATTTTACAAAAAAATACATCTTATTTATAATCTAGGTTTGCTGCTGTCCTGTTTCAGCTCTTGTTGTATCTTCATCTGCTAGATCAAGGAGCGTGAGATCAAAGTTTGTCATGCTGTGGCTCCTTTGTTAAGCTAAATAGATTGAACTCCTCTTGTCTTACACTGTGAGGTATATTTTCCAGTGCTTTAATCATTCTTGTATGAACTTGTATGATCAGTCTTCTCTCTAATCATTCCCAGATAAATGAACTAGATGTTCTTTTAGAAGTGGCTACACCAGTGAAATGATGGAGGCAATATACCTTCCCACACATTCTCACTAGTGTCCTGCTCACAGATCAAGGTTTATAATAGATATTTTGATGACTGCAAGCTTGCAGAGAGGGCTGGCCCTTCATGCTCTGGTTGCCCTACAGTCTCTGTAAGAATTCATTTTAGTTTGTACGCATTGTTTGATGTGACCAGAAGACCCAGACTGGTCTCTGTCCATGACCTGCCTTCTTCGGTTTTTACCCACTACCTCCTGTCTTTCTGCCAGCTCAAGCTTTCAGTAATCATTAAGGCTGGGAATTATTTTTTCTTCCATATCAATGATGAAAAATGTTAAATGACATGAAAATAAGAGCCAATTCATGTGAGTTTTTACTAGCAACACAATCATGCTCACTTCCCACTGACAGTGAGATTTTGGACCTGTGAAGTTGTAACTATTAAAAACATGTACAATATTATTCTGTATTATTTTGACTCTTACTAAAAAAAAATAGTGTCTTTCCATGACTGTTTCTGCACACAAAGGTTTCTGTACCTTATAGGTCACACTTAAGTAATGGTATTTAAGTACAAAAGTATAAAAGATTTTTTTTTTCCTGCAATTTCTCCATCCAGTGTTCAAAAGTGAAAGCCAACTCCACATCAGCAACAGCAAACGCAGCTAAGAGTGGGCTCTTCTTGCAAAGGTTGTGCTCCCAAAGGATCACCCATCTGTACCTGTACCATCTCCCTGCTTCAGGGACATGGTCTTCTCTCGTTTTTTGAAGTCTTACTCGAAGACACTGCTATGTTGGTATTTGGACAGCACACAGGTTTACACAGACAATTTTGAACCTGCTCTCCTTTTCCCACCAAGAAGTGAGGAGTTTGTGAAATCTCTTTACAAGTAAGCAGTGAGAGTGTCTCCTCATCTCGCTGTCAGGAGACCCAGCCACATTACATGAACAGATGAACCTCCTGCTGAACCAAATCAGTGGCCAGCAAATGCCAGTTCTTGCTCCATGCTCTAAAACTTCTCAGCCCAAGCCTTGCACCACGATTTATTCATTAATTTTTATTACTAATCCCTAATCTGAATTGGCAGATTCACTTCTCCAAGGCTGTGCTTGCTGCCAACAGATGTGAACATGAAAATTTCCTGTGTCCTTGGGTTTGTGCAGCTCCAGGGTGGGCACTGTGTTGCCTGCTGCATAAAAGAAACATCCAGGGACTGCTGCAAGGGGCTGAGCTGGGACATACCCTCCTGTTGGCTCATGGCTGTTTTAGAGTTCTCTAACTGCAGACCAAATGATCTGAACAGCATTTTTACTTGGTTAGGAAATAGCTGGCTTCAGCTCAGGCTGGAAAAAGGTAAATGTTTGTGGGCACATTGTGAGAAGTTCTGAGAGAGTAAAGCACACGTGCTGGCATGAAATTTGGAATCCTCCTACGCAGGTTTTCTCTGGACTCTGGAAATCCCTGCACTCACCAGTTTGTACAGAGCTTTTATCTACTGCTTCTTTATCAGAGCTAGTAATTCCTTTTAACATGCACTTTGCAGAAAGTCATTTATGGCTTCAGCTTCCCCAAGGCCAGACGGCTGCACTCCTCACTGTCATTCTGGAAAGGGATGACTGTTGGTATCTACAACCCCTTACAAATCTTATTGCTGAGAAAGATCCTAGATCACCCCCGGTAAGAGGCTTTTCTTTATATTACTCCACCCGTAGTACATACTAGGTACTGTGAAGGTGGTTATGGTCTTTGTTGGTGTCAAAATGATCCTGTGTCCATACAAGGATGGTAATAATTTGACATGTTTCCCAGGACCAAACAAATGGTTTCAGCAAGATCAGCTTAGTGTAAGTTTCTTTCTGCAGTGAGACTGCTCCCGCTGTGTCCGTAAAACAGCCAACAGAGACAGCCAGCCATTATTTCTCCCTTTACGACCAACTGCTTGGAAGGCTGGAAGGAACCAAAGAGCTCCCTGGCTCCAGCCTCCTGCCCCAAGGCGGTGTCAGCTATATTTCAGAGAGGCCCTTATCTTAAAGCCATGTATGGCGAAGGTAAGCCTTCCAAGATATGCTTTTTCAAATGTCAAATCTAAGCTCCCTTTTTGTAGTCGAGACCTATTACTCCTTGCGCTAGCTACCAAGGACACAGGAAACAGATTATTCTTCCTTGTGGCAATTTTATAAGTGTTTTGAGACCATTATGTTTCCTGCTCTTTCTTTTCCTTTCTAGATTAAAAAACTCTGATTTCTGCAGTCAGTCCTCATATATCATGCTTTCTAGGCTTCTGCTCATGCATATTAAGTACTTCCCATGGACTGTCTCTACTTACCCTCCCTCTTTCTTAACGCCTGAAGGATTCAACCCTGTATGCATGCTCCAATTGCAACCTCATCAATGCAGAACAGACTTGAAGTATTGCTTCCCAGGCCATGCTACTCTCGATTCAACGCCTCTTCTGCAACAGTGTAATGGCATGGTAAAAAATGAGACACAGTGTTTAAGGGACTCAAAGTATCAAGATGGCATTCCTAGTCACAGGGGTCAAAATGCAGCTTCAGGAAGAAAAGGACTCAGAGGCCTGGACACATAAGACATAATAATTAATTTTCTACAGTGGGTGTGTATGTTTTTTTTTAAATTTGTTGTTGTTTTGCTTTCAAAGACACTTCCTGCTGTTTCTGCAATAAGCTGGAGAACAGGACATCAAATGCATTGCCAGTAAAATTATAGGCATCTTGCACTCATTAAGGATATAGACTCATTGGTAAATTAGTGTCATTCCTCACTTTCATTGAGTTACTTCCATGATGCAGTTCATCCAGACTGCAGCAATTCTCGCTGTCCTAGTTGTTCTGCTACTGCAGGCTGTCATTTGTATGCAGTCCTTGCACTACTTTCCTGGTAGATTCCACACTAAAGCAAAGTTCTTCCTACCAGCTATGTTCCCATGGTTCTGAATGGTGTTTTCTCTCTAAATCAACAACTATCCTCCTCCCCACCTTCTTTCAGTTCCTTAAAATGAGAAGGCTGTTCCATCTGAGGTCAGCTGGAGGGGTTAGGAACTTAGAAAGGAAATTTCAAGATGGCCAGGGGAATTTCATGCTCCTTTTCACATTGAAAGGCAGCAGAGGTTGCCTAAAACCTAAAAGAAGTTGTTTAAAACCTATTTAAATTTTTTAAAAAATATATTAGAATTCTGTAACATTCAGTTGTGAAGAACCCCTTGGCCTCCTGATTATGTGAAAGGTCTTAAGCTAAGTGCTCACTTGTTATTTATAAAAGATTTTTAATCCTAAAGGGCACTGTTTGTAACTCCCTGAAAATACTGTGATTCATTTCTGTATGTTTTGCCTACTCACATGAGTAATGCCACATTTCATTTTACAGAGAGCATAAAGCAGTCACACCATGAAAGGAAAACTATTTTTAAGAGGGATAGGTTCCCACTTCACTGTGTCTTGCTCAGAGAGAGCCTTTTTTCTGTTGCTTTTCCTCACTGAAATGTTCTTCATTTAAAATAGAAGACATTGAAATATATTTTGGTACTTTGTGAAAAATATACCACAGAAAACACTGAGGCATTTAAACAGATATACAAACATGAGTTGATCACTAGCTAATTGAAGAAGCCATGATTTGTGGTTTGGGTACTCAACTTGAAAAGTAATGTAAAGGGACAATATTTTTGATGAGGAGCTCAGCTTTTCTAAGAACTGCCAAAACAGAGGCAGAATTCAGCATTTTATCCAGCCCCACCAGCTCTGTGTCTGACAATGTTACGTTCCAGGATTGTTTTCACTTGCCTTTTAATTCCCCTTGAAAATATCACATCCATTTACTAGGAAGCCATGTTTACCACCTGCTTTGCAAAGCTTGGCAGATCACAGGTAAGTTCTATGGCTGACCAGGACCAGCTTTACCTCTGTGCACTCCTCCAGCTCTCCCTCCTTGCCCTTCCTTTGCATTCACTGTTTACATTCACAAGGCATTTCACTTGGGCACAGGGCTGCTTCCACTGGAAGTTTGGTCATGTTTGTTTTTTTTTTAATTTTTTTTTGGTGGGTTTTTTATTTAAAGTGGAGCGATTCATTGTCTCCAACCACAAAGCCTGTTTGCTAAAGCATCTCCAGTTACTGATTCTTTAGGTGAACCAAAACATCCACTTTCAGTAGCTCATAGCACAGGGCAGCAGCTTTGCCCCGCTCTAATTGCCAGCCTCCAGCTTCCCTAAAATGCCATATTCTCTCTCCTCTCTCAAAAAGAGAGCATAAGCTGATCAGTGAATAATGGCTTTGCTATTGCAAGTATGTAAACATAATCTACAGAGAATATTCTGGAGAAAGGAGTGATTTCTAAATCAGCACTTAACAAGTTCAGGAGGTGGCACTGCTGTGAGTCACGAGCTCATTGGAAATTCAGTGGCAGAATTGGAGTTTGCCAACAGGAACAGGACTGTAAAGAGTGAAGTTCAGTTGAACACAACCACAGCTGCAAAAAAGGTGTCTTTTCCTGCAAAATACAGTATTCTACTGGACGGCCAGATATTCCTTCAGTAAATATTTGGTATTTTCTTAATTCAAAGTACAACATGTTGCAATAATGTGCAAATACACCACAGTGACGACATGGATATAAGAGAAACCTACCTTCGCAAAATTATTTTTTTTCAGTGCCTTTTGCCAGGGAAAATTTCTTAAACCAGGTGAGTTTTCTGCAGAGAAGTCTTCTCGTTCTAAAAAAGAGGTTTCTACAGTGTCTGCCTACTTCTTAGCCCTTAGCTAATTCATGTTTATAAAGCACTCTGAG
Organism: Columba livia; assembly: GCF_036013475.1. Lineage (NCBI taxonomy): Eukaryota > Metazoa > Chordata > Aves > Columbiformes > Columbidae > Columba > Columba livia. The sequence continues at coordinate 37,567,491 of NC_088603.1, read as the reverse complement.
TTCCTCAGCTAATTAATGTTTCTACACAAATAGCAAAACTGAGTTGATATTTATTAAAAATAAACCACCATTTAGTCTGGATCTTGCTATAATCACAGAAAAACAAACAACCAAACCAAACCAAAACAAATCCAAGAAACCAAAACCCCCCCAAACCCCAATAAACTTCTCCTCCACTCTTTCTAGTATACAGGTTCAGAATATTTAATTCATTCAAGTTTGCAATATTTTGTGAACTCTTAGTTCTTTGAAGTCATGTTTTATTTTCAGAGACTCAACAAAAACTGTGAACTCTAATGCATCTCAGATCTGCAGTTTAGGCACACCCTAATTTTTAAGATGGTATATATTAATGTATTGTTAAACCAGACCGATTGGTAGCAAGACCTTGATCTCAAAGCAACCATTTGACTTCAGCAGAGAAATAACCTTTTAAACTATCATAAGTTCTGGCGCCAAGATTCTGCCACGACCTGTGTTATGAAAATAATATAATCTGCAGCAATAAAACAGTACTGAGTTACTACTGATAGTCTGATGGAGCGCAGATAACGAGAACATCATGTCATTTTATAATAGCTCCCTGCAATATATTTACAAGAGAATGATAGACGGCTTGTATACTTTTTATGGTACTCACATAAGATAGCACGTATCTTCCAGCACTATCTGGTGCATAAACTTCATTTCAGTATATTTACCTGTCAAACAATCAGATTTATGGTGCCCAAGCACGGTCACATTGGATCCGAGCAAAGGTCTGTCCAGGTCAGTAGCCGGGTTCTGCCATCAGTCAGTAGCAGATGTTTGGGGAAAGAGTGTAAAAATAAAGTGAGTGCACAATTTTCCTTCCCGCAGTGTGTCCTCACAGGCCCCAACAGTCTAGCTGGGGACTACTTGAGACAGAGTTTTAATCCTATCTCTGTATTTAGTAGGTTTTGATTAATTTTTTTTCATCTGCAAATGTATTTGTTTCATTTTTTTTATCCTACTTACACTTTTTGTCTCCACTAAACCCTACACAAGGAGCTCCACAGCTTAATTCATTGGCTGTGAAGAATACTTCCCAATTGCTTTAAGGCAGCTTTCTCAAGCTTTTGCATAGAGGGAGAAAATTATGGCATCCTGCCCACATTTCTTTGCTGTTTGTGATTTTGTATAGCTTTATTATGTCTTTTCTCTATGGGACTTTTTCCAAGCAAATCTGTCTAAACTCATCTTGAACAAAAACCTTTCTGAAGCTATACTCATCTTTTTACCTTTTTCTATAGCTTTTCTAGCCCTACCATATTTCCTCTGAAATAAGGGCCAGAACTGCCTTCAACCAAGTGTGGTCATATAATGAGCTTGCAGTTTTCAGTTTTGCTATCTGTTCCTTTACTGATAAATCTTAACATTTTATTTACTTTTCTGGACTACCATGGAGTACTGAGCTGGCATTTCTGCTGAAGGAGCCAACCCAAGTTTCAAGCTCTCTTTACCAAATAGTAATAACTTCTGGAGAGTTTTCCATTGTAAGTGTATAGAAAGGATTTTTTTTCCCCTGGATCCATTACTGTCCTGACTTTGACTTTCATCTGTCATTTTGTTTGCCAAGTCTTGATATCTTCGTTTCAACTCTGACTGTCCTGAATAACCAATGATCTTGTCACCTCACCCTCCCCTGCCTTTTCACTGTGAGCCACTTCCTGAACTCAGAAAATTGACTGTTTAGTACCCTTTCAACTTTTTTTTTTTCTCTTGTATTCATAAGAGGACTATTTCTCTTATCTAGTTTAATAGTTTTTTCCCCAAGTAACACGGGAATCATTCCATTCAGAGCTGGTTGCTGTGGAAGACAAAACTTTCTAGTTCAATGCCCTTTATACATTCATAGCCTCAGTCTTCACACTCAGAATTAAAAGGAATTGTCTTTCTTTAAACATAACAGGTCTGCATCCAAAAATCAAATATGTATAATTTAAAAATATATATGGTGATTGCTGCACACTCAACTTAAAGCATTGGTTTGGCCATACAGTCCCGTGGTCCCGTGATGCCATAGTCTGAAAAATACAATACAGCACTCAGCCTACATACCAAAAACCATCTGTCTTCCAACAGTATCAGGAAACCTAAATTTTTCTCCATATAAATCTTGGAGAATAAAAGTAGAAAATCCTCAGATCTGTTCTACTGTGGTTGAGGCCAGCAAGAACTGTTGTTATACTCCACTGAATATCTGATATCAACAGTACAATAAGAAAGATTTACTGTCCTTAGCAGCTTTTCTAAACTGGGAAATTAAATGTCCTTTCATCTACCAGCCACAGATCAGGATCAGCTTTAGTACATTACTACTTGAAATGCCAATATAGGATTTGTTAATAGGCATTGAGTCATGCTCATAAGGTAAATAACAATAAACCACAGAATGAGTGTTGGCCCTGCCCCCTGTTTGTTATTGGCCTGTTTTCTCTGACCATACCAGATTAGACTGCTTACCCATCAAAGAGCATAAAGCATGCATCAATACTGATGTCCAAACCTGTTTTATAATGGATGTCACTTCTGAAGGCATACATGCCATCACGTCTGGTTCCTTTCTGGCAGGTTATGCTGCTGCCTTTGTAACATAATGTCCTGCTCCTCAGCTCCTGGTCCTGCTGCTCCTCCGACCTTTCAGCTCTGGAACAATCTACAGTTCAAACTCAGCAGCATTTGCAGCACTCGGGGCAAATGCACAAAGAATGAACTGTATTCCTCACAGTGGTTGGTGAGAGAACTTTTTCCTGCAGATTTCTGGCTCCCCCTTCCAGGTGCCCTCTGGGACACTTTCAGAAGTAGACCATCCATTGGGTATTTGTTATGTGCAGCATGCCATCTCTTTCTGTGGAGCTGGCAGTGGGGGACACATCCATTTATCAGGTTTCCCAAGCCAGCAAAGAGCAGAGCTACTTAGCACATGAAAGAGTCAACTCCTCTCACATATGAAGATGGAAAATTAAAAAGCCCTACATAGATAATTCAGAATTTGGAGAGTTTGAGAGTAAAGGACCTTTCACCTATGCCTTAGCAGCTACGTACAGTCAGAGAGAGGACAGCAGCAACCAAACAATGTGAATGAAATTACTAGGGAAGGCGACAGAGCAGAGATTAGAAACTATCTTGGTGCCCACTAAGATTGCTCCAGGCCCAAGACAAAACAAGGCTGATATATTGAACTGGAGCCTATGTGCTCATCCTTACAGCTCTCCCTTCACCGCTTTTGGCAGAGTGAACCATTTGTCCCTTGTAATGCCTTGAGCACCCAGACATACCCTTGCATAAGTGTTAAGAACATCAGATTAACTCTCCCTTCCCAAGTACCCTAATCAAATCACAGGCCTGGCTTACTCTTGATTTAGTTATACACAGTACTCTTAAATTTAAGCTAAATTAAACTATTTCTATGGCCTGTTATTAGTTGTGGATAGAAGACAGCTTTAGGAAACTTGTGAAAGCTGTGTCATTAGCCAGGTCAACAGCATCAACGGGAAGCCCTGCAAACACACACAGAAAAACATTTATACCCCTCTTCCTAATGACTAAAGCTTTAGGATATTTATCTTAAACATAATTAAAACCTCTTGGAATCCTATGGTTGTATTTTCCCTTGAAGTACCAATTTGCAATTTCAGCAGGACCCCGGAGGGCAGAGTGAGTGTTAAGACTGATGCATCAAAGAGCAAAAGAGCTTTAAGTGTTATGGAAAGCATAAATTCTCCAAACAGGATCACTCCTGACAGAGAATCAGAGTCAATAACAACAGCTATTGTCAGCGCCCAACAAATAAAGCTTGTACACTGCATGTTTTCAAACTGATAAGAGGGTGAGGAAAAAAAAAAACAAACTTGTGTGAGCAGTAGATCGAGCCTGGAATTCACAATTCATACAGGTTAAAACCTCAGAAGTTACTAAAAGTTGGTTGTCTGACCTCCTTGCCTGAAGTTGGTCAGGCAACTTGCAATAGCTCCTGCTCTAGAGGAACTTGTAGTTCCCTTGAAAGAACCAACCAACCAACCAAAAAAAACCAACTTGCAACTTTTTTTTAAAAACAGATCATGAAATACCTATGACAAAAGAAGTATTTTCAGTTATTTTTTCCCTGGGGCTTATTATGGTGGTGTAAAAAGACAGCCAGTCTCTACAGGATTGAGGCTGTTGCTGAAGAGCTTAAACAGAAATTATAAGGAGCTGCTATGTGCCAGCTCAAGAAATGATCAATGTTAAGCATTTTTACATATATAAAAAAGGGACTACGCAATGGTCAGTCTTAGCTGGACCTCTACGGGTAAAATTCTCACTCTTCTTGCAGATTAAACTTTGACCAGGTCACTCTAGAAAATCTCAAAGTTACACCATAACTGATAGAAAAACTACTTCCCCTGGTAGGTAAGTTTAAAATCTGAAGAGTCACTACAAAGTATGGGAGTGTTAAAGGCTGATATCTACTGCAAAAAGAAAGCTCCTGGAGCTGACAGATTTGGGTGTCTCTGTTGGGAAGGACGCTGAGGATGCGAGTTCCTCCCAAAGGATGTGGGTGAAAAGCTTTTCACATCAGCCCCTCCCTACAGCAGGAAGGACGTTGTCTATTGCTGTGTAATTGTGAATATTTTATTGTTTGAACATTGGACAGTTTAACTGCTATAAAAGTCAGTGTGTCATGTCACTCCACATGTACCTGGAGCTGGTTTGTGGGTGTTTTTTTTTTTCTTCTGTCAGATGTTGAATATGATAAAGCATTTTAAAAAATTTTAAAGATACTTCAAGAGTACAGCCACATTTAGATAAAATATAGCAAAGATCTAGCTTGTTCTAGCAGTTGCAAAAGGTGCCTGGTAGGTTTGATCCATGGAGAAATCAGCACTGAGAAATGCAGACCTTACTGTTGTTCAGTGTAAATGGTCCTTGTTCTGGTGAAAATAAAATGCATGACTTTTGGCCTACTAGCACAGCCCAGATTCAATAAGGAGCTTTGTGTTTTGGACTCTGTTTTAGGCTGAGACTCCTCAAAGCTCAGGTGCTCAGCTCAGGTGGAAATCCTGGAGACAGGAATGAGTTTTTCGTGCTCTCCCTTCCTGCTGGGACATGCTTTCACAAAGGAACATTCCAGAGCCCAGAATACCCTCCTGAGCACAGGTGCCAGGACAATTTCTTGCACCGAAGTCCATAGGGCTTGCTTTTATTTTTTCATAACAAAAGATACAGATTTTTACCAGGTCAGACCAAATGTCCATCCAGTAGAGTACCCTCTGACGGTAACTGACAGCAAATACTCCCTTTCCTCATCTCCTGAACAAGACTAACACGAGGTATTTCCTCTGCTATGCTCTCCCACTTCTGACAAGAGATCAAGGCTTCCTGGTTGAAAAATTCCCATTGGCAGGTTATAACCCCATCTTTGTGTTAATGGCTCTCCATGGATGTCTCTCACTGGAATCTGCCTAATAGTTTTTGAGCCCTATCGACAGCATTGAGATACCTAGTCTGACATTTAAAGCACTTGCCAAAGAAGGTGGCTACCTCAATTGTGTTTCCCTCTTGCCTCCAGGGACTCAAAACTGCTTCTGTCAGGAGAGTTACCTGGGGCTGCAAATCTTCCCAGTCTATTGCATGGGCAGGTTTCTCTAGCTACCTGATAGTGCAAGGTATCTTCATCCTCAGGAAAATTTTTAATAGCCTCTGGGCAGATTCAGAGTGAAGATTAAGAGCACAGAGTAATGGAGCAGCTGTCCAAAGCAGAGAGCAATTAGCTGGCCTAATCAGCAACCACCACAAGCAAGACTGATCAAAATGGCACAGTGATGATACATTACCATCAGCACAAAAACGAACTGCCTTTCTGAGACCAATTATGTGTGTGAAAAGTCCGCACATTTCCTACACATTGGGATCTGATCCATTAGCAAGGATAATGAGTGTGAGGTTTAAGGCCCCTCAGAACATGCACAGCTTCCTGCTGCAGTGAAAGGGCACTGAGATCACTCCCCTGTAGTCAGCTGCATCTTCAGATAAAATCCTGCAACTCTCATTCACAAGAATGTAATGGGTGTGTTTGTTAACAGATATGGACCTTAGACAGGGGGATCCCTGCCCATAAATTTACCTTTATAGTGTAAAAATGGCTCTTCTCCAAGCTCTTTCTTCAGTCAAGACTTCAGCGAACCACACCCCTTCTCAAATCTGTCAGACATATTCAAATGATATTACCACACTACTTAAAGGCAGATGAAAGCAGGTGGGAGAACTCAAACAGCAACAGGAAAACAGCTCCCACAAGAAGCTTTGATTTGGCAAAGAAGAGTCATTAAGACAGGCCCCTCCAGGATCTCTGTGGCATTAACTCCTCCAGTAGTAGCTTTTGCTTTCCATTTTGCTGTTTGAGCAAGCCCTGTTTCCTCTCGAGGGACTACCAAAGTGTTTTGGGAGAGGTGTGATGGACTCAGAGCCTTCTCAGGTACTGTGCCACCGAGGAGTCACGCAGGGTCAGGGACACTCCAGCCGATGCTACAACCTCCAAGCATGACAGGAAGGACAACATTTTCAAAATGCTTCTGACATGTAATAGCCTATGTTGATTTGCACAGGTCCACGCCTAAATGCAAATCCTTCACACATACTGACAGGTGGCATCTTATGTGCAGATGCCAAAGGCTGGGTGTCACATACGTCCTGAAAATACCCCATTTGCGAGTGCACACTGGGTGTTTGCATGCATATGTACCCAATCTCAAGAAGCCAAATTTGTAATACTATTTTTGCCTCTGCCCAAAGAGCAGACACTGATTTGGTATCATTTCTAAAAACTGTTACAGAGCGTGCAAATGGTAAAATCATAGAATCATAAAATAGTTTGGGTTGGAAGGGGCCTTCAAAGGTCATTTAGTCCAACCCACCTGCAATGAGCAGGGACATCTTCACTAGATCAGGTTGCTCAGAGCCCCGTCCAGCCTGGCCTTGAATGTCTCCAGGGATGGGGCACCTACCACCTCTCTGGGCAACCTGTTGAATGTTTCACTACCCTTAGCGTAAAGAATTTCTTCCTCATGTCTGGCCTGAATCTCCTCTCCTTTGGTTTATAACCATCACCACTTGTCCTATCCTAACAGGCCCTGTAAAAAAGTCTGTCCCCATCTTTCTTATAGGCCCCTTTAAGGTACTGAAAGGCCACAATAAGGTGTCCCTGGAGCCTTCTCTTCTCCAGGCTGAACAGCTCAAACTCTCTCAGCCTGTCCTCATAGCAGAGGTGTTTCAGCCCTCTGACCATTTTGGAGCTTCCTCTGGACCCTCTCCAACAGGTCCATGTTTTTCCTGTACTGAGGGCTCCAGAGCTGGACACAGGACTCCAGGTGGGGTCTCACCAGGGCAGAGTAGAGGGGCAGAATCACCTCCCTCGACCTGCTGACCTGCTGACCATGCTCCTTTTGAGGCAGCTCAAGATACAGTTTGCCTTCTGAGCTGCAAGAAAGGACCAGCAAAGCCCTGGCAAGTGACCTTTCCCCAGCCTTGGGAATGAGCTGTGGATCTTTACATTAATGGCTCAGATCCAAAAGCGAGTTTAAATTCTGTTGCTGGTTAGTGCTCTGGGTTGCACGGTTTGGAAAGGTGTCGTATGACTGCTGTTTGATATAGGCATTTGTTGAAGCAAACATTTAAAAAAAAAGAGCTTGAATAGCTCTTAATTAACTGGGTTTGTATTGTGCTCGGTGAGGGTGTGCCCCATCCTGGCTGGCAAAGCCAAACAGGTAAAGGACAAAACAATAACTAACACTAAAATGCCAGGAGGGAGGCGGGGGGGTCTGCACACCTCAGGGTTTAAAACTACCTTCGAGCTTTGGTCTCGTTCTCCAGAACAGACAAAAAGCTTGAGAGAAGATTTCATTGGGGTTTATAAAGAAGCTGTTTAGCAGTTAAAGCTGATCTACAGGCAGAGGACAAAAGAACAATGGCTCTGCGAAATGCTACACTGAGAGGCTCTGTAAGGAATAATTTTGAGTCAAGACTGGAAAAGATCAAATAGCAGCTGAAAAGCAATAATATATCAGGGAGTAGGGGAGAAAGAATTTATACTGCTTCAGCACAAATAACTGAAAATACAGAATAAAAAATACATATGTTATTAAGCAGCTCTTTTGCATTGTTAACTCTAATTGCCTTGGTAAATAAACCAGAAATGTACCTTTTTAACTTCCTAATCTCAGTACAATTTTGATAAGCTTGTGCACCTATGCTCCCTCTTCTAAGAGGTTTTACTGAAGCTTAGATCAACAAAGGTACCGAGGCACCATTGAAGAGAGTGGAATCAGACACCTCAATGCTTTTGTCAGTACGACCCTTTGACCACACTGGAAAACTGCAGCTGCACGAGGGTTGATACACACTCAAACAGCCACACTAGTTTAAATATGCATCTTAGGTTGTAAAGGAATTGTTTTTCCTGTAAGTGGGATGCCACTGTCACAAATACAACTACAATCCCGCCCCTGCCTGTCTCTGCGGTTCTCGTTAAAGCCGCAGCCACAGTTTGCAATGCACAGCATCAATAACAGTCCTGGAGATAGCTGTGCAATGACGGGTAGGTTTAAGTGATGTTATAACTCCGACATGCCCAAGGGTTGCTCTCAGGGATCTAAAACTTCAGAAAGCCCACTTGAACCTCTTGCCGCCACTTCTTACAGCTTGGTTTTCTTAGGCAGTTTCAGCATAGCCTGATTCCTGGTCTCAGACTAGATGTGTCATTCAGTTCAGGTACTTACTTACAAGCTTTACTTTAGCTCGACATCTTGAATTTTGTTTATTTAAAGTAGGGATAAGGCATGCTTTTGCTTGTTTGTTTGTTTGTTTGTTTGTTTTCAGGAAGATGAAAGAATCAGTCTTCAGTGGTTAGGCCTCCTCTCCAGAATGCTCCACAACCACAAGGCATTGTTATTAATTTGAGTTTAGGTGTAGGCGCAGGTCATAAGGTTATCTTTGAATTTTGTGGAAACATTTTGCAGGGGACAAGCCCAACCAAATCTCTGCTCCAGCACAAAAAAAAAAAAAAAAAGAGAAAACCAATAAATAAATCTAGAGAGGTAACATATAGTGATTACTCATCTAAAAAAGTAACCGTATTACAAATTATTAGAGTAGAAAAATAAAAACATATGAATTAGGGAAGAACAGCTGTCTATAACAATAACAGATAATATTTTAGGTGCTTCGACTGATCATTTAAAATCGGACCTCAGCTTTCCAAAGCTGCTTTCAATTGTGGTCAGCAACATTTGCAGTCCTATTGTGATCCCACACTTTCTCACCATTTTCCATTTCAGATCCAAGTCAGCAGATGTTATTTAACACCTGTGATAGCTAATATATTACCTAGAGGCATTTTCATATCTACTGTTAGCTAGCTGAGAACTGAGCCAGGAACAACCCATAGCTTCCTGGCCTTGCAGGAAGAATTAAACCAGCTTTAAATGCCCACTGTAATGTCTAATAATTGGTCTGTCTCTTCGTCAAGAAAAAGCCATTGCAAAATGCTGTCCATGTATATTATGTATGTCTACCTATTTCATAAATTCTACTTGTCTAGCTGCTTTAGGGGCCAGCAAAGAGACTGCTACAGCGTTGGTATGCCAAGAAAAGAAACCCAAAATAGAGAAGCCAGATTTTTTTTTCCCCTTCCTCCTCCTCACGGAGGTTTGAGCTACAGCATTTCTACGAAGTACTGTTGGCAGGATTTCTCTTTAAAGTTTACACCATGTTCCTAGTCCTGAACCCAACGATGTTAAACAGGGCAGGTAAACCAACTCTGATTTTTGAAAACTTGTGTCACTGAAAGCACATGCCAAGATAAACACAACCAAGGATGTGCAGACTAAGAGGCTCCTTCCTTCTGTTTCTCAGGTAGTTGTCTTTCAGAATCAAGACTTAGGCTCAGTTCTGCTCCTGTTCATAAAACTGAATGGGAATGTGCCCAGAAGCACATGCAGAAATAGATCTCTTATAGCTTTTCCTTCGGACACTGAAGTGCTGTCTACCCTCCTGTCACCGAGCACTTCTTGTGAGACCAGTGAACAGTTTCTCTGCTCAAACATTTACAGGCTGAGGATAAAAGAAAGACTTGGAAAGCAAAACGAACTGAAGTCAGCAAGGAAAATAAAAAAGTGAGCCACCAAAGTCCAAGTGGACAGTGCCTCAAGTTTTTCATTTCAACAGACACACATTGCTATGGTTCTTATTTTCAGTAATGCAGAGGATCATGCTTTTTACCTCCTTAGGGTAAAAGGAATCACCACAATAAACCTTAACCTTGGATCAGAGGAAAGACCTGAGGCATTATAAACAGGCAGCAGAAAATTCATGGCACATAAAGGCTTGAGACTGAGGGTCAAGCCTACTTCACACATCCTAAACCATCTGACAGCCTGGTAAGTAATACCCTGAAAAAACCATTCTAACTCATTTTCACTCACATGAAACATGATGTCTAGATCTGAGTAAATTTTTCATTTAAAATCATGCCTTACAGCTATTGTGGAAAGCTGTTTGCTATCCCCCAAACACATATTATCTGATGTTATGTTGCTTTATCTAGATTAAAATGGGCAGTAAATCAAATTCCTAAGCTGCAGCTGCTAATCAGTGTCGAAGACTACATCCAAATATTGTTTCTTAGAGCTTTTTGTGAATTTCAGATATGTCATTAAGGATAAAACAGATTAAGAGAAAATACTTCACTACTTCTCTTGTCTATGAAATTGAACAACTTTATCCCTTTTGTTTTATTCTGAAGTGAAAAATCACAGCCAGGTCTCCCATCTTAATTACAATAAACTACTGATGAAGGGGAAAGGTTTGTTTTTCAAAATGGTGTAATTATATGGTCTCAAATATCATTCTATAACCAAACTTTTCTCTCACCCCAGCTTTTAAAAGACATCTTAGAAAATACCAGGTTTGGGTTTCTTTCTTTTGCCCTACCAGATAGGATCCTGAAAGGCAGCAAAACGAACTTCCAGTTTGTACCTGCACTTGAAACAGCTTTTCTTCCAATCAGATATCAGATGTTTGATGGAGCTAAATTAAACACAGGCTTTAACATGAAGCATCCAAATGCACTGGCCAGGCTGAGGCTGGGAGTTCTGTCCTTCAGATTTTAGCCCTTGTATGAGGTTATCTTGTTAATGGACAAGAGACTTGATATTTCAAATACAAAATTATCATTGGTTGCATTACAGTGAAGACGGAACTTCAACAACAAAACAAAACAATAGAGAAGACCCCTCTCCCCCACCCCAAATAGTCACATCCCCTCTCCGTTCTTTCAGTTCAGTTTAAGTCATATCCTGACATAACAGCTGAGGCTTTCAAGGCATTTATTCCAGTGTTTCTAATTTAGGATCATTTTCCGCAGGTGCTCCCTATAATCTTTGTTGAGGTCCAGACTGACCAGCCTACAATAGCAGCAAATGATTCACCAGGCAGCTACTCAGAAATTTATTTATAGTTTGGGCAAGAGCAGGAATAAGCAGGCATATACTTTGCAAGTTTATTTGAAAAGTTAACTCTATTTACTAAATATGTATTTTTTTTGCCCCAAACCTGCAACCCTTAATAGTGTCTGGAATAATATTAAGAAAATTGCACAACTGACATAGTTGAGGTTGAACCTCATCTGCTTATTTCCATTTATTTTGTCAATATGACCATGCTTGCTTTTAAAAACAAACAGCAACTACCTTCTCAGCCACCCTATTCCTTGAACTTACTTTCTGGGGCATGATCTTTATAAAGGAGACGAGGAAGATACCTATATTAAGAATGCCAACAGCCGTTTAATAATTCAATGCACAGAAATGTGCTATTGTTATAACTGAGCAAGTCTTCTCCAATACAAAAGGTTGAATTTTCTCTGCTTCAAAAAAAAAAAAAATCAGATGCTCCATAAAATGCCATATTTTTCTGTATCAGCTTAGTTCATTTACATGTGTATACATTACTTAAAGCTTTATCTGATGTTCAGACTGAGAAACAGGAGGGCTATTTCTGCTCTGCAAGTTGGTTATGGCTAACAGGGCCTCTCCTCGCTGTGGTACCCAGGCCAGCACTAACCTAAAGATATTCCTGCATGGCTCTTGCACAGAGGGCGGGGAAAATGAGACGAGGCAGGCAGCCCATTTTCTCATGGATCTAGTTTTTCAGCGGCTGCTATCAAATTCATTGAAGGAAGGATTTGACTGAGCAGGAAGATAGAATTACGTCTCCTTCCCACAGCTCAAGGTCAGGATAAAGATGGAGGATGGCTGCAAGTGAGTCATTTTATGTGCATTTATTGACTTTGTATTCTGACCAAATTTCCAAGCTGAAAGTACCATATACAAGGATTAAGACATGGCTAATATTTAGTCACATATTAACCAGTATTGATATTGAATCTTAACAGCAGCATCTGAACAGCATACCAGACTTCTCTGGTAAAATCCAAATTGGTAGATATCTTGTGTCTAGGTAAAAACTTGTAGCTAATAAGCCTGAGACATTTCCAAAGAGCAGAAAGAAGTTCACTGTAGAAAGAGGTAGGTTGGAGTACAGAAGAGAGGAAACTGTATTTGCACAACAGTGTAAGGATTAGAACTGCAGAAAAGCATCTGCATACTTGGGCTTCTGGGTAGTTCAGAGGACGTGACCCTCACAGGGCTCACACCAAACCAGACGCAGGAGTGAGAAACACACCAGTGCAATATCTGTTTACTTCTTCTTCCGTTTTGGGCACACACGTACAAAAGAGGTTCTTTGGGCCCTAGAATACATAAATACAGTCAGATTTTTTTTTTTTTTTTTTTTTTTTTTTTTTTTTTTTTTTTTGCCTGTGATAAATAAAAACATATTGCCTTTGAAAGGTAGTATAACAACCCTGGCAGCAGAGCCAATCTATTCTGCCTCCCTTCCCCCCACCCCAGGCTAACTGTAGCTGAAATGTGGTTCTTCTTCATATATCTCTCCATTCCCAGCTTTTAAACTTTCCTAATTCTCGCTCACACCCCTTTATCTGAGGCTGGGTTTGCTTCAATTGCTTCTTCTCAACAGAAGGATTCCAGATGCCCTTTGACTGAAGAGGTTCCACAAAAGAAAAGTATCTCCAAGGAGAAACTTTTAAGAGGTGCCCCCATAGCCCCCCAGCTCTTTGCTCGGTCAGCATGTAGTCATGAACATAAAAAGGCCATTCAAAACCAGTACCTTGTCATTTTACTAAATGAAATTAAAAAAACCACATCTGCATATTGGGTGGAATAAAGGTTTTATGGAAATAGATTTGATGCTACAGTTCTTTGTCCTTGGGTTTCAGAGTCTGAAGGAGCAGCTGAGTGAAGGACTGGTAAGCACCGAAGCCAGCTAGGTTGTCCAGGTTTATCGCTCAGGAGCTTTCAAAGTTCATTATATGTTATTATACACACTGAATCATGGGGCACTTGCCCAGCATCTACTGCTTCATTTTAGTGATCATCAGTGACTGGTTTAATCCATATTTTCACCTGGAACTCAGCTCTTATTTCCTTTCAGGTGACTTTTTAATTTTAATTGACCTTAAATCATTAGTTACAACCAAACAAAATCATAACTTGACCGCTAGGAAATAATTTTCAGTCCGTGTCACTGTAATATCTCATGTTCAGAAAAAGTCTAAAACCATTTTAACAATATAAAGTGTACTGTGAATGCATTTAAAATAAATAAATCAGCTGTTGCTACATCACCTACTATCAAGAAATATATAATTGCTGAGTGTTTTTAGCAAAGTTTGCCCTGTAAGGCACAACACCAGTACAAATCTGGCTTACGGTTTACTATGTCCAAAAATCCAGCTGTTAGAGGGAGCAGACAGCTGCCCGAGTTAAAACACAGTATCTTGCTGTCAAAAGAAATACTGAGAATCTTTAATCTTGCTTCACAAGCTTTGGACACAGTAAACAGAGAAGAACATTTCCAGTGGTGCCCAAACCTATTTCCACATTAGGAGCACAACCCTGTCGGTGCTCCCAAAAGAGTATTTACATTTTATCACACCATTTTTTCATCGGAGCTTCACTATGCCAATTATCGCCAATTATGCAAAAATCATGTGTTCCCTGGGTAAACAGCGTGAATTGCCAGACAACAACCAGTCACCCTCTGTAAAAGACCTAGGGTAGACCAGCCTCTGAAACACCTGCTGATCAGTACACAGTGAGAAGAGGGAGAAAACCAGCACAGTCCTGCCTTTTGCACCGTAAATACAAAGTGATGTGGGGCACAGGCGAATGCAGGCACCTGCCCCTCACAATACCTCTCTTTTGACCCCTGAAGGGGAAGGAGGATGGGTTCACGGCGTGCATGCCAAATGCAGGGCAGAAGCACTACAGCTCGGGAGCTTCAGCACTGCCAGAGGTCCCCAGCCCTCAAACAAGATAAGAGCACTTTGTTCCCCCCTTCCTTCGATAAGGCAGCGAGTGAGATGAGAGCAGCAAAACACCCCCTCAGCTGGAGAGCCGAGGGGAGCTGGGTCACGGGCCTGAGCAGTCAGCACATTGGCTCCTGGGAAAGCTACAGAGACCCCAGCCTGGGCCCTGAGATAGCACCTCTGAGTCCGCTCACCACAGCACAGGGAGTGGGGTGTTTATTGGTGTCATTTCGTTAAGACAATCACATCGTCCCATCATCTGGGGGTTTGGTCTTGGCGGTGTTCATCTAACACAGCACGCGATTCCCTCGTCTGGCAGAGGTGCTGGGCTCCCCACAGTGTCTGGTCAGGGCTGGGGAGGCTGCTGTCATGCACCTCCGTGTTGCCCACGGCGCCAAGCGAGGCCAACTCCAGCTGTGGGGCTGCCGCAGGCTCCGGCCACCCCTCCAGCGGCGGCTCCTGGGGCGAAGTCCTCCTGGGCTACTCGCCCCCAGCGGCGGAGCGGGCCGGGGCACCGCCGCCGTCGAAGACCTCGGGGCCGTCGGCCAGCAGCGAGGTCCGCACCTTCCGCCTCTCCTTGAAGCGGCCCGAGTGGGAGATGCGGAGGCTCCGGCGGTTGCCGCCGCCAGCGGCCTCGCCGCTGTCCGAGTGGGGCGGCTGCTCCTCCCGGCCGCCGGAGCTGTGGGGGGCGGCGGGGACCTCGTTGGCAGCGGCGGGGGGCGGCGGAGGGGCCGCCGCTTCCTTGTGCTTCTTCTTGCTGGTCAGCGACTTCCACCAGGTCGCCGCAGCGCTGCCCTTGACGCCAGCGGCGGGGGCGGCGGTGGCCGCGGCGCTGTCCGCCATCTCGGGCTCCTGCGTGGGGAAAGAGAGCGGGAGCGGGCTGGCAGCCGGGCTGGCAGCCGGGCACACCGCCACCCCGCCCGCCGGGACTCTCCTCCGCTCGGAAAGGCGCTGGGTGCAGCGGAAGGCGGCGGGGACGCCTCTTTCCCAGCACGGGGGAGTCGGGCTGTCCCCAACGGGACACGGGAGTCCCCAACACGGGCAGCGCTTCTGGGGAAGCTCTGCCCGTCACCCCGGGAGCCGCTGGGTAGGGAGGGTCAGCTCTTGCCCAGGCAGCCAGGTGGGCGCGGGCGGGAGGATTTTGCGCTTTGCCCCTGGCTGAGCCCCGGTGAGAGGCTCTGAAGCGCCATCCCGCCTTCCCATGCGCGGCTGCGGAGAGTCACAGGTAAATACAGCCCCGGAGCTGAGCCGCGGGACCCGCTCCCTGCACTCGCCACCCCCCGAGCCCCAGATGCCCACCCCGAGGCCCCGTACCTTGGGGCTGCTGCGTCCCCGTGGGACAGGGCCGGGAGCCCGGGTACCTCCTGGGTGCTGCTGCGATGGGGCGCAGCTCCTTCCCTGCCTCCCTGCCCGCTTCCCTCCCCTCGCCGGCTCCCGGCGCAACAGGTACGGGAGGCCACACTGACCTGCGGGCGCTCGCCCGCCCGCGGCGGGAGCGCTCTCCTTCTCCCACGGGGAAGCGCGGCTGCTCCTCCCTCGACACGACGCGGGAGGGAAGGAAAGAGGGAGGGAAGGAGGGCAGGAGGGAAGAGGCTGGCGGGGAGCGGCCGGGCGCTGTGCGGCGGCGGCAGGTGGCAGCCAGCCCCGCGGCTCGCCCCCGTGGGCGGAGCGGCGGCCCGGCCGGCCCCGGGGCCGGGACGGCTCCCGCTCACCTGCCTACGGTGTGGGGTGGGGGAGCGGCCGGTGGAGGTCGGTGTCCCCCTGAAGGGACACACGGCGGTGGCGGGGCGGGAGGAGGAGGGAGCTTTAGAGCAGTAAGGCAGCACCCCGAGCGCATAATGAAATCCAGGGCTGCCGACGGTGGATGCGGTGTTGTCGGCGTGCATGGCTGAAACTGTGAGGCGTTTTGTTTGTGCACGATAGGTGTGCGTAGGTGAGTATTTTGTAGCCCTGAAGAACACAGAACTGTCTTTAATTGTCCATCTTTGAAAAATTAATGTAGCTGACACGCTGAGACAGTGCTAATATATACGCTTGAGCTGGTTTAGAGTTGGGAGTTTGAATTTCTGTGTCATGATACATGGCCAGACAAATGCCTTTACCTTTTTTATTTATTCATTCAGAAAGGAAAAAAAAAAAAAAAAAGACTTGTTTGTACCTCACTCTGTGTTGAAAGTGGTGAGTTGTTCTGTGGAGAGCTATGGCACATAATATAGATTTGATTCCCCAAATCCCTTCCATCAGCTACACATTCTGTTGCTCACAGATGCCTATAATCACATGGAGGAGTTTGTAAAAGCAGCGGTATTTCAGCCTCATCTTCTTTTGCGCATCAACTTCTGCTACTTGAAGCTTCCCTGAATAGCCCATAAAGATAAGACATGTGGAAATTGGTCAGTACAGGTTACTGAAGGAGAGGAGCCCAGGGTGTGTGCTTTATATTACTCTGTAGATTGCTCTCTTCAAACCCAAAGAGTTTGGACAGGGAAGCCTGTGTGCACACACACTTGGAAGCACTCTAAACTATCGTTAACTGATGTCTACAGCAAAAAAAAAAATCTCTCCTATGGAATAAACCAGTAACTTCCAGTGAGAAAAGATGGCCTTTACATTCCCCCTAAGAAGTAAGCAGCATAGCACCGGGGCATTAGGCTCTGCTCAGCCAAGGATAGCAACAGATGTACAGTCAAGTTTCTTCCAGTGACTATAACCTATTGCTATGCTACTCATTTGTGTCTCCGGAGAAGGAGAACACCAGCATCTCTCCTCATCTTGTGTCCCAGGAAAGTGCCTGGGGAAAAGGGAATTTATAGAGGAATAAGAGTAAGTAGTATTATTAGAAGTGCTTTTCACAAAACATTACTGGTTGACATTTATAGCTTCTGTTCTTGTTATAGGCTTATATGAAACGTTTATGACTGTATTACTTGTTTATATTATTTTGACTACCACAGACCTCTCATGTAATGCCAGACTTTTATCAAATCAGTGTGTTTTTTTTTTTTCAGTACAGTCTGTTTCAAAGAATCTTAGAAAGTAAGAGATTTGTCCTTTTGACTCTGCACTGAAAGCAGGGTCTGCTGAAAAGAGACAGGCAGGTTGGGAAGCTTTGTAAGAGCTGGTGCACAGGGGGAGGTGCTGCCTGCATCTGTGTGTGGCTGCACAGGAGAACAGCAAAACCTGCTCTGCATTTGAAAGTCACTGCTACGAATCAGTCACAACATGCAGTTCCACTAAGGTCAGTGTTTATATAAAAACAACTCTGACAGTGAAAATGTCATGTTCTGCCCCTTTCTAACTGCAACAGTACTTGCTGCAATCCTTCAGTATGCATGTATTTCCAGCACGATTAAAAAAGAGAAGTAAAATAACCCATTTACTCTTTCAATGAATGGAAGTTAGCTGCTATATTCATCTAATATGACTGCTGCAGTTGAATTCTGTCCTCTGTTTGCAGGAGGAGAGGATAAAAGTTAATGGTGTTTTGTAGTCCCTGCTGGGGTGGATGTGCAGGATTCTAGCAGAGGCTCAAGTACACTGCAAAATAAAACTGTGGAGCCTTTTCTCCTAGATTGTAACATGCTCCTTTTGTGTAGGATTGGACCATACTGATATTGTGTCTCTTCATAATCCTGCAGGCTCTCTGAAATTCAGAAATACCCTGGTATTCTTAAGATTTAGATTCTCATAGACTAACTTTGATGTCAGCTTTCAAACTAACCTTACTTACAACACCTACATTGTTACTGCAATGAAAAAGAAAAAGTTGTTTGTTGCACTTCCCACCATCCTTTCAAACTTTTCAGACCCTACTGTGTTCAAGTTAAAATTGGACTCTATAAACCTTAGATTACCAAACCATACGTACCTAATTGTGATATTTAATGCAGTTATAATTATACCAAAGGGATCCAACCATGCCCTCAGAAACATAAAGGGCACTAATGAATATTGCTATTAGTTCTCTTATTTACTCTGAAGCCCCAAACCAGGCAGCAAATGCACTAGACTTGAGAAACTTGTGGTTCTCAAATGCTAACCTTGAGGCCAAGGACATGTTTGAGTCTACTGTAGAAAAGAACATACAGCATTAGCACCTATAAAGAGAGCAGAGCTCTTCCTAGGTCCATGATCCCAGCAGCATACAACAGCATGTTTGATTTTTCAAGTTTTAATTCTTTAACCCTTACCTGATACATAATGGCACAATTTGGCCCTTAGAAAGAAAATTTGCAACACTGATACCTGCTGGCACAAGTGGGCCTTTTAGCATTCAGCATTAAAAATCAGTTGTTGAAACTCCTAGATCTCAAAGCCTAAAGGTCACTTCAATTTTGACCAGGTGACTCCTGTGTACAGGAGAAGGCCACACAAAGAATGGGCTCCCATCCGCATCAGGCTGTCTACTCTGAAAAAGCCAGCAGTAACTTTAGCACTTTAAGCTTTGGATTTCCAAGTGTAAGCAGCATCTCCAGCTCTTTTGTAAAGGGGAAGAACATTTTCCCTCTTGACACCAGGCTGCTGCTTAAGGCTGTGGGACTGCAGCACCCATACCCAGGATATGTCTGTCCTGCCAAAAAAAGAGAGCCAGGCAGTGAGTTTGAACCCTTCATGTGGTGAACTGGCCCTTTTCTTAGTGGTGCCTCTCTGGCATGATTTTGGCCTATGTCATTTAATATCCACTGTTCAGGCATGGTTTGGAGACAATAAGAGTGAAGAATTATTCCCTCTAGGTAGAATGGACAAAACTCCACTAGTTTGTCTCCCTCCATAGTCCTCCACTTTAATGCAACAGGTTTTGCACCTTCAAACACTTCAATATACAGCCACTCCTCATGTTACAGTCTAGGACATGTATTGCACCATCTCAGCCTCAGGGTATGAAAATACCAGTTTGATGGGCTATAACACAACCCTTGCATTATTACAGGTGCTAAATCACAATTTTTGATTTAATGCCTCTAGGAAAAAAAGTACCCTCAAAGGCCACAGGTGACACGGTGGACCCCTGAGGGGAATTTGATTATGTACAATGTAATGTGGACACTGTTTGGCATGGGAGAGGTCTTCGACCCCATTTTATTGAGTGCCACAGATGTAGTCTTTCCTAATCTTACCTCCAACTCTAAAGCAGACAACATCTTTGCTTACATGGGCCCTAAGAGTAGCTCCAGTCATGTAGTGGAATGCAAGATGTTAGCATGTATTAGTGCTCATCCTCATTCAATGGGAAGTTCAGCTTTGTTAATAAATCTGTCTCAGAACACAACAAATTCTGAAACTTCACAATACCTATACCTATAATGAATCCCCAAAACTTCATCAAAACAGACCATAAACACAGGTCCTCAAACTTTTCAGTTCCCAACCAGCCACCAGCTCTTTCTAGTATCCCATGAATTCATCCCCACAGCAGAAGCAAACAGAGGACTGTGAGCCTTTAACACCACCAGCTCTTTTCTGATGTCTGTATATACAGCAACAAACTCAGTCTTCTGCTTTGAATCCTGAATTCTAAACTTCATATTCTCTCTCAGCCTTACAGTATCTGGAGATAAAACTAAGGTCATGTTCCTGTAGCAGAACATAAAAATAAATATATTTGTGACTGTTGACATAGGTACCATTCCTAGCTCTGCAGGCCCTGCAAAAAGCAGTTCATCCGATATCCATCCTCCTAAGCAGAGAACATCCTCCTAAGCAGAGAACTCCTACACTGAACAGAAGCACAGAACTGATCATTATTGATACCAGCACGCTGCAGATCTGCAGATCTTGCAACTTCACTAACAACTCAGTTTTTAAGGCTTTAGATTTCCAAAGTATAGCCTTATTAGTATCTTAATTATAACTGTCTACAACAAAAAAATCCACGATAAATAACTTCATTTATTGACATCAGCCCTGTTCCTGAGGGCTGTGCAGTATCCAGTAACAATACAGGTTCTTCAATATTTGTATTTCTAACCTAACCCTGTTACCTTGTTATGAACACCTATGGACCTCCGTCCCCTAATGTTCTTGGGCAGCAGCATGTGGTAAATAATATGGATCTTCATGCATGTTGGTCATACCCATACATGCCCTATATAGAACTGAAAATAATGTATCTTCAAATATTGCCAGCAGTAAGTTGTATTAGTTAAGATCTACAGTTCCCAACCCTACAGCTAACCCTACTCCTCATTCTAATCTTCATCTTAGCAGTAACAAATGGCTTGTACTTTTGGGATAATAGAGGATATTTTGACCCTCAATCTTGTCAGGCCCTGCAGAACCCTGCCCTGAAGGCAGCTTCCAGTGGTATGCTTGGTTCCTGACATCCCTCAGTCTACTGCAAACTGAACCCTGACAGTTTTTCTGCTTATAACCCATCGCTCATTTTTATTGTGGCTTATAAAGCACTGCTTCCACCTGACACAAGCTTTCTTTCCAACTGCAGTCCTTAAAACACCCTGCAATAATCCAGGTCCTTCAGGCTTTGAACTCCCAGTCCTGGCTTAGGCTGTAGCATGAGCATAATTATACCCAGAATACCATGCCTTCAGAGAAAGATAATGTAAAGTACGACCCATTGATGTCCTAAATCTGCAAGCCCTAGAGCCTTCAACAATAATCATAGTTCCCTGAGGTTCAGATTTCTGAATCATAACCATGATCTTTGCTTTAATCAAGGAATTAATCTCTACAGTTAAAGAACATAAAACGTATTGATGCTCTCCTATCTTCATGAGCCCTATAGTCTCTTCATTCCCTTTAGATAGCTGTAGGGGATATAGCACTGTAATTCTGCTTTGAAGATCCAGTTAGATGGCATTCTTCTTCTTGTGTAAGTGTTTTGAATTACCTTCCTACTCAGAGTGTTCATCAGTTTCTGGTTATTGGCAGGGGTCTCTGTTGGCACCTGAATCTTCTTTTTCCTTTTTCTGCAGACCTCGAGTCTGTACTTCTCAATAAAGATCTAAGAAGCCAGCCAGACTTTGAGCAAGGTTTGGAGAGAGTGCACCATGTAGGGAAAAAGTTGTAGTCTCTCCAGCTGCTGCCGCATTGGGGAGCTTGAACAGCTGGGGAAGCAACTGCTTGTGAACCTTTCTGTGAGCCTTCCTCATCCCCATCTCCTCTTCTGTCCTCTCCAGCCCCTCCTCAGACAGCAGGGCAGCACCCATCCAGCTGTTAGCAGGACTGGGGTGCAGGCTGCATTTGCCTTGTCTGTACAGTGTCAGGGCAAAGTGACAGTGGCAGCAGCTGAGGGTAGAGCAGAAGGAGCTGTTGGCTGTCTCCATCTCTGGGTGGGAGGGAGGGGGACAGAGCAGCAGAGAGCCAAGCAGGCTTAGGAAAACACTCTCCCTCCGGATACGTGAGTCTAGGCAGGGCCTTGTGCAAACATAATTAATCATTTTGCAGTGTCTCATTTGTACAGGTCTGCACTGTGCGCTGTTTGAGCTTATCATAAAAGAGAAAACACAGTTGCTCCACGTGCTTTGCAAGCTGGTCTCAGTACCCACCTTCACTTTCACGTCTTTGCAATGTGACGTTTAAGCCTTCCTTCAGCTGTTCATTACCCCAGGCACTCCTGACACATCTTCAAGACATTACTAAGACCAGAGTTTTGCCCAATACTATACTTATATCCTAAATTTGAAAGTAATGCACAGGTCAAGTTTTTCAATAACCTTGCTTCAGGAGAGATCCCAAACCGCTATATTCCTTCCCAGAGTTTCAGGCCAAGTGCCCCTGCAGCTCTGTCTCCTTCATTAAGCTCAAATGTTATGTGAGCTTTGAGACTGTTAAGTGTGTAGGAAAGCTTAGTCTTACCTCTTGCTTGGAAATCAAATATATGTGGTACCAATTCACCCAGTTTTGTGCTCAGACCCATTCTGGAGCTTAAACTGGCATCACCTTGCAAACCTGTGTCTCCTTTGTAACTCCACTGCAAAAAGTTTTCCTGAGGAAACAATATCTGCACTTACGCTTTTTGTTTTTTTCTTTCCTTCCTCAAATTCTTCTCCTTCCTCAGTAACATTAACATCCCTTGTCCAGTTTCAATGGTATTTGACAGAAGAAAAGAGATAATTTTCACAACTGGTCTCTGGGCAGAGGAGCTCCAAATCGGTGTCTCAGTTGAGGAAACCCTTCAATACCCTGTTTGATTTACCCTGCCTTTTCAGTATATGTGTGCTTTGGAGTCAGACACAGCACACACTGCCTTGTCTCCAGCTCCGTGTTCTCAGGAAATAATTCCTTCACTCAGTTGCCCTGTTAGGCTCGAAATACTTAAAGCTGACAGCAATGAGTCTCACTAAGGCACAGGTATGAAGATGAAAATTCAGCTGGTCCACAGCACTTTGGAAAGTTACTACCTTGCGAACTGTCAACTTCATGTAATGTTTTACTACTTGTGGCTGTTTCTGCTTTATGGGAGGATAGTTGCCTCACCCAGGTAGGTCCAAGGACCAGCTGTAAGGGGGTACAGAGCAGCACCCCTCACACCAGAAGATGGGGCTAGCTGAATGGGTACTGGGACACACGGGTAGGTGCTGGCAGCAGGGGGCTGCTCCTGACCCCTCAGCATTCCACCAGAGGCCTTCTCCAGGAGCTCGAGACGAGCAAAGTTCCTGCCAAACACTGAGTTCCAGACAGGCTCCAGTGCAGTCTGGCACAGGTACCTCACCTGCTTCCAGAGGAACAGAGCTGCGTTCCACTCGAGATGCAACGACCTAGCAGGGAAGTTAAATCAGGTCAAACACAGACTCCCAGAGCACCTTTCAAATGACTCTCTACTACCCTCTAGTAGTGCCTCATGTGAGAGATGTCATCACACTCTGCTGAGTGCTTTGAAGCAAAGGGAAGATCCAGTCTGAAACATTTTTTCCTGTGTACTGGACTACAGGCTTGCACTAGAGATACATGCTTTGTCTTCTGCTTCAGCAGTCAGTTTTGCAGCAAAAAGCCTGATGGTTATTTATTTCCTTGAATGGTGAATTTGGAACAGATCTCAGAGGTGCTGCTTAGCCCCAGGTGCAGCAGTGATGGCTACAGTAAGTCTGACAGAAGAGATGAAGTGTGTGCAGCACTAATGACGGCAGCACGGAGGGGACAGGTTCCTTCTACCTCCACACTCACGATGCCCCTGAGGATGCTGGCCATGGGTTAGCTGAGACAAACATGGACAATTCATTAGATATTTGCATTTTAAGGTGCAGAGTCATATTCTTCCCTACGTCCAACAGGTCAGAAACTCTGCCCTCCAAAGACGTCACGCATGGGTATTTCTAAACACACGGCTTTGTGCTGTTGTCAAATCCTTAGGATGGGGCATGTGTTGACTCCAGACTGCAAGACATGTCAAAGTTACCAGTTTGCTCATGGTAGAGGGGATGGGAGAAGCAGAAGTAGAATGGCTTGTTTGTCTTCCTGCAAAAATAAAAAATGGTACTAAAATACTGTTCTTGCCTTTAAAAAAAACCCATTGCTGAACTGACCAGAAAAAAATAAGGAAACTCATTTTTAGTCAAATGTCTGTGTTCAAGAGAGTGGAAAAATCCTCTGATGGCATCAGTTCTTGAAAACTGCTTGTATTGATATTGCAATTCATTGCTTGCATGAAGTTTTACACAAAGGTGGTTCAGGGTGGTCGCGGAAAATAAATGTGTGCATAGGCTTGGCTGTGGTAGGTAGTATGGGCATCCAAGTGCCAATCTGAAACTGCTGACATTCAGTAAAACTCTTCTAAGTTTTCCAAGTAGGAAAGTTCCCAGCAATGTCAGGATGGTAATTAGCGATTGATTTTCACTTGGCAGCTTGCCATGTGGTCAGAGTGACAGACACCAGAACTCTTTTAACACATTTAATGGGATTTTTCCTTCCATTTACACTATCGTAAATTACAAAGCATATTTCACTTCACAAAATAAAACCATTTCCAGATCATTTTTATGACAGTATTAAGAAGTACATAACCTACAACAAATAGTCCTGTACAAGGCAGGAGGATCTATGGAAGTATTGGGAACTCAGACTATTTAGCATTTGCTCTGCGATCTGGGTTAATCTATCTAGCCCTTAGTTATTTCTCTAGAAGACGACAAATTTACAGTCATATCCTCCACCTCCCTTCATTATCATAGTTACACATTTTTTTTCAATTTGAATAGAAACATGTGCTCCCTGAAATAATTCAGAAAACTGCATCACTGAGTTACCAAGCATATGATACAAACGATCAAGATAAGGGATTATTGTAATTATTTTTGTATTGAAAATTGGGTTTGGTAGTAAAGTATGTTGATTTTCTATGGTTGCAGAAAGCTCTCATGCTGAGAAACAGTTTTAACATTAGGAATAAGTTGCAGTTAGAATATGTACTCTGTAGGTCAATGTTTGTGAGGGGAGAAAAATATTAAAATTTGGTAATAATTACATTTACCAACTCCCACATTTCCTACACATTCATTCTTTTTTTCTTTTTCTTTTTTTTTCTTTTTTTTTTTTTTGTTTTTTAACAAACCATCAGGAAACACATTCAAGATAAATACCTACATTTTTAGCAGATTTACTGTACGTTTATAAATACAGAAACATGACAAAACATAACTCGATTTTTACAGAAAAACCAAATCCTTCATAAGTAACCCAAAAAAGTGCTAACTTTCCAACAAGGCCAGAAAATATCCAGTGTCCCAGCATCACTTAACTTACATATTACTGTAATTCAAGAAATATGTGGCATATGAAACTGATACTACCACCAGGACTTTTGAAAATACCATATTTTACATGGGAGGAAAACAAAAAAATAGAAGAGAAAACAGTATATATTTTGGGAAATATCAAATGACTGAAAGTGTACAATCTTAGGATGCTAGTGCCTAAATGTAAAGAAACCTAAGGAAAGCTGGACTACACACAAGAGAAGAATTCTCCTTTAAAAACACTTGCAATGAGAGAGGTATGTCAGGATAATACTGCATTAGTGGTAACTGTTTTCAATATATCACAGCAAAAATGCAGGAGAGAATTACATGGAAAATAATCAATGCACCGCATTGATTTATAGTTTGCTAAAATAAAATGCCATTCTTTCAGCTAGGTAAAGTAAAAATATCTTTATAATATAGGTTCTGTTTCACAACTGACATATATAATTATGTCTCACGGAGAGGGAAATGTATAGGCGTATACAAGAAACACTGATTAAGTACCTTTTTGCTTCTCTAGCCATATTAAAATATGTTTTGTGTTTCTTAATAAGTTAACAATATAATTGTTTGCAACTTCTCAAAACAAATATACATCTGAGGCAAGGCAAAAGATACAAGGTAAGAGGATTTTTTCTGACCTTTTTTTTCCCTTCTACAAAGAGGCATATGTCTATGAGACATAGGCTTTCCCTAAACATTTTGGCATCCGTCTGCAACTTTGCAGAAATTGAAGTGCAGTCAAGGAACTTCTCCTTCATGTTTAAAAAAATTTAAAGAAATGTTGTTTTTCCTTCAAACTAATTATTTTCAAACAAATGGCTTTGAAGACATGCCTCTCTTTGTCTAAAAGAGAACATCTTCATTTTCTATTAAAATCTGCACAATTAACTTCTGGTACCGCATGTCATTCAGTGTAGCAAGGGTACTGTCCTCTGGAGGTCTCATTAAAGTAGGCCCGAACACTATCCCCAGATTTTCAGCATTCATAAAATTCTCCTTTTCATGCAAGGTAACCCTAAAATAGAAGAAAAACAAAACAAAACAAAACAAAGTAAGTAGTTGTTTCCTTCCCAGAAGAATATACACTCCCTAATCTGTGGTCCCGCTTCATATCAAGCATTGGTAGATGACATTTGTCAGTAACAATTTTTACTTTCACTCAATACAGTAACTGTTCCCAGAGCAGGTATGGTGAAACTATGGTGGGGCTGTGATTTTCAGTGCCTTCAAACTCCCCTCATGCGACTCCTAAGTGATTTTTCCATGTGGCTGTTCATTAGGGTGTAAGTGGCAATTGCTTTTCTGCAAAGCATAATCATGATTTCAATGATGATGTATGGAGCAGTCCTCTATGCTACGGTAACAACGGTTCTCTGGCACGTTGTACTTGGTATGCATCACACTGGAGGTGGGGATGTGCTTCCTGAACATGAACCCAGATCTTCTTTTGCTTACCAGTGACTCCCCACACTCCCAGCCTGCAGGAACCCACCTGTTCACACACTTCTGCCTTGCCTCAGGCCAACTAGCACCTGAGCGACTCTGCTTTCTTCATATACTTCAGGAACATGCTGAATCCTGGAGCCATCCATGGAGGTGGCTTGCGAAAGTCAGACTGCTACAAATGCCATCTATCCTTAACAGAGACACTTCTAGGAAGAAGCCCAGGCTGTTTTCTTCCCTGACGAAAGTCGTACAATGTAAATACAAGAAAAGTAGGCTACATGTGGCTGGAGCAAACATGGGATGCCAAGGATGTGGAGGAGTCATCCCGTAGGCCTGCTGAAAGATATAAGATGTGCTTGGGATTTCCCTCCATGTAACAGAGCTGGATCATGTCTGTGTTTGTCCCAGCAAGCCTTTGGCATTTGAGTTCAGTCCTGAGAGTGCTCCTGCACTGCAGTGCAGAGACAGCCATGGTCCCTTAATCGGTCACGGTCCTTCATGGACCAGACACTTCCCATTACTGAGCAGAGTACATGAACTTTCACATTTCCTCCACAAACAGCTCCTCTGCCAGGGTGGAGCACATCTGGTTTTGGAACCAGCTCTCCTGGTAACAGCTGAGACGGCCCCTGGCCATGGCAATTCCCAGCTGAGCAGCAGTGGATTCACTCATGTCATCAGGGAAGCACAAAGAGCCTGAAACCAGAAGTAAACTGGTCTTCCCCTTGTTTGCAAGGTCCTTATATGACTAGGTTTTTCTTCCACTGTTTGCTCTCTGCAAAGAGTGGCTCTGTGACAGAAAACCACTGTTCCTCTTTCCTTTCAGGACAGAAGTCTGTTAGTGCCCCTATCCACAGATAGATCCTCATCTTTTAGCACAGACATGGTTAGCTGGGCTTTGCAAGGAGAAAAGAGAAAGCAAGGCTGCCGAGCCCAAGCCACCTCTGTGCGACTGTATGCATAACACTCTGCTTTCCATCTGTGGCTGTAGGCAGTGGAGATGCTGAACAGCTATGCAATGTCACATACATCTTATGAGCACCTCTGTGCAGGAGGGTGGGGCTTGGTGAGTGGCCTGGGGTGAACACAGAGAAGATTGGGCTGCACAGCCTCACTGCAACATCAGAAAGCCTGGAGTTGTATGTATTTCGCCACAGGGGGGACTGCTCATGCTATGGTGTTCCAATTTTGAGCAAAAAAGTTATCAGAAAGAATGTTGCATTTGACTGAAGAAAATAATTATTTAATTGACTGATCAGCTCATTTTTTAATGCTGATATGTCCTTTGCTGGATTTTTCTGACAACACTAAGTTATTCTTTCAATTGAGAAGGAAGAAAGACAATAAAGACAATAAACAGATTCAGGGAAGGTAGCTCTAATTTTTCAAAAGCAATACAAAACTTACTCAACTTCGATTGAGGTCAATTTAGTGTCCCTTCTATTTGATAAAGACATACAAAGTGCTTTAAACAGCAACTCAGTGCAGTTTCTTCTCTGTTGAGAAACAGTGCTGGTGCAGAGTGATCCTGCAGTTTATACATAAACTGACTCCCTGACAGCAGTGCATGTTTTCTCCATGCAGGAAGAGCCCTGTGGGGCTGGAGTTGGGACTCTGTTTAATCTACTGAACAGCATAGTCTGAACCTAAAGGATCCTTCCTTCTTTCACATTCAGAGCTCTCTCATGGATTATCCATAGGAACTGATGTGCACTTGATTTCTGCACAGATGCTGAAAGCTATGATTTGGGAAAGGGGAGGAAACTCATTGCATGACTTGCAGGTATTTGAGAAAGAAAGCTTAATCAGCTCTTTGGACCATTTTTGTCTCATTAGTAGTTCAGTTCCACAGCTGAACCAAAGCTCATACTGCAGTTCATGAAAAAGAAGGAAGGCAAGTCAATACCTTTTAAAAATTTGCTGCTGGGACATGAAAGTACTGATTCTGTATATGGGTTGCTTGTCTACAGCCTCCATGGGCCTTCTGAAAAGCCAGCATGGTTCATCCTGAGTTGTCCATGCATATATGCTGACAAGGGTGGGTGTTTGCTCACCTCATTTCTGCAGAGCCCAAAGAAGCTCCTGCATACCCAGGTAATGTCTCATTGAAAGGTAAAATTACTCAGTTGCAATGATCTGAGCTGGCTCAAAATGAGGAGAATTTTCCACATAGTGAGAACCTGATTGAGCATGAAATGTGCTTCACAAAAGCTCTCTGATGCAATTTTACATGAGTTGAGGTCTCTTTCTTTTCATGTTGGCTTTAATATTGCAGAACAGTGCAGATCAAACCCAGAAAATACTCCAAATTTGCAACTGTGCTGCAAGTAGTGGGACAACTGAGAAGAAATGAAAAATGAAATTTAGGCACTTTTGAAAATTTTGTACGTCTTACGACTAAAGAAGCTCTGGAAAGCAAATAAGGCAGAGTGTGTTTAAAAGCAAAAGAGATAAGAAATGACTGAAAGGGCCTGTATTGTTTTTATTAGTAATATAAAAATAGGACTTGCCTGATTGTTTGCTTAACTGTGATGTGAGCAAACAACTCATAAGAGACAGCTCTTTCTTTTCAGGGTTATTGTTCAGGAAGACAAATCAGGAGGTAAGGGGAGGGAGAAGCAGTGTGTGATCAAGTGACTTGCTGCAGCATATCGAGCACATCTCTAAAGTACCTACCATTCTGGTATTTTTTAGATATTATCTGCCGCAGAGAAACGTGGCAAATCTCAATTAACTCTTCAAAGGCTTGCAAAAGGATCTATGCTATATATGTGCATAGCTTATATGCATTTATACAAACATAGCTTGCCTGGTTATTTGTAACGTTATTGTTTTAGTGGCAGTGCCCTAATGGAAGCCTTATTAGTACTTTCTGTAATATCTCTCTTTCAAAGCAGAAAATTGTTAAGCTCTTCAAGGATTATCCTACATGCCAATTAACTCACTTTTTGAGATGAATCATTAGGTATCTAAGTGTCTCATAGTGAGCAGCAGGGAGTAACATCAACACTTCATGTATTGCTTCTAGTCTTTCATCAGGATTGGAGATTTCTGTAAAAACACCAAACAGGATTAATGTTAATAGGGCTTTCCATTTGTAAACACCAATAATTCAGGAAGCTAAGTTATTACTATGGAGTCATTTACAAGCCATTGACTGTGCTTGGAGGGATAAATATTAAACTCATAAACACAGAGCTTATCAGCAACTTCTGCATCCTCAAAAAAAAAAAAAAAAAAGGCTTTACAAAAGAAATGAGCAACAAAGACCACCTAATAGTCGTCTCTAAGGTCTGCAGCTCAGTCTACAGGCCTGTAGAGGTACAGTATCGGAGCTTCATTAAGTGCTTCCTAATACTTTGCCTGGAACTGACTCTTTAAAATCTTGCATAAGATTACTTCCAGGAGCCTTCAACACCAGTTAGAGACTGTGCTTGAATGTGTAAGCTTCGCTAGAGGTTGAAATGACACAGAATTACATAAACAAAGATTTCTGAACAGGTTTAAATACGTAGGTACCAGTGATCAGAGAGCATCAGTGCTCATTTGGCAATCTCTCTAAAAATCTGAGCAGGATTTACGTATATGTTACATGAAAAGTGTGGATTCTTAAGATGTGAACTGAGTCAGAGTTATATTTGCTGCATTACTTGCCATGGAAGTGGGACCAGGAGCTCAAAATTTTAGGAGATTAAGAATCTTTATGTTCTGCTTTTAATATATTAGTGTATTGAGATGATAGGAACTGCTTCCTCTGGGCATGTTCTTTATAGGACAAGTGATGAGCAAGAATAATTTCTCTGCCAGGAGGAAGAGGAGAGCACAGGAGAGGGGTATCTGTGGTTGCACTGGGATGCAAGGTGGGGTGAGGCTGAGGGGAAGCAGCACAGTCACACAGGCACACCACTCCTGCTGCTTATCCATTCAAAATTACTAAGGATACTTTTTAAAGAAGCAAGCAAGCTACTTCTTATACCCGTCAGGTCTTTGACACTTTTTGCTAATAATCTGATTTTGATACAATCCACTGGCTGAGTTTTCATGAGTGACTATCATTACATGGAAGGCTGTGCTCTGGAGGGCAAAATTTGAGGCAAATCTCAGCTCTGTCTGTCAACATTATGGCAATGAGTGCTGCTGTCCTCCTCCCTCTCTGGTAGTGTCCACCCATGACCTGCGGGCTCTGGGCAGGGGGTAGCTGCCATCTAGACATGAGTTAGATGCTGTAGGACCTAAAGAACAGTGGATGCACCTGAACTGTGGGGCAGGAGTGGTTTGTGGCATGCCCCATAGCTCTGACCCCTCATCAACTGAAGGAGGGGACACGCTTGTCAGTGATGCAGGTTTGTTGCCAAAGGAGGCCATGATACGTGAGATGGGGAAAACAGTGGGGAAATGGGAAGCAGCCTCAAGGCTCACACTGGTCACTCATCCCTGACCTGTCAGGGATCACTCAGTTTTGCATGAGTCTGCGGCTGTGACACCAGCCCTGGGAGGCTGTACCTGCATGATGTCCCATCTGCAATAACATTCAGGCAAAAGCTTCATGTGAAAGAAGGACATGACAGAGAAGTAATGAACACAACGCCCTTGCTTCCAGTTTGTTGTCTCTCTTTTCTTCTTCTTTCATGTGGACAGCTTTATGGATGGGAAATGTAATTAAAGATCAGTACAAATTACCATGCAATACTTACTTGCTGCCTCTATGAACTTGGAATAGGTGTCATAGGTGATCACGGGAATTGGTAAGTCTCTGAAGTATAGCTTTAGTGCTCCGGCAATGATGTTTATGTCTGGATAAATACTGGCAGAAATATCAGCCTTGTCACCATCTAGAAGAGGAGGAAGAAATCTTTTTGAAACCAGGCTAATTTTGTCTGAAACATGGAGAGGCTTCTAATTCAGATTTATTGTGTCCAACCTGACAAGAAAAAACAACCTGAAAGCATTTGGAAGGCTTAAATGAGAATATATTGCTGCCAACTTTACAGGATACGAATGAGGAATGGCAGTTTCTTTATCTTTTAGTAATCGATTTATTTGCTTACATCTTTTGGAGAGGCTGGTGATTACATCAACAGTATCTGCAGTGTACCATCTCACACATAATGTTTTAAAGTTGGATGAAAAATCATGTTAATAATATGTTATTGAATTTGGCCTATTTATTCACTGCAAATAAGCTATTAATAATTTGTTCTGATGTTGTAATTTGTATCCACAGATCAAGGCACAGGTGTATGAATAGTAATAATGAAACAGAGGCACAGATTTCCAACGATCTTCAGGGGACAAGCAGGAAAAATCACAGTAAACATCCAAATCTTTTAAGTCCTGCACCAGTCTACTTATATTGGTTAGCTAGTAATAAAGCTGCCTTATTTTCTGGATGTCCTCTAATGTCTTCATATTTGATTTGTTTATTTATAGCAAAGATCTGAATTTAAATGGACATGCTATGGCATTTAGCCACACAATTTATTTTGAAATGTGTATCGCAAGTTGTTAAATGAATATGGATACTTCTAATGGATGAACAGCTAAATAGATGTATTATGCAATTGAAATGACATACATTTTGTTTGCCACATATTATAACAATTAGTTAGAACTACATTACCGAGCACTTATAATCACATGAGCTTAACAACTACAAGTGCTGCTGGTAAGCGCTTGACCAACACATGGCTTGCAATGAGTGAAATCACAAGAACTAGCAGCGAGCCTGTATCACTATTATTTTTCAAGTTCAAATGACTACATCTGTTCTGTACTACCTGGTACCCTCATATCCACATTTTTCTCCAGACCAAGAAATTCTGCTGTCCTCTCCCGAGGCCTGTCCTTGGAGGTCTTCCAGTAGAAAGACAGGGTAGGACACTGGTCAAGCAGGGGCTGACGCTGTCTGGATTTAATCCCCAGCTTTACCTCAGGCTTATTTGAGATCAGTTATATCCCGTAGTCCTTGTTCCCCACCTTTCAAGTGAGGATAATAGTGCTTTCCTTACAGGAGGTGGTGAAGATCAGGACCATGTGGTGAGTGGGGCAATATGAAGTTATGCTTGCTTGAACGGTGGAGTTTGCTTCTATCTGCCAGGAGGTGCAAGCACAAGCTTGAGCTGTTGCCACTGAGGTGCTGACATGCTGTAGAGCCATTGCCTCACTTGTCTCACAATAACTAGTGCTTGTAGACATGCCCTGATACAGACAGATGAGTGGGTGTGCTTGATGCATGGCATCTAAGATGGTGATAAAGGCTTTCACAGCAGAGTAAAAGAGTTTATATTGATGTAGACATTTTATACAAACCTATGGCATTAATCTTGAAGGGATACGTCCTGTCCAATGTATGCACATAATTCTCATTAAGACTAATAGCACTACATGGTCTCATCAAGAGGAGATTATATGCTTAAGTGTTTAAAACAAGCGGCCTTTCTTGATGCAGCTGAGCAGTCTGAATACATCCATCAGCATTTAATTTAATACAGCATCAATAAGCCCTAGGAGGATGTTTACACTGCTCCAATCTTTTGTTTAATCCACACGTTCCAGGCACGGTAGCATTAGTCTTGTAAAGCTTTGTGTGGAGAGCTCTATTTAATTGATGGACACTGAGCGCTGAAAACAGATACCACCAAGGAGCCGGCAGCTGCATCAGAACAGATATAGCAAAGCAGAAGGTTGCGTCTATTATCCAGGTCACCAGTACACTAAATGGAAGTGTTATTTATTTAGTACTTTTACAAAGCAGCCCAGCAAGCTTCCTTAAAGGGGTGCTTCAGATAGAGGTACTTTCAACTACAATGTACTTCAAACATACCTCTTATTTACGTATTTGCTTACTGTAGGAAAAATACATTAGTTCCCAACTCAAAGATTTTTCTCTTCACTGCAGAGACAAATGCACATCCATTGGAAAGGCAGTGAAGATTATTTTAAAGTGAGCGTAACAATACATCTGTTATAACGTACCTACACATTTCTGCAGTGAGTATGTAAGGGAAGGTGGACTTTTATTTTCCTTTGGTAGATTTTGGTTTGTCTTTTTTTTTCCCTTTCAGTTTCAGCAGTTGAAGGCCCTTGGCAGGCTGCATTTATTTCTTATCCTCAACAAATTCCTGGACTTATAGTTTAATTTAAACACACTTAAAATTCAAAGCACTAAGAAATAACAGTTAATTAATTGCCAGTAAAGTCATGAGACATATTCCACAGAGGATCCTCTGCAGTAGCATACTGTATGAACTACTTATATTTTATGTGGCACCTGCTGCATTACCACAATAACTTTTTAAACTCTTGAATACAATAACTATCCACAGATTGTAATTAGTATTTTCAGTATCATTGCAGTTGCCATATGTTAATACAATATTTTTAAAAAATTTAGAATTACAAACATATAGTTTATCTCAGCTTTACAAACCCAATCCTACCCAAACTCCATTATTTATTTTTCCTTGTTACTTTGACTCTCAACATACTTTGTTGCATTATGCTGAAGTTTGAATATCTCAAGACAAAGAATGTCATTATTCTGTTCCTTAGAGGTTTCAGCTGACTTTGGATACCACAGAAATATATCAATAGTTTATTAGAGAATGAAACGGAATAAGTATTACATTCTTAAAACCTCAGCTATGCCCTCTAAATACTGAATTACATTTCTAGTTAAGTTCCTTTTTCCTCAGCGCTTTGTTTTTATTGCACAACCTTTGCCATGCTAACACGCTTCTTTGTGGTTTTTCTTGGATTTGGCATTTGTCAGGTTTTCAGCTACACTGGCAAAAGAGTACAAGTATGAGTTAGGATGCCTTTAAGTACTAATGTAATATTTAACAGTGTAATATTTTTAGCAAGTGTATTGTACCAGCCAGTCATACAAACAAGTGGGGGGACAGAATGCACTGGTGACAATGGCAGGTCTGTGGATAAAGCACACAATGAGGGTTTTCTGGATGCCACAATGCCACAGCTCAACAATGCTGACAGAGAGCAACTGTCATTCTACAGCACCAACATTCACCAGATTATATAAATCCACATTATTCCCCTCCTTCTCATTACAAAAATCACTAAAATGGAACATTGTCAGTGCCTCAGAGAGCCTAATGCTGATTTACAGTAGCGGTATTTACACTGCTTTGGCTTAGGAAGGGAGCCATAGTTTAAATCAGACGAGGACCAACTTCTCCCTGTTTTAAAACCAACTATGACAGCCTCATGGGGCCCAGAAAGTATTCTGTGGGATGTCATTCTCTTCCTGGACTGTCAACTTTCAAACCTGCCTTTGCTCTTCTGTTCTTGCTGTAATTGTTTGGAAGCAACACGTGAGTGTCCCTTTGGCAAGGCAGAATTAGTCAGGGGGAGGGTTGGCTTCTCTTTATCGTGCCCTTCTGCTGCATGTGAAATCAGCAGGAGAGGTCCCCAATGGCCAAGGCATCCCTGCACCCCATCCCTGGATCATCCCGTCTTCTGGCTCCTGGGGCTTGTGAAACCAGAAAGCTTGATGGCATTATCTGAAGGATGCGTCCCACACATTAAACAGAAGGACTCCTTGCTTGTTTATTTTCACACCCATGTTATTAAAAGCTGTATTTCCAGAGATGGAAAAGTGTACTGGCATTCTAGCTGGGTGCCTGAGGACTGGCTTGGAAAGGACAGGCCGAGAGGGACCTCTGCTTCTGCAGGCACCATGCCATATAACCCTTCTTGTAAACCCCTCAACTTCCATTTTAAAACTAGCTAAGGTTTTTATCCCTGTTCTTATTAGAAGGTTGTTTCAGAGCCTTGCTTTCAGGTGGTTAAAAATGGTCTTTAAATTGTCAAACTATATTTATTCCTGGCCAATGTATATCCTCTAGTATTGCGCCAGGCCTATCGATCAGATTAAACAGTTCTCTTCTCTGGTTCATACACCTGCTCTCACCTTCTACTTTGACAGCTGACTCTCCAAGCTCTTCTAAACCACATTTACCTCCTCCTATGCAACATACTCCAGAGATAGTGATGTGGCCACATATACGGCTGCTTCTGCTGCAACACCTACCTATTAACCAGAACTTATTAGGAATTTTCCACTTTGTATTTCGGACACAAATGCCACCCCCTTCCTTTTTTTTTTTTTTTTACTTTTGCAAAAAATATACTAATTTACTGTAGTGAACATGAAAACAACAGTTCTGTAAAACTCCCACAAACCTCACTTTCTGGGCAGAAAATGAAATTTGAACAAAAACCTCCCTGGCATTGCTGGAGCTAAGACCTGCCACCCGGCTCTCAGCTCCCTTCTCTCTCAGCTGGGACTGATATCTGGGATATTCTGCATCCTTAGCATAGTCCCCTCCCCACTGCTCTGGCTTCTAGGGCTAAGGAGGGGTAACTGGGCAGCAGAAAAGTGATGTTCCTACCTGCAGGGCTGGGATGCAGGAGAGGCTGGGATCTTCTGTCTCTGTAAACTTGGATCTGACAGGGAAGCAAGCCCTGAGCTGTCAGGTTGGAAGTGTCTTGCCAATTCAACCTTCTGGCAGCTGACAAACACCTTCTAGCTGCACAGCCCACAAGTCACAACAAACAATCTATTTTGGTTTTCTTTAAATCCTTTCATGCAAAACCCCAAAAACTCCTGCTTTTCCATCTCAGTTCATGGAGAAAACATTTTCAAAACTGGAAAGTTCTCAGCTTCAGGTCTCAATAATACTCCAGTCATACAGTTCTCATAATATGTTCACTGTTCCACTGCTTTTAGTCTTATTCAATGGCAACACTCTCTTTCCTTTCTTATCCCTTTTCCCTCACGAGATTGTTAAAAGAAAATAAAGACACTGCTTTTTATCAACTTATGCCAGTTTTCCCCACAGCAGATGTATGCAAACTCAGTCCTTACTTTCTCTGCTTCCGTGTTTATCCATGTTTTTTCCTTATGAAATCCAATACTGCTAGTGACCTTACCCTTCCTGTTTCTAGTTGCTGCCTTCTTTGCCATTAAATCACGCTTTCTTCCTTTCTGCGTGTCTAACTCAAGTGGGTATTGCCACCAGATTATGCCATGAGCATAGGCAATTATAAAATATGCTGTCTGTAAAACTGAAATGGCTCCAATAGTTTGAAGCATATGCAGAGGAACTACAGCTAAGGCATTGTTCAAACCATGCTCAGACATAAATTTCCATCTGCTCTCTTCAAACTCTTCCCTCTTCAGCCTGTCTTTCTCCTTCTGGGTTGCATTCAGGTTGGTACACTCAGCAGAGAATTAACATGCAGAACAAAAGGGTTCACCAGGCCAGATCTACCTGCAGGGAGCAGAGTGTTACCTACAGGGACTGTGACCCTCTCAGTAACGACGCTTCATGTGGCACATCTGCAACATGTCTCTTCCTATGATAGCAGTCAGAGCACTGTGCAGCTCTTTTGCCTAAATCATGGCTGACCTATACGTGTATATGCATTTGTTCATAGCTGCAGCATCCAACACGTTTTAAAACATATTATTTTTTGAAGGATATTTTGGTATAGCATGGAAACAGTCACTTTGGCAGTTCCTACTTGGACTTCCTTTGCCAGTGACATCTGCATAACAAACTGTCCAAACAAAAATGTATTCAGACACAGTAAGTGTAAGCCGTGCCACCCATAGCCCTTGCTGGCCCTGCCCAGGCTCCCTGGGATCCCCCAAACCTTCTGCCATGGGTCCCCAGAGCCCCCAGTCCCTGCCTGAGTGACATGAGAGCTGTCTCCAGGTGCAGCATTGGCCATGCCTGTTCCTGGCTCTGCACCCCTCTGATTAGTACCCTGACCCACAGGCTGACTTTCTGACTTGACCTCCTGAAAAAATGAAGTAGGAAGGAGAACACTCATTACAGGAAAGGAGAAGAATATTTGTGTAACTTCTTAAATGTACTTGAAAATGTGTTTTCTGTTGATGAAGGCCCTATTCTGCACTCACTGATATATATATACTTAAAATTAGTCCTGTGTGCCAAGACTGTGTGCACAACCAGAAACAAGGTAATCAGCTAAATCTGTTTAGAAGGTCTAAAGGATTAACAGGCAGAGTTTTAATTATTGTTTTTTTTCAAGATGCTGTACAACCAATCTCCCCAATGCTCCTCTCATCTGTTGTGCAGATGCAATCACGTGCACCGTGGTATGCTGCTTTCTACGAGGCTACATGCAGAATGACTTCCCAGTTGAACTTCCTGGTTCTTAAACACATAAACAGATTATTGTATTGTAAACCACTGAGTCTACTAAAGACAGGACTAAGAACTTTCCCTTGTACTATCTAGGCTTGTACTTGAACTAGGAGCCTAGGCTGTACTGCTTGGCTGAGCAATCATCCAGTTCCCCGAGCACTTGGCCTTCTGCCTGCCATTACTTACTGTTTAGCTATTCCTTCCAACTCTGAAATATGATTTATTCTTATGAAAAGCACTACAGATTAATTTAAAAAGTCAGAAAAGACAGGTTGCTTTCTGTACTTCTGCTTATATGCCAGTTTCATTACCACGGTACTGATGTAAACAAAAGAAGAACTGAAAAGTCCTAGAACTGAAACCTTAGGTTAAAATTGTGCAAGGTTAAAAAAGGTATACCTCGATCAAAGGCCATTTTCACATCTTCAATGTGCTCAGTGAAGCCTGAGACTCTATAGAGGCCCTCTGACTTTAAACCTGAAACAAAAAAGTTCTTGGTTAAGTTTGCTTCAGTAACCAACAAATATTCAGGCTTAAAAACAATAAAGCAAGAACAACAGATCTAGTAAGTGTAGCAAAATATTAATTGTAATGTGAAACTTCAGGGCATTTAAGGAAGGATCTAGATAATTTGTTAGGTACACATTTGATGATGTTAGAGGAAAATATTGCAATTTGCTAATGGTGGGGCATGTGATGTTATCATGATTTATTAATTTTATGTGGGAGATTTTCCTGGATTTGGCTATAATTAATAAAGCTTTAGAGGTCTCCTTTCCTTTTACCAGTTGCTTAATGACAAATAGCAATGCAAGTAAGAGACTGCCTTTCCCTACGAGCACATTTGTTCACAGCTTTTACTTTTACACAGCTGATAGATGCGGTGGAAACCGTTATTCTCCACCTAGGTACATCCCTTCTACAGTTCTTGCACCACAAGAGACCTGCTCACTTGTACAACTCTCCCCACGTTGCTCCACACCAACATGAAATGTGCAGGGCAGCCCAGCAGAGCAGGCAGAGCTAGACAAGCACAGTTATACACCTTATATACTATCATCCCAGAGCTCCTTATTGTGACTATGCAGAGCACTAACCTACCTAAAAGATCCCATGCACTCTGTTTTCTTAAGAACAAAATCAGTTATCTTAGATAGTTCTACGGCAATTAAATAAAGAAATTTAAAGATGTTGAAAAAACAGAGGGCAGGCAGCAGATTTTATCTTAATCAATAAATGTACAAGTAAGTGATTAGATCTCAAATGCAATGCAGCTTCCTGCTACATCACTGGAGTAAAGCTCTTCTCTCTTTGTCTAAACTATTCTTTCTATTTATCCCTGCAATGATGAAATAATCCTGGTAGAGCTTTATGGAGCAGTGCAGGGGATTTACTTGTAAATCTTTGATTCATTTCAGTAGATGATGCGTGGCTTTGAAATCCCTCTGGCTAGTACCAGTGTGTTGCCATGCAGATTACTGTGATGCCAGGAATTCAACATTATGAGATTTCCGTGCTGAAGCTATGACTAACAAGGAAATTTGGCTTATTGGGCAGCATGACATACACGTTTGCTATCCAAAGCAAAAATACCTGATCATTACTGTGTTGTGCTGGAGGGTATATGGTATTTCTTCAATCTGGCATGCTACTGCGTAGCAAAAACCTGTCACAAGCTGGAGTTTTGGCTGTGACATTGCCACCTGAGCCACGGCATCCATCAGTCAGTAGCTGAGCATCATGTGAAACCCTGCACAGTTTGTGACATACCACAAACCACCACAGTCTGGGACCTCACTTGTCTGAATTACTTCTAGTGACTTGTGTTCTCTTGCCCATAATGTCCAGAAAGGTTATTAATAAGGGATTTGATTTAAACTGATTACTCTGAAATGGGAAGTGTCCCTAGGTATGTTAAAATAAAATAATGAAAAAAGACACATAAACATGAACTTAAAGTTCACTTTAAAGTTCACCCCTTTCAAAAGTGTAACGTAATATATGTTTTGACACGTTTTCAGAAAACATTTCAGGAAATTGCATTATGAAATGTCATAACTTAATTTTCCTAGCTAAGGCAAAGCAATGTATCACCTACACTAAAAAACCCCTTCTCTCATCCTCTATTCAGTGTGTATGGGCATACTACCCTGTCCTAGCTCAGCACTTAATTAATCTCTGTTTAATTGTGTCTGTTACTTTCCAAAGTGCACAAACCTCTCGCTTCAATCTCTCGAATGCAGGAATCCACAACCATTGGCCTCTGGGTATTGTGGGCTTTCACCAGTGTGGTGAGATCGCAGCAGTAGACTCGCTTTATCCTCTTGAGGTCTGGCTGGCAGTCGTTGGGCACGTATTTGGAGCACTGCTTATGTACGTTCAACCCACAGTCTGTAAACAAAGTTAGTCAGGTTAATTAATTAATACTAATGCCAATAGGTCTTGTCTAACCATTTATTTCCTTGGGCCACATCAAGCAAGGGGCATGACTTCCCCGTCACTCAGAAAAGCTAGAATAAATAAGATGGAGATGAGAAAGAGGATCATAGAAATGTCCTGCAAAAAGCTTATGGTGGGCAAAATGAGCTCCGGCTTAGCTGTTACAAAAGCTATAGAAGCTCTGAAGGTCCTTCACACACCACTGAGCTGGAGGTGACCACTGCTGCAGTCTGGGGCAGTTCACTGCCAGACATGTAGCCCTAGGTGTTGTGTTGGAAAGGACATGGGACTTAACTTCTGAGTATTTCAGTCTAATCTTTTATAAAATTAGCACAGTAATGATCGTCTTCTGCTCGCCAGCTTGTGGCTTAGCACTGCTGGCAGGCGAAGAACCTAAGATTCACCTGAGCATTCAAATTGTGACAGTGCTTTGAACTAGTGGGTCTCCCTTTCCATTCCACATTCCTGCAGTGTCACATTTTGTCTCTGCTACATCAGCAGCCTCCCCATCCCCGTCTCATCACTTCACTGTTAACTAAAGTGTCTCCTGAGTTTAGTCTGTAGGTCAGCATAGGCATATAAAATGCTGTGAAAGACATGATGTAAAAAAGTGATTCATTTTACAAATGGTTCTTGGTGTCTTACTCCAGAGTCAAATCCTACTCTTGGTTGCACAGGTGGGTTTTTATGAACTTAGAGATCATCGCTTGATCTCCACAAATAGAATTTCTCATAGATTCAAATATTTAGCCAAATGAATTTTTAAGCCTCAGTAAAGTGAACACCACCATGCAAGTCACATTATCTTGCGTAACTCTGATTCCTGTTTTAATGCCTTCCCAGTCATGTCCATCCCTGACAGTACCTTTTGGGCTAATTTAACTTGTCCAGTATCATCACTAATAAGTTAGTGTTTTTTCATGTTGATTTTCTGCCCAAGCTACGCAAAATGTAAACTTCTATTACTTGCAGCACATTTCAGTATTATTCTCTATAAAATATTAATCCAGCAAAATCCTATCTACAAACATACCTACACTTTTCATGGAATTGGTGTGTTTCTCCTTACACTTATTACTGCATAATACATGACTGTTTTCTGAATTCTATACAAATGTGAGCAGCTGCAGTTAGGAATCTCGCTGTATTGTTTTCAGTGCTGTTCTCCAAACATGTGTAGTTAAATCCAAATGCATCTCTCTACTTGGAGTTAAATGCTGGTGATTTAATGAGGGAGAGTATTATGTTTCATACTAAATAAATAAGCCTTTTAGTAAGTTTATTATTTGATATATGTGAAAAAATACAGTTCTATGCATTAGTGAGGTCAGATTTTGCATACTTGTGTTTCAGTTCAAATGGCCTGAAAAGCAAATTACTATTAATTTTCCTCTTTTTAATGTCCTCATATTCTTTGTGTTACCATTATTTATCTACAGGCAGACAAGATGCAGCACTAACTGAGACTGTGCTTATTAAAACTTTGCATTTATGAAAGGTATTTTGACCCTTCAAATGGCTGTCTAAATTTTAGGTAACAACTCCTCTGTCCATGCAGGGCAGAAGTTGGGGGCAGATGTG
The DNA here is from genome assembly GCF_036013475.1 of Columba livia. Classification (NCBI taxonomy): domain Eukaryota; kingdom Metazoa; phylum Chordata; class Aves; order Columbiformes; family Columbidae; genus Columba; species Columba livia. The sequence continues at coordinate 37,525,681 of NC_088603.1, read as the reverse complement.
TTTGGTGCCAGTCTGAGACCAGGAACGCTGGAGGTCAGGGCAGGGAGAGGTATGGCAGAAGGATATTCAGTTGAGACATGGAAGGGATTGACGGTCTGTAGAAAGAAGCTATGAAATCCCATTTGAAATGCGCCAAATACCATTTCACCTCCTGAGTCCAAAGGCTCGTGATGTGATGATTATTGCATCTTTTGCAAGATGGATTATTTTTCACAAAAGAACAAGCAAATTTAAAGTAATTAAAATGCTATTAAAATGCTGATACAATTACAGAGGCACCAGAAAACTAATCCTTCTGGGAAAACGAAGGTTGTATTTCTTGCCTTCCCGTAAGGTGGGCTACTCAAGGCTTGCAGCAACGCACGGTGACAGTTTTTTGCAGACATAGTCACTTCTCAGCCATTGGTGGCAAAAAGCTGAGTTATGAAGCCTAGTTGCTGGCTGGCTCTGCCATTTCCAGAGCTTTTTTCTTAAGATGTAAAAACATTCAGGTATAACTTAATGGCACCATAAAGAAGAATTCTTAATATATACACCAAGGCACTACTGAAAGGATGTCACTCTCAGCGACCAAGGGCTGGTGGCTTCATTTCTAAACCAGCTAATGGGGAAAACAACATCATTCTAACTTGTGTGGGAGGAATTCTTGCCTTGTTCTGTAAGGTAATCCCTATCCCTCCACCCGCAGGGGGTGCAGGGTGAGGGTGGGAGGGACACCTGAGCATTTCAAGAGAAAGAGAAAATATAGAAGGGTTACCTGAACACCTCACTCCCTGAGCAATGAGACCCCACATGAAGTTGGCACAGTATTCACACCAGTGTGGACCTCGAAATGTATGGACCTGTAATACAAATGAGGGTGGGGGGGGAAAGAAATGGGGTCATTAAGAGGCAGACGGTCTGACAGATGGAACAACTGAAATGGATAAACAACAGAAGACTCAGTAGGAGTAAATCTTCAGCACGCAGTGCTCACATCTTTCCAAAGTCTAGATGAAATAAACCATGGGAACAGAAATTTGCTTTGATCTTGAAGTTTATCTTTCAATAGGCTTAACATAACAGAGGCCTGGGCTGTACATGGTACCAAAAACACACGGATTTTGCTAGCTGACATTTTAGCTATAGGGGAGGGCGAGAAACCAGGTTCACTAGTCAAAGGAGAAAAAAGTAAAACTAATAATCCAAGAAACTGTAGTCGGTGCTTGTATTTGACTAGTTCAAACAAAACAGGAATGATTCAAATGCTCTTCAACAGATCACTCTAAAGTAGGGGAAATGAAGTGACAGAAACTCCCTTTGAATGCACCACGTTTGGGTTCCCCATAAACCCGTGTGACCACAAATCTGGTGCAAGGCCCGTGTTACAAAAGCAGCGGGCAGGTTCGAGCACGCTAGGACTATAGTGTTACATGTGTATTTATACGCCTTTCAACACTGAACCAAACTCAAGGCAATTGCTGTAAATCTGTATCAGGGATGATAACAAATGCTTTGTGCAGCCACTCCAGGCAGTGGCTGGGTAATGATCTGATTTTGCATACTAGAATCCATTAGTGATGAAAGCAAATGACACCCTCTGCCACTGTAGTAAGTAAACTGAACTCACATCGGGAAAAGAGATTGGTAGGATCTTTTTCAGTAGAGCAAACTTCATTTTGCTACAGTCCACACATCAGTAAATAAGGAGGAATAAAATAACCTGCATACTGACAAGAGCTCATGGCTCACCCGCCAGGTTTTGCACACCACCATTGCTTCCTCTGCTGCTTTTCCAAAAGCTATGGCAGAAAACCCTTCTATTTAAGAAGTATGTTCTGCTAGAGTAAGTATTTCATTTTAATTGAAAAGAAGAGTAAATAGTGTGGTCTACACCCGTGTGAGTGGACATAGTAGGAGCTAGATCTGGCCAGAGACTTAATTGAGCTTAGCAAAACATAAATCATACACACTCCAACTGCTAATGCTTCCTTTTCCTTCTCTCTGCTCGTTTACCCATCAGGTGGATGGCTGAAAGGCCACTTCCATCACTTGGGATGGGAAAAGCTGCTCTTTACTTTTCATAAAGTAAAAACAAAATGGTCATTGCCCTTTTCAAACAAAGTTGGTGAAGTTTTAAGGCAAGCATTTTTCTTGCTAATGTTTTCACCCCCTTTGTCTGCAGGAACACACCCAAACAAGCCTGTACTCTTGAGTCCATTCCCTCGGAAAATTAAGTATTGTGATTTTAATACAGACCGCTCTTTCTGATTTAGTGATAAAATTGTGAGCTTGACCACAAATGACTCCTAACCAACTACCCACAGTCAATAATTCTGTGAATAAGCTTAAAGCAGTAGTAATTCTTCCCCCACTTTGCTAGTAAAGGTCAAAACTGGAATGTCTGAATGGTCATATTTATTTTTTGAAATGGTATTTTACCTCTCAGAAGAATGTGTATCTCTGGAAAACAACACTTTGCAATAAAGTTTGAGATAGATAGATAGATTTAGACACATACTTCTTTCTTATTACATCTTATTTTATTTTGCAGGGTGGGTAGCGTGACTTTCAGACATGGCTTTTGGTGGGGGTAAATGGTCATACCTAGGATTAGCTGGTGAACTGAGTTTCAGGCACATGCTCTATGTGACCTTCAGTGGATACAAAGCTACAGATACAATTAATTATGCCTGCATCTTCACCATTTTTAGACCGATAACCACATAATTAGTAGGTCTGCACCTGCATTTAATTGTGGATGAAAATCATCTGCTGTGGGAAGATAGCTAACTATGTCTTCTGATTTGCAGAGCTTTAGAAAAGCTAACCTCATGAAAAGTGGCTGTAAAAGCTCATTCGGGATTTTTAAAACCGCACCATTTCACATTTGAAGGCCATCACAGTTGCTAGGATATTTGGGGCCTACTGGCTCACTTTACATAAAGCTTATTTCAGCTGCGGCATATTTAGAAAATGGTAGCTGATTATTCCTTCATCTCTGCTGTCATCAAGGGGAACCAGCCATCAACGCTGACTGAGGCTCCGTCTGAGAAGCGCCGAGTGCCCACCCTTCCCCTGTGCCCTGCAGCTCGGTGGTCCTCAAAGGTTTAGCTCTCTTTATTCATTCACTTCAATTTTTCACGGGTCTGCTCAAATGGCAAGTTCCCAACTGAAATGCCTTGTGAAAAGCTAGTCTCGGTGGTTTCTGGTCAAGCTGAAACGGGGAAATATTCACTATCTCTAGCTGAAAAAGGGAGACTTCTAAAAGTTTCTAGATGAAGGTGCAAAAAATCTCTTTAAGATGCAGTTTTGAACTAAGTCTCTTATGGCTCACTATTAATTTCAAAGAATTAATGAAGCCTGTTCTTACAAACACACTCGAACGCAGCCTGAAGCTCGCACGCAGCACTTTTGAATCATAAATGTGAATTTTGCCTGCAAGATTGATCTCATCTCTATTCTAAACAAGGAGAGGTAACATCAGGTCTTAGGTTTTTGAGACGGGTTTTCAGGTTTTTGCCCATTCTTTGTAACTACGTCATTACAAATGGTCTGAGCTTAGATTTTTGGAAACACGATCAACATCTATTTATTATTGGTCCCTACCCCATCCTGCAGTCTCAAGAAAGCTCTCTGTGTACACACAGCATAGGTTTTGGCTTCTTGGGCAACAGTCAACACATAATTCCAGCTCCTAAGAAGAGTTTACAGGGAAGCATTTCTTCATATAAGCCAAACCCATGATGTTTCAGACTATATACTACTCTTCAGTCTTTCACCTTCTTTCTACAATGTTTAACTATTAACTTCTTCACTCTATTTTCCAGCTCTGTCAATGAAATGTTCCTTAAAATCATCTTTTCTTTGCTGGACAATCTCACCCAGTATTAGACTGTGTGTCTCTTCTTATTGCCTCCCTGTGCTCTCTCCCACCTTTGCCTTTCAGCCCTCTGGTGCCCTTGCTTCCAAATTTCAGAATTCTCCCTGCGGGCACTATCCCATTCAGTTTTAATCTGTGTCTGAGCCATGTTTGCAGAGAGGAGAACTAACACCAAAGTTAAGAAGTGCCAATACAGTGGCAAGAAAACCCTCTTAAACAATATTACAGAAACAAACTAAAAATTGCCTTGAATGGAAATGTGTGTTTTCTACTGGCATTATATGGTGCTGTTTCTGAGGTAACTTTGTTTGTCTGACTGGGTTTGAAGACTTTATTATTTGCCTCCAAAGAAAATAAGAGGTTTTTCAGACTTTCACCCTGAATACATGCACATTTATACTCCCCTGTGGACTCCTGCTGAACCTGAGCTCTTTGTGGGGAAGAAAAGCTGACTCTGCTGTTATTTTTGTTTAAATACATACACATAAACTTCATGATGTCTGTAAAAAATGCCTCCCACAAACCCTTTGTCTCCCAGAAGCAGTGTTTGTCTGCAGTGATGAACACAACGTGAAATTTATCCCAGAGCCTCCTTTCTCCCAGCAGATCTTCTGACTTGTCAGTACTCAGTTGCCCTGACTCCCCTAGCCTGCCTGCAAAGGGGATCTGCCATGCCATAGCAGCAAATAGGGACAATATTGTGGTAAATGCACGTTATTCAGCTGTATTTGCTCACTGAAAGCAGCACAGAGGCCCTCTCATGAATTCCCGGCCTAGAACAAAACACATGGAGCATCCCCGAAGTCCATGCTGCCGCCCTCAGGCACGAGGTGACCTCACCACCAGCTGGGCCCCCACTCAAGTTGGCAGGTAAAGCACATCCCAAAGAGCCTGCTGAATCCTAACCCTAGTGAGATGCAAGAGGACTTTCCGATCCAGTTAGGCTGACGCCCACATAGTTACAGAAATACCTCTGTGTTTTTCTAAACAGGGCTTCAGAGATTTATTCTCTTTCCTGACTTACGGTATGTCTACACTGGCTTATGCAAAGTTGTCCTGCCAGACAGACGCCAGCTCCAAACCTAAATCCATGTGACTGTGTTGCGTGCTCAGGATGAACCCAGCTTAACAAATCAGTCTGGATACTAAATCTTTTTTTTGTTCATTTGCCTTGAGTGCCTTGACATTTGGAAGAGAAGGTGAAAGACAAAGCACGGATTCTCAGAAAGGCATAACCTGGTGCCCTCATGCTCCAAACTCCAATGCTCCTCTTTAATTTTTGCATTAGCTTGGAAAGGATGGAGGGAGAGCCATCCTTGCTCTCAATTCATGCCTTGAGTCTATTTTTTCTTATGGGAAGAGACCTAGTGGAGTAAAGGCAGTTGCCTTTGCTCTTCCAGGACATAAGATCTTTAAGATCTACAAAAATCTCATCAGCTTCACTAAAAATGTACCCTTCATTTTTAAGATTCTTCGTGGCTAAAGGACAAGAGCTAAAGAGTGTCTGTTTGTTCATGGAGAATTGCCTATGACAAGATTATGATGGACACTGTGACATGTAACCTTTGTCCCTGTGAACTGAGCAGAATGCTACAATACACGTCAGTATTAATCTAGAAAAGGGGAAGACAACTCTTGGAACGTCTGCAAAAGAGCATTCTCCTTCAGATTAACCCCATATCATCACAGCCTGAGTGCTGTCAAAAGCCATTAAGAATTTTGCCCCAAGACCCATAAAGCCATCCTTTCTCTCTTAAATAATTTCTTAATCCTTTTATGTAATGAATATGGAATATATTAAAGATACTAGATCTGAATTTAGCTGTCTTTTAAATCAAAATATTTTACTCTAAGCATTCTATCCACACTTTTTGTTCAACAGCTAGACATGTTCTAATATATTCCTTCGGAAAAGAAACTGTATTTGCATAGTGAGCATATCTGTTCATTAAGTAAATGTAACACTTTCGACTGGCCTTTCTGGACAGTATTTTTTTTTTTTTAAATGTTTCTTCCTTGAGTTTTTTATTGCCTTGACTAGGATAAAACAATAATTTTCTCCTGTCAAGCTTTTGAATACGTATATATTTCAATCATGTGATTTTCCAGTTAAACTATGACTCTTTTGAAACAGAAAGGAACAGAGACTGTACAACAGCTAGATTGTGCAAACACAAAGTTAACTGGGCACATGTCCAATTATAAATCAAAGCCAAAACAAGGGGAATTTTGAAGAGGAAAGAATGCATGGGTCAAAGTGGAAAAAAGTCTCAGTCATGAGAAAATATTTTCTATTTAAACTAAAATAGTTTTGATATTAAAATGATAATGAGGGCAAAACCCAGAAAGAATGAAAGCGGGTTTAATCAAGCAAGAAAACGCGAAGTATTTCCCCTATTTCCTTCAGTGCTGATCAGCGAGATAAATACTGACTTTTCTGTAGTCTGGGTCAAGGAAGGAGAATGATAAAAGCAATGCTGTTATTTGCTTTGCTCACTAATATTTAATTATTGATTTACCAAGTACAGCAGAAACAGTACAGAGGAGAGCAATGTCTGCATGACAGAATATACAGAAAAATAAGAAGTGAAGCTTTTTTTGCTAAACCCGGAAATCAGTGAAATCATTTTAATCAGCGCTTTTCCTTTTTTGACAGGTCTGAGATGAATATCAGGAAATTCTCCTTCTGCTAATGAGTTGAACTATTCTGACAGTGACCCAGATCAGCATCCTCACGGAGAATTAAGTAAACTGAGGTTTCAAAACTGAGATGCATTCCTTTCTTGTCTTGTTACTGCCTCTTATTGCCTCTATATCCATCCTGATAACCATCAAACCGCAATTTGACAGCATTAGATACGGTAACTGGCTGGCATAGTCTGAAACCAGCACAGTTCTTCTGGCAAAACATCTTAGTACAAGCTGCCTGGAAGGTCCATTTCCAAAGCTGAGTCACTTCCCTGCTGCAGCATGCCAGACACAGCACTTGGGGAAAAAAAGCACCTAAGAATCTGATTTTTAGTGTATAAGACAGGAAAAAGATCATCCATTTAAACATCCCTGTGTTTGTCCAGCTATTTGGTTTAGTATGACCAGCAAACACAAGCTCAGACCCCACAGCTCAGTGGGACTCTGAGGGCATTTCCTTAGCATATGGTGGTGGAAAAAAAGCTGGGAGACAATACCACTGCTGTGCTCCGCTTTATTGTTAGGGAGCACCCCGGCTCCCTCAACATCTTCTGCAAACAGAAATGGTCCAAAATGTTTGCTGGTAAAATGCCACTGACTTCTGACAGTAGCTAGATTCTGAAAAGGGCCCTTTTTCTCATTTAAAACCAGATGCACTTTAAGATAAAGACAATCAATACGAAGTACTTTTTTTTCTGAACAAAAAAGAAACTGAATCTGAGGGAAAAAGAAAGGTAAAATGCCAGTCAGGTAGTGTAGTTAGTAACAAAACTGTTATTTGGATTACTAGCCTATGTAAAAGAGTATTAAGAATGCAGTCAGTAGAAAGAAAAAGGTTTTTTCCAACTCTTTTCTCAGAGCTGGTATAGGTGGGCGCATGAAAACTCCATCACAGCAAAAAATAAAATGCAAGTCATTAAACCAAGAATTTTTTAGCTGAAAATAATAGGAAGTTGTGCTTACCTTAAAATTGTGTGCTTTTTCATAGTTGAAATGGTTGTCGTTTTGAGTTAAGGCTGCTCTTCTGACCAAGGAGGTGATCTGTGAATAGGCAAAGAGTTTCAGAGGTTGCCACAAAAGTGCCCCCTTGACTCCCACCTTCACCCCCAGGGCCACGGCCAGGAGCTCTTGGCGCTTCCTTCCTCGCTTCGACTTGTGAACAACGGCACAGGTTTTCTCATTTTCCAGCCACAGATCCTCCGAGAACATAGCGCTGGGATCCCAAATCTTTTCCCTGTCTTCCTCGGCGCCTGGGAGCCTGACTGTCGTCAGCACGGCACAGTTTGTCCAACTGCTTCTGATGTTAGACAGCAGATTTGAAGCAGCTGCAGCCCATTCTGCCGAGACCTCTGGCATGTGACTTGAATGGGCCGGCTTGTGGGACGGAAGGAGCTTCTGCATCTGAATAAGTAACGGCCTGTGCCGTGCAATTTCTTAAGGCAGATGTGTGCCTCAAACAATAGCCCGAATTCATACACTCACCAACCTCCCCCCCTCCCTCTCTGAGTGGTGGTCTCCAGCTAGGTGCTGCCAAAATACCGGCTGGGTGAAACAAGCAGCGTTACAGCATTTCCAGGGCCAGATCGCTTCAATTCTGCAGCAGGTTAAAAACAAACAAACAAACAAACAAAAAGCCCCAGGAAAGCCCACACAACTGAATCTGATGCTGCATCCAATTACACTCAGACTCGGAGACTTATCAGCTAGCAGTCTGCATGCTAGCAGATTAAGACCTTAAAACCATGATGACTGTCTAATCTTACAGGGCTAAAAATCTCTCCTTTTTTTTTTTTTTTTCCCCCATATCCTATACAAAGGGAAAAAATCCAGCAGCAGTCCAAGCATCACTAGCACTTTTATGCCATGTTTCGAACCAGAGCATTTTGTCCACATGCACTTGGCAGCACAGAGCTAGCTCACTGTCAGGGAAAGCTGAAAGCCCAGCTGGGAGAAGGGAGGCCAGGATGCCCCCGAGCCCCGTGCAGGGCTCAAGTGAAGGCACGGGAGCTTCACACAGAGGTAGGAAGCCCATGTGCACAGCATTGTTTGCAGAACAGGGTCTGCAAGGTTTCAACAGCAGTTGCCCTTTGCTCTGGTTATATGCATCTATAGATTTGAGGGCATGCATCTATAGATTTGTGGGGGGGAAGTGATTTCTAGCTAAAGCCGAGGGACAGGAGGGATCTGGAGCCTGACCAGTTTGTGCATCACTGACAGCTTGCAGCGTCATTTTGGGCACTTGATTCATTTCTTTAAAGGCAGGTAGTCCCCTGTCTCACGATGGAGATGTGTGACACCGAGCATCCCCTGGGAAGCATGTTCAGCGCCCGCTCCCCACCAACTTCCCTGCCTCTGGCTCCCCCCTCCTCCTCCCTTAGTGCTCCACCTGTAAGAGGATGACAGGAGTTAGCTGTGAGATTTTATTCTCTACGGTGTGTCTAAAACTTGAGATGCCGTGACAGAGCAAACCGGGAGGTTACCAGCGCTACAGGGAACACCGCGTCTCTCAACTAGGGACACTAAAGACCACACCAGCCTTTTACAGTTGGCCTCACTTCAGCTTACACAGAAAACATGTGAAATTAAAGGATTTTTAATCCACTCACATTAACTTGCCTCATTTTTTTATTCAGTCTGCTTTTACCTCAGGCTGAAAAGTCAGAAGGTTCATCTAATTCACTTACTAAAACCTCCACCATGTACACCGCCTGCTCTCAGTAAAAGCAATGCTCTCCTGATTGGAAAGCCCGTGGGGACAGATGGTCAGCCGTCAGTCACATCAGGCTGTGCAATTTCAAATAGTGCCCTACTTCATGTTTTCAAGAAGTCATGCAACCTGCAAAACCAGCTTCTGAGTTATAAAATGATGAACCTGTTTCTATGTGTAACACACTTAATTCCTTTCTTTTTCTGGTAACTCACAGCACCTCTTTTTACATGTTCCCATTCTCCAAAGCTTCTGCTCCTCGGCAGGGAGGATTTCCACACAACCCCATATCTCCCTGAGCAGTTGCTGCCTGCCCTGCCTTTCCCCAGGGCTCAGCACCGTTACCTGACCAGCGGTGACAACTGGCTGTGATTCATGTATGAATGCTGCTCTGCCTGGAGGAAATCCCTGCTGCTCTTCCATGTGTCCTCCCGCTGCTAAGTCCTGATTTCTGCCAGCTCAGGACTTTATCTGCTTTCCAACAGATAAAGAGAAACTACACCTCGAAAGGTCTCTCTCAATGTATTCAAGAGGTAAGGCGCACTGTTTTTAGGGACATCTCTGACCGCATCAGCCATAATGGCTTCAGTTTGGGCCATCATGAAGGAAACAGGAGCAGCTTGAAGTTTTTATCACACTCTGGTTTCTCTCCTCAGTACCGTTTTAAATGTGTTTACATTTATCTGGAACAAACCCCCCAAACTAGCTCTGAGTTGTCATACACCTCTGAAGCTAGAGCATCTAAATCCCCATATATACATAAGCTACTTTCACTCTGACTTCCAGCATAACAGATCCAAAGTCAGAGAGAGGTCAGTTTCCTAGTAATGCTCTAATATTTGTATTTATGTCACTAGACTGATAAAAATCCCATTATATAACCAATATTTTTTACATAACATGGCAGATTTGATATTCAAGCTACAGGCTTATGATGATACATCTTGGAATGTCTATTTATTAAACTATTTTTAGAATTATCAGAGTGTCGTCCAGTGATCAGACACACAGTACTATATTTAATGGAAACTCTGAGTGTTCCCACAGAAGCATTAAAGTTGGAGGACAACTAAGGCAAACCAGTTCATATGACTAAGGCAGATCAGTATTTACTGTTTATCGTATATGAAATGGTATTTATTCCCTAGGTTGCTTTTTCTGCCTTGCTTGGGCCCTGCTTAGACAGTTGTTTAATGGGATCCTTTGCAAACACAGGATGTGTACAGAAGGCCAACAGTGAGTGCATCCTCTTAAGAAGCTTAATCATACAAAGTCCTACCAGGTCTGGTGACTAAAATGGCACTGTAAAACTGAGATGAGCTGGACCACATATGCAACTCCTTCCCTCTCTAAATATAAAGCAAATGGCAGCAATCACAAATTCTCAGCATCAACCAGTTCCAACGTGAAGATACTGTAGGCCAACCCCAGTGTTCTCTTTTATCCACTTCTTTTTTTGTTAATACAATATTTACTCGATATGGTGTCAAGTCATTTAAAGAGCATCTCCTGATCAAGTTAGCAAGTTAGCCTGCAGCTAAGAATGCCAACAGCTAAAAATATTATTGCTGGTTGTCACTGAATGTCTAAGGTAGAGAAGGCTGAAAGGCAAATACAGGTTGTCTGCATTTTCAGACCAAAGGATTTCTGCATAACTATGATTTTAGTTTACTAGTGTCTCTGCAAAACACATGGACTGTATAGTGAATTAGGCATTTACAGCAAAATAAATGTCACTGAACCAGAATAATAAACTTAAAGGTGGGGGGGGGAGAGGGCAGACTCAGCTGTTGCACCATTTCCAGGATGCCTTCGCAGCGTGCGCTGAACCACACCATTGTCTCTCCCCTCAAACACTGGCGTCTTGTTTGCTCACAAAGGCCTCAGGGGGAGGAAAGAACAAATTTCAGTATGAAAAGCTTTTGGTTTTGTACATGTTGCACGATTCCTGTTGTAACAGTGTGGGCAGCGCTGAGGACTCACTGCGAGCAGGCGGCGGGGGCACCCCACATGCCGACTGGCTCCTTCATGCCAGCCCCAGCGTGGCTGGAGGAGACACTGTGGGAGCGACGGCTCCTGTCCCCCGACCACCGCTGTGCCTGCCTGTGGCTGGCAGGGACAGGGCATGGAGTGGCACATCCTTGGCTTGCTGCTCGGCCTGTCAATGGGCACAACCACAGCAGGCAGAGGAGTGGCACAGGCACATCTCCTTGGACAAGCAAAAAGGAGATTGCTCCATGATGAGGAATTGTGACAAATCCATGACTGATCTCTAACTAAATACACTTAACACCGCACATGGATACAGTCACAGGTCAAAGAGAGGCCTGTTTCCTCGCAGGCACGGCATAGCCGGGAATCTGCCAGACAGATTACGTTTGCTCAATTGCAAACACGCTGTGGAGATGACACATGGTGCAGGAATCTCACAGCTATTGGGTTTTTCCTGGTTTTTCTCCCACAAAGCCCTTCCCACGATGTGCTTAGGAGACAACACTAAAGAAGCCGGCTCTTAGCAAAATGCAGGTCACTGCAGGGAAGTGGAGGCGGAGGCCAGTCAGCCACAGGCCTTGGCCATCCTACAGTGCCACCAGCCATGGCACTGGGAGCTGCCACTAAAAGGCTCCTGTGCTGCTTGAACTCTGGGAAGACACAGGCTCCAAGCAGAAAACGTCCTGAATACAAAGCAGAGCACAGCCTGCAGACTGATGTTTGCCAAGCCCATCTTGCAAACCCCACTTTCCTAAGAAACCCTCCCTCTGGCAGGAGGCTCTCAACCTCAGTTAGGTGAACAGAGAGACTGCAGAGCTGAGCAGGGCCAGGAGGCTCCATGACACAAAGCTTGGGGTTAGGGAAAGAGTCTGGCTGCACAGAAACCCATCTGCTGCTGCTCTCTGGTTTGCTTTTGAGGGAAACACAATCTGCTTGCTTCCAAGGAATCAAACATAGACAAAAATAATTAGCACTAATTGGTTGTCAACCTCCTCTGTTCAACAGAGCTCCAACTGCCATCACCAACAGCCTCACCCGAAGGCAGGTCTGGCTGAGCTCCTCAAGGGAGTTCACAAGTGGTGTCCACTGAAAAACCAATAGTCTCTCCTTTTCAGCACAAAACTTCCTTTCAGGTGAACTGAAGCTCAATAAACTGAACATTGCCAGCGAAAAAACAAAGCACCTTAGTTTTTTGGTTTTTTTTTTAAAGGATTAAGATATATTGATAGTTCTGCTTTTTATTCATCGGGGTTTCAACTTTCTGTTTTTTAATAACCACCAGTCCCCCTGCAAATCATGAGCCTGAAGTGCTGTCAACAATACACATAAGTGTTTACAGCAGCAGATTACCTACACTGGGCTCCTGGAGAGCCTGGGTGCACTTCCATCACCACCAAACCCACCTATCTTTTGAGGATAACCCACTGCTGAGCAAAAGGAACTGCTCATTTAGGAGGACTCCTGCAGTAAATGCTTTGACATTAAAATTATGAAAATTTTAATCTTTACACCTCTCCTAAATTAATGTGATTGATTGTTCATTAGCATCAGAGTAAACAGTTGTCATTTATATGCAATTCTTTCTAACAGGGTATTTGGTTCCTCGCCCTGCAGATAAAAGACATAATTCACCTACAGCAAATAGAAATATAATCTCCCTTAAACTCCAGATGCCCTTTCTAAATCCTTCTCAAACACATTTTTCCATACACATCAAGATTATTCTTCCCAAAACAACGCAGTGAAATAAACAATACAACAGCCGAAGGTGAAATGCTGTAGATTAAGGAAAGCCCTAGAAAAACTATCATTAAAATAAAATAAGTCCAGAAATAAGGAAAGGATCTAGGTAGAGGATAAACTAATTCAGCAATTCCCCCGCATACCCTGTAGAGATTAACATGGTAACAGCAGGTCCAGCCTATTTATTGCCTCGACTTCCTTTTCTCCCACTCTCTCCTTTATCCTTCCCAATCCATCTCCATACTTGTCAAGATTATTAATATTTTCCTGGCCAAGTTCATGATCCTCTCCTCTGTGCTTAATATTCATGACCAAAACAGTAGCAGAAGGATGGGCAAAGCAGGACAGATGAGAGCAGAGCCGGACACTGCTGCCCTTGCTGTCACCACATAGGAGGAGGAGCACCAGGTCCCCTATGTTGGGGCTGGCATGAACCCCTTCATTTGCAAATAGGGCTTCCTCAGGGAAACTGCACTGAATTAATTTCTGAATTACTCCTCGTTGTCTGTGTTGATACAACACACGTGACTGAATTTGACTGACTGCAATGTAAGTGAATGAGTATTGTTATCACACCTATAAATAATCTGTGATAACACCTGGTCTGTAGTCAAATCAAAATTCAAACATAATATTTATCCTTATCTTTGTAGAAAATCTGCAGTGATCCTATTATTCTGTCAATGATGTTTTTGTTGACAACAAAACTAACAGAGTATTTTTCTAACAAATGAACATTTAAGGATGAAATGGATGGATGACAGGTGTCTAATCTAAATGAGTAATCTGGTCTCTCTTTATAGCCAAAAGATAAAACCAGAAGCCTCCAAACAGGGTTTTATCCTCTTCTAAGAGAGACCAAGTTTAAAATGAGTGAGCTTGACTTGCCTTCTTGCAGCTCATTTATGGATCATATAAGGAAATTAGATGACTCAGGTAGAAACAGATAGCTTATTTTAAGATACTCAAATTTAGATAAGATTAATCTCTCTCTGAACTCTTTTATATTTCCATTTTTCTATTTTTCTATTATCTATTCAATTTTAGAATAAATTTAATAAGGAACCATTTGTTTTATCAGCCGCAACCATATCTACAAGTAATTCTAGAATAATAGCTGTACTTTGTTTTGGTTATCGATACTTTCCATACTTTCAAGCTGGCTAAGACTCATGCTCTGGAAACATGGAATTCCCAGTTTACCGTATCATTTGTTACACAGCTACATGTACCTTTATAGGCTTATCTTGGCTCATTGGATGAACTTTTACAAGAAGTACAACTATAGAGGAGTCAGTCTGTATTTAATATAAATTTCTGATGCTGACTATATATGTAGGCAGTATTTTGACATTTCACTCACAGAGGAAATAGCCTAGCAACATAATGAACTTAATATGATATACAATAGCCTCTCTGAATTAAGAGGGAAGTGACTCATGCTCTCTGCAAGATACGGGACTATTAGTCAAGAGACAGAGATTGAAAAAAACATCCTAAACTTTTTTATCCAGACTCTTGGTGGACGCTGGCTCAGCACCATGTAAGCTCTACATGTATATGACCCATTCACCTTTTTACATTTTCGCTACGAAATTCTTGTTTTCTGAAGAAACATCACTTTGTTTAGGAAAGACCAGCTTGCCATTGATTAAAGCCGTCATTGCCCTGCAAGGAGACTGCAGATCTTGAACTAGAGCCAAACCTGCTGAGCTACCACAATGAAGTGGAGAAGTTAACACGCTTATTTCCCGGTCTGGGGTGACAGAGGAAGGCAAGAATGTCCCTTGTGAGAAAGGTGGCGTCTGTGAGCATGGTGCAGTGCCCTTGGAGGGATGGGAACCGGGCGGGAGGCACCATAAGTACTTGCAGTCCTGTCCTCGGGGCCCTTTTGCTTTGCTTGTGTGGGGCTATCATTAACCATAGCTGCTGGTGCACTGAAAGAGCTGGTTGCCATGCTCAGTCACAGGGTTAAATTGAGGACCAGGTTTTGAACTGTGGGTGTAAGGCCTGGATGTTTGACCATATTTTGACCATATGCCTCATTACACACCCAGACACATACATAGCACAGTACACAAACACCTACATCCTCACTTTTGGGATAATTCTCATTTCTCTGTCTCAAACACTACCATGCTCTACAGACAGGTATTATCTCAAACCAACACAGTAACTGGCTATTTGCTCCCAGTAAAACTGAACTTGTGGTTTAAGCTGGCAGGCAGCTAAACACCACACACAGCTGTTCGCTCAGCCCTCTCCCATCCAGTAGGATGGGGGAGAGAATCAGGGAAAAAAGGTAAACCTTATGTATTAAAGACAGTTTAATGGGACAGAAAAGAAAAAGACTACTACCACTGCAACTACTACCATCACCACCACTACTAGTAGAATATATAAACCAAGTGATGCACAATACAATTGTGTACCACCCATCAACCGATACCCTGCCAGTTCCCGAGCAGCAGGAGGAACAGTTCCAGTCCCCCAGCCAGCTGCCCTCAAAATATATACCGAGCATGACATCATATGGTACAGAATATCCCATTGGTCAGTTGTGGTCAGCTGTCCTGGCTGTGCCCCCTCCCAGCTTCTTATGCACCTGGCACAGTGTGAGAAGCTGAGAAGTCCTTGACTACTTCTCAACAACTAAAACATTAGTGTATTAGCAACATTAGTGTCATTCTAAATACGAAACACAATATTATGCCAGCTACTAGGAAGAAAATTAACTCTATCCCAGTTAAATCCAGGACATTAACATATAAAAATAAATAAAATTTTAAAAATACATAAAGTTCTTCTGTTTCTCACTTCGCGTTCTGATACTATATGGTGGTGGATTAAAAACTTTTCTCAGAGCAAGACCAACTCAGCCTTGCAGCATATGCTTCGTATGCTGAATCTTAGGGACCATAGTCAGAGCTTCTGTTCATACAGAAATGCAAAAATCCAGTCCCTCTAGGGTTATGACAAAATGTGGAAGAAAACAGGGTTTAGGAAAGTTTCCCAGAAACGACAGAGTCAGACAGCAATGGCATTTATGTTTGGAGCCACTAACCGCTCAGCAGAGCCAGCTGATCTCCAGAGAGGCTGTAAAGTGACGCCGAGAGAGCTACCAGAATGTAAAGTATGCTGTGGCAGTCTCGGGAACCAACAGCAGCACTCTAAGTTTTGCCTGAGCTCAAGACAGCTTAAAACAAGAGACTTTAATGTGGTTTAAAGGAAAAATTTACGTAAGTGAAAGAAAACAAATAATTTGTGAACTGGTGATTCGTGAACCGGTGATCATCTTGTCTAAAAAACTTGCATTCTATAAAGTTGTTCCTGAACAGTAACAGCTCAGGAGTGGATTCTCGATGGTGTGATGCTCTGTTCCTTTAGCACCCACAGAGAGATGGGCATGATAATCAATTTGCACAGAGGACAGTGCCAATATCAGCATTAAGCAGCAAACAGGATTTTTCTCTAGTTTTGGCGGTTTCTGGGTGGTGTGAAGGAACTCTAAAGCTTCAGTCTTAAAATTATAAACAGCACAACCAGTTTCACTGCTGCTCAGCAGTCATGATACCTTCAGTAAACTACACAATACAAGGACCTAGAAATGTAGTCATGTGTTTTCCATCATTAGTGGTATTTCTGTCCCCTTTTATTGCAGCATCTTATGACTTCATCCTGTAAAACCCCATCAACTAGGTAGACAATATAAAGTGAAAGGAATTATTCATGCTGTTTAGGACACAAAGTAGGCAATTAGCAAATAAGAACACAACATGTTTTCAGGTTGAAAGAAAACATTTTAACAAGCTCCTACAAAAATGCTGTCGTTTCTGACTGTGAAGTTCTATTTCAGTATCCTTTATGAAATGCATGACAAAAAGAAAAGAGGGCAATAGAGAACCATTTTCCACATGTATAAGTGGAACTGTGGCATGGAGGGGACCACTGGTTTTGGTGCAGGGCCAAACATGGCTGTTTATGGCTTATCTGAGCTCAGCTGTGCATCCATGAATGCCTCCGTGTCCCAGGATGTGTTCCCCTGAGGCTGGAGCATTCGGTGTTTACATCTTACCCGTTTGTGAAATATGTGCTTCTGTCCCATCAAGCTTTAGGAATGTCACCTTGCTCATGAGAGGCAGGGTCAAATCCCGGACTGTTATCCAAAAAGTGGTAAGACTGTGACCCCTGGTATATCTCTGACTAATGGCTCCAAAATGTGTGTCTGCTTAGAAACAGGAATCCATGAAGACAAAAGTGATTTGGGGTTAAAGAAAAGACAGGAGACTGCGCTCATCTGTGATTGCTTACCTATCTCATTATACGCATGAATTCTACCCTGTGTATTAAATTCACCTTTGGTATATAATAAAGGTTCCTATAGCTTAAAGTATTGGCTTCTGCTCTCCTTGTGGACACAGTGCAGAAAGAGAATAGTTGGGATAAGACTTGCAGCACTTGTTGAAAAGTAGAAAGCTGCCTGCAGGAATGGGCAATGTCATCCTGTGGAGTATGTACCTCCCTCCAGCTCCTTCCAGCTCACCTCCCAGAAAAAGTAGCTCAATGCAGAACTAAATTTTTCTCCTGAATGCGGCTTCTGAGCAGCGCTCAGCCCTTGCTCAGCTTCCTTTTTCCCACAAAGAAGGAAGGGAACTACCATGTGCTGCAGACCGCGCGCAAAAAGCACGGTTCACTGAGCTCTTATAAGGGTGTGTTATAGGATACGCAAACCACTTGAGATCACACACTTAGAACCTGTATGAAGTACCAGAATGTATCCAAGTTGTTTTACTTTCCCTTCAAAATAATTATCTTGTGTCTTGTTTGCTTTGCCCTCTGCTCGAAGCTGGTTTTGTTACTCCATCACTCCGTGGGTAAGTAGCAGCGTGGCTCCCCTTGAAAACACCCAAGCGTTCCCATGGCCATTAGAGGAAAACTCGGACAAAGACTGACCCCACTTCTCCGCTAGTGAATGAACATATAAAGGCTGTATAATCATAGTTTTATTTTTCCGTACAGCGTGGCATCAGGTGTCATTTGACCCTGATATCCATATAACTCCTTGTGACCTGCAGGCCACTGCCCTTTGGTACGAAGCAGCGGCTTTTGTTCCTGCTGGCACACCACGCACAGCTGCTCCCGCCATTGTTTAGATGGGGACAGATGGCTGCTCTCAACACAAAAAAGAGATTTAAAAAGAACTGAGGGAATGACATCACTAACCAGCCAAGGATTTAATTCATGGGACCCATGGGGCTACCACCGGCATGAACACAACCTGCAATTGACTCTGTTCATAGAAAGGAAAAAGTTTGTATTTTGCAGAATGGAAGATATTTCTATTGAAATATATAGTTGCCATCACTCCAATATTTATATTTGTTTACAGCTGTTTAGCTAATCTCGATAGACAGCATCCCATCAGCAGCAGCACTTTTAAAGTACTCAAAAAGCAAGACTGATACTGTACCCTACCTCTAACCATGCCTATAGTTCAGCTGCAGTAACTTGGTTTACAGCTCATTTATTTTGTTTTGCTTGTGACAAGGAGTTCATAAGGAATGGTTGGGGAAAACACAAAACAGAATAAATGAGCTTCACCATTAGGACTAATCCTGCTAAGACACTTTGAAGGTAAAGGATTTAATCTGTATCTTATAGTCAACAGAACTAAACCACACAAAACTTCAGTTCTGGAAGTAGTTAGCTTTGTAGTCACTTTTCTGCCTTGAATTCAGCTCCAGATCTATGAAACCACTCTGAATTCTTCCCTTTCTATCAGCAGACACTGAAGGATGGCAGCTGTTGTGGTACTCCAGGACAGACTCTCTGGAGAAATATGATTACCTTCAATGGACTGTGTATGCAGTGATCTTGTCCAGCTAAAGTATTTTCTGCAGTTTACTTATCTAGTGTTTAACTGAATTCATATATTATCTTACATACACTATGCAATTACTACTTACGACAGGGGAATCTGGCCTCTGTATATGTGTGGTACTTGATGCCATCTTCACCACCATTTTTCTGCAGAGCAGAGTTTTTTGCTTTGCACCATGATATTGCTTTGCAACCTAGCAAAACCACTCAAAACCCATGCAATGGAAGTTCCAAAGTTGAAATAATAGTGAGATCTTTCCAAACTGTTAACCTCCAAAAAGAAAGTTAGCAGTATACGTAAGGCACAGTATAGACAAGAAGTGTAATGGATATATCTTATGTCATCAGCAATCAGAACAGAATGACTGACTTCTGCTGTTTTTAACACTGTTGACCACACAGACTAGGATAAAATAATTAACCTTTCTGTGACTCCATTTTCCAGCTGTAGAACTGACACAATACAAGCCTGCCTATGATGCTGGGGCTTCTATAAGAAGTAACTAGTACTCGTGAGCCCTCTACTATGGTGTAGGGGGAATAATACAACAAAAGTACAATTTTATAAGAAAGATTAATATTTTGGTAAAGTTTGTAAAATTCAGCAAACATTTTTTAAAAAATAAAACTCAAACATGCTGATATTAATTTTGATCTACTGTGTTAAGTGTACTGTTACATTTAAGTGATGTTACTGCTTATAGGAATGTCTCATTGAAGACACCTGTCAAAGGGGCCACGTAGCTGCTACCACCCTCTGCATGTTACCATTACTACACATTGCCAAAAGGACCAGAAATTATTTCTATAAACTGTTTCATTTCATCCTCCCTGTGAAACAACTGACAGGCACTAGACACGCAGGAATGCTGTCATATGAAGATGACACCATTCCACAAGGAATAAAAAGCTCCTTCAAGTTGTTGTTGTTGTTTGGGTTTTTTTTGCTTTTTTTTTCTTTTTTTTTTCCCCTGAATGAGAAAAAAAATGAAGTAATTTCTTCTTTCCTTGGGTGACTGGGAACAGCAGAGACCCTCTCTTCCACATGGCCTGAGCTGGATTTGGGACCCACCACCCAAAGGTGCCCCACTGCAGCCCCAGCCCCACCAGCTGGACCCGGATCAGACCTGAGGATGGTTTTACGCCTGAACAGAGATCAGTGTCCACGGGAGACATCAGTGTCTGTTTGTGGGTTTGCCCAAAGAACCAAGCTGAGCCTTTTTCTTCTTGTATCTAACCACAAAGAGTAAGGTTCAAATTATCTCCTTGGGCACAGCTGTACAAACCAGCTCTATCTGGGAGACTTCTGGAGCAAACCCACAGCTTTCAGTGCCTTTGCACAGCTGCGGCCAGTGGATGGGAACGCAGAAAACCATGTTGCTGATGAGACAAGAGACATAACAGCTCCCATCAAATGCACTCTTGAGTTTTACTGTCTCAGCAATGCTGATGGCAGCACCAGCACATACTAGAAGGGCTCAAGCTGATAAAAGTGCTGCACGTCTTCCACTGCGACTAAGTCAGACCTGAAGGCATTCAGCACACCATGGCGTTAGACCAGAGATTATGACAAAAAAGAGGGAGGACTCATTTGCTTCATAGAGTACCATCATTCTTCACTTCGCTAATCTGAAGAGTAGAACAGCATATCAGTCAATATGATTGAACTTGGTGGGGGGGATTTTTCAGGGAAACATCTTTTGTTGCAGAATACATGACTCATCAGATCGGGAACTTTGCACAGGGAAGTTCTGACCAAGACCCAAATTCCTTCTTTTTCTAAACTGTGGAAGCATTTAAGCTTGAAATATCTAAAAAAGCAATTTTCTCTTTCCAGCTTGAAATACTTTGTTAAAAAAAGTTAATAAAACATTAAAAATAGTTGGAACAGTTTCAGCCAACCTAACTCAAATCTTTTTCTGCCTTTTATCCTGCTTCCTCAGTGCTTGGTCATGAAAAGCTGAGTGTTTTACTTGTATCACAATTCAGTACAAAATAAAAACAAAAGTGCAGAAATTTGTCATTACTACTTTAACTCTCCACTATGTTCTTTGATAAAACGTTAGGTTTCAAAGGCGATCCTCTACTGACAACTGACAAGCGAAGTTGTATTACCCTGTGCGAGCTTAATACAGAGACCCGCGGGGTTTGCATTCGTTTTATTTCTGCTAATCAGTTGTTCCCCAGGGCTCCTTTAATCTGCAGTGACAGCCTCAGTCCCACCGAGAATGCCTTTTCTGCAACTAAAACAAAAGGCACATCTCTACATACTTCATAATTTCAAGCAGAAAGGAGTCTCATTCTCCCAGTTGAAGAGAGCAATGACAAAAGCCTCGTGTCTTAGCAGGCTGATGTGAATCACAGCCATCTTCTGCTTTCATTTTTCCTCTCCTGGGACTTGAAGTGAAAGACACACTTCATCTAGCTAGTGCGGGAAGCAGAATCCACACCACAGTCATGCCTTTGCGGAGGCCGATCGAAGAGAAGCACCCCCGGAGGAATGATGCCTGAGAAAAACTCTCAGCTGTTTGTAAAGTATCACGCTTCAGCCTCAGACAGACATACTTAATATAGAAGGCATTAATGAAGGATTTACTCAGCCAGGAGCAGACAATGCAGCATTTTAAACCTCGTGTTTAGACAAACTAGTCAAAGACTTGCTGATGCGCAAGACAAAAGCTAAAATCAGACTTCACTGCCTTGAAAGAAAACCATGTCCTTTTGAGCGGTACATTTTCACACCACACTAATTGCTTCAATTTCTCTTAAGTTAATTTCCAAATTAGACAAAACATTTTTTTAACTGCAACATTAAAAATAACAGCTCATCAGCTCTACATTCTTAAAAACAGGCTGCAACTTGTATTGCCCATTCAGATAAAGTAAGTTAATTTATCACTTAAATGAATTTTCACTTCATTTTAAACCCATCTAATTTGCTTTCAGAAGTTTAACAAGTTGGTTTACTATTGCTGTAATACAAGGAGATTTCACTAAATGACCTGCCATCTTCTATCAGCATCATCATGATTACATGCTGCCCTTGTTTTATTTTAATTTATAGCAATTTTTTGCAACTTGCCCACATGGGTTCTCAGTAATTTAACGAAAGTACAGGACTGGCATGGAAAGCAAGCCAGTCGCTTCCATTTCCCCTGTGCTTCACCTTTCATTCACACCCCAGTTTCACAGCCTCCGTGGTACTTGCAGGGCACCAGACCTGGAGACTTTCCCCATATGTAGGATGAGGTCTTCCCAGCTGGGGGGCTTTTTGCTTTCTTACTGATTTTCTTCATTAACTTCAGCAGAAGCAAAATGTTGTGAAAAGAAAGGCAACAGTTCGCAAATTACCTCAAGCTTTATAATCCAAACCTCAACACCCTAAATTTGCTTGCAAACAGGCAAAAACGTGCCTTACAACACCTCTACCATTTGCTTCACAATGCAGGAGCCAATGAAGAGCCACTGCTGCTCTAACACTGGCTTCTAGGCTGTTTTTTTTAGGAACAAGTACCCAGTAGCAGCAATGGGACAGATTGTGGTGGTAATTAATGCTTCTTCAGGAAACCACTGCAAACCCCAGGCAGATGCAGGTTAAAAAAAACCCCAGCCATATTATTTCATTTAAATGCCAAAGAACAGTGGAGGGTACAGCAATATCTACAGCTGCAAACTCCTGGAGTTGAAGGAGCAGCTGTAAACCCCAAAAGGCTTCCAGGATCCTTCATGGCATCACCCAGATTCAGGTTGAAGTTACCTCAAGCTTGAGTGTGCTGCTGATTTCCAACTCGCCGCCTCTATCCACGTGATGCAAATCAGCCCAGAGTTGGCGAGATGAAGCCCTACACCTCTGTACCGCCACAATTGCACAGGCTCTGCAAGGAAGGGGAGAAGGGGAACATGTGTCCCAGAGTGCCCCTGGGACAAAGAACCAACACCTGGAAATGAACGTGTGGTGGCTCTCAGCTAACGACAAAGCCACTGAAAAGCAATTATAGCTGTTTCCCTCATCTGTTCACACTGATGAACTGGAACAGTCTGATCAATAATGGTCTCAGTGGCGTGAAAAACATACGTATTTGGTGATAAGGGGAAGAGGTAGGAACCATCCAGGTACCAGCTCTCTACACCCATCCAGCAAGGGCCAGGCACCAGGTTTTGGCACATGGTGTTACCTTTTGGGACAGGTTGGGGAGGCATCACTTCTTAAAATCCGTAGCAAGTGCTTAGCACCAAAAGGGATCAGAAAGGCCTTGAAGATCAATCAGGGTTAAGGAGATTAGCTCCATGGTTTCACACAGACCAATGTCACGGGAACTTTATCTTAAAAATGAAAAAGAACAGTGGAAATTGTGGCAGACTTTTCCCTACCAGAAAAACATCAGCTGGGCAATCAGGAAGTTGTCCTGAGCACCCCAAGCAATCTGCCTAAAGCACTCCTGCTCCTAAAGTAGAACGTCAAAGACAACTTACAATTGCACCACTCTTATGTCTTATTAATGATTAAATTTCCACTTGAAAGGAAGAATTCAGTGAATTTTCAGCCACACCTCTTCCATAGTACAGCACAAGCACTAAAGAGGGATCTCTGCCACCTCATAACAACAGACTTTTACCCTGTATGTTTTCCACCTTCTGCTTCCTGCCCTTGTGTAATTGCCTGTCTCAGATCAGAAGTGGGCCATCCATCCTACTGAGCACATGTGGGCTGCTATTTTCAATGCCGTTTTACATATGCTATCCATACTATCAATATTGCCATCATTTCCTGCACATACTCAGCTGAGTTATCTCTGCTCCCATACACGCATGAAGCATCAAATGAGAAAAATACTTACTGAGCTAATTCTGTTGGTAAAGTTTCATTTTTATTCTCCAAGATGTCTGGAATCACTTAATACACATTAACTTATTGCTTAGAGAATTTTATTTTATTTTATTTTTAGAAAAAATGTAATCTCCTCTATGGTTAACTGTATGGTGATTCATGTAGTGAACTGAATGATGAGACACTCTAGATTTACACTACTTCGCTGTATGCTTTCGCAATTCTGCAGTTTACAGTGATTTATATTTACAGAAGCCCTTCAGGTTGCAAGGGTTTTTTAAATGGCAGGGTCACAGAGTAAGAAGAATTTTCCTTTGTTTGGTAAATCTGTACAGTCTCACTATTTATTGTTAACAAGAAGTGTCATCATATTTATCATCAGCAAATCTTCTGAAGTGTGGAAAGTATCAACTAGCTGCATGGCTAATTTAAAAAACTCATTACTATTTCAAGTTGTTACTATGTGCTAAATAACCCATAATGGAGAGCATTGACTTTGACATCTAGTTTCCCTCTGTTCATACTTGGGTAAGACTCCAATTGACCGAACAGACTCCTTATTTTTCAGCAGTGTTTATTATTTGCATTGCAATAGTGCACAGGAGCTTGAGCCTTCAACCAGGTCAAGCCAACAGTGATGCTGCACAAACACGGAGTAAGAGACCATTCCCTGCCCTGAAGAGCTTACAGTCTAGAAAGCTGTCCCACCTTCATAACAAGGACTTTTTTTCTTATATGAAAAAATATGAAATGGAACATAACCACAGCAGACAAAGACAGACATTCATTTTTAAGCTTGTGATGAAAAATTTGCAAATATTGGAGCAAGTACCCAACAGCAGATTACTGGAGTTTATTAAAGGTGTGCTATATGTTATACCCCAGGTAGTAAAGCTCCTGTCTCTCCTTTAGTTAAATGCTGAATTGGTGATTAACATGCAAATGAAGAGGGAAGTAGAAACCTCCTTCCAATTCACAAGTTTTTCTCCTTGCTGTCACTGTTTTGCCCAGAATAACCAGATCCCTTACGTCTTCCAAGAATAAATCAGCACATGGTCAAGAGAGAAATGTGTAGAATGAAGGGCAGACAATTAATTCAAGGTTCATAATAATCTAGAGCTCTCCTAGAGTATTATCATGGGATGCAGATTATTTTACAACCAAATATTCCATTTTGTAATTCCTAACAGACCCCAATCTGCCTGAGAACCAACCCTTGAAAGTCTGCAGTCCACAACACATACACCACTAAAATATTTTTAGAACATCTCCTGAAAAATTACAAGTATTTTAGTTCAACACGAGCCTCTCTTAGACTTTCCATTAAAATACATCTTTCAAAAAAAAACTTCCTAAGTTTATAAATAGACTGCAAAGTAAAACATCTAGGAGCCAAGAAATACCCAAGTTAGGAACTATTTGAAGAATTCCAGCACTGCCCTTTTGGACACAGCATGAATCTACCTACTTACAGACAACATATTTCGTCTAATTTTGTGTATATATATATAGATAGATATATATACACACATAGATAAGTATTCATAGACTCTGTCATTCCATGGACATAATAGGAAGGAGGCAAATATTGAGATAAATTTGTTGTGGATTAACATGATGATTTATCAAAGAGTGTGAGTGGAGTAGACTTGGCTGCAAAGCAAGGGGTTTGTTCTGTGTAAAAATCATTGTCTTTGTTCCAAAAATTTAAAGCCCAGGGGAAACGGTGGGCATCTGGTGAAAGGAGTTTCCTGGCAAAAATGACCCTGTTTCAGGTGTGCTGTGTCCAGGGAAGACCTGCCAGCCAGCCAGGGGACTGTGTTTCAGGTTCTTAGCTTAAAGGCAGGCTGCCTAAGGGCTGGGGATCATTAACTTCCAAGATAATTAGCCAATCTATCAAGCAGATTACACCAAGGCTGACGACAGCCAAAGAAATCCAAGGAAATGGCGAGGTGTGAGTGGAGGATGGAGGTGTGGTGTGTGAATACATATGGTGACTTGGATTCTGTAAAATATATTTTTTTCTTTTGAATGAAACATTTTAGGCTCAAACATATTATCTGAAAAATAAAAAAATAAAAAAACTAGGTGTTGCTGAAAAAGTTCCAAGCATCTCTAACCTGGACTCCTGCCAAAGGAGATAGACTGTGTTTACTGGTAGAACCAGAACTAATTTAATGAGCAGTGGTTCTACCTTTTCAGCAATGAAGATAAAAATAA